>NC_083569.1:75192148-75924648 GCF_027579695.1 Neoarius graeffei | reverse complement strand
GGTTCTAACCCAGCGGCCGACGAGGGCCTTTCTGTGTGGAGTTTGCATGTTCTCCCCATGTCTGCGTGGGTTTCCTCCCAGTCCAAAGACATGCAGGTTAGGTTAAATGGTGGCTTTAAATTGACCATGAGTGTGAATGGTCGTTTGTGTCTGTGTGTGTCAGCCCTGCGATGAGCTGGCGACTTGTCCAGGGTGTACCCTGCCTCTCGCCCATGGGTAGCTGGGATAGGCTCCAGCTTGCCCCACAAGGGATAAGCGGTTACAGATCAACAATTTGGCTGGATATATGTATATACAATAAAGCTATATAGAAATATAAAATTGTATTAAGAAAAAAAATCTGAATATGTAAATATAAAAAAAAAAAAAATCAAAACCTATCCTAATTTGAGCTTAAAAAGTAAAAAGAGAGAAAAATAAATAAAATAGCTTGAAGTTATTAGCATGGCCATATTCTCTAGTGTCATGCCTGCATTATTAATATCTAATGTCCTCCTAATTGCTCTTGATCCTCTCAGAGTAGAGCCGTGCATAGGATTGCGAAGGAGACTTTCACCCTCAGCCATGACACCATACTTGCATAGTTCTATTATAATACTAAGTTGCAAATAACATTTCATATGCACAGTTGATTTCACTGATGCACACCAACACATCTGTGTGTGATCTCTGATATGTATTTTACGATTGACAAGTTGACCTATTTTCAGCTTGCCGAACAGTTTCCTAAATTGCCTACAATGCTGTTCACTGTGGTGCCAGAGGGAATGTACCTCTAGCTAAAGACGGTAATGCGGCAGCGCTTTATCGCTTTAATGACAATGACTCAGCATCCATCTCTCAAAAAGGAATAAAAAACCAAGTATAAAATTTTGTACATCAAGTAAAATCTGTGTATAATTCCAGGATGTTATATAGTTAACTGCCCTGAAGCTATGTATTAAGTGCCGTTCTATCTTAAAATGTTACCGTCATACATACGGCTGTACAAAACCAACAATTTTCGTTCACAGTTGAGTAAACAAATGGGTCTATAGGCAAAGTACATATGTAAAGCCACCTTTAAGGTTGATGCAGTATTTACGATATTGGAAATACAGTGTTAATACGGCAAAGCCAGTTACACTGCCAGGCCCGCCGACAGGGGGGACAAACGGGTATGTTGTCCCGGGCCCAGGAATGGGGGGGGGGGGGGGGGGGGGGCAGAACTGGGCTCTCATGAAGTTGCGATTATTTTATTTCATTTCAAAATGTGTTGATTTGGGGGAGAAATGTGCTATATTTGCATTCAATAAATGATTTCTAGATCTTTTGCCTTTATTGTCTTTGAAAAAGGCGTCAAGAATCCCCTACCACCCCTAATGCAAAAATGGTTTGGTCTGACTCTTTGATTAAGGGGAAAAAAAACGACATCATTCGATCATAGCGCTTCGACAATCAGCGTGCGTGCCATTTGCCAACATGCACAAGTCAGGAGCACAGAAAAGAAAAAAGAGAAAAAGAGAGGAAGAAACCAAGAGACTCAGGGGCTCACTGCATAAATATTTTAAAAAAGATTCGGATGATGCAGCAGGTACTAGCAAAGGCAGTGGGGCAGCTGAGCCAGGTAAGACCAGTGTTGGGCACGTTACTTTCAAAAAGTAATTATAGTTACTAGTTACTTTTCCCAAAAAGTAACTGAGTTAGTAACAGAGTTACTTTGTCATAAAAGTAACTAATTACCAGGGAAAGTAATTATTCCGTTACATTTTGTTCCCCCTCAAAAAAAATCAAATTCAATTAGTGTAATCATAATAAAAAAGTGAATGTTAAATGTGTTTAATGACTGAAATGGACACTTGACAGAATCAATTAGTAACGTTATCTACACTATATTAATATTTTTGTGGGACAATGTGAGATAAGACATCTATCAAATGTAATATATTTTTGTAGTTATTAAAATTATGTTACTAATTACTGGCCACTGACGAGGACAAACACTTTGTTCCTCGACATAATGTGCATTGCACGTAAACACTCTTGCCTTTTATTTCAAGTAATGAAAAGTAATGGCTGTATTTCCAATGTGAAAGCGCAGTGCTGGGCTGACCGCTCGCCATCGCTGTGTCTTCCGATTGAAAGAGCGCGCAGTAGTGCAGTAGGCGTGGCCTACCTACGTATGTTGTCCAAATCTACTCTGATTGGCTTACTGTGCCGTTGTCTCGTGTCTCCCCGCCCCACACGAAAGCAGAGTAAAGAAAGGCTGAACGAGCGGCGTGCCAGATGAGAACAGCTTTAATAAAGTAACGCATAGTATTTTATTGTAAGTAATGGGAACGGCATTATAACGATGTAAAAAGTAATTAGTTAGATTACTCGTTACTAAAAAAAGTAACGCCGTTTATTTCTAACGCCGTTATTCCCATCACTGGGTAAGACGCAGTCAACTTTTTCCAGCCCCGTAAAGTAACCCCAACCAAGGCACGCGCAGCACGCAATTCATCTTACAAACGAGGGGAGAGCAAGTCACACTGAACACCATATCAAACGCACAGGGCATTGAATCATTTCATAACCACAACGGCTTAATAACATTGTGTTTCATATATCTGATTGAAGCTAAGAATATTCACATTAGCCTGCAATCATATCCCGCCGTTTCTCGAGCGGTGTGTTCTTCTCTGCTTTTCACACTGGACAGTACGCACGCACAACAAAAGTCCGGCGCATTGCATTTCGCACCTGAATAGTTGGAGACTAAGGAAATGTTAAAACTGTAAAAATGTTGAAATGCTAAAATGAAATGGTTGTTGACCGGTTGAATGGTTTTTGAATACCTGTCATTTAAGGGTTGGAGTGAGTAGAGACTGGGATAAGAGAGGTGGGTGGGTGTGTGTGTGTTGGCCTGGGGGGGCCCATTCAGAGCATTTTGTCCCGGGCCCAGCCAAAGCTGTCAGTGGCCCTGACACTGCAACCGTGCTAGAACGGACTCTTACAACAAAGTTTCACATTCAACAAATGAAGTTCATGTCCCCCACCTTTAATGACAAGGAGTCAGAGTCTTAAAAATAAAGATAACCAGAAGCACAGCAAAGTCTTGCCTGCTCAGAAGCAAGCAAACATAATTTCACATTGCATTAAGACAAAAGATCAAAGTTGACATAAAAAAAAAAAAAAACCTGGGGGAGAAGGCCTCTTTAGGGTGGATGTTAAAATGTGGTCTGGGCATGTGGTCATTTTTAACTTTGGGAGATATGGTGAAACGTCTAAGCTTTTCATTGAATTTGTCGCCAGAGGTCAAAATTTAAAAATTCACCCCTGGGGAAGAAGCCCTCCACATAGCAAATATGCATATGCAGTGTAGACACAGGATCACCTTTACTTTTGGAGATATCTGAAAACGTCAAAAGTTTTTACAAACAGTAAAAAAGTCCGGAAAAAAGTGACCGCTGTGTCTCGGAAAACTGCTACGCAGGCAAGACAAAAATTACTGAGCCATGTGTTCCTCTTCCTCCCAGAGAGGAACAGTAAGTAATCAAGTCTGCAGCCAAGTTAACAATGTGTGTTAACGCCATAAAAGGCTTAACTAGCCTCGCTTAGGTGTCAATCACTAACAATTATCGAGAGCGGTGATCAAAGGATGGATAAAAGGACGAAATGACTGCTGACATCACCAGTGATTTGCAACACATGAACGAACTGAATGGTGAAGATTTAGGAAAAACAGTGGGTGGACAACAATACACCGGTAACCTCCATCATTTCCATTACAGACAAAGTAATCATCGCCTCCATTTGTGATCCTTTAACTCAGTCAATGAACTTCGATAGTGATTTAAGTCAGTCAGCAAAGAAAAAGCAGTCCAGGATCACCAGCTTTTTCAGCAAGTAAAGCTGATGGGACACTCGTATCATACTGTAACAGCTTGTATGCTGGGGCAATAAGGAACTGGGAGACAGGTCAAGGTGTATTTTTGGCTCAGCCTTTGGCTGAAGTCTATGGACCCTTTTCACGTGACGTCACAACAAACGCGGCCGCCATTTTGGACATGTACTACCAGTAGTTTACCACAGCCAACACTGAGGAATGGCAGCAAAGAAAGTTTTTACTTTCAGCAAGACTTCCATCATGCCACTATATTGTTGTGCACCTGGATGTAGTAACCATCAACAAACAAGGCAAGGTTTATCATTTTATCGGATCCCGACGGAGAAGATGGATAGCGGCCATTAACAGGAAAGATTGGCAGCCCTCGGCATACCAACGCTTGTGTAGTGACCACTTTGTTGGAGGTAAGACGAATAAAATTAGCCAGAAAAGGGATTACATTGCTGTTAACATTCTATGGCGGCGAGTGTGTAACCAAACAGGTTAAAATAACCCAGTGTAACCTCTTTGTTCTTCTGTAGTAGCTATTGTTGACTAGCTAATGTCAACAACATGTTACTGTAGCAATGTTTACGTTCAGTCATTTGGATGACTTAAAACCTTTCAGTCTCAAGTTTTTCCTTTACTGTATTTACTAGTTTACTGTAATTATGATCCAGCAGCTATTTACACCAGATCCAGTGTAAATAGCTACCGGAGCCAACGTCCGAGGTTCCGGAGCGCGCTCCGGCTTGCTCCCCCTCAAATTAAGCAGCGCGCTCTGGCTTGCTCCCGGAGTGCTCTGGCCGAGGTTCCGGAGCGCGCTCCGGCTTGCTCCCCCTCAAATTAAGCAGCGCGCTCCAGCTTGCTCCCCCTCAAATTAAGCAGCGCGCTCCGGCTTGCTCCCCCTCCAGCTTGCTCCCCCGGAGCACGCTGCTTAATTTGAGGGGGAGCAAGCCGGAGCGCGCTCCGGAACCTCGGCCGGAGCACTCCTGGAGCAAGCTGGAGCGCGCTCCGGAACCTCGGACGTTGGCGTGTATGGCGATGGGTTTTTAATGACATAGGTATACAGATCATGTGGGCCGAAGTCAGGTAAAGACGAGGGCTTCGTGTACTTCCGTACGTCAGTGAACAATCCTGGTGGAAGCAGGTAAACGTCGTTCTCTAAGCCTGCTAACCTCAATTTTTGCAAATACCTCTCCTTCTGCTCGCCCTGTAAATGCCCTACGTCGCTGGATAGTGAAGGTGTTTTCTGCATCTCGCTCCTTTTTCTTTTGTCGCCTTCCTCGCATTCAAACTGATTCGAGCCGAAGTCCACTACATGTCCAAAATGGCGGTTACGTTTACGAAGGTCACGTGACTGAAAAGGGTCTATAGAGGCACCTGTCTGTATGTTTAACCAAGTTCAAACGTGTTTAAGAATGTAACTGGCATGCCAGCCTCGGGCAGCGATTCCACAGGTGTAGTGTGGTATTAGACCCCGAAGCCGCCGCCAGGCGCCGCTAAAACCGCCATTTAGAATTTGAGCCGCCGCCAGCCAATAATTTTGTAAGCCAATTTGAGCCGCTATCTAATAAAATTTGGCTGAGCCACTAAGAATTGTGTACATCAAATAATGGGTTTATCCACATCATGAGCTACAAGAAAAGTGACACAAACATGATCAACTGTACACACTAGTAGTAACACAATAGAGACGTATAGGCATACACTGTAGAGATTTAGAACTGATATCACAGCACAGAGAGCCACCATAAGCTTGCCGTTGTGACTACCTGTCTGGCTTCCCGCCCCTCACACCGTTACCACGATACACTGGGGAACCCGGGAACCCACCCAGAGCATCAATCGACTCCGATATCGACGAGATGGCTGCATTCTTTGCCGCTGCTGAGGGAAAGTGTAAAGGTATTTTTTTTGTTTGTTTGTTTCACATACTTCGAGATTGATAAAAAAAAAAAGTACTCCACCACTCTACTTTCATCATAGTAAGATAGCTGCCAGTCCTTCACTGGTCATTGCTAGTGAGAGTAGATAGCTAGATGCCTTCCTCGAACAATCCAGATTAGCTTATTATTAGCATTGAACTACAATCTTGCTAGATTTATATTTACAATGAAGTAAGAGACCAGGGGACCTGTGGTAATTTGCTATTTATTCCCCCCATTTGTTTGATCCGTTCGCCCGGATATATGCCACACAGTGACGTCCAGTATCAGCCATTTGTAGCCATAAACATTTTGGTGGTTGCAGCAGCCATTAAGGTTTTGGCTGAGTCAGCTAGCCAGCCGATAATTTCATCAGCCAGCCATTATCCTGAAAACAAACGGCTTCAGGGTCTATGTGGCACTACTGTGTACGGACTATGTAAGTGCCATGTGACATAACCTTAGTTCATGATGTAACCCTCTGTGGTCATGCAGGCTAGAGCACTGTCCAGGAAAGGAACGGATTTTGCAACATTGGTTCGAATTCTGGCGTCGAAATAAAAGGCTGAGCTCAGACCTGCACAGGTCTCTAGTTTTTCTATTTATCTCTACTTTCACTTTTCAGTCACTTTAGGTTTCATGCATGCATTGGGGAACACAGCTCTCTCTCTCTCGTTACTGGAAATCTGAAAGACACTGTCCAAAATCACTCCCTACTCACTATATAGTGAGTTTGCCATTTTCTAGTGCTGTCCAAATGTATAGTGAGAATTATTACACCCTCTATAGTGGACTCATGGTATCCCACAATGCATTGTGAAAAGTAGTATACAATCGATGGTCACTAACCAAGCAATATCTCCCATCATGCACTGCAGTCACACTGGGGAAAAAAAAAAGGGAGGAAAAAAAAAAAGTGTTGGTGAATGGACAGAGGAAGAAACATTACAAACAGACATTCAACTACAATTAAAAACAATAAGAGAATAGAAAATAAGCTCAAATAGAATAAGACATAAAACACAAGAATAAAAGTTACAGTGCAGAGCGAGGAATTAATCAAAAGCCTCAAATTTGATTTAATAAAAGGCAGCGGCAAAGAAGAAAGTGTTCAGCCTTGATTTAAACGAACCAAAAGATGCAGCAGACGCAAAGTACTTTGTATTTATTAATGTGGGAAATACAGTACTGAGCGTAAATGAGTACACCCCCTTTGAAAAGTAACATTTTAAACAGTATCTCAGTGAGCACAATTTCCAAAATGTTGACGCGACAAAAGCTTAATATAACATCTGTTTAACTTAGAATGTGAAAGTAAGGTTAATAATATAACTTGGATTACACTTTTTTCAGTTTTACCCAAATTAGGGTGGTGCAAAAATGAGTACACCCCACAACAAAAACTACTACATCTAGTACTTTGTATGGCCTTCATGATTTTTAATGACAGCACCAAGTCTTCTAGGCATGGAATGAACAAATCGGCAACATTTTGCAACATCAATCTTTTTCCATTCTTCAACAATGACCTCTTTGTGACTGGATGCTGGATGGAGAGTGATGCTCAACTTGTCTCTTCAGAATTCCCCAGAGGTGTTCGATTGGGTTCAGATCAGGAGACATACTTGGCCACTGAATCACTTTCACCCTGTTCTTCTTCAGAAATCCAACAGTGGCCTTAGATGCGTGTTTAGTCATGTTGGAAAAGTGCACGACGACCAAGGGCACGGAGTGATGGTTGCATCTTCTCTTTCAGTATAGAGCAATACATCTGTGAATTCACGATGCCATCAGTGAAATGCAGCTCCCCGACACCAGCAGCACTCATGCAGCCCCACATAAGGACACTGCCACCACCATGTTTCACTGTAGGCACCAGGCATTTTTCTTTGTATTCCTCGCCTTTGCGACACCATACAGTTTTGAAGCCATCAGTTCCAAAAACATTTATCTTGGTCTCATCACTCCAGTATGGAGTATGGAGTCCCAGTAGTCTTCATCTTTGTCTGCAGTGTACGCCGTATTGTGTCATGGGAAATAGTCACCCCAGTTTGGCTTTCTACTTCTTTAGATAACTGCAGTGAACTTGCATGCCGATTTTCTTCAACCCCTCTCATCAGAAGACACTCCTGTTGAGGGGCTAACTTCCATGGATGACCTGGACGTCTCTGTGAGATGGTTGCAGTTCCATCTTTCTTAAATGTTTGTACCACTTTTTCTACAGTATTCTGACTGATAAGTAAAGCTTTGCTGATCTTCTTGTAGCCTTCACCTTTGTGGTGTAAAGAAATTATTTTCTTTGGGGAATTCTGAAGAGACAAGTTGAGCATCACTCTCCATCCAGCATCCAGTCACTAAAAGAGGTCGTTGTTGAAGAATGGAAAAAGAGTGATGCTGCAAAATGTCGCCAACTTGTTCATTCCATGCCTAGAAGACTTGGTGCTGTCATTAAAAATCATGGAGGCCATACAAAGTACTAGATGTAGTAGTTTTTGTTGTGGGGTGTACTCATTTTTGCAACACCCTAATTTGAGTAAAACTGAAAAATATGTAATCCAAGTTATATTATTAACCTTACTTTCACATAAGTTAAACAGATGTTATATTAAACTTTGTCTTGTCAACATTTTGGAAATTCTTTGTGTTCACTGAGATATTGTTTAAAATGTTACTTTTCAAAGGGGGTGTACTCATTTACACTGAGCATTGTACGCTCAGTATAATATGGATTTATCACAAAAATACATACATGTTATTTACCAGCTGGGAGGTCTGTATCGTGAAATACCGTGACCGAGGTCTTGAAAGTACTGACCGAGGCCCTCTGGGCCGAGGTCAGTATTCATGGTCGAGGTCACGGTATTTCACCATACGGACTGACCTTAAGCTAGTAAATAATATTTATATTTATTTATAATATTTTTTTCTTTACCAAATTCTAACAGAAAACGAGAGCACCCGAAAGGGAAAACCAAGCCGAGCCGCCATTTTGAATCCTCATTCACGGCTGTAATGCAAATGGCTTCCTCCTCAGTATACAAGTGCACTTCCATGACAGGGGGAAAAAAAAAAAACTACATTTTGCCGCCTGTGTAGTCCCCCATTTATACAAAATTGAGTCATTCAGGATTCAGCCATGTTTTTGCTGTGTTAGCAAGTTAGAGGTTTTTAGCTTTCTCCTGAAATTTTTTCTTTTATTTCTTCTTCCTCAGGGTAGTAAAACTCACTTTCGCTGTGAACACTGTCGTTATCGCTATCCATGCTGTAAAATTAATGCTATTCTCCTGAGAAATGCTGGCAAAAATGTATGATTTTTGATAATCATAAATAAATCTTATTTAAAAAAAAAAAAAAAAAAGATAAATGTTGACAAAAAATGCTACTATGTTTGTTGTTCTGAACGAGTGAGTTGCCAGAGGTCCATAACTGGGGTCCGTATCGTAGGATACGGACCCGCTCACCAGCCAATCAGAGCGCAGGATTTGATGGAACCCGCACCGCGAATAAAATAAATGCATGTATTTATTATTTTGAAAACCCACCAGCCAACTGATCTGGCATGTTTTAATTGTGCGACAGTAATGACATAACAGCAAGACGGAGTAGTGTCCGAAAGCGTTTTTCATTTTACCAATGAGCTCACTATATAGTAATTCCCTATAATACTATATAGTATATATAGTGAGTAGGGAGAAGTCAACAAGCGAGTGATTTCAGACACATTAATAGACAGCCAATAATTAGACAAGTGTAACTCATCACGTTATCTGCTGGGTCAACCTGACTCCTTGCCTTTCACAGCCGACACCTGACCACACCCTCACTGCCATATGCACTTTTACTAACTGAAAGGTTATAATATTAACATTATTTTTTACCACATTGGAAAGAGTGACTCGTTTCTTTTACTTTCTAAATGTGGGAGTGAATTCACTGTAAATAAATTCAGCACAGTTGGTCTTGTTTTACGCAAGAGTGAGTGTTTGGTGTGACAAGTGGGTCCATTTCAGTCTTACGAACTTTTCGGTAGAGCGAACTACTCGGACGTCCCCCACAGTGTTTGTTAGAGCGGGGTTGCAGTGTACTAGGTCAGTGACTGGAGCTCGGATGAAACACTGTGATTAAACTTCAGATTTCCTTTTTGCATTGTTCTCTATGTGGGATACTTGATTAAGGCGTCATGTTCTCGGACAGTGAGATACATCTCTGGTGCCATGCTGCTGCAGGAGAACAAGATATTCAATCCAAACATTCAGCATCATTCTTCTGGATGAATATACTCAGAGGCATTGAGCAGATCCCTAAATGACACCTCAACATAGTTGGCTTTCCAAGTTAGTGGTCATCCTTCATTTGTTTTAATGACCCATAAGAACAGAAGTCCAGCTCCTTTGCTGCTCTCCGAGTCCTCTCATAGTCACTGAGGCTAATAGTGCTATAATGCTACTACAGGATAATGAGTCCTTCTGGGAGGGAAAAGATGAGTGCCTGACTTTGGTTCACAGATAAACATAGTAAGATTATGCTAATGTCTGTAAAGAAAGGTGCAGGGAGATAGGGGGTGCTGGTCGAACATGCTATTTTGCCTGGAATGTGAAGGTTTTTGCTTCCTTTCATCAGTAGAATAAATTCAGATCGACAGGCAGACAGAAAAAAGATAATGAATCAATGCAGTGCTTTCAGGGAATACTGGTATTCAAAACAAACAGCATATATTTAATCTTCTTAATCAAGCTAGATCCGAGTGAAAGCATGTATGGATCCATAAAGTAATTGCACCCATCAGCCTCAATACGGTCTCAAAGCCTGTGTGATATGTTCAATACTAAAACAATCTTTTAATCGTTCAACAACTCACGGAATATAGTTCTGCGACCTCAAGAAGGATCTTCGATTAGTTTCTAGACAACAGTTGACTGGAACATAGGAGCACAAACGCAAGAAAAAAAGCACACAGAGAGAGAGATGAGATGAGCGGAGCGATAAAAACATATTGAAATTCTGTTTGCACCCTCAGGGCTGAGGGCAGACAAAAAGAAACATCGACATCCAGGAAATAAATAAGTCTTTCCAGCAGGCGGAGAACAGAAAACATAAGACAGATTATGTAGCATGAAGAAAACTTGAGACGACAACGAGACAGACAGACAAAGAGAACATGTCGGGGGGGGGGGGGGGGGGGGGGGCTGAGACAGACACAGAGAAGCTGTCAGTAAACTAATCCATTGTTTGACAAGATTATGGTTGGTTATGATATTTTAAGATTTAACAGAACTGTAAAGAGCTCAAGCAAGTATCTCTCCCCATCCTATTGTCACAGCGAGGAAGAAAGGCAGGCAGGATGACAGTCACTCCATGTGTGTGGGCTGGATGATGATGATGATAAAGGAGAAAGAATGATTTTGTCAACTGGGGGGGGGGGGGACTGTGGGATTGGGCTTGTGGTGCTTCTGGAGAGAAAGAAAGAGGATGAGAGCAGTGCCACCTATTGGTCACAGGAGATCATCAAAAATGAAACGACGCCAAGATGTGTGGCAATCTCACCACTGTTTGACAACATCTATGGACTCTGAACCATCACCATTTTGTGTCTGAAGCATAGAGACGTTTAAACTTATTGCAACACTGACACTGAAGTGTGTTCATTAAAAGCAGGGTGGAAACAATAATCCAGGTAGCCTGGGAAAACTCATACAGTCAGATTTTTACAAACGTAAACTCTGGTTACACCAAAAAACAGACAGACAGTCACGTTTAAAGATTTCTAGTTCCACTGAAAGACACCCTGCTCTACCTGTATAACCCAATCTACTGATGGAAAAACAACACTGCTGTCAAATTTCGAAGAATATGTTTACAACGAGAACTGGCTTCTCACTTTATCATCATCATCCTTATCAATTTCTGCTTCATCACCCGAGATACAATTCACTCATCGTCTCGTCACTCGACTTTGTTAATACTAACGTCACTGAATTTATACTGTATATTAATACAGAGATAGATATTGTAGATTATACATACAGGCCACTTTTTCCATGGAATAAAAACATGTATTCTGTTCCCTTCCAGTGGGTTTATTGATGGCATGCAATATTATCATATCGCTTATCCTCCATGTATTACACCACTCTCCCCACTGGAGAATGAGTGCGCGATATTGTTATAATATCGCATGATGTCAAGACAACACCACGTCACACATCAGAGCTGATGCGAAGATCCAATGACAAAACTTTTCTGCTTCGCATGCACACAATCATTTCTTTGTTGGCCGGGAAAGAGAGAAGACAAGGTTAATCCAGTGCTAGGTTTAAGCATGAAATAAATAAACTGAAAATAAAGACGCGCTGAACACCCGAAAGGCTACCAAAACATGATATATTCTTCGCGCCTACTTACAAGAGAGAAAAACATACCAACGGACATCGAAAAACTGGAAAAGAGACACATCGGAGACGTAAAACTTCCGTACTAGCGAGTGACTGACAGTTTGTCCATCAACATGGCTGCCAGGTTTGCTTCATAAAAAGCGGAAGATTTAGAGACACATGCGCTGAACACCCGAAAGACTACCAAAACTTCACTGGATATTCTTCACACATATTTACAAGAGAAAAACATACCAAACGGACATCGAAAAACTGGAAGAGAGAGCAATAGCAGAAATACTGTCAAAGTTCTACTTGGAGGTGAGGAAAAGTGATGGAGACTTTTACAAGAGGACTTCACTCAACAAAGCCCCTTTGTTTTGAACAACTGCAGTGTAACAATTAACTATGACCAAAAGTAACTTTGAACTGTCAACCTGTATATAGCTTAACATAAGCTGGGTTGTCATTCAGGCTTCTTGGACTTGTAGCATCATTAGAACTTTGACTTTGTACAGTACATTGGATTGACAGAACATTGAATTGCATTTCATCAGAACCAGCATTCAATATTGGTAAGTTACCCCCCTGTTCTTAACTGTTTGTTGTTCCATCAAATGTGTATAAATAATAATAATAATAATAATGGCTGGGTTTTTTGTGGTATATATCAGATATATTTCATTCAGCTACTTGTCTTTGACTCGTTCAATATCATGCTAGGTGGATGGAATTTATCTGATATACCACTCAAAGCCAGCCAATATTATTTATTTATTATATCCACAGTCACTGGATATGAGCAATCGCATGCTCTGATTGGCTACTCCACTACTAAGCTATCAGGTCATATACTATGAGTAGAGAAAAAAAATGGGGGAGCATGTTGCTGATCCAACTGAGGACGGAAAAAAAAAAGGAAAGAAATTAGTACAAATGGAGGAAATTCAAGACCATTGTTACCCTCCCCAGGAGTGGTGGACCAACAAAGATTACTCCAAGAACAAGGCGTGTAATAGTCAGCGAGGTCATAAGGACCCCACGGTAACTTCTAAGCAACTGAAGGCCTCTCTCACATTGGCTAATGTTAGAGTCCACCATCAGGAGAACACTGAACAACAATGGTGTGCATGGCAGGGTTGAAGAAAGCCACTGCTCTCCAAAAAGAACAATGCTACTTGTCTGCAGTTTGCTAAAGACCATTAGGACAAGCCAGAAGGCTACTGGAAAAATGTTTTGTGGATGGATGAGACCAAAATAGAACTTTTTGGTTTAAATGAGAAGCGTTATGTTTGGAGAAAGGAAAACACTGCATTCCAGCATAAGAACCTTATCCCATCTGTGAAACATGGTGGTGGTAGTGGTATCATGGTTTGGGCCCATTTTGCTGCATCTGGGCCAGGACGGCTTGCCACCATTGATAGAACAATGAATTCTGAGTTATACCAGCAAATTCTAAAGGAAAATGTCAAGACATCTGTCTATGAACTGAACCTCAAGAGAAGGTGGGTCATGCAGCAAGACAACGACCCTAAGCACACAAGTCGTTCTACAAAGAATGGTTAAAGAAGAATAAAGCTAATGTTTTGGAATGGCCAAGTCAGAATCCTGACCTTAATCCAATCGAAATGTTGTGGAAGGACCTGAAGTGAGCAGTTCATGTGAGGAAACCCACCAACATCCCAGAGTTGAAGCTGTTCTGTACGGAGGAATGGGCTAAAATTCCTCCAAGCCGGTGTGCAGGACTGATCAACAGTTACTGGAAACGTTTAGTTTGCATTTATTGCTGCACAAGGGGGTCACACCAGATACTGAAAGCAAAGGTTCACATACTTTTGCCACTCACAGATATGTAATATTGGATCATTTTCCTCAATAAATAAATGACCAAATATAATATTTTTGTCTCATTTGTTTAACTGGGTTCTCTTTATCTACTTTTCGGACTTGTGTGAAAATCTGATCATGTTTTAGGTCATATTTATGCAGAAATATAGAAAATTCTAAAGGGTTCACAAACTTTTAAGCACCGCTGTATATATTACATATACTCACTCCCCCCCCCACGTATATCGCTAGAGAGACACCAACTGCTGAAACCAAATTCCTTGTCTCTCTCAACATACACTATTCTGATAATTTAGTTGGTTCTGTTGCCTTATTTTTTTTTTATTAAATGTCTTATTATTAGGACATTTGTAGAGTTAAAACTTTATCTGCTGTCTTTTGTACAGAGTGTGCATCACTCCTCTCTGTTTTGTATATGATGGAAGGCTGGGAAATACTGCGAAAAAAAAAATCTTGATTTTCAACTCCTACGCCATGAACACTGTTGCACTGCTTACCTTGAAATGATTTATACTGTACTGTATAGACACAAGTTTAGTTTCAGATTAACCAATAGACAGATATATCCACTTGTTAAATCTAAAACATGGACTATAAACTCCACTGATTTAGGAGGAAAATATACATCACTCATCAGTCAGCTGGCTCAATTTTTGCTAACAAAAGACAGACATGGAGGCATCCATTTTTCCCACTTTGTCGAAAGTGCAGAGGTTAAAAATGCATCCGGTGTATTACCACTAAGGAGTTAAGTTACATTACAGGTGTTTAGCAGACACTCTTATCCAGAGTGACGTACAACATCCCCAGAGCAGCCTGGGGAGCAGTTGGGAGTTAGGTGCCTTGCTCAAGGGCACTTGAGCCATTCCTGCTGGTCCAGGGAATCAAACCGACAACCTTTTGGTCCCAAAGCTGCTCCTCTAACCATTAGATTATGGTTGAATACAGTATTATATTTTGCATGACCTTGTTAATTCCCTATCTCTGAGGTGATATTTCCAGCTTTCTCTCTCAGCGCAGCAGCGTTTGAGAGTAGCGCAGGCTGTAGGAGACACTTATGTTAAGAAGGCTGTGTTTTTCCTTTGTATTGGTTTAAGATTTTGAACAGCATTTATAGATTTATTTAAAAATCTAAATACATGTAATCTTGCACAATCTCAATGAGAACATTTTTGAAAATCATGTTAAAACCTTAATTCAGATTCACTAAATTAATTGTGGAAAAAAAAATAAATAAAAAAAATTTAAAAATAAATAAATAAAATAATTCACCCAGCGCTGCTATGATTATGACGGTGGCACTGATTCATCATGGACATTTTGACTGCCAGGATCTGATCCCAAACTGAACGGACTGGATTTGCATCC
The DNA here is from genome assembly GCF_027579695.1 of Neoarius graeffei. Classification (NCBI taxonomy): domain Eukaryota; kingdom Metazoa; phylum Chordata; class Actinopteri; order Siluriformes; family Ariidae; genus Neoarius; species Neoarius graeffei. Next base: position 75,909,283 of record NC_083569.1, on the reverse strand, counting down.
ACTTTGCTATGCGTAATCACTATCTAAAACTCAATCATGAGCACACTTAAATAAAATTTTAGACATCTTTAGCTCTTTCGACTGACTGCAGGTACTGCTGTGTTTGTTAAACTCCTTACTCTGCAGGCTGACAACCAAGGTATGGTTAAAAATGAACCGGGGGGGGGGGGGGGGGGGGGGGGGGGGGGGTTGGTAATATATTTGTATGTTTTTGCAAAATACAACATCAAAGTATATTCCAATTCAGATGGAGCAACAACTGATGGGTTTTCCCAGACCACCACACACAACTCCTGTATACATTTGGAAAAATACACATGCCATCACTTGAAAAACAAATCTGAACTTGTTTGCTATAACTTATAGACTCACATCCAGCAGCCATGTTTGAAAGCCAAAATATGGTTATAATATGATATTTCTGAACAAAGCAGGATATTTGAAAAATAATGTATGGTTGGACTCATCCATCAGAATTTTATTGGGCATGGAGTGACCAAGCAAAGTATCACTCCCATTTTCCATGCCTGTGCATAGATGATAATGTAGTCGAAGATCAGATGATGGTTCAAGGCTGGTGAAAGTCTGTATTTTTGATGGAAGATTATGGAAAAACAAGAAATTTCTCTTTTAAGTGATTGAATCTGGCACAATAAAACCAGGAATGTAACGTTTTAAAAAAAAAAAAAAAAAAATCGCAGTTCATGTCAGATCATCAACATGTCAGATAACTTACTCAACATTTATATTCTGTTAACAGAATGGTACTGTTATTGGAAACTAAATCACAACACTGTCGCTGATCATCTTCCTAGAACAGGCTGATCCGACATGTTTTATTATTTACACAGCATCTAACATACAGTACTGTGCAAAAGTCTTAGGCATCCTTTTTTTCCATCTAAACTTTGCTACAGATTTCTATTTTATGACTTCTACACCGAGTCAGTACAAAAACATTTTAGAGTTCCAAACACCAAAGAGTTCATTTTAGAACGTTTTAGAGTTTGTTTTCCAGCACAAAATTAAAAAATGTTACAGAAAAAAAGTTTGTATCTGAGCAGCATAAGAGAGCACTTTTCAGATTAAAAAAGAAAACACAATGAAGGCTTCTGGGTTTTGCTGCAAAATTAAGAAGCAAGTGTCATAGGCTTAGCTAGCGAGCTGTGCTTTCCATAGCCAATTCTCAAAAAAAAAAAAAAAAAAAAACAAAGGCTATAAATCCCCAAACACAGCCTATAAATTTTATACTAACCCGTGTTAACCCAAATTTTGTGAAATTGTGTCATTTTGTGCATTTCTGTGGACATTTTTGTCAACGATCAGAGGTTTTCCAGGGCGTGCTTGCTTTCCATATATGGGCGTTAAATCAAGAAAATCAAATTTACCGTCAAAAATCTAGCGTTCTTATTGGTCAAACTTCAAAATGAGGCTTGAATGGAAGCAAAATATTATGAGTTTTGAGAGCTTCACCGGTGAAGCTCCACAGGTTTAGAATGAGTAGTTCGTGTATTTAGATAAATATCTTCGTGGGTTTTTCACCATACAAGCATGATAAACATACTGACAAACTTTACACTTTCCTATGTGCCCACTGCCAAATAATAAAGTTTTTAAATTACCTAAATTAGATGAAACATAAAACTTGTCACCTTATTCAGTCACACCAGAGTCGGAGCACTGAGCGCGCACTTGCGCATTCATAAAAGACTATTCCCATGGTAACGGCATGATAAACTCTTTCACTTGTTTGGTTTTAATTGCTTCCTCTTTCAGTGGGAATGCCCACTGTAAACAGGATAAAATGTGTCACCCAAAGTTCAGGCTATTTGGAAGTAAAACTTTTTTTCTTTTTTTAAGTATGTGACTATATACTGCAATATATATCTATGTTTTTTTGACATCTATATTTGTTACGTTATAACCTACATGAAATATTGGGTAGTGAAAAACACTAATTCTTTGATCAAAAAGGAACGTATAACTAAATTTCAAAGTAACAGTGAGTATTCTGTCTGTGAAAGATCTACTGTGTTGCTTTTGATTAATATTCAAATACAGCAAGATTTTGTCCATGCAGAAGGTACAGGGTTTGATTAAGGCTTTCAAATTTTCGAGTCCCTGAACTCCATGGTCTTTCAAAAATGGAGTCCTTTATGATTTTGTAGAGTATTTTCCCAGTGAGGACTGCTTTAAGTCCAACCCTGCATTACTAAGAAATGTTTTTATATATGCTTTAATAGCCTCAGCCTCCTGCAAAGAAAAAATGTGTTAAATGCCTAATAAAATATAATTCACAGTTAAAATGAATGCCTTCATTTCTTTTTAAGGCGCAATTGCAGCTCCAGAAGTCACCAAAAAACATGAAATTTTCAAAATTTCGACCTGCGCCCAAGAAACACTCCCTACTTTCAGAAAAAACACTCCCAACCTTCTTAATCCTGGCTAAGCCTCTGGCAAGTGTGACAGTCAGTGTCTAGAAGAACTGTGGCTGGTTCTGCAAGATGCTCAGTAAAACCTACACATAAAACTATACTCATTGTACTGGAGACTACTTTATTTTTTTATAAAACAAAGGGTCGTCTCACACCAAATATTAACTTTGTTTCATTTATAATTAGCTCAGCTGGCAGACAGGTGACGAGTTTATGCCATCATGTGTTGTCCGTCGTCTGTCCCGTATAGTCCACGTTTCATGAAAATCGCTTCTTCTTTCTCAGTTCTTCACCGATTTTTATTCTTTTTGGCAGGAAGGTCGGTCTGCCTGGGGTGCATATCGCTTCTAACCAAATTTGCATAATTGCAATTAATAATGAAGATATGGAGTAATTAAGCCCTAATGAACAGTTTCCACACAAATCACTTCTCCCTCGATTCTTCACCAATTTTGATTCTTTCTGGCATGAAGGTAGGGGTACCTAGGGTGCATATAACTTCTACCCGGATTTGCTTCATTACAATTATTAATGAAGTTATGGACTAATTAAGCCTTAATGAGCAGTTCAAAAAAAAAAAAAAAAAAAACGCTGCTTCTTGGTCAATTTTTCATCATTTTGGATTCTTTCTGGCAAATAGGTCGGTATTCCTAGGGTGCATATAGCTTCTACATGTGCGTGATGCGTCAGTATTGTGGTAGAAGTGCTTATAGGTAGTGCATGTTGCATGCCACGTGCTGCTCCTGCTTGCTTCTCTCTGCTTACAGCTAATGCCGCCAGCTAGCCTCCTTCGGGGGGGGTGAAAGGAGGAGCCGAGTGCGCAAGTCTCCTCCTGCTGGTACACAGCCTCTCCGCCACCAAGACTCCTGCAGTGCCCCCTCGTGGCCACACACAGTTACTGATACCTCGCGGACTCAGGCTAAAATGTAGGGGATCTCGGAGCAGCAGTGGGCCCCAGAGGCACAACGTGCAGGCCCACCAGTGTGTGGACATGCCCTGGCGTCTGCCAACAACTACCCCACCTATGGGTCAAATAGTACCCTGCTGCCTTGTGGGTATCCTCTGGAATGGAACAAGGCTAAGGGAGCAAACCCTGACAGGAAACCCGGCTTGGACTCCGTTAGGCAGCTCAGTGTGTGAAGCACTGTCCTGGCAACTCCTGCAGCCGAACTGACGCCAAATGTATTGGTTCACCATTCCTTTGGATCACGCCAGCAAGGCAGAGAGGGGATCTCTGTTGCCTGGGCAACACAGGGTTTCCATAAATCTTGCCCAGGCTTCTTGTGCCCTGGAGAGGAAACTCCAGCTTCACTGTGCAGTGAAGGCACAACACAGGAGGTCAGCAGTTACCGGTTTTAAGCCCCTTCTCGTTTGGCGTAGAGATGGGCACCAGAGGCTGCCTCCAACAGTGGGAGAGATTATTCCATGCTGTCGTTACCTCCAGGTTGGATTATTGTAATGCCTTACTGTCTGGATGTTCCAATAAGTGCATAAACAAGCTCCAGTTAGTTCAAAATGCCGCAGCAAGAGTCCTTACTAGAACTAGAAAATATGACCACATCACGCCTGTCTTATCCACACTGCATTGGCTCCCAATCAAATTTCGTATTGATTATAAAATACTACTATTGACCTTTAAAGCACTAAATGGTCTCGCACCACAGTACCTGAGTGAACTTCTGCTCCTCTATGACCCGCCACGCCTACTTAGATCAAAAGGTGCAGGCTATCTGCTGGTACCTCGTATAGTGAAGGCTACATCAGGGGGCAGGGCCTTTTCTTACAAAGCCCCACTGTTATGGAACAGCCTTCCAAGTAATGTTCGGGAATCAGACACAGTCTCAGCATTTAAGTCTAGGCTGAAAACATATCTGTTTAGTCAAGCCTTTTATTAATGGTGTTTATGAGGTAAAGGAGTAGATCTGGAGGGTCCTCAGACATAGAGTGTTTTGGTAAACTGGGATGTATGGATGCTGTCAGTCCCCACTCGCTTGCTCACTCGAGTTTGTTGACGGTGCAGTGGCTGGCTGCTTTATGTCCCGGGGCTCCCTCATGCCTGTGTTACCTTCTGGCTCTCTCCTTTTAGTTATGCTGTCATAGTTAGTTGCCGGAGTCCCTGCTTGTACTCGGTGCAATATGTATACTGTTCCGACTTATTCAGGTGACATTGGGCATACCTAACCACCTGTGTTTTCTTTCTCTCCCCCCCCCACTCCAAATCTGTCCCTCTGAGTTACATGGAGTCAACAGGAAATCTTTTGGTGGAGACGGTGGGGACCTCGACTGGCTATCGTAGCCTGCAGGGAATCGTCCGTCAGACATTCTGTCGCATGTCCCAGACCCGGTGAAATGTAACTGAATTGTCTTGGCCAGGCCTAAGGGTCCCATCTGCATCTCATCATTGCTGAGGAGTGTGCTCCCATCACCCAATCAAGCATCCAGCCAGAGCAGGTCATGATATATTTTTTTACCATATTAACATGCCATTGTGTGTCATGCCTGATGTAAAGACTCTCGTCTCTGCGAGCCTACCACACAGATTTAATACTTGTCATTTTTAGGGCATACCTAACAACATGTTTTCTTTCTCTCTCTCCCCCCCCCCTTCTGTCCCTCTGAGTTACATGTTGATCCTGGGATTGAGATGCTGGCCTCTTCTGCCCCTCGGACCTGCTTGATCCATCCTGGTGCCCTGTGTCTGGTCGGAGTTTTATCGCCCCACTCCTGTGAAGGACGGCCCCATGAGGACAGTTGAGGGTTATACCTGTTAAAACTGTTAATATTATAGTCAGGCTGTCTGTTGTTGCCCAAATGAGGATGGGTTCCCTTTTGAGTCTGGTTCCTCTCGAGGTTTCTTCCTCATGTCGTCTGAGGGAGTTTTTCCTTGCCACCGTCGCCACAGGCTTGCTCATTGGGGATAGATTAGGGATAAAATTAACTCATGTTTTAAGTCGTTCAAATTCTGTAAAGCTGCTTTGCGACAATGTTTATTGTTAAAAGCGCTGTACAAATAAACTTGATTTGATTTGATTTGATTATTCATCTCACTGGACAGCTACCGCCCACCTCAAGCTGGGCAGCCCCCAGCCAATAAGGTGCTGTCCCGCCACAGCCTACCTGCTTCATTGGGTGCATGAAGCTAAGGGATTCATCCTGACAAGTGGGCTGTAAAACTGTGCACCAAACAAAATCAAAAAGACTCCAGCATTACATCTGGGATGCTGGAACGTCAGTACCATGACGCCCAGACTAACTGACAACCTGCTAGACATAAGTGATGCCCACAAGACTGCAGTCATCAACAACGAACTCCTGAAGCATCAAATAGACATCTCGACCCTTCAGGAAACCCGACTCCTCTCATCAGGCTCACTGAGAGAAAGAGATTACACCTTTTACTGGCAGGAGAAGCCCCCTGGTGAACCCAGGGAATATGGAGTTGGCTTTGCAGTCAAGAACACTCTAGTGGGAGCAATAGTACCACCCACAGGTGGCTCAGAGAGAATCTTAATCCTCTGCCTGAACACAACCAGGGGACCTGTCCACTCGGTGAGTGTATACACACCAACACTCCGCTCCTCCCAAGAAATAAAGGACAAGTTCTATGATGAGCTTGAGACAGCTATAAAAAACATCCCCAAGAAGGAACAGCTGTACCCGCTTGGGGACTTCAATGCTAGAGTTGGTGCAGACCATGACTCCTGGCCATCTTGCTTGGCATTGGGAAAATGAACGAGAATGGGCAGCATCTCCTCAAGCTCTGCACATACCACGGTCTTTGCATTACCAACTCCTACTTTCCTTTCAGTCTATACCCCGGCACAAAGTCTCTTGGAGACACCCACGATCTGGTCACTGGCACCAGTTGGACCTGATCATAACACGATGCGCTGACCTCAGAAGCATCCTCCAAACCCGTAGTTTTCATAGTGCAGACTGACTCCGACCACTCCCTTGTCTGCTGTAGAATTAAACTGCAGATGAAAAACATTTACAGAGCCAAACCAAAAGGACCTTCTCATGTTGACAGCAGTTCCAACCAAAGCTGCTGCCTTCCTCTATGCTTTAGAGCAGGGGTGTCAAACCTGATCCATAAAAGCAGGGGTGTCAAACCTGATCCATAAAGGGCCGTGTGGCTGCAGGTTTTCATTCCAGCCATGCAGCAGCACACCTGACTTGGCTCATTCAATCAACTGAACTGTCTTCACACAGTCAAATACTTGCAGCCACACCCACCCTTGATTAAAGGGTGGGTGTGTCAGTTGATTGAATAAGCCAAATCAGGGTGCTGCTGCATGGCTGGAATGAAAACCTGCAGCCACACGGCCCTTTATGGATCAGGTTTGACACCCCTGCTTTAGAGGAATCCCTCCCCCACCTACCCAAACACTGCTCTGCCCAGCAGTACTGGGATGGCTTAAGGGACACCATCCACAGCACGGCCCTGATGGTCTTTGGCAAAAGGTTGAGAAGGTCCAATGACTGGCTTCGAACCAATGCATCTGTTTTGGCACCGATCCTGGGAGAAAAGCATATTGCTCATACCTATTATAAATGCACACCGACTGACAAGACCCTGCATGCCCTCAGGACAGCTAGGAGGAAACTCCAGCAAACTTCATGACGCTGCGCCAACAGCTATTGGCTACAGCTTTGCAGCAACATCCAATCAGCTGCTGACTCCGGTAACATCAAAGGCATGTACAACGGCATCAAAAAGGCGCTTGGACCCTCATATTATGCAATTGCTCTTCTTAAATCAGCCTCGAGAGAAGTCATCACTGACCGCTCTAAACAACTGGACCGCTGGGTAGAGCATTACTCTGAGCTCTATGCCAGTGACAAAACAGTCTCTGATGCTGCCCTCTGTCATGTAGAGAGCCAACCTGTAATGGAAGAGCTTGATATGGAACCAACCACTGAGGAACTAAGCAAAGCAATCGACAGCCTAACCTGCGGTAAAGCACCAGGCAGTGATGGGATAACAGCTGAAGTCATAAAATGTGGGAAGTTTGCTCTTCGACAAACTCCACAAGCTCTTCTATCTGTGCTGGAGTGAAGGTGCTGTACCACAGGACATGTGGGATGCCACCATTGTCACCCTGTATAAGAATAAGGGAGACAGGAGTGACTGTAACAACTACCGTGGTGTCTCTCTACTCAGCACCACCGGTAAGCTCTTTGCAAGAGTTGCGCTGAACAGACTCCAGGTTCTCGCGGAGAAGATCTACCCAGAATTGCAGACAGAGTTCAGAGCAGGAAGATCTACCACTGACATGATCTTCTCTCTGAGACAGCTACAGGAGAAGTGTAGAGAGCAGAGAAAACCACTCTACATGGCATTCATTGACCTGACTAAGGCTTTCAACCTAGTGAGTAGGAGTGGCCTCTTCCAGCTGGTTGAATGGATAGGCTGCCCCCCAAAACTCCTCCGCATCCTCCAGTCCTTTCACACCGGCATGCAAGGTACCATACAGTTTGACGGGTCCACCTCAGACCCCTTCAAAATCTGCTGTGGTGTCAAGCAGGGATGCGTGTTGGCACCCACCTTGTTTGGGATCTTTTCCCTCCTCCTGTGGCAAGCTTTTGGAACATCAACTGAGAGAGTCTACCTCCACACAAGAACAGATGGTAACCTATTCAACTCTGCCCGTCTGAAAGCCAAAACAAAGGTTAGGCCACTCGTCATCCGGGACATGCCATTTGCTGATGATGCAGCAGTGGTAGCACACTCCCAGGAGCACTTGCAAACTCTCAGACCAGTTCACCCAAGCCTGTAAGGACTTCAGGCTGACCATCAGCCTGACTAAAATGAAGACAATGGGACAAGGCACTGTAAACCCCCCCTTTATCACCATCAAAAACTACGCTCTGGAAGCCATGAACACCTTCACCTACCTCAGGTCCACCATTACCGACAACCTGTCACTCGATGCCGAACTCAGCGGCCGCATCAGAAAACCTGCTTCTACCTTTGGGAAGCTCACAAAGAGAGTATGGGACAACTGAAAACTCACTGTCCATACAAAAGTGCAGGTGTACAGAGCCTGTATCATCAGCACACTCCTGTATGGTAGTGAAACCTGGACACCATATTCATACCAAGAGCAGCGGTTAAACAGCTTCCACCTTCGCTGCCAGAGGCGTATACTGGGTATCATCTGGAGGGATAGGATCACCAGCACAGCAGTCCTGGAGAGAGCGCAGCTTCCCAGCATGTACTCTCTTCTGAGGCAGCGACATCTCCACTGGCTGGGCCATGTCCGGCGGATGGACGATGGACAAATCCTGAAGGACATCCTCTATGCGGAACTGTCACCTGGCAAGAGACAAACTGGTTGCCCCCAGCTTCGCTACAAGGACGTCTGTAAGCAAGACCTCAAGTGCTTCAACAACAGCCCTGTCACTTGGGAAAATGCAGCTCAGGACCGCCTTCAGTGGCAGCAGGCACTCCGCAGTGGGCTGCTAGAATATGAACCCACCCTGGCTCATCACCAGGAAGCAAAGAGGACAAAGTGGAAGCAACAACAGGATACCACCATCAACGGAACCGATCTACGCATGTGACATCTGCGGCCGAGTCTGCCTCTCACGGACTGGTCTTTTCAGCCACAGCAAACGCTGTACGAAAACCTAATTCCAGGCACAAGAAATCCATGGTCTTCCAAGACTGCAATGCCAATATATAGTTTCTATATAGTGTATACAGCTTGCAACATTTATTGCACAAGGTGGCCCACTTTAGATCATTCCTTCTGGACTAGACAGGGCCAGAGTGAGCTACACAGTCATTGACAGTCTCGTTACGGCTGACTGTTGTTTATAGTTTATGTTCAAAACATTTCATTTCATTATTTTTAAGCTATTTTTGGTCTACAGCCTTTCTTTACACATGCCTAAGACTTCTGCACAGTACTGTAGTTTTTTTTTTTTTTTAAAACGTGTACTTTTGAAAGCAACTTCTCACCAAGCATGTTGAAGATGAAGTCTTTGGCCGTGTGCACCTCGAGTGCAGTCTGGTCCCCAAACTCGCCTTGCTCAAGCTGCACGAGCTCCTGCACGTGCGAGGCCAGCTGCTCAAGTGCCGTGCCAGAGCGGAAGTCCACCTCGGACACGCGTTTCACCGGCACCGGTGTGCGCGGAGTCACTGCGCTCCTGATCACCTCCATCGAGCCCAACCTGAGACAACACAACTTTGAAATACAGCCTGCTGGATTCCTTAGTAAACTTAGAACAATGAACAGATGGACTTTTCACATTTAAATAACATGTCAGGTTTTATGATGCGAAAGTCAAGATAGGATATTGAATGTGTAATAACGCTTTTTTTTGCATTATAATAAATACTCTTTGGAACTAGAACTATTACAGGACTGCCATTTCATTGCCAGCATTTCTTGTGAATAGTGAAGCTAAACTAAGAGGAAAGTTTGGACTGTGCTGTGTGTGTTAGTGCTGAAAACAAGGAGAAAGAATAACAAAACACGTCTGTTTGTTTTGTTTCCCCTGATACTCTGTGCAAGTCTGTAAGTAAGTGTTTAGATTTACATTTTATCAGTGATGTTATTTTGATGGTAGCCGCATACTAGCGTTTTCCATAGTATATGAGAATAGTATGGTTGTTATGGTAACGTGCCACTATGCATACTATATCAACACACTAATTAGCACGGTAGTATACAGCTTGGACCGAAAACTATGTCCATTAGCTTGAGTTCAACGGTCATTAACACACACATTACCATGTTAACACTAACTTCCACTACACGTAGATTATACTGGTGTTGTTTGACTTTCTTTCCCCCCTCAAATGCATTAAATAACTAGATACTCAGTGAACGTGCTAGGTAGCACGGTGGCTAACTAATTAGCCAGCTAATGTCCAGCTAATTTGGCAAATACTACAGAATTGTAATGTTAATCACTTCAGGTCGCAGCGAGCTATCTGCATCGGTCATTTCCAACTGCTCCAAAAATGACCAGCACAAACCGTGATTATGCAGCTAAGAAAACCTACATCTGCAAATGGAGCTCATGAGAAACTAAAAGTCCCAGCGTCTGAGGAGAAAAATCAAATTCCACAGCTCTCTTCATGGATTAGCTGGCACGCTAACCAAAGCAGGTGAGACTCAGTGCACGAATTTAGCAAGATAAACACTTTAAATAGTTCATGACAAGCTTACTTCAATACACACACACCCAAAATCGCAGTCGCCAAGCTCTGTGCCTTATAGCCAGCTGGTTCTGTTTGGAAATATAATTAAGAACCCGATTTCAGCTCCCGTCATTTCCAACTAGTCTCCGCGGCACACGCCTTCCCACGGCAACACCAAACCCGGAAATCACGGCCGCCCCAGAGGATCCTGGGATTTGTAGTATTTCAAAGGGATCAAGCCGGTGGGGTCATAAATCCAATGCCAACCCCCAGTGGCTCCAACTTCAGGTCAACATCTGGGCCGCGTTAACCCTTGCCGAGGCCCTGGGCAGACACCCCCCCGAGGCCCCACCCCCGCCTGTTGTCAACTGTGCTCAGCAAATTCACCCCCTCAGACGTGCCTGTCTAACTAAACACAGAAACTTAAATAATGACAGTGGCACAATTAGAAATACTATTGAACGATAAAACTTTAAATCCATCATCACCTATTTAATCGAGAAAAAGCAATGGTGAAATAGGCAATTGCATGGTGAAAAAATCCATCAGACATCACGGTTAACAAGTCTGGTTAACTAAAGTTTAGCCTCAAGAAGCCTTTGAATGAGTGAGTCAATGAACAACATGTCAAGATCATAACCTCGGCCTACAACAGTTTCTTTAGTATTCAGAACAAGAACATTCATTTGGTATATAACCGTTCGTTTTCATTTTGGAATCCAGGCGACTTTTAACTTTTGAAAACAAAGAGCGATAACAAAGAAAGAAAAATATCTTGCTTCTCAGAAATAAATCTCAAAATGTTAGGCTATGTGAAACATTTCATCCTTTCACACACGTAATGTCCCAAACAGCAGTGGCACACAGCTTTGCACATTCAGTTTGACAGCCATGGGTCAACTTACAAGGGGCACTTTCCTACTTTTCTGGAAAGCGAAGTCATTAATTAAATCATTGAACTCAAGCTGGCGTAGCATGTGAAGACATGGTGGACAGTGATCATATTGACAATGACGGGTGATTTATGCAACGGGACAAGGTGGGCTTCCTTACGGGTGGCGAAATGCATCAAAAACGTTATCAATATGATCAAAACTTCTGAAAATATCGTTTCATATTTTCCGATGGGGGCGGCACGGTGGTGTAGTGGTTAGCGCTGTCGCCTCACAGCAAGAAGGTCCTGGGTTCGAGCCCCGGGGCCGGCGAGGGCCTTTCTGTGTGGAGTTTGCATGTTCTCCCCGTGTCCGCGTGGGTTTCCTCCGGGTGCTCCGGTTTCCCCCACAGTCCAAAGACATGCAGGTTAGGTTAACTGGTGACTCTAAATTGACCGTATGTGTGAATGTGAGTGTGAATGGTTGTCTGTGTCTATGTGTCAGCCCTGTGATGACCTAGCGACTTGTCCAGGGTGTACCCCGCCTTTCGCCCGTAGTCAGCTGGGATAGGCTCCAGCTTGCCTGCGACCCTGTAGAACAGGATAAAGCGGCTACAGATAATGAGATGAGATGAGATATTTTCCGATCTCGCTACCTCCGAGGCCCCCTAGTGGCCGAGGCCCTGGGCAGCTGCCCATGAAGCCCATTAGGATAACGCGTCCTTGGTCAACATGAGAGGGTCACAATATTTTGCTCCATTGTGTTCCACAAAAAGAGTCTCCATCATCTCTCCAAAGTCCAGACTTTTAAAATTTGAAGTTCAGAAGAACTGTAGTAATTCATTAATAATAATAATAATAATAATAATATGCAATTAATTTGATTAATTGCAAATCTTGCATGTGATGATTAACTCATTCTACCAAATGTGTTTTACAAGTGAATAACGCACTGACTGTCAGGAGGGTGTATGTTCCTTTCCCTCATAAATGGAAGTAAAACACATAAACGCTGTGTTCCATGAGGCTGGCAGGGGGAGTGGGTTCTCTCTGTGGGATCTGTAACTAGTTTAGAACGCTAGTTTAAGCTGATATGTGGCTGATCTAACGGTAAAACAGCACGAGGGCTTGAGAACATTTTTTGACACGTTGAAAAGTTCCAATTTTACTTGGCAACAGAATGTATCTGAATTCTGATTGGTTGTTGTTATATTATTGCCCTTTTGTTGTCTTCTTGAGCCCAGAGCAGGAGGGTTCTACTGAGAAAAGTTTTTAGCCACCGCTTTCAAATGAACCCCCTCGAAAACCAGTCAGTTCAGTGTATGTATGTACTCGGTATGTGACGTTTTCAAAAGAGCGGTGGGAATAACCAAAAAGTTCTGATCAAGAATGCAGAGGCTGTTTTGCTTATTACGTGAAAATGTTTTATTTGATTAAAAGGTGTCTGGGCTGTGAACAATGTCCACATCACATGCGTCATGTTACAGGAACTCGGTCAGGGCTCTGCAGGTCTTAACTGAAGCGCTTCAGATTCAGGGTTAGCAGGCTGCTAAAGTTTGCAGGCACTTCACAAGCAAGACTCGGTGCAATATTAACCAACATTAGCACAATCTGCTATGATTTAGCCTTAATGAACACCAGTTGTTATCGGTATCAAGTCAGATTGTTATTTACATGCCACACAAACCTAGAAAACAGTCATATTGGTATGTTGTCATTTTTACACACTGAATACGAACTGTTGTTAACTGATTCATTTTACGACCTAATCTAACATTACATTCCTCAAGGACAGTTTGCTAGTTTGCTAACTAGCAGCCGGTCACTGCAAAGCAACTGCACTTGCTAATTGACATGGTAACCGAACATGCTTGCTGTTTTCGTGACCATGCCCACATAGTGAATATTCATGAGCGAATTGTGCGTGGTTTCGCCCAGTGGAAACCTGCAGTAACCATTTGTGCACCATGCACAGAGCGGGATTTTTTTTTATTCTCCAATCAGAAATATTGGTAGGGACACATCAGCCGTTGTTTGATACTGGCAGGGACATGTCCATACCCAATTCTACACCTCTTCTTCTTCTTTTGGCTGCTCCCGATTAGGGGTCGCCATAGCGGATCTTTGGTCTCCATTGCTCCCTGTCTTCCGCATCCTTCTCTACCACACCTGCCACTTTCATGTCCTCTCTCACCACATCCATGTATCTCCTCTTTGGTCTTCCTCGTTTTCATTTGCCTGGCAGCTCCATCCTCAACATTCTCCTTCCAACATGCTCTGCATTTCTTCTCAGGATGTGCCCATACCATCTCAGTCTCATCTCTGTTCCTTATCCTGTCCAACCTTGTCACTCCCATCGCAAACCTTAACATCCTCAACTCCGCCACCTCCAACTTTGCCTCCTGTCTCTTTGTTAAGGGTACAGTCTCCAATCCAGACATCACAGCTGGTCTCACTACTGTCTTATACATCTTACCTTTCACTTTTGGTGGGACTTTCCTATCACAAATGACTCCCGAAATTTTTCTCCAACTGCTCCACCCTGCCTGCACTCTCTTTCTCACCTCACTATTGCAGCCCCCATTTTCCTGCACAGTTGACCCCAGGTACTTGAATTCATCAACTTTCTTTATGTCTACTCCTTGCATTTTCACTACACTCTCATCCCCAATTCTACACCGATGCACTATATTCTCTATTTTCACTGCTTAGAAAGTAGAAAGGAGGTTGAGTTGGGTTTGGAGAGATGGAGGTATGCATTGGAATGAAGAGGAATGAAGGTGAGCAGTAGCAAAACAGAATACATGTGCATCAATGAGAATGGGGATGAGAGTGTAGTGAAGATGCAAGGAGTAGACGTAAAGAAAGTTGGTGAATTCAAGTACCTGGGGTCAACTGTGCAGGAAAATGGGGGCTGCGATAGTGAGGTGAGAAAGAGAGTGCAGGCAGGGTGGAGCAGTTGGAGAAGGATTTCGGGAGTCATTTGTGATAGGAAAGTCCCAGCAAAAGTGAAAGGTAAGATGTATAAGACAGTAGTGAGACCAGCTGTGATGTATGGATTGGAGCCCGTACCCTTAATGAAGGGACAGGAGGCAAAGTTGGAGGTGGCAGAGTTGAGGACGTTAAGGTTTGCGATGGGAGTGACAAGGTTGGACAGGATAAGGAATGAGCACATCAGAGGGACAGCACATGTGGAGAGCTTGGGAATTAAGCTAAGAGAGATGAGACTGAGATGGTATGGGCACATCCTGAAAAGAGATGCAGAGCATGTTGGAAGGAGAATGTTGAGGATGGAGCTGCCAGGCACGCAAAAACGAGGAAGGCCAAAGAGGAGATACATGGATGTGGTGAGAGAGGACATGAAAGTGGTAGAGAAGGATGCGTAAGACAGGGAGCAATGGAGATGAAAGATCCGCTGTGGCGACCCCTAATCAGGAGCAGTCAGAAGAAGAAGAAACGGTTGCCACTTTATTACAATGCCTGAAACACTCGTGAAATCCCAAAATGCAGTACAAATGTCGCAAAAGTCATGGCTAAATAACTACAGTGGTATGCAAAAGTTTGGGCACCCCTGGTCAAAATTGCTGTTACTGTGAACAATTAAGCAAGTTGAAGATGAAATGATCTCCAAAAGGCATAAAGTTAAAGATGACTCATTCCCTTTATATTTTAAGCAAAAACAATTTTTTATTTTCATCTTTTACATTTTCAAAATGACAAAAAAGGAAAAGGGCCCAAAGCAAAAGTTTGGGCACCCTGCATGGTTAGTACCTAGTAACACCCCCTTTGGCAAGTATCACAGCTTGTAAACACTTTTTGTAGCCAGCTAATAATCTTTCAGTTCTTACCTGGGGGATTTTCACACATTCGTCCTTGTAAAAGGCTTCCAGTTCTACAAGTTTCCTGGGCTGTCTTGCATGCACTGCTCTTTTCAAATCAAATCAAATCAAATCAAATCAAATCAAATCAAATCAAATCAAATCAAATCAAGTTTATTTGTATAGCGCTTTTAACAATAAACATTGTCGCAAAGCAGCTTTACAGAATTTGAACAACTTAAAACATGAGCTAATTTTATCCCTAATCTATCCCCAATGAGCAAGCCTGTGGCGACGGTGGCAAGGAAAAACTCCCTCAGACGACATGAGGAAGAAACCTCGAGAGGAACCAGACTCAAAAGGGAACCCATCCTCATTTGGGCAATAACAGACAGCCTGACTATAATATTAACAGTTTTAACAGGTATAACCCCCAACTGTCCTCATGGGGCCGTCCTTCACAGGAGTGGTGCGATAAAACTCCGACCAGACACAGGGCACCAGGATGGATCAAGCAGGTCCGAGGGGCAGAAGAGGCCAGCATCTCAATCCCAGGATCAACATGTAACTCAGAGGGACAGATTGGGGGGGGAAGAGAGAGAGAAAGAAAACACGTTGTTAGGTATGCCCTAAAAATGACAAGTATTAAATCTGTGTGGTAGGCTCGCAGAGACGAGAGTCTTTACATCAGGCATAACACACAACAATGGCATGTTAATATGGTAAAATATATCATGACCTGCTCTGGCTGGATGCTTGATTGGGTGATGGGAGCACACTCCTCAGCAATGATGAGATGCAGATGGGACCCTTAGGGCTGGCCAAGACAATTCAGTTACATTTCACCGGGTCTGGGACATGCGACAGAATGTCTGACGGCCGATTCCCTGCAGGCTACGATAGCCAGTCGAGGTCTCCACCCTCTCCACCAAAAGATTTCCTGTTGACTCCATGTAACTCAGAGGGACAGATTTGGAGTGGGGGGGGAGGGAAAGAAAACACAGGTGGTTAGGTATGCCCAATGTCACCTGAATAAGTAGGAACAGTATACATATTGCACTGAGTACAAGCAGGGACTCCAGCAACTAACTATGACAGCATAACTAAAAGGAGAGAGCCAGAAGGTAACACAGGCATGAGGAAGCCCCGGGACATAAAGCAGCCAGCCACTACACCGTCAACAAACTCGAGTGAGCAAGCGAGTGGGGACTGACAGCATCCATACATCCCAGTTTACCAAAACACTCTATGTCTGAGGACCCTCCAGATCTACTCCTTTACCTCATAAACACCATTAACAAAAGGCTTGACTAAACAGATATGTTTTCAGCCTAGACTTAAATGATGAGACTGTGTCTGATTCCCGAACATTACTTGGAAGGCTGTTCCATAACAGTGGGGCTTTGTAAGAAAAGGCTCTGCCCCCTGATGTAGCCTTCACTATACGAGGTACCAGCAGATAGCCTGCACCTTTTGATCTAAGTAGGCGTGGCGGGTCATAGAGGAGCAGAAGTTCACTCAGGTACTGTGGTGCGAGACCATTTAGTGCTTTAAAGGTCAATAGTAGTATTTTATAATCAATACGAAATTTGATTGGGAGCCAATGCAGTGTGGATAAGACAGGCGTGATGTGGTCATATTTTCTAGTTCTAGTAAGGACTCTTGCTGCTGCATTTTGAACTAACTGGAGCTTGTTTATGCACTTATTGGAACATCCAGACAGTAAGGCATTACAATAATCCAACCTGGAGGTAACGAAAGCATGGACTAGTTTTTCTGCATCATGCAATGACATTAAATTTCTTATCTTTGCAATATTTCTGAGATGAAAGAAAGCTATCCGGGTGATGTTATCAGTGTGAGTTTCGAATGAAAGACCGGGGTCAATAATCACTCCGAGGTCTTTTACTGCTGCACGTGAAGAAACAGAAAGGCCATCCAGAGTTACTGTGTAATCAGAAAACTTACTTCTAGCTGTATGTGGTCCTAGCACAAGTACTTCAGTCTTGTCAGAGTTAAGCAGAAGGAAATTAGTAAGCATCCAGTGTCTAATGTCCTTAACACATTCCTCAATTCTATTAAGCTGGTGTCTCTCATCAGGTTTTGCAGAGACATACAACTGTGTGTCATCAGCATAACAGTGGAAACTAATACAATGTTTACGAATAATATCGCCCAGAGGTAACATATATAGAGAAAAAAGCAGTGGACCCAAGACAGAACCTTGTGGAACACCAAACTTTACCTCTGTACATCTAGAAATATCACCATTTATATCAACATACTGATAACGATCAGTTAGATAAGACCTGAGCCAGGAGAGGGCCATTCCCTTAACTCCCACAACATTTTCTAGTCTATCCAGAAGAATGGAATGATCAATGGTATCAAATGCTGCACTAAGGTCAAGCAACACAAGTAGCGAGACACAGCCCTGATCAGACGCCAACAGTAGGTCGTTTACTACTTTAACCAGTGCTGTCTCTGTGCTATGATGAGGTCTAAATCCTGACTGATACATTTCATGGATGTTATTCCTATGTAAATATGAGCATAACTGCTGTGCCACAGCTTTTTCAAGGATCTTGGAGATAAAGGGGAGGTTTGATATTGGCTGATAATTGGACAGCTGACAGGGATCAAGGTCAGGTTTTTTAATCAGGGGTTTGATAACTGCTAGTTTAAAGGATTTGGTTACATAGCCAATCATAAGAGAATAATTTATTATTTTTAGAAGCGGTTCAATTACTCCAGGCATTATCTGTTTGAATAGATGTGTCGGTAAGGGATCTAGTACACAAGTTGAGGCTTTTGATGTAGAGATTAATGAAAGTAATTCAGTTTATTTTAGGGGAGTAAAACATTCTAACTGATGATCTGATACAGTTATATTGTTAACTACAAGGTCACTTTCATTGTCTAACCTTAAATTAGTAGTTTGAAATTTTTGTCGGATATTCTCAATTTTGTCATTAAAAAAATTCATGAAGTCGTTGCTACTACATACTGCAGGTGTGCATGTGTTGATAGTGGACTTATTCCTGGTTAATTTTGCTACAGTATTAAATAGGAATCTAGGATTATTTTTGTTATCTTCTATTAGGGAGGAGAAATATGTTGATCTCGCAGCACTAAGAGCTTTTCTATACTTCAGGAAGCTCTCCTTCCAAGCTAATTTGAACACTACCAATTTTGTTTGACGCCATTTACGTTCCAATTTTCAAGTGGTCTGTTTTAATGTGCGAGTGTCATCATTATACCAGGGTGCTAATTTTTTGTCTCTGACCATTTTCCTTTTTAGAGGAGCTACATTATCTAAAGTATGGTGGAATGTTGACTCTAAGCATTCAGTTGCCTGATCTTTTGAGATTTATCCACAGATTTTCAATGATGTTTAGGTCAGGGGACCGTGAGGGCCCGAGCAAAACCTTCAGCTTGTGCCTCTTGAGGTATTCCATTGTAGATTTTGAGGTGTGTTTTGAATCATCATCTTAGGACCCGTCCTCTTTTTAACTTCAACTTTTTTACAGATGGTGTGATGTTTGATTCCAGAATTTGCTGGTATTTATTCGAATCCATGCTTCCCTCGACCAATGAAATGTGCCCTGTGCCACTGGCTGCAACACAACTCCAAAGCATGATCAATCCACACCCATGCTTCAGAGTTGGAGAGGTGTTCTTTTCCTGGAACTTGGCACCCTTTTTTCTCCAAACATACCTTTGCACATTGTGGCCAAAAAGTTCTATTTTGATTTCATCAGTCCACAGGACTTGTTTCTAAAATGCATCAGGCTTATTTAGATGTTCATTTGCAAACTTCAGACACTGAATTTTGTGGCTAAGATGCAGGAAAGGTTTTCTTCTGATGACTCTCCCATGAAGGTCATATTTGTTAAGGTGTCGCTGCATAGTAGAACAGTGCACCACCACTCCAGGGTCTGCTAAATCTTTCTGAAGGTCTTTTGCAGTCAAACAGGGGTTTTTGTTTGCCTTTCTAGCAATCCAACGATCAGTTCTTTCAGAAAGTTTTCTTCATCTTCCACACCTCACCTTGATCTCCACTGTTTCTGTTAACTGCCATTTCTTAATAACATTACGATCTGAGGAAACAACTACCTGAAAACACTTTGCTATGTTCTTGTAGCCTTCTCCTGCTTTGTGAGCATCAATTATTTTATTATTCAGAATGCGAGGGAGTTGCTTAGAGGAGGCTGTTGATTTTAGGGACAAGTCTAAGGAGTCAGAGAATTTATACAGCTTTGAAATCTGCATCATCTGGCCTTTCCTAATGAAGAATTTGAACAAGCCACAGCTCAATAAGCTAATTAAGGTCTGGAACCTTGGTAAAAGTTACCTGAGAACTCAAGTGTATTGGGGTGCCCAAACTTTCGCATGGTGTTCCTTTTCTGTTTTCATCCTCCAATTATACAAAACAAAAATAATACACACCTCTTGCAGAAAACACTGAAAATAAATGTCTCGTCTTTACCTTTATGCCTTTTGGTGATCAGTTCATCTTCTGCTCACTTAACTATTCACAGTAACAGACATTTTTAGTAAAGGTGCCCAAACTTTTGCATGCCACTGTAACTAACTAAGTATTTGATTTGATTTGATTTGATTTATTTGGCAATAATACAGGGGGCAGCACGGTGGTGTAGTGGTTAGCACTGTTGCCTCACAGCAAGAAGGTCCTGGGTTCGAGCCCAGCAGCCAGTGAGGGCCTTTCTGTGTGGAGTTTGCATGTTCTCCTCATGTCTGCGTGGGTTTCCTCCACAATCCAAAGACATGCAGGTTAGGTTAATTGATGGCTCTAAATTGACCGTAGGTGTGAATGTGAGTGTGAATGGTTGTTTGTGTCTATTGGCCCTTTTCCACTACCCTTTTTCAGCTCACTTCAGCTCGCTTCAGCTCACTTCAGCCCGACACGGCTCGCATTTCGACTACCTCAGAACAGCACGACTCAGCTCGCTTCAGCCCTGCTTAGCACCCAAAACTCGCACGGTTTTGGAGTGAGGCTGGGGGCGTGAGCAGACACTCCCCTGTGCACTGATTGGTGAGGAGGAGTGTCCTCACATGCCCACACACGCCCCGCGAGAACGCTGGGATCTGTAAACACCGCAAACCCGGAAGAAGAAGAATTACGAATTACGAGAATTTCTGAAGCCTTATGCGCCTCGCCTCATCTATACGCTCTTGCCAGTATCTGTTGGCGTTGTCGGTGACAACAAGCCACAGCACCAAGACCAGCAACACTAACGACTCCATGTCCTCCATGTTTATTGTTTACTATCCGGGTCGTGAGACTACCGCTTAAAAGGTCACTGATGTCACTGTTTGCGCCGCTTAACGACATCACGTGACGTCCACCCACTTTCGCTAACTCCACCCAATGTGTCCAGCCAGCACGGTTCAGCGCAGTTGTAGTCGAAATGCAACTCCAATAGCCCCGCTCAGCTCGACTCAGCCCAACTCAGCACGGCACGGCTCAGCCCGACTCAGCCACATTTGTAGTGGAAAAGCGGCATATGTTTCAGCCCTGTGATGACCTGGCGACTTGTCCAGGGTGTACCCCGCCTCTTGCCCATAGTCAGCTGGGATAGGCTCCAGCTTGCCTGCAACCCTGTAGAACAGGATAAGCAGCTATTGAGGTTTTTCACCCACGTGACCAAGTCATGTGATGCAGCCATTTTGGACGGCACGCTTAAGTCCTTCAGTGCAAGGCGGTATGAGATGGTGGAGACCTTTGCACATTTTAACAAGAAAGTAAGCTGTGATTCGTGTTAAATTGGATATGTCTTTTATCACAAACACTGTACCCAGCCTTGGTATGGAGCCAAGGTTGTCGACAGAAGTCAACAATTTGATGAAGGATGACCCCAGCAGTTTGAAACGGTACAAGGTAGGCTATGTTCACAACACTGTCTTGTTACTCGGGGGATCTGAGATCCCCTGAAACAGACATGAGATCCCTTGAAAACATGATTTGGGAAATGTTGGGGGGTCTCTAAAATATTGGCAATATGATGTTTATTGACATAGCAATCGTGTGTAACGGGAAGCATTTGCATATCCGAAGTGTTGTGTTTACATGACAACGACTGCTGCTGCCAGGTTGGTTGTTGAGTAGCCTGACTGTTTTTTTTTTTCTTGCGTGTGGTATCATTGTTGACGCGAGGTTGTTTTTTGAACATGCCAATGCGGACACGATTTCCCCTGATGAGTTATGACTTCAGACGCGATGCGTGTGTGGAGGTGTGGAGTCCGCGTGATATGTGCGTAAGATAGGCTTCTCATGTGTTTGGAGATCCGCGCTCTGAGACAAGCGCAAGCACCCCCCCCCAAGGGAAAAAAAGGGACCCCCCCCCGAAAATATCGGCATAGTTCGAACAGGGTAAACAGAGAAAACAGAAAAAATGTAATGATTTATTTTCCTGTCTCTTCACAGCTGCAATCCATTTGGCCCTCTTGTCTGGGTCAGTAGGAAACCAGTAAAAGGAGAGTCCTGCATGCTGTCCCTGTCTGTTGTGGCAGCCCACAGCACAACAAGCAAACACCATGGTTATTTATAGAGTGCTTACTGACAAATTAATCTATTCTAGGTGTCTGTAACACGTTTTTTTCCAAGCTGGTTCTCCCTCTCTGTCTGCAGCATTAGTATGTAGCTTGACCTCCAAAATGGCGGACACCAGGGCGTCACGTGACCCTGTGACGTCAGGTGAAAAACCTCAATAGATGATGGATAGATGGATGGATGACAATAATACAGTACATAAAAATGATAAGCGTAACAAAATAACCCAAAATAAACATGAGTATTAAAAAAATACATAATGTACAAAATACTGTATATATTGCCAGGGATAACACAAAAAAGTGAAAAGCTTATTTCCATTGTGGTCCCCATAATACAAGATGTGACATGAAAGAGAGATACAAACCTAATACTCATAAAAATATCTCATCTCATCTCCTCTAGCTGCTTTATCCTGTTCTACAGGGTCGCAGGCAAGCTGGAGCCTATCCTAGCTGACTACGGGCGAAAGGCGGGGTACACCCTGGACAAGTTGCCAGGTCATCACAGGGCTGACACATAGACACAGACAACCATTCACACTCACATTCACACCTACAGTCAATTTAGAGTCACCAGTTAACCTAACCTGCATGTCTTTGGACTGTGGAGGAAACCGGAGCACCCAGAGGAAACCCACATGGACACGGGGAGAACACGCAAACTCCGCACAGAAAGGGCCTCGTCGGCCACGGGACTCGAACCCGGATCTTCTTGCTGTGAGGCGACAGCGCTAACCACTACACCACCCTGCTGCCCCTCATAAAAATATATGGAAATTTAATAAAAAATAAAATCATTATTCTCAATAGAAGTCATAACAATTTACATATAAGACTTAACATTTTTCTTAAAATTTAACAAAGATTGACTAGAATTGACTAAAGTAGAAGGAAGACTATTCCATAACTGAACACCAGTGATACAAAATGAAAACTTACCAAAAGCACCAAAATGAGGAATGACAAGCGAATGTTGACTAGAACGAGTATTATGAGAATGTCTTTTTGAGATGGAAAGGAATTGGTCAAAAAGGTACTTAGGAAACATCCCATCAAGCACTTGGTACATATGATTTAGTTTTAATTGCTCGACTCTATATTGGATAGGGAGCCACCCTAAGATTTTGAAGTTTCCAGTCAATAATGATAAGTAAGTAAATAGATGACTTGCAACCACGTGATCAAAATGTGCTACGTCATGAGCATCCGTCATGATGGTTGATATACAAAGCAACTTGGATGGCAGCCGCTGAAAGCATGTCTGTAAATAATGCTGA
Organism: Neoarius graeffei; assembly: GCF_027579695.1. Taxonomy (NCBI): domain Eukaryota; kingdom Metazoa; phylum Chordata; class Actinopteri; order Siluriformes; family Ariidae; genus Neoarius; species Neoarius graeffei. Next base: position 75,886,151 of record NC_083569.1, on the reverse strand, counting down.
ACTTTCTCAGTATCACCACGATTTGCGATCGAGCAAAGATAGATATGTGTGGTTTTGACCCATATTATTTAAAAAAGTCAGACTTTTCTGAAGATAAGATGCTTCTACCGACCATCGAGTATGAATACAGGTCATTTCGTCCCATGACCATTTCGTCCAAAGCCTTTATCATATGCACTATCAGTTATTTTATATTTCAGGTATTTGTCTGTTCGAAAAAAGGAGGAATTCTCAATGGAATTTGACAGAAGCAAAATGGATTTTTGTAAAGCAAATGAGGCCATAGTATGGCTCATATAAACTCTTTAGGTGCCAAGCAATGCTCCTGCGGGGGCTTCGTTTGCGAATCCCGGGCCGAGGCACTGTCCTACCGACCAGAGACCATGCACTTTCAAAGGGGGAGGCTTAGAGGGAGGTGCGTGCAAAATTTGGCTTCACTGCAAGCTCTGTTGGCCAAGTTATTAATTTTTTAAAGCCTGCTGGATCATGTTAAATCTTTAGGCGCGGAGCAGCGCTCTCGCGGGGGCTTCGTTCACAAATCCCAGGCTGAGGCGCGGTCCTACCAACCCAAGATCATGCTCTTTCCGGGGGGGGGGGGGGGCTGAGAGGGAAGTGCCAGTCAAATTTGGCTTTGCTGTGAGCTCCGTTGGCCGAGTTATTAATTTTTAAAGCCAGTTGGATCATATTAAACCTTTAGGCGCAGAGCAGTGCTCTCGCGGGACTTTCATTCGCAAACACAGGAACACCTGAAATATAAAATAATTGATAGTGCATCTGAAAAAGGCTTTGGACGGAATGTCTTAGCTATTGGACGAAATGGTCATTGGAATAAGTGTCCTGATCCCCTCATCTCCTCTCTGTACTAAGCCTCAGAGTTTCCTTGCCCTCTTTCCAAATCATGGATGGAATTCTAAAAAATCGGAATGTGCCGTGGTCACAAGTACTGTTGTGACTACAACCATATACAGCACAAAGATATGGCATAGCTAAAAGAACACTTAAAGCAGTGGGAAAACAAAGATAGTTGCACATGCGTGACTGTTTTGTATAGAATGTCGCTTGACCCCGCATTTGTTTATCTACCAACATGGCCGACATCCGGGTTTCTATTTTGCTTTGACGTCACTTGCAAGTCAAGGATAGATTCTTCGTGTGCAATCATGTGACAAAATAGTGTGACGTATGCATCCGCCACTATGTTGGATGATATACAAATTCAAAATGCCATCTTGTGCGAACAATAACTGTGATGCATCTCCAACTTCCTAGAAATATTATCCCTGTTTCCGAAATCACTTCCGAAATAGTCCACTATATCGTGGACTATATAGTGAGTTCGCCATTTTGTAGCGCTGTCCGAATGTATAGTGAGAATTATTACACCCTTTATAGTGCAAAGTATCCCACAATGCATCACGAAAAGTAGTGTACAACTGCTGGTCACTAATCAAGCAATATATACCATCATGCATTGCGGTCACGCTGAAAGAAATCAAATCAAAAGCCTCAAATTTGATTTAATAAAAGGCAGCGGCAAAGAAGAAAGTATTCGGCCTTGATTTAAAAGAACCAAAAGATGCAGCAGACAGAAAGTACTTTGTATTTATTAATGTGGGAAATACGCTTAGTATAATATGGATTTATCACAAAAATACATGCATGTATTTATTATTTTGAAAACCCACCAGCCGACTGATCTGGCACATTTTAATTGTGCAACAGTAATGACATAAATAATGGCATGCCAGACTAGTGTCCGAAAGCGTTTTTTCATTTTACCAATGAGCTCACTATCTAGTCCTCTATATAGTAATTCCGTATATAGTGAATAGGGAAATGTGAACAAGTGAGTGATTTTGGACACAGGGTACAGTGGTGCTTGAAAGTTTGTGAACCCTTTAGAATTTTCTATATTTCTGCATAAATATGACCTAAAACATAATCAGGTTTTCACACAAGTCCTAAAAGTAGATAAAGAGAACCCAGTTAAACAAATGAGACAAAAATATTATACTTGCTCATTTATTTATTGAGGAAAATGATCCAATATTACATATCTGTGAGTGGCAAAAGTATGTGAACCTTTGCTTTCAGTATCTGGTGTGACCCCCTTGTGCAGCAATAACTGCAACTAAATGTTTCCGGTAACTGTTGATCAGTCCTGTACACCAGCTTGGAGGAATTTTAGCCCATTCCTCTGTACAGAACAGCTTCAACTCTAGGATGTTGGTGGGTTTCCTCACATGAACTGCTCGCTTCAGGTCCTTCCACAACATTTTGATTGGATTAAGGTCAGGACTTTGACTTGGCCATTCCAAGTCAAAAGACTTGGAATAAAGAAGTTTATTCTTCTTTAACCATTCTTTGGTAGAATGACTTGTGTGCTTAGGGTTGTTGTCTTGCTGCATGACCCACCTTCTCTTGAGATTCAGTTCATGGACAGATGTCCTGACATATTCCTTTAGAATTTGCTGGTAGATTTCAGAATTCATTGTTCCAGCAATGATGGCAAGCCATCCTGGCCCAGATGCAGCAACACAGGCCCAAACCATGATACTACCACCATCATGTTTCACAGATGGGATAAGGTTCTTATGCTGGAATGCAGTGTTTTCCTTTCTCCAAACATAACACTTCTTATTTAAACCAAAAAGTTTGATTTTGGTCTCATCTGTCCACAAAACATTTTTCCTATAGCCTTCTGGCTTGCCCACGTAATCTTTAGCAAACTGCAGATGAGCAGCAATGTTCTTTTTGGAGAGCAGTGGCTTTTTCCTTGCAACCCTGCCATGCACACCATTGTTGTTCAGTGTTCTCCTGATGGTAGTCTCATGAACATTAACATTGTCTAATGTGAGAGAGGCCTTCAGTTGCTTAGAAGTTACCCTGGGGTCCTTTGTGACCTCGCCGACTATTACACGCCTTGCTCTTGGTGTGATCTTTGTTGGTCGACCACTCCTGGGGAGGGTAACAATAGTCTTGAATTTCATCCATTTGTACACAATCTGTCTGACTGTGCATTGGTGGAGTCCAAACTCTTTAGAGATGGTTTTGTAACCTTTTCCAGCCTGATGAGCTTCAACAACGCTTTTTCTGAGGTCCTCAGAAATCTCCTTTGTTCATGCCATGATACACTTCCACAAACATGTGTTGTGAAGATCAGACTTTGATAGATCCCTGTTCTTTAAATAAAACAGGGTGCCCACTCACACCTGACTGTCATCCCATTGATTGAAAACACCTGACTCTAATTTCACCTTCAAATTAGCGGCTAATCCTAGAGATTCACATACTTTTGCCACTCACAGATATGTAATATTGGACCATTTTCCTCAATAAATAAACGACCAAGTATAATATTTTTGTTTCATTTGTTTAACTGGGTTCTCTTTATCTACTTTTAGGACTTGTGTGAAAATCTGATGATGTTTTACTGTAGATCCAAGAACAACCTAACTATACTATATATATATATATATATATATATATATATATATATATATATATATATATACACACACTAGCACATCTCAAAAAATTAGAATATTGTGAAAAAGTTCAATATTTTCCATCAGTTATTTAAGAAAGTGAAAATGTTATATATTATAGACTCATTACACATAAACTAAAATGTTTCAAGCATTTTTCTATTTTAATTTTAATCAGTATGGCATACAGTACAAAAACATAAAAAACCCCATCTCAAAATATTAGAATATTTCATTTCGAGTTTGAGTAAAACAGTATGAACACAGTGTATCTCTCAGTCTAGTTCAGTACACACAACCACAATCATGGGGAAGACTGCTGACTTGACTGTTGTCCAGAAGATGATCACTGATGCCCTCCACAAGGAGGGTAAGCCACAAAAGGTCATTGCTGAAAAGGGTGGCTGGAAAAGGTGCACAAGCAACAGGGATGGCTTAAGTCTTGAGAGGATTGTTGAGAAAAGTTGATTCAAGAACTTGGGAGAGCTTCACAAGGAGTGGACTGAGGCTGGTGTCAGTGTATCAAGACCCATCACGAACAGACATCTTCAAGAAAGGGGATACAACTTTCGCATTCCTAATATCAAGCTACTCCTGAGCCAGAGACAATGTCAGAAGTGTCTTATCTGGGCTAAGGAGAGAAAGAAATGGACTGTTGCTCAGTGGTCCAAAGTCCTCTTTTCAGATGAAAGTACATTTTGCATTTAATTTAGAAATCACGGTTCTAGAGTCTGGAGGAAGAGTGGAGAGGCACAGAATCCAAGGTGTTTGAAGCCCAGTGTGAAGTTTCCACAGTCTGTGATGATTTGGGGTGCCATGTCATCTGCTGGTGTTGGTCCACTGTATTTTATCAAGTCCAAAGTCAACACAGCCATCTACCAGGAGATTTTAGAGCACTTCATGCTTCCATCTGCTGATGAGCTTTTTGGAGATGCTGATTTCCTTTTCCAGCAGGACTTAGCACCTACCCACAGTGCCAAAACTACTACCAAATGGTTTGCTGACCATGATATTACTGTGTTTGATTGGCCAGCCAACTTGCCTGACCTGAACCCCATAGAGAATCTATGGGGTATTGTCAAGAGGAAGATGAGAAATACCCGACCCAAAAATACAGATATGCTGAAGGCCACTATCAAAGCAAACTGGGGTTCAATAACACCTCAGCAGTGCCACAGACTGATCGCCTCCATGCCACACCGCATTGATACAGTAATTCATGTAAAGGAGCCCCAACCAAGTATTGAGTGTATAAATGAATATACTTTTCAGAAGTTGGACATTTCTGTATTGTAAATCCTTTTTTTGATTGATCTTAGGGAATATTCTAATAATTTGAGATACTGGATTCCTGATTTTCATGAGCTATAAGCCATAATCATCAAAATTAAAACAAAAAAGGCTTTAAATATTTCACTTTACATGTAATGAATATAGAATATATGAAAGTTTACCTTTTTGAATTAAATTATGAAATAAAAGGAACTTTTTCATGATATTCTAATTTTTTGAGATGCACTAGTATATATATATATATATATATATATATATATATATATATATATATATATATATATATATATATAAACAAGAATTGAGATGGTTGAATATAAAAACTGTAAAAGCTGTGCAAAAGTGGCATATTGAATGAATACATTTTCATTTATTCATTCATTCATTCATTTGCCTTCTGTTTGTCCTGGTGAAAGTCAGCCCAAACTTATCTATCTGCAGCCACAGAATTCAGCTCTTCCTAACAGATACCCAGACATTCCCAAAATATAATCTCTCCAGTAAGCCCTGGGTTTGCCCCAGGGTTTCCATCCTGTGAAACGTGCCTGATAAATCTCTAGTGAGAGCTGACAGTCAGCATCCTTTAGTGACCCCAATCACCTCAACTGGCTCTCAATTCAGAGGACCAGCAGCTCTACTCAGTCTCTCTTGGATTATCAAGCTCTTTGCCCTATCACAGAGAGTAAACCCAGCAACCCTACTGAGGAACCTCATTGCACCTCATAGTCTTTCAGTTACTACCCACCAGATCATGACCATAGTTGAGGGCAGGGATGTAGACTGACCAGCAGAGGTGGAAAAACCCGGGTGCAGAAAGTAAAAACCCTGCCACATTTTTGCTCCAGCCAATTCAATGAACCAGCTGATCCTAATTACCTCATCCCCTAAGCCAGGTTGATGAGCTAATTGGTGAAATCACCTGTGTTGAGAGCACAGGCAGAAGGAAAACCTAAGCAGGACTTTTACTTTGTCAATCCAGTTTTTCCACCTCTGCTGACCAGTAAACTTCATCTGTAAAGGGAACACATCCCACTTACAGATGCTGCTTTTCATCCTCACTGCTTCACTCAACTCTATTTTATGAACAATATTTAAATATGAATTAATTCAAATATGTAACATATTTATTGGAGCCATGGGAGCATGTTATTTCTCTCTGAACCCAACTTAAATAGACCTTATTACGGTGTAGACTCATAATGGTTTATATATAATTTCCAGCACTTTGCGGTTAGATTCATGTTGGCAATGTGTACACTTTCCAAATTAAACTTATTGAGATTAGGACTAAAACTCAATTTAGGCTTATAAATATACTAATAGTTTAAACAAGAGTGCTCTGAGAGCACAATATCCCCCAATGGCAACTATATATATGCTATAAGTGCTTAATACCCCCCTCATGAAATTGTCAAAAGTACAAGTTTAGTAATGAAGGGCCAGAACTCTGGTAAAATGTGACTGAATTGAACAAAATTGCAATATGCATATTATCAACATATAACAAAGAATTCTGCCAAGTTTCGTGAAATTCCTCCAAAAATTGTGAGAGGAGTTGATTTCAGAAGGTGTGTACCCTTCCCAGGCTGGACAGATGGGCGGATGGACGGACATCACCATGACATAATCTCCCTTCAGGCCTTTCGGCCAGCAGGGGATAAAAACTAGATTTGTATAAAAAAAATTGGCACCTCTGGCCAAATTATACACTTTGTTGATTTTTTTTTCCCCTTGTGAAAAGTAGTAAACCCTCTGAACAGTAGTTTACAAGTGAGAAAGTAGAATAGAAAAAAAATAGTAATTGTGGCCTGTGCAAAAATTTGGACAGCCATTTAGTTGTAAAGTCTTACTTGTACTTTAGGCCCTGCTACGCCTCATTAACACTCATTAGGATTAGAATTGTCATTAATAATAATAATAATAATAATAATAATAATAATAATAATAATAATAATATCAGAGCATAATACATTCTCTGACTCTTCAAACCATGCATTAATAATCAACAACAATGAACTTCTCTCAATAGCTGACTGAGGGTCTGAAATCTCTCTAATTGATGCCCACAAAGCAGAAGATGTCTATAAAAAGACATTAAAGCACTTCCAATCAAATGATCAGTCAAATGAAAAACGGCAAGGCCCCGGGTGTTGATGGCATACCTGCAGAGGTTTTTAAGCACGGAGGCGATGAACTTGCTCTGCGTCTTCACCAACTCATTCTTCTTATCTGGCAGATGGAGGAAATAACATCAGACCTTCAGGATGCGGACATAGTTAAAATTTTCAAGAGAGGAGATAAATCTGACTGTGGGAACTACCGTGGCATTTCCCTCCTTGCTATTGCTGGAAAGATCATCATCAGAATCCTTGCCAATCATCTAGTCCCGCATGCTGAAGGCTTTCTACCAGACTCTCAATGTGGATTCCGTCCTTACAGAGGAACAACAGACATGATCTTCACTGCCCGGCAGTTGCAAGAGAAATGTCGGGAGCAGCGTCAACCACTTTATATGGCCTTTATAGATCTGACAAAGGCATTTGACTCCGTCAATCGAGTAGCTCTGTGGCAAATTTTGGCTAAATACGGCTGCCCTGAGAAGTTCATCACTATCCTTAGACTCCTTCATGATGGCATGTCCGCCAGAGTTCTTGGCAGCCGAGGTGACAGTGAGGCCTTTGAAGTATGAACTGGCGTAAAACAAGGCTGCATAATCACACCTACTCTTTTCTCCATCTTCATATCCACCATTTTCCACCTAATACAAGACAGACTGCCCGACAGTGTAGAGGTCGTCTATAGAATGGATGGGGGGCTGTTTAATCTTCGAAGGCTGAAGGCAAGAACTAAGACTGCTATAACCTCACTCATGGAGCTACAGTACGCAGATGATAATTGCATTTGTGCCACATCAGAAGGTCAACTCCAAGCCATTCTGGGTGCTTTCACGCACACACAACCTATAGGAGACACCTCAACTGCCTCGAAAAATATCATCAGCGCTGTCTGCGACGGATCCTGGGTGTGACCTGGCAGGATCGACGGACCAATAACAGCATTCTTGATGAAGCGCACTGTACCAGCATTGACGCCTTAATAATGAAAAACCAACTACGATGGACTGGCCATGTAGTCAGGCTAGACGACTTGCGCCTCCCAAAACAGATTTTCTATGGGGAGCTGAGATCAGGCACTAGATCACAAGGGGGACAACGAAAGCATTTCAAGGACAATCTCAAAGCAAATCTCAAAGTGTGTAACTTCAGTCTGCCGGCCTGGGAAGACCTGGCACGCGACAGAGATGGTTGGCAAGCCTCGGTTAGGGAGGGCGTGGCACTCTTTGAGCAGGAGCGCCGTCACAAGGTGGAAGCAAAGCACCAGCGCCGCAAGGGGCGTGATGAACGTGCCCCTTGTCGGCCACAGTCTGTTCTTAACACCTGCTCCATATACGGCAAAATGTGCGCCTCCAGAATAGGGCTTGTAAGCCACCAGCGGGTGCATAAGTGAACTCGATTAGACAATCCTACTCGATTACAAGGGATCCCAAGGGAGAGAAAGAGAGAGAAAGCACTTCCAGGTCACACTTTCCATTGTCCAAAATGTCATTAAGAAGTGGCAGTTAAGGAAAACTGTGGACATCAATGCAAGATCCAGAAGAAGAAGAACATTTTCAGATAAAACTGCTTGCATGCTGGGCAATAAGACAAGGCAAAACATTCATATGACCCTAAGGGCATGCAGGAAGGTTTATTCGAAAGGGGACTGGTGGTGTAACATTCTACTCTGCAGTGTAGCTTCCACAAATATCTGCATGGAAGAGTCATCAAAAGGACACAGAAAATAGAAAACAATGTCTAGATCACCCAGAGGCATTTTGAAAACAAATGCTGTGGACTGATGAAGTAAAATGGAACTTCTTGGTCATGCTCACCAATGGTATGTTTGGAGAAAAAGGACACATTTCCAACCTTTAAGCATGGGAGGTGACCCTATTATGTTCTGGGTTCGTGAGGTAGCCACTAGTACAGGAAACATTGCACAGATAAATGAGGAAAAAAAGAACAGGAGCAAATATAACATGATCAGTCAAGAAACTGAAGCTGAAAAGAGACTGGCAACTACAATAGGACAATAATCCCAAAAAAAAATCCATGTTGAACTACTTCAAAAAATGCAAGCTGAAGCTTTGGGAATGGCCCTCACAGTACCCTGACTTCCACATCATTGAAAATATGTAGGTAGATCTCAAAGATGCTGTGCATTCAAGAATTTCTCAGAACTCTGAGCATTATGCAAGGAAAAGAGAGTGAAAATTGCGATAACTAATATAGATATTGAGGCACTGCTTTAAAGAGGAGCTCCTGGTGACTGTATGAGCAAAATATTTGCAAGGGCACAAAATCAACCTGAATAGAATCATAATATTATAACATATGAAGCATTGAATTGTGTAGTGTATTTCACATCAATAAATTGCTGCATTGTCTTGTGACAGTGATATCAACTAGACAGGGACACTCTAACGAGTGCAAACCCCGCCTTTTCCCTATTAAAATACATTGGGTGAAAATTTCGAAGTTCTGCCATGACCTTGACCTTTGACCTCCAAAATTTAATGGTTTCCTTCCTGGGTGATTGGCAACACGTACAAAATTTGGTCCAAATCGATCCATTGGTTCTTGAGATATCTTGCAGACACACAGACAGACAGACAGACACACACACACACACAGACTGACGCAGGTGAAAATAATAACCCCTCCGACTACTGTCGGTGGGGTTAATAATGAGATACGTATTGTAGTTATGAATAGAAATTTATTCCTTTCTTTGACACCACATGCCATGCGTCAGAAACAACACCACAACATTTATTATGGTGTGACTCTGCTGGGTGCCTGGTGGACAGTAGTGAACCAGCGCTTTCACTTTACAGCATTACTGTATAGTTACAGTACGATCAAATAATCACACTTGATATGTCAAACAGTTGTCTGGTTACATCTTTCACATCCATGTGCGTTGGAGCTCGGAGTGTGCAGCCACAGACCACAAAGCGCGTGCACACCATTCGGATTAATTAGCATGCACTTGTTCCTAATTAGAGTACAATCATATAAGGAGTCTGAGGCTACATCCACACGACAACGGCAACGAGATTTTTTTTTTTAAATATCGCGTCCACATGGGCAACGGATCAGTAAAATATCAGGTACATATGGCAACGCAACGCTTGCTGAAAATGATGCAATACACATGCCACACCTCTACGTGCACTGTAAGACGGTCCCATCGGAGACACCAGAACAATAGAAGAAGTAGATGCATGCACATAAACCCCTTCTTCTGTAGTATCAGCCACATAAAGTTTTGATTATTAATCAGTAGCGTAAAACGAAATATGCGGAAAGAGGAATGAATGGGGGTAGATGGAAGTCGGTACGCCAACATTCTGATATCCTCCAGAATTCTTTAATGGTCCGGAATAAATTGAATGCTACACGTTGATGGATTACTTTGTTCTTCTATGCCCTTTTTGAGGAATGTATTGTCAGACTTAAACCAACATCTGAAGAGGTGAGATCGCTCCTTTTTTTTTCCTATTTTTGCTGGCGGGATTGTTTTTGTTTTTGGAAAGTGCACGGGCAGTGCACGGTTTGGTACTGCTTCCGCAGTGTTTGGACTAAAGACTCTGCCCTAAGGGCTATTCTCTCACGCTCTCTCTCTCTCTCACTTTGCACCATTACACAATAAATATTCACAGTGAAAATATTTTGTAAGTGCGTTTCATGAACCAAGTTATAGGATTTGTTGACAACTCGCATCGAGTTCTTTACACTTCTACCTGGCGTGAAGCACTGACAGTCATGTGGTTGTGACGTCATCGTAAACAAATCCGTTCTACTCATCCAGATGACTTCGAAACGGCGCCGTTGCCAGATTTTTCACTCTGGAACCCGTTCTCAAAAGATTTCGTTTTGGGGCACCCAAAACGCCGGTGCCGTGTGGATGCCAGGCCGAAACGATAAACAATTTTATCAGATTCACCTGAATCCGTTGCCGTGTGGACAGGGCCTCAAGTAATGTATCGTTTTTCTGGTTTTGAGCCTGTTTGTCTTTTTGGACTGTGAGTATTGTATTACCTCTGATATCCTCTCTGTGCCTCACTCCACCACTGCCTGTTTTTCAACTCTGCCTTTGTCTATGTTTTGGATCTGTTTGCTAGTGTGCTTTCAATAAAAATCTTCCTGCACTTACATCCATCTACCAGCCTTTTATATGAAACTGTCCTGAATATTTTCTGTAAAATGTGTTAGTAAATAATCCCACATTATTTTTTTTAAAACAAATTAAAAATAGGCACTGGATAAAAACCCAGCTATCTTATGGAAATAAAGACACACATTTCATTAGCCGGTGGTCATGTGTTTATGAGGTATGTTACCTTGCACTTAGGATCGGATTCCCTGTGGTGGTACTCATATGAATATCGTACGGTCAAGCCATCAAAAATCAGGTCAATGTATTTCTCTTAAGCATGGGGCTCTGCTCCACATGTGCAGCTCCGCTACCAAAGAGAGTGCTATTTAGTACTGATTTAGTGGGGTTCCCAAACCTTTCCACATGCCACAATTTTATCAAATATAATGTAACTTTGCATTGCACTTTGATATATATATATATATATATATATATATATATATATATATATATATATATATATATTTTTTTTTTTAAGTTTGTTGTAGAGGTTGTGAAAATTGCAAACCCCCCTCCTGTTATTTTTGCAACTTTGAGATACATCGGCCTAAATGATACACTATAGCTTTTTTATACCTCATTGATGTGTGGCTTACATTCAGTAGTGTAAATGAGTGTGAATACCATTTCAGCTTTTATTAAACGACAAAGTGCCACCAAAGGCACTTTTCACACAAACCCACAGACAGCTTTTAAATTCTTCCTCTCTTCATTTCTCCCTTGCTTTTCAGCATGAAGTGAAATGTGATTAAAAAAAAAAAAAAACATCTTCAGAAGTATTGCTGGGTGCAGCATCCCAGCTCCTTGTAACCCCATTCACTGCAGTGTTACCTTGAAATGCCGGCTTTTTGAAGTGGCATCTGAGAGACTGGCAGGGCTGATAATTGGTTCTGTGGTGGGAAGGCCAAAGAGAGTTCCTCAAAGCTGCAACACTGTTCCTCCCTCACAGCACACTCACATCTTTTCGTATAAAAAAGAGGCTGAAGAATTTTTTTTTTCCAAGTAGATATACAAGACAAGACACTAGACACCTTGGTATATGTTGGTATATGCTGCCAATTACAAAAAAAATCATACACATGAGATTACATTTAGATTACATTTTTTTCAATGTCTTTTTGATAAATATGGTGATCGAAATGCTTATGATTAAAATGCAAATAGTAATGTTAATGCACGTGTATATTTTTCTCAATCAAAATGCATTTTGTACTTTGAACAATTAGTTTTCTAAACTACTATTATATGCTGCTCCAAGGCTAAAACCAGTTGCCTAATGATCTGAGATATGCACCAAATGTTAGCTGTCTTCTTTTTAGACCTATTTTATGTTCATATCGTTCCTCCTTGCCTTCTTTTATTTTGCTTATAGTTATGTAAAGCACTTTGAATTGTGTTTGTGTATGAAGTATGAAGTATGCCTACAAGCAGTTTTCTTTCAGATGTTAAGTGAAGCAGATCCTCGGCCTGTCAAGAACATTTAAGAAAAGCATGAAGCAATTTAGAAAAATGCCAAGAGTGTGCAAAACTTCATCGGGACACTGTGCAGAAATGAAAATAGAAAATAATTTTAAAAAATTGGGGGGGGGGGGGGGGGGGGGCTTTTTTCACCTTTATTGGATAGGACAGTGTAGAGACAGGAAATGAGCAGGAGAGAGAGACAGGGAGGGATCAGGAAATGGCCTCGGGTCAGAATTGAACCCAGGTACCCAGGTTTATGGTATGGCGCCTTATCCACCCGAGCCATGACGCCCCCATAATTTTAAAAATTTTAAGCAAGTTTCTGAGACATGGCATAATTCTAGATTTTTAGTTCATAGTGATAACACCCTCAGTATTTTTCTCAAATAGCAAATAGAAAATAGTAAAAACATCGGTATCAAAACTTATGACTGGTATTGTACATAGCTGGGCATTCACTTTGACATCAAACTCTTCCTTGTGTCTGAAATCACTCCCTACTCACTATATAGTGGACTATATAGTGAGTTCACCATTTTGTAGTGCTGCCCGAGTGTATAGTGAGAATTAGTATTATGCCCTATATAGTGCACTCAAATGCATTGTGAAAAGTAGTGTACAACCGATAGTCACTAACCAAGCAATATATCCCATCATGCATTGCAGTCGCACTGAAAAAAATCAAATCAAAAGCCTCAAATTTGATTTTATAAAAGGCAGCAGCAAAGAAGAAAGTATTCAGCCTTGATTTAAAGGAACTGAAAGATGCAGCAGACACAAAGTACTTTGTATTTATTAATGTGGGAAATACGCTCAGTATAATATGGATTTATCACAAAAATACATGCATGTATTTATTATTTTGAAAACCCACCAGCCAACTGATCTGGCATGTTTTAATTGTGCGACAGTAATGACGTAAATAACGGTGTGGCAGAGTAGTATCCGAAAGCTTTTTTTTTTTTTTCATTTTACCAACGAGCTCACTATCTAGTCCTCTATATAGTAATTCCCTATATAGGGAGTAGGGAGTAGTGAACGAGTGAGTGATTTCACAGGGACTGTTCTCATGAAAGATAAGTCTTGAGTTTTCCACATTGAGGTCGACATTTAACCCACTGAATGCTGGCAGTCAAGAAAAATACATGTATTTTTCCTGCAATATATTTCTGGGTTAAATAAATTCGTAGAATATGTGGTTGGGGTACACAAGGGTAAAATATCTCATATAAGCTTGATTTGAACCTTATACACATCATTGTTACTGTGAGGCTGGCCTAGGGGTTAGTGTGACTGCCTTTTGACCGGGAGATCGCGAGTTCTACTTGCGGTCGGATCATACCAAAGACCATCTTAAAAATGGTACCTACTACCATCTGGTCAGGCACACTGCAATACAGATGCGAGTAGGAATTCAAACTCTCGTGGTTACGAGAGGACCAGCCCCCCACTGTAACCCTAGTTATGTAATAGGCGAGAGGCTGAGGGCTATAGAAACAGAGATTGGCACCACCTGATGTGTCTCAAGAGACTGGGTAATACTGGGAGGGGAGAGTGCCTGGGAAGACCAGATCCTGGTGCGGGGGGCACTTTGACTTCATCTCATCTCATTATCTCAAGCCGCTTTATCCTTCTACAGGGTCGCAGGCAAGCTGGAGCCTATCCCAGCTGACTACAGGCGAAAGGCGGGGTACACCCTGGACAAGTCGCCAGGTCATCACAGGGCTGACACATAGACACAGACAACCATTCACACTCACATTCACACCTACGGTCAATTTAGAGTCACCAGTTAACCTAACCTGCATGTCTTTGGACTGTGGGGGAAACCGGAGCACCCGGAGGAAACCCACGCGGACACGGGGAGAACATGCAAACTCCACACAGAAGGGCCCTCGAACCCAGGACCTTCTTGCTGTGAGGCGACAGCGCTAACCACTACACCACCGTGCCGCCCCGCACTTTGACTTGACATGTCAATTTCATATCTTTTACACAATCATTGTAATGTGCCTATCAGGTTACAGCCACTATTTCATCGGGCCATATGGTGAGATTCCTCCTCGATTAGATTGCCACCTTGTTGTGGTGGGGAGGTTTGTGTGCCCCAAGGAGCCTAAGAGCTATGCTGGCTGGACCTTTTGAGGTCCTGGTAGGGACACCCATGCCAGACAGGTCAAAGGTTAGGGGCCAGCCCAAGAGCAATCTACTGGTCCTCCAGGTTGGGGGTTTTGCACAGGGCCAACAACCCTGTCATGTAAAAACCTATGTTATGGAAACAGTAACGAGAAACTCAACATCTGCGCAGGACAGGCTTTCAGAATCCTCGCTAAGGACAAGAATGAATGCTGACTGTGAAGCCACCAGAAACTCTGCCAACAGGAGGATTTGCATGACTGGCAGTGGTCAAAGCCAGGAGGAAGCCACTGCCATGATTATGGGAGCTGTCAGTGTCAAAACAACTACACTGATTGGCTTTTGGAATGTAAGAACAATGTATAAGCAAGGCAAGATGGCACAAGTTATTGCTGAAATGAAGTGTTACAAGCTGGACATCTTGGGTGTAAGCGAGAGTAGATGGAAAAGATCTGGGAGAATGAAGACCGGTACAGGAGAGACGATTCTCTACTCAGGGAGAGAAGATGATATGCATTATGAGGAGGTCGCGATCATGTTGAAGAAGGGGATGGAGAAGTACTTGATGGAGTGGAAACCAGTAGACAGCAGGATCATTCTAGCACGTTTGAAGGGCAGGCAGACTAATATGACCATCATACAGTGCTACGCACCTACCAATGACAGTGATAACATGGACAAAGAAGCCTTCTATGAGCAGCTTCAAGCAACCTTTGAGGGCGCCCACCGTCGGGACGTACTGCTAGTGATGGGCGATCTGAATGCTAAGGTTGGCTCTGAAAATGTAAACTATGAGAGAGTGATGGGAAAGGAAGGGTGCGGAGTACAGAATAACAATGGGGAGAGGCTGACAGAGTGGTGTGTGTTCAACAACATGAGCATCGTAGGAACGATATTCCTGCACCGCAACATCCACAAACTCACTTGGACTTCTCTGAATGGACAGGATCAGAACCAGATTGACCACCTCATGGTGAACAGCATGTGGCATCGCTCTCTGCTTGACGTCAAAGTGAGAAGAGGAGCTGACGTGGGCAACGACCATCATTTGGTGACAGTACACGTGAGACTGAAGCTAAGGGCAGCAGGGCCCAAGAAGCAGTTCAACCCCAGATATGACATCAGTGGACCGCAAGATCCCAGGATTAAGAGTGCCTTTGTACTACAACTGAGGAACAGGTTTCAAGCCTTGAGTCTCATGGATGAGCCAGAAGCGGAAGAAGAGGATCTTGTGAATTGACAGTGGAAGCAAGTGAGGAGTATCTTCAATGAAGTGAGTAAGAACTGCCTGGGGATGCAGAAGACAAGGAAGAGGAAAGAATGGATAACATCAGATACATGGAAGGATATTGAGGAAAGGCGTTGACTGAAGAAGAAGATAAATGATAGTAGATCAGCCAGGCTACAAGAGAGGTATAGGGTGGAGTATGCTGAGACCAACAGGCGCGTCAAGAGGAAGATCCAAACCAATAAGAGGGCTTGTGTTGAAGAACTGGCAAAGCAAGCTGAGGAAGCAGCACGAAAGAGAGAGCAGGGGAATGTCTGTAAAATCACCAGACTGGTCTGTGGGAAATACAATGGCAGCAGGAATGTCTCCATACGAGATAAACAGGGGCAGCTTCTTACTTCTGAGAAAGACCAAGAAGCAAGATAGGTCGAACATTTCAAGGAAGTCCTTAATAGACCAGCACCAGAAGAGGAGCCTGAGATATCAGAAGCTGAAGAGGACCTGAACGTTGAAACTGGACCACCAAGGCAAGAGGAGATCATTGCTGCTATAAAGTCCTTGAAGAACCACAAGGCACCCGGCAAAGATGGCCTCAGTGTTGAACTGTTTAAGGCTGACGCTGCGACCACTGCAAGCATCCTGCAACCACTATTTAACATTATATGGGACAGAAAGAACATTCCTGATGACTGGAGTCAAGGCATCATCATCAAGATACCAAAGAAAGGGGCTCTGTCAGAATGCAGTAACTGGCACAGCATTACATTGTTATTCGTCCCCAGCAAGATCCTAGCGAAAGTCATCATGAAGCGCCTGCCACTGGCTGTGGACCTTAAACTGCGAGAAGAACAGGCAGGTTTCAGGAGAGGAAGAGGCTGTATTGACCACATTTTCACGCTTAGAAACATTATTGAACAATGTACCGAATGGCAGCGATCTCTGTAAGTGAACTTTGTAGATTTCACCAAGGCCTTCGACAGTGTTCACCGGGACCAGGGCCGTTGACAGCTTTGGCTGGGCCCGGGACAAAATAATCTGAGTGGGCCCCCCCCAAATAATCTGAGTGCCCCCCCCCCCCCACACACACACACATACACGCGCACGCACATCGCCACACAGCAACCACCCACACCCAACCCCTCTTTTCACAGTCTCCATTCACTCCAACCCTTAAATAACAGGTATTCCAAGCCCATTATAACAGTCAACCATTTTATTTCAACATTTCAACATATTTTACAGTTTGAACATTTCCTTAGTCTGCAACTATTCAGGTGCGAAATGCAATGCGCCGGACTTTTGCTGTGGCAAAGTCGTCAATAAGGTCATTGAAGTCCAGCTTCTTTGCAAGTTCGTGCTCTATAGAGAGCATAGCCAGCCCATTGAGCCTCTCCTGTGACATGTTTGAGCGCAGGTAGTTGATAAACCAATATGATTGTTTACGGGATGGAACTGGGCCTCAATGAGAACGGAGTTATGGCTTTCCCAAAATCTGAACATAGAAGCATCACCACTAGTCACACACGGACTGGCCATCGGGAGTAGCGGGAGTTTTCCCAGTGGGCCGGTGGTTCAGTGTGGGCCGGCAGAGAAAAAAAAAAAAAACAGTTGCGCGCTGGCCTTTAATATGATAAGCAATGTTAACAGTTTCTTTAAGAAACTGTTAACATTGCTTATCATATTAAAGGCCAGCACGCAACTGTAATAAGCAATGTTAACAGTTTCTTAAAGAAACTGTTAACATTGCTTATCATATTAAAGGCCAGCGCGCAACTGTTTTTTTTTTTTTCTCCGCCGGCTCACACTGAACCACCGGCCCACCGGGAAAACTCCCGCTACTCCCAATGGCCAGTCCGTGTGTGCCACTAGTGATGTGTACAGTGAGTTTTTCAGTGTATTTTTTTGTCTTGATTTTCACAAACGTCCTTTCCGTACTCGATTCAGAATGTTACAAAAAAAAAATTGACACCCTCCCAACCACGTAACATTAGCCTATCTGACCTGGGGGCTGACACGTTTATTACGGATAAACCAAAAGGATTACAACATTCCCTGGATATAGAACTGGACCGAGAAGATTTCAAAATCTTAACGTGTAAGCAACAACAATAAAACAGAGGTTGTTTTATTCATTTAGGGCTTATTAGGCTACTTTCATTAATTGCGCTTTTCATACAGGCCTATCATTTTTCACTTGAGCAAGGGAATTGTTTGAAGAGTATCCAGTCTAAGCGAAAGTTTAATGTTTTGCAACAGACTAACCTCAAAACACCCCATTTATAGCCCATTCGTTACATTAAACTCTATCTAGCTGGCAATTTCACATGCCGTCGTATCTACACGGGATGATTTCCAACAAAATAAGGTTTAATTAACAAGAGGCAGCGTTCCACGGGCTTTCAGCTAACCGGAGTCCAGCTCAGCACAGCTCAGCAAGCGTACCTAAAACATTTGGATATGATTGCGGGCCAATGTGCTCTTCTTTGCTTCATTGAGATATATGCAACACAGTGTTATTAAACCGATATGTTTATGAAATAATTCAATGCCCTGTGCATTTCAGTGTTCACTCAGTGTACCCTGCTATCCCCTACTTTATAATTATGAATGGCGCGTCGCGCGTGCTGGGGTTACATTACGGGGCTGGAAAAAAGTTATCTGTGTCTTACCTGGCTCAGCTGCATCATCTGAATCTTTTCTAAAATATCTATGCAGTGAGCCCCTGAGGCTCTTGGCTTCTTCATCTCTTTTTCTCTTTTCTTTTCTTTGTTCCTGACTTGTGCATGTTGGCAAACGGGCTCGCACGCTTATTGTCGAAGCGTTATGATGGAATAGTGCCATGTTATTTGGCACCTTAATCAAAGACCAAACCATTTCTGCATTAGGGGTGGTAGGTGGGTTCTTGAATCTATTTTCGAAGACAATAAAGGCAAAAGAACCAGAAATCATTCATTGAATGCAAATATAGCACATTTTTCTCCCCCAAATCAACACATTTTGAAATGAAACAGAATGATTAATGGCATCTTCATGAGGGACCAGTTCTGGGCCCCCCCCCCTCATGCCTGGGCCCGGGACAAAATACCCAGTTGTCCCCCCCGTCGACGGCCCTGACCGGGACAGCCTTTGGCGGATTCTACGAGCATATGGAATCCCCTCCCACCTCATCGAGATCATTAGAGGTTTTTACTGTAACTTTACCTGTTCTGTTGGTGATAGTGCTATCCTGTTCGAAGTCAAGACTGGTGTCAGGCAGGGGTGTGTTATGTCCACAGTGTTTTTCAATCTTGTCGTAGACTGAATCATGCGGTGTACTACAGAGGACAGGAACAGGGGCATCTCCTATTTGAAAGATCTAGACTATGCTGACGATTTAGCGCTACTATCACACACCCATTCTCACATTCAAGAGAAGACCCAGCGACTTAACATCTTTGCAAAGCAGGTCGGTCTCAACATTAGCAGTAAGAAGACTGAAATTATGGCACTGAACACCACCAACAGAAGCCCAGTCCAGGTTGAGAATGGAGACCTCCCGTATACGGACAGGTTCACCTATCTTGGCAGTATCATCAGTATTGGGGGGGGGGGCAGACTTGGACATCCAGAGCTGTCTCAACAAGGCCAGAAACTCTCTTAACATGATGAGAAAGGTATGGTGCTCCTCCACCTACAGCACTTACACCAAGCTGAGACTCTACCACAGCTGTGTCCTCACAACTCTCCTATATGGTCTGGAATGCTGGAGGCTGACTGAGAATGATTTAACAAAGCTTTCCACATTTCACACCAAGAGCCTCCGCTGAATTCTACACATCTTCTAGCCCAAAACCATTTCAAACAAGGACCTGCTTGAAAGGTGTGGAGCCAAATCCTTGGCTACCATCCTAATGAAGAGACACTGGAGGTGGATTGGCCATGTCATCCGCCAAGAAGCCTCCATCGTCAAGACTGCCTTGCACTGGATACCAGAGGGAAAGTGAAGGAGGGGTCATCCGAAGATCACATGGCGGTGGACAGTGGAGAAAGAAATGCAGCAGATGGGAAAGACCTGGAGCAGCATTTCAGTCATGGCGAAAGACCGGCAGAAGTGGAGGGATAACGTTACTACCCTACACACCACCCGACGTAATGGGCATGAGTAAGTGAGTGAGTGAGTGAGTGAGTGATATGGTGAGATTGAATAACAGATCTGATGGGCTGGAAACCCTAAATGTCAAGTTCATATGCCATTTACTTTGAGCAAGGTTTACTGTAAATTATAACAGCCTGCTTGAGGAAATGGTCACCTTTAGAACAGGTGGAATGGGGAAGCTGAAAGCAGATGCACTGCTGCAGGGACATGGTCAGAGATTCCACTCTTTATGATTACAGGTTGCATCATGTAAGAGAAAGAGAAGTATCAGTATCTGAACTAAAGAATGAGATGAACAGCCTACAAGTTATGAGGTGGTCACCAGACCAGTCAAGATATTCTGGTGAGTCTCTCTTAAAGGGCTTATTTGCATTAGTACATGTGGGGGAAGATCACAATTTCAGAATGGTACGGTACATCCTTTCACAAACTTGAAGGAAAAAATCCAAGCTGAAGGACTTGCAATATTTATAGTTAATACAGTGGTGCTTGAAATTTTGTGAACCCTTTAGAATTTTCTATATTTCTGCATAAATATGACCTAAAACATCATCAGATTTTCACACAAGTCCTAAAAGTAGATAAAGAGAACCCAGTTAAACAAATGAGACAAAAATATTATACTTGCTCATTTATTTATTGAGGAAAATGATCCAATATTACATATCTGTGAGTGCCAAAAGTATGTGAACTTTAGCTTTCAGTATCTGGTGTGACCCCCTTGTGCACCTAAACTGCAACTAAACATTTCTGGTAACTGTTGATCAGTCCTGCACACTAGCTTGGAGGAATTTTAGCCCATTCTTCCATACAGAACAGCTTCAACTCTGGGATGTTGGTGGGTTTCCTCACATGAACTGCTCACTTCAGGTCCATCCACAACATTTCAATTGGATTAAGGTCAAGACATTGATTTGGCCATTCCAAAACATTAACTTTATTCTTCTTTAACCATTCTTTGGTAGAATGACTTGTGTGCTTAGGGTCGTTGTCTTGCTGCATGACCCACCTTCTCTTGAGATTCAGTTCATGGACAGATGTGCTGACATTTTCCTTTAGAATTCGCTGGTATAATTCAGAATTCATTGTTCCATCAATGATGGCAAGCCATCCTGGCTCAGATGCAGCAAAACAGGCCCAAACCATGATACTACCACCACTATGTTTCACAGATGGAATAAGGTTATTATGCTGGAATGCAGTGTTTTCCTTTCTCCAAACATAATGCTTCTCATTTAAACCAAAAAGTTCTATTTTGGTCTCATCCGTCCACAAAACATTTTTCCAATAGCCTTCTGGCTTGCCCACGTGATCTTTAGCAAACTGTAGACGAGCAGCAATGTTCTTTTTGGAGAGCAGTGGCTTTCTCTTTGCAACCCTGCCATTCACACCATTGTTGTTCAGTGTTCTCCTGATGGTGGACTCATGAAGTCAAGTCAAGTCAAGTTTATTTGTATAGCGCTTTTAACAATAAACTAGTGCTGTCAAGCGATTAAAATATTTAATCGCGATTAATGTCGCGACTGTCATAGTTAACTCGCGATTAATCGCAATTTAATCGCACATTTTTGTCACATGAAAAACCATTGTAATTCTCTTATCAGCATAAAAAAGTGAATGGGCTTGCTCACCGTTCGAACTACGGGGGTACTCGGGGGATCCGCGATCCCCTGAAACAGACATGAGATTCCTTGAAAACATGATTTGGGAAATGTTGGGGGGTCTCTAAAATATTGGCAAAATGATGTTTATTGACATAGCAATCGTGTGTAACGGGAAGCATTTGCATATCTGAAGTGTTGTGTTTACATCAAAGATAAAATAAACCGATATGTCAACGACTGCTGCTGCCAGGTTGGGGACACAAACTAGTAGAAAGGAAGTGTGCCAACAGTGGAGATCCGTGCAATGGAGATCCGCACTCTGAGACAAGTGCAAGCGCAAGCACCCCCCCAAGGGAAAAAAAGGGACCCCCCGAAAATATCGGCATAGTTCGAACACTGGTTGTACCAATGTTTTTTTTTATTGCAGAGCATAACACGTCTTGTCACAGCCACTGCAAAGTCGGGCTGGAGCCACCGATGGGAAAACGAAACCTAAGCCGAGCACTGTGGCTCTTCGTCCCGAGGCGCGGGGCTAGCGCGCCCTGCCCGCGCTGGTTCTTTGGGGGGAGGGCAGAGGACTCTGGCTGTGCGGGGCGTGGCATTATAGTCTAGCTGTTATCGTTTTTCTAAGCAAAGTCTCTGTTCCAAGTTCCTGGCAGTTTCAAAAGCTTACGAAAAACCTACATCATGTCACAGAGCATTAATCTCGCGATAAAAAAATTATCGCCGTTAAAATTGAGTCAAGTTAACGCGATAATAACGCGACATTTTTGACAGCACTACAATAAACATTGTCGCAAAGCAGCTTTACAGAGTTTGAACGACTTAAAACATGAGCTAATTTTATCCCTAATCTAATGTTATGAACATTAACATTAGCCAATGTGAGAGAGGCCTTCAGTTGCTTAGAAGTTACCCTGGGGTCCTTTGTGACCTCGCCGACTATTACACGCCTTGCTCTTGGAGTGATCTTTGTTGGTCGACCACTCCTGGGGAGGGTAACAGTGGTCTTGAATTTCCTCCATTTGTACACAATTTGACTGTGGATTGGTGGAGTCCAAACTCTTTAGAGATGGTTTTGTAACCTTTTCCAGCCTGATGAGCATCAACGGCACTTTTTCTGAGGTCCTCAGAAATCTCCTTTGTTCGTGCCATGATACACTTCCACAAACATATGTTGTGAAGATCAGACTTTGATAGAGCCCTGTTCTTTAAATAAAACAGGGTGCTCACTCAGACCTGATTGTCATCCCATTGATTGAAAACACCTGACTCTAATTTCACCTTCAAATTAACTGCTAATCCGAGAAGTTCACATACTTTTGCCACTCACAGATATGTAATATTGGATCATTTTCCTCAATAAATAAATGACCAAGTATAATATTTTTGTCTCATTTGTTTAACTGGGTTTTAGGTCATATTTATGCAGGACTATAGAAAATTCTAAAGGGTTCACAAACTTTCAAGCACCGCTGTATATGATCTTTGGCAGCATGGTGGTGTAGTTGTTAGCACTGTCACCTCGCAGCAAGAAGGTCATGGGTTCGAGCCCAGCAGCCGGCGAGGGCCTTTCTGTGTGGAGTTTGCATCTTCTCCCTGTGTCTGTGTGGGTTTCCCCCACAGTCCAAAAACATGCAGGTTAGGCTAATTGGTGGCTCTAAATTGACTGTAGGTGTGAATGATTGTTTGTCTTTATGTGTCAGCCCTGTGATGATCTGGTGACTTGTCCAGGGTGTACCCCGCCTCCCACCCATAGTCAGCTGGGACAGGCTCCAGCTTGCCTGTGACCCTGTACAAGATAAGTGGCTACAGATAATGGATGGATGGATGGATGGATGGATATGATCTTCAGTTGTGTCCAATATTTATTTTATAATATGATTCTGTTTTAGTGTCTTTGTGGCTTAACCTTCTTTCACTAATGTTGCTTTGTTTCAGCTGTTCGACTACCTGTTGATATTGGCACCTTTGTTGCATCTTTACCTAAAAGAGACTGATGTATCAGTGCTTTAGCCTTTTAGCTTGTCTAGCTCTTTCACTTCCTCATCTGTATACTGCTCAAACAGATCAGGTTACAAAACTTCAACTTTCATGCTAATACTGCAGTCAATGCCATTTTGATTGTCATCTTTCACATTACTAACTAGCCAAGCTGATTCTCGATTGTAAATCAGCTACATTGCATTCTGGAACTTTTAGTTCAACATTTGTTGTCTCTATTAATTCTTGGATCGGTTCAATTTCTCATTCCAATGACGCTGAACAGCATTAGAAAATGGTTAGCCTCTGCTAACGCATGACTGCTGCCCAGCACAGCTCAAATCACATCATCAAGTTTGCAGATAACACAACATTAGTGGGTTTCATCAATAACAAGAATGAGTCTGCATACAGAGCAGAGGTCAAACACCTGGTGGAATGGTGTCAGGACAACAACCTGACTCTTAATGTCAAGAAGACTAAAGAGATAGTTGTTGAGTTCAGGGAGAATCCTGCTGCTCGCTCCACCCTGCACATCAATTGCTCTACTGTTGAAACAGTCAGTGTGAAGTTGTTGGGAGTGCACATGGAAGACAACCTCTTCTGGACCCTGAACACCAATGCCATCACCAAGAAAGCTCAACAGCATCTACACCTTCTGCAAAGGCTGAAGAAGCCCAGACTTCCTCCTCACATCCTTCTACCAAAGGAATATTGAGAGTGTAGTGTTTAGCAATGTCACTTCACAGCAAGAAGGTTCTAGGTTCGAGCCCAGCGGCCAATGGGGGCCTTTCTGTGTGGAGTTTGCATGTTCTTCCCGTGTCTGCATGGATTTCCCCCGGGTGCTCCGGTTTCGCCCACAGTCCAAAGACATGCAGGTTAGGTTAACATGGGGCAGCCATGGCCTGAAGGTTGGGCTGAAGTGCCCTTGAGGAAGACACCTAACCCCCAACAGCTCCTCAGGTTCTGTAGCATAGCTACCCACTGCTCTGGGTATGTGTGTGCGCTCATTGCTCACTTATGTCTGCACGTGTGTGTTCACTGCTTCAGATGGGTTAAATGCAGAGGAAACATTTCACTGTGCTTAAGTTGGTGCTTGATAAATAAAAGGCTTCTTGCTTTTTGTTTTCTGATCTACATCACCGTCTGGTTCGGGAACTGCGGCGTAGCTGAACAAAAGTCCCTGCAGCAGATAGTGAAGGCAGCAGAGAGGATCAGTGGGGTCCCTCTCCCACCTCTATAAGCACATCGTCCACTGTGCCAACAGAATAGTGCAGGACAAGTCCTACCCATCACATGCACTGTTCTCCCTCCTGCCATCTGACAGAAAGTACCGTAGCATCCGAACCGTCACTGCCAGACAATGCAATAGCTTCTTCCCCCAGGCACTCAGAGTCCTTAACTAACTGTTACACACAAAGATCTGACAGTTTAAACTGAAACTACAGTTTCTTATCCACTTCTGATCCATTTGCACTCCACTGCCCATTTGCACACACATGCACATTGCTCACTTTGTGCTTGTCAAATCAAGTTTATTTCTATAGTGCTTTTAACAACAGCACATTGTTGCAAAGCAGCTTTGCAGAATTTGAATGACTTTAAACATAAGCTAATTTTATCCCTAATCTATCCCCAATGAGCAAGCCTGTGGCGATGGTGGCAAGGAAAAACTCCCTCAGATGACATGATGTCAGTGTGGTACAGAAGTGCTTGTCTTGTCTTGTTTTAATAACCTGGTAAAACTTGAACTCTTCAAACTGAACTGCATTCTCTTGTATTTTTGCACTAAAGTGAACATCCATCCATCCATCCATTATCCGTAACTGCTTATCCTGTGCAGGGTCGCAGGCAAGCTGGAGCCTATCCCAGCTGACTATGGGCGAGAGGCGGGGTACACCCTGGACAAGTTGCCAGGTAATCGCAGGGCTGACACACAGAGACAACCATTCATACTCACACTCACTACAGTCAATTTAGAGCCACCAATTAACCTAATCTGCATGTCTTTGGACTGTGGGGGAAACTGGAGCACCCGGAGGAAAGCCACACAGACACAGGGAGAACATGAAAACTCCACACAGAAAGGCCCTCGCCGGCTGCTGGGCTCGAACCCAGGACCTTCTTGCTGTGAGGCGACAGTGCTAACCACTACACCATCGTGCCACCCCTAAAGTGAACATTTGCACACAAATTCACAATGCCACTTCACACCTGTCTTTGTAATTTATGTTTATTGTACTTAAATAGCTAGATATTTAGATTGTAAATGTCTGCTTAGGATTGCAATAGATAGTTATTCATATACCTTATTTTGTAAGTTATTTCTCTATAAATGCACCATGGGGAGGCTGAGGGAAACAGTATTTCAGTGTACTGTATACTTGTGTATGGATGTATTGACAATAAAGCTCTCTTAAATCTCCTGAATCTTAGTGAGAAAAAAAAAAAAAACTCATGCTCATTTATTTTCAGGAGCAAAAGGCAAAACATGACTTATCACTTACATTTCAGATCACAGAAATATTTTCATCTCATCTCATTATCTCTAGCCGCTTTATCCTGTTCTACAGGGTCGCAGGCAAGCTGGAGCCTATCCCAGCTGACTACGGGCGAAAGGCAGGGTACACCCTGGACAAGTCGCCAGGTCATCACAGGGCTGATACATAGACACAGACAACCATTCACACTCACATTCACACCTACGGTCAATTTAGAGTCACCAGTTAACCTAACCTGCATGTCTTTGGACTGTGGGGGAAACCGGAGCACCTGGAGGAAACCCACGTGGACATGGGGAGAACATGCAAACTCCACACAGAAAGGCCCTCGCCGGCCACGGGGCTCGAACCCGGACCTTCTTGCTGTGAGGCGACAGCGCTAACCACTACACCACCGTGTCGCCCCAGAAATATTTTGTCCTATTAAACAGCACTGTAACTGCGCTAGCAACATACCTCTGATGTCAGTGTGGTACAGAAGTGCTAACATCTGACAGGAACAATGAAAATACAGCAACAACCAACAAACTAGTACAAGAATCAATAAGCACATCATGAATGTTTCAAGAGAAACCTATTTAATGTGTTTGTTTTCCTTTAAAGGTAGACTGCCTTTCAGATTTTTCAAGGGTAGGTCATAAAAAGAATTTTCCCTGACACCAAATTATTTTTGTTTAGTGGACCAAAAGCTACTGAATTCGAATCACAGACTTCCAATTTTATTAGTTTTTTTTTATAGAACAATTAATGAATTTAGGGCCACATGGCCCTAAATTCTCCACTATGTTTTCCTGCTTCATAATGACCCAATTCAAGATACTACATCATGCATGACATGGTGGGTTTTCCGAGTTCACACAAGGCATTGTGGGATACAAATTTGAAACAGGTGAGAAAAATGGAGGACGTGAATGTGCGAATGAAACATGAAAGATCGACTACAGTAATGGAAAGCGAGAAGAAAAGATGTTATGTTGTGAAGGAAAGAAAATGCAGGACCAAATTAATATCAGCGGTCAGTGAGCACCTCAGTGTAATCAGCTGTTCGTGTAGTGACAGAATGATGTAACTGTCAGTGCACAGTCAAAGGTAAACCTGTAGATGGCAGCAATACAAACACTGGATGCAAGCTGCCGTAAAACTCAAAAGAAGGTAAACCTGCGTGTGTGCCCGCGGACTTCCTCTGTTTGCTTGAAAGCATGAAGCAAGCGATTTCATGCACATTATTTGCTCGGGAATCCCCTCAAATTAAATAACTTCCCAGTCACAGAATGGTCTGATATTTTGTGAGATATTACAGAAATAAACATATATCACAATCACCAAATATCAGAGGGAACTAAATTTCACCAATTTTATGAAATCGAAAGGCAGTCTAGCTTTAAGACAGGATGTGTGTGTATTTATATAATTATTCAGAGCCAGTCATTCCTACTTGGACAAGTACTAGAAAACCAGTGGAGCTCTATAAGCCCAGTGAAGTGAGAGAATTACAGGCTGTCTGGATGTGCAGAGGAAGAGACATACGGTAATAGAACACACACACATACGTTTCAACATAATCTTTTGAAATCACATCTGTAACGTGTGAATGCCACAGATTAAACTGTTGCACATAAAGAGAAGTCTAAATGCAATTGTTGCATAATAAACAGTTAAAATATGAACATGCAACACAAACTGGAGCACTACAATAAACAGCAACTTCCAAAGGTTCTGTGGTGTCCATGCTTGATCAGGCCTGCACATCTGCACAGACCACACACACACACACACACAAATAGTCTCACCTCTTTATACAGATTTAGAGCTCAAGTCGCAAATACCTTTGACTTAATAAATGTTGAGGTGGCACGGAGGAGCAGTAGGTAGAGTTTTTTTTTTTAAACCAAACTTTATTATACACACAGGTGAGTCTTACAAAAACATATATACTAAAACAGTAAATATATACGTAATCAGTTTGTTAAAAAAAAAAAACAGTCATCCTTCATAAACAGTCCATACCATATATGGCCAAATCCATCCATTATCCATCACCACTTTTCCTGTGCAGGGTCGCGGGCAAGCTGGAGCTTATCCTAGCTGACAATGGGGGAGAGGCGGGGTACACCCTGGACAAGTCGCCAGGTCATCGTAGGGTTTATACAGAGAGATAAACAACCATTCACACTCACATTCATGCCTACAGTCAATTTAGAGCCACTAATTAGCCTAACCTACATGTCTTTGGACTGTGGGAGAAACTGGAGCACCTGGGGGGAAACCCACGCAGACACTGGGAGAACATACGGTACAAACGCCACACAGAAAGGTCTCTGTCGGCCACCGGGCTCAAATTCAGAACCTTCTTGCTGTGAGGCGACAATGTAAACCACTACACCACCATGACCAATTCCACAATTCCGAATTTGCATTACAAATCTCCACATTTGTCAAATCCACACTGATTCCAGGTTTCATTGATCTGGAGCCTCGGATACAGAGAGTTGCTGAGTGAGTGAGGTAGAAGGACACTTTGGTTCTCAGCCAACGTACTAAAACACTCATTTCAAGGTCTATCTTCTCACTTAGTTTTGAAGAAAGCTCTGTTAGAAAGTGCTCCGTTACTCTCCCACTTCCTCAGTACGGTGTAAAAACCAAAGGGCTGAATGAGCCATATTCAATTTCGGTGACCTTCACCAGATCATCACCTGGTTGTGGTATGGGGGCTTGCGTGTCTCGATGACCCTGAGATCTATGCCGTAGATTCAATCGTATCGGACAGGTCAAGGGGTAGAAACCAAACTAAAATGATCCCTTGTCCTCCAAGTTGGGAGTTGGGCATTGAGCTAACAACCCCATCCCTTAAAAAACTTTATTGTTACGGAAACAGCAATCCTCGTCTTGCAAGTGATGTCAAAGCAAAATAGAAACCCGGATGTCGGCCACATTGGCGGACATACAAATGCGGGGTCAAGCGACATACAAAACAGTCATGTGTGCGCAACTCTCTGTTTTTCCACTGCTTTAAGCATTCTTTTAGCTATGCCATATCTTTGTGCTGTATATGGTTGTGGTAACAACTGTACTCATGACCGTGGCACATTCCGATTTTTTAGAATTCCGTCCATGATTTGGAAAGGGGGCGAGGAAACTCTGAGGCTTAGTATGGAGAGGAGACGAGCATGGCTGAACAACATCAGCAGGGCTGATCTAACAGAGGCTAAAACCAAAACAGCCTGTGTTTGCAGTAATCATTTTATCTCAGGTGAATTCAAAAGCTTTCTCGATAATATCATGGAAGAATTTTATTTCATGTTGCTAGAATTTTGCTAGAAAATGAGCATTCTCAGGCGGCATGGTGGTGTAGTGGTTAGCACTGTCGCCTCACAGCAAGAAGGTCTGGGTTCGAGCCCCGTGGCCGGCGAGGGCCTTTCTGTGTGGAGTTTGCATGTTTTCCCCGTGTCCGCGTGGGTTTCCTCCGGGTGCTCCGGTTTCCCCCACAGTCCAAAGACATGCAGGTTAGGTTAACTGGTGACTCTAAAATTGACCGTAGGTGTGAATGTGAGTGTGAATGGTTGTCTGTGTCTATGTGTCAGCCCTGTGATGACCTGGCGACTTGTCCAGGGTGTACCCCGCCTTTCGCCCGTAGTCAGCTGGGATAGGCTCCAGCTTGCCTGCGACCCTGTAGAACAGGATAAAGCGGCTAGAGATAATGAGATGAGATGAGCATTCTCTTGTCATGGTTATAATTTTAACACATGTATTGCTTTTTCGCTTCTAGGAGTGTCAGCAAAATTATACCTAAAATAAAATGAAATGTGACTTGTGAGCCATAAAGCTAGAGACTTGTCAAAATTTCACACTTCGTCTGTTGTTTACACATAGAAGTACACTAAATGCAAAAGAAGCCCTAACTTACCGTTGCAAGTACAACTGTTTTGTCATCGTTGACTGGTTTAATTAATAAGGTATTTACCCATCCAGAGAGAAAGAAGCTATAGGCTTCCATGGACTTATAAGCCTTCATTTGAGAATTGTCAACCCACAAAGTCTGCCAAACCAGATAGAATGCAATATCTGGGTACTCGAGTAAAATCTGACTTTTTTAAATAATATAGGTCAAAACCACAGATATATATTTTCTCTTTTTATCAAATCTTCTCTTGACCGTTCAAATCATGGTAATACTGAGAAAATTCAGCATTGTTTACAGACACACTTTCAGAGGCTGCCATCCTAGTTGCTTTGTGTATCCACCATCAAAGTGGACGCTCATGACGCAGCACCTTTTGATCATGTGGTTGCAAGTCATCTATAGAAAAAGCAAACAGTACTGGGTGCGATGGGCTTCCAGAGTCACTGCAAGAGACTTGTATGATTCGTAAAAGCTACGAAGAAGCCACTGACAGTAGGACGGAAGTTCTGAGTGCCAAAACCAAGAAACATGGCACACAACACTTGATGGAGATTTTAAGACTTGGCAGCACACGTGGGGTACTATCCAGATGCTGGCCCAGAACAGACAGAAGTGGAGGACTTTCATTGCTGCCCTACATGCCAGTTGGCATAATGGGTGCTAAGTAAGTAAGTAAATTTCAATGACACGTTGGTTAAAATGGCACTTCTCATTTTCATCGGAACTAAAGGCAGATTGTAGTTTCTGGTTTAACTGGCTCTTTGCAAAAGTATTGAAAATCCTTACATTGATGAATGCGCATTGCCCCCTTTGCAGTAGGTAGAGTTGCCACCTGACAGCTCCAGGGTCCCAGGTCTGTGTGGAGTTTTACTGGTTTTCCCAGAGTCTGCATTAGTTCTCTGCAGGTTTTTCTGGTTTCCTACCACTGTCCCAAAGCACAGAGACAAGCAGATTGGCAATGCTAAATTGGCCATAAGTGAGAATGTGTGCGTGCATGGTGCCCTGCAACAGAACATCTCATTCAGGGTGAATTCTCATGCCTGTATTGCAGTGATCTCAGGATACACTCTGGATTCACCGTGACATTTTGTTCAGGTTAAAGTGTTTACTTAAGATGAAAAATGTTGAAAGGAATTTAACAACTGCCAGTTTGACTTCCATTAAAGTTGAGTTTTGAGTAAACAGTTTTCCTGTTCTGATCTCAATAAAAGTGAACATGCTGTAATTCTTGTTTGTGGAAATCATGCATGCAGTATTCTTTTAAAGAAACGTGTGTGTAAAAGGGACAAGGCAGATACAAAAGGGACAGGTGAAATGCAATTAGGGATATCTTTTGTGCACTCTTCCTACCATGCTGGACGGTGGTTCAGCTACAAGCACCTCAGCCATCACACTAATTACCTACAATGCTGTGGCTCAGCTCTCAGCTTCAGGACACAGAGATAACACGAGAACCGAATAACAGCACGACTGCAAGACTGTCGCGAGGTGCCAGGCATGTCAGACAGTGACTTCTACAGTGCAAATCTTCCCAAACAGCTGAGGGAAGACAAATGAGAAACCAGAAGAGACACTTAATGGTCCATAAGAAAATAGCAGGTCTTCCAGAGCAGAGAAGCATGCTATGCTCTTATGGATTTTAACAAGGAGATGCTGATCCGACTCCAGTAATGAGTAGGTGGTATAATTCCTGTACTACCTAAATGTCAGGGCAGAAAGGGGAAAAAATGAGAAGGAAAACAAAATAAAATTTTATCAAAACAGCCTCAGTGTACAGGTTCGACCACATTCCCTTAACACGGAAAGATCTCCTCGGGAGATCTCATCTCCAAATTAGGCCCAATTAAATGTGACAGTGACATTTAAAATCATTATAAAATGTAGTTAGAGCAGCAGAGACCCTTATTTTCAAGATAAATGCCCTATTTGTGCTGGGAAGTGTGTGCTTTCCCACAGGCCTGGTACAGTGCTGACTCAAGTGGCTTTGATTGCTTGACCCCGATTTGTGCAGTGGCGCTAATAGTCCCAATTAATGAGGGTTTTATGAGAAACTGTCAGGGTTTATTGGGGCATGCAGTGTCTATATGATCCCCATCCCCCTTCCACGCTTATAAACCAGGCCTTGCAAACTGAGCTGGAGATTTATTAACCAATTTTCTAAAAGGTCCCCAAATCCGGTGCTCAGCGTAAAGTCAGGGATCCAGGATTTAGTGCTTCTATAGATTTCTCTCTTCATTTGAATACACAGACGTTGGAACTCTGGCTGCTTTAAAATGAGTGCTGACAGTAATGGACAGCTTCGTGCCATTTTACTCACAAGCTCAATCCCTGAAGGGTTATTGAGATATCTCGATGCTGACCTGTGATGCTTATTCACCAAGTCTTCTCTTCGACAATATCAGAAGGTCAACCTGGCAATCACTTTCTCAGACAGATTTATTTTTCAACCTGAGAAACAAAGGCGTTAAATCACAATATAAAAGCACAGGCACTTGGATTGTGCTCACAATACTAGCCTTATCGTTCAAATATGATGCTGGGATTCAAGCCACCTTGGTGATTTACATTGGTAAATGGAAGATTTATGAAATTAAGTTCACATACAGGAGCCAAATGCATCATGAAGAACAAAAACAAACAAACAAACAAAAAAGTCATACTTGCAAGACAATCAATTACAGCAACACAAATCTTCATCTTAAAGACTGTGCACTTTGGTGGTTGACTGACATCTCATTAGCTGTTCATGATTAGGACATAAAGTCAAAAAAGCTGGGGAAGGTTCTTGCTGTTTTTTTGGTCCATTATTACTAACAGTCATCCATTTTTAAAGTAAGGCCCTGCTGGCATGCTGCCACTCTTGGACAGTAATATGATATGATGCAAAAACATGAATTTCAGTTGTGTGGCCATGTCCTGGATATGTATCAGCTCTAGGACTACAAATGAAAGTGGC
The DNA here is from genome assembly GCF_027579695.1 of Neoarius graeffei. Taxonomy (NCBI): domain Eukaryota; kingdom Metazoa; phylum Chordata; class Actinopteri; order Siluriformes; family Ariidae; genus Neoarius; species Neoarius graeffei. The sequence continues at coordinate 75,853,204 of NC_083569.1, read as the reverse complement.
TCAAACTGTATTGAGAAGATTAGATTTGCAGCTCTGGAAAACACAACCAAGCCCATGTCACTGTCACAAGCAAAGAAAAAAAATCTGATTTGTGCCACTATGTAATGCGAATATAACCTACTACTCATCATGCTGTCACAACTGTATAAAGGATTTTTTTCCCCTCTAGAAATAAATTTTTTTTTCTGTAATAGGAAAGGGGTGATGCGAAAGCTTTATCATCATCCTGCAGATGTGGCTGAACAACTCCACCCTCCACTCCATATCTCCACTTCTTAACGCTCAAATTTTACACTCCCTGTCAGAAAGCAACGGTCAACAATCAGGAGGCTGTGTAGAAAGAAATGGAAGGTCAAAACTCAGACAGCCATGGCAAGCCAGCCAACGATGAAAAGCACACCCCCAATGGGTGCCAGCTTGCTGAAGGAGGGATCCCCCGTTAAAGCCTGGTGGTAGAGAGGCCCACAGAAGCAGCCCATGCCTGTCAAGAGAATTGCTCCAGCCTAGAAACACAAAGGCAACAATACAAATGCAAAATTTGCATAATTAAGAGCTAGTCTGCATTTTTAATAAAGTTTTATAACTGTCTCATATTTTATTCTTTAACAACATTTTATTGTGTGTCAATTTATATAAAATATCTGTCATGCATGTGTTTACCAGAGCAGGCTTCCTGCATCGAGAGGCTCCTAAAAGAGCCAAACTGTGGTAGAAATGATAGGTATTGGCCGTGCTGTAGAGCTGAAGATAAAGCTTGTTAGGTTCATGAGTTAAATAGGAATAAAACATAACAAGGAATGTTCTCTATGACATGTTAATAATCAGTAGTATACTAACACCACAATAATTTTCCTATAACATCACCTCTCAAAGTGTTTTAGTGATTTAGTATAAAGATGATTTTCATTTTTAATTTCTTACTGAACGACATGCATCATGCTTTTTAGCTACATACAGTGGTGCTTGAAAGTTTGTGAACCCTTTAGAATTTTCTATATTTCTGCATAAATATGACCTAAAACATCATCAGATTTTCACACAAGTCCTAAATGTAGATAAAGAGAACCCAGTTAAACAAATGAGACAAAAATATTATACTTGGTCATTTATTTATTGAAGAAAATGATCCAATGTTACATATCTGTGAGTGGCAAAAGTATGTGAACCTTTGCTTTCAGTATCTGGTGTGACCCCCTTGTGCAGCAATAACTGCAACTAAACGTTTCCGGTAACTGTTGATCAGTCCTGCACACCGGCTTGGAGGAATTTTAGCCCATTCCTCCGTACAGAACAGCTTCAACTCTGGGATGTTGGTGGGTTTCCTCACATGAACTGCTCGCTTCAGGTTCTTCCACAACATTTCCATTGGATTAAGGTCAGGACTTTGACTTGGCCATTACAGAACATTAACTTTATTATTGTTTAACCATTCTTTGGTAGAATGACTTGTGTGCTTAGGGTCATTGTCTTGCTGCATGACCCACCTTCTCTTGAGATTCAGTTCATGGACAGATGTCCTGACCTTTTCCTTTAGAATTCGCTGGTATAATTCAGAATTCATTGTTCCATCAATGATGGCAAGCCGTCCTGGCCCAGATGCAGCAAAACAGGCCCAAACCATGATACTACCACCACCATGTTTCACAGATGGGATAAGGCTCTTATGCTGGAATGCAGTGTTTTCCTTTCTCCAAACATAACGCTTCTCATTTAAACCAAAAAGTTCTATTTTGGTCTCATCCGTCCACAAAACATTTTTCCAATAGCCTTCTGGCTTGTCCACGTAATCTTTAGCTAACTGCAGATGAGCAGAAATGTTCTTTTTGGAGATCAGTGGCTTTCTCCTTGCAACCCTGCCATACACACCAATGTTGTTCAGTGTTCTCCTGATGGTGGCCTCATGAACATTAACATTAGCCAATGTGAGAGAGGCCTTCAGTTGCTTAGAAGTTACCCTGGGGTCCTTTGTGACCTTGCTGACTATTACATGCCTTGCTCTTGGAGTGATCTTTGTTGGTCGACCACTCCTGGGGAGGGTAACAATGGTCTTGAATTTCCTCCATTTGTACACAATCTGTCTGACTGTGGATTGGTGGAGTCCAAACTCTTTACAGATGGTTCTGTAACCTTTTCCAGCCTGATGAGCATCAACAACACTTTTTCTGAGGTTCTCAGAAATCTCCTTTGTTCGTGCCATGATACACTTCCACAAACATGTGTTGTGAAGCTCAGACTTTGATAGATCCCTGTTCTTTAAATAAAACAGGGTGCCCACTCACACCTGATTGTCATCCCATTGATTGAAAACACCTGACTCTAATTTCACCTTCAAATTAACTGCTAATCCTAGAGGTTCACATACTTTTGCCACTCACAGATATGTAATACTGGATCATTTTCCTCAATAAATAAATGACCAAGTATAATAGTTTGGTCTCATTTGTTTAACTGGGTTCTCTTTATCTACTTTTAGGACTTGTGTGAAAATCTGATGATGTTTTAGGTCATATTTATGCAGAAATATAGAAAATTCTAAAGGGTTCACAAACTTTCAAGCACCACTGTATAGTTACATTTAATGTTGTGGAATGCCCATGAGACAAATAGTTCCTGTTATCACCTACTGACGGTTACAATGCACTGATACTGGAGACGCCTTCCTTATACGTTAACTTACTTAACGTCTCTTTACAGAAAGATTCACTGTGTCTGTGATTTTCTTTGTGAAATACAAACATGTTTTTCGTCTTCTAAGAAAAACAAGTCCCTGTGAATGAGTCGGTGCTATACAGACAATAACGTATTAGAATAAAGAGAGAGAGATAACTATTGTCAGAGCTACTGTTTTGGAAAATTAATCAAACACCCTGAGATTCCAGAATCCTACAGTAATGTGGGATAATAATGCATATACATGCATACATACATATTTTATATACACATATACATACACACACACACACACACACACACACACACTTTTATATATACACACACACACACACAATATTTTATATATATATATATATATATATATATATATATATATATATTATATATATATATATATATATATATATATATATATATATATATATATGCTATTATATGGTTGCACAAAGATATGAAGTTTATCTTCGAGTGGTAAATATATTCACGAGTGAGTGAAATGAACAAAAATATTTTCAACAGAAGATAAACTTCATATCTTTGCACCACCATGTAATGTTCTTTAGATTATATGGACACATTCACAAAAAATATGCAAGTTAATCAAAAGAATTTTAATTTTGAACCGGTTCGCCATTTTGATAATGCGCGTCTAGTCAGTGGGAAAACTCTGGGCATGACGTCATCGGCGTGAAATATCAGAAATTATTATACATACAGGACAAATCTGATGGAATAAAAACATGTGTTCTATTCCCTTCTAGCGGGTTTCACTCATTTGATAGCATGCAATATCATTAGCATATCGCTTATCGTATGTGTGTATTACGCCACTCTACCCAATAGAGAATGAGCGCTGAATATGGTTTATGATATTGCATGGTTGTCAAGACAACACGACGTCACATGTCAGAGACGTAACACTTCCATGCTAGGGAGCATGGAAGTGATAATTTGTAAACAAACATGGCTGCCAGGCTTGCTTCGTTAAATACGAAAGCTTTTGAGAGAATTTTGAAAGACAAAGACATATAGAACACCCAAGAAGGAATGTGTGTATAATAACAACAACAATAATAATAATAATAATAATAATAATAATAATAATGTCTAGCTCTTTTCATGGTATATCAGATATATTCCATTCAGCTAGCATGATACTGAACTCGTCATTGACTCGTGCTAGCTGAATGGAATATATCTGATAGACCACTCAACACCAGCCAATATTATTTAAATATGTCACTCAGAGCCACAAAGCATCCATCCATCCATCTCATTATCTGTAGCCGCTTATCCTGTTCTACAGGGTCGCAGACAAGCTGGAGCCTATCCCAGGTGACTATGGGCGAGAGGCAGGGTACACCCTGGACAAGTTGCCCAGTTATTGCAGGGCTGACACAGAGACAAACAACCATTCACACTCACATTCACACCTACGGTCAATTTAAAGCCACCAATTAGCCTAACCTGCATGTCTTTGGGGGAAACCGGAGCACCTGGAGGAAACCCACGCAGACACGGGGAGAACATGCAAACTCCACACAGAAAGGCCCTCGTCGGCTGCTGGGCTCGAACCCAGGACCTTCTTGCTGTGAGGCAACAGTGCTAACCACTACACCACTGTGCCACCCGCTGCGAAGTATTTCATATGAAAATTGTGAATTTTTCAACACAAGAAGATAAACTTCATATTTTCAAGCCAACGTGTGATTTTCTTTTTATTATATCGACACATTCACAAACAAAAAGTACGCAAATTTATCAAAACACTTCACTGATTTCCTCACAAGTGACATATAGAGATTTGCGTCACGGTTTTGGTTCTCCATGTATGAAAAATACAAGTGGTGTATTTCCCAGTAAAGCACTTGTGTCCATATTATATAAATATTTCTTCTCTTGGTTTGCTTATTCAGCATACACACCTCTCTCTGGTAGTCATCCCTGTTACTCAGTCTGAACCCTATAGGAGAAATCACACAGGTTTAAAATACAGAATGATTCATTTTGGTTACACTTGTCATTACACTGCACATTATTGTATTATGAATATTATTATTCATTCACAGCGTGGAATGTAGTTCACTCAAAGCTAGTTATTTCAGTCGTCCATCCAACACAGTGACTCGACAAAGAGTCCGTGCCACACCGCCCTAAAAGCCTGGTTAGATGATTATTTATAAATAAATAATTACCATGAGCCCCATAAGCGCCGGCGGTGACCGCCAGAGCCCCGCTGAGGGCAGCGAACCTCTGCACCGCTAATGACGCTTTCATACTTCTGCAGCACAAACAGCACAGAAGAAACAGGTGACATTCACGAGAGAGAAACTTCCTGCAGCTACTTCCGCACTGAGCCAAAATGGCGAATCAGGGCACGGTTTCAGGTCACGTGACCGGCTAGGTCAGTGAACGCCAGAACAGTGTTGTCTGAGGAGAGGGAACTGTGGAAGAAAAAAAAAAGTTATTTCGGTTCACTGAGTATGTAAAAGAACCTGAAAATGATTTCAATTTGGAAATGAATTTTATTTTAATTGTAATAATTTTGCTGACAAAGTATTAAATACATGGTGCAGGGTGCTAAATCTGAAACCCCCTTTTTGTCATTTTAAAAATTAAATGTTTGTGTAAAACTTGCATTTTATATTATTATTATTATTATTATTATTATAGGGGCGGCACGGTGGTGTAGTGGTTAGCGCTGTTGCCTCACAGCAAGAAGGTCCGGGTTCGAGCCCCGTGGCCGGCGAGGGCCTTTCTGTGCGGAAATAAATTATTTCCGCACAATAAATAAATTAAATAATTTATTAAAATTAAATTCACAATTCACAATTAAATTAAATAAATTATTTATTTGCATGTGCTCCCCGTGTCCGCGTGGGTTTCCTCCGGGTGCTCCGGTTTCCTCCACAGTTCAAAGACATGCAGGTTAGGTTAACTGGTGACTCTAAATTGACCGTAGGTGTGAATGTGAGTGTGAATGGTTGTCTGTGTCTATGTGTCAGCCCTGTGATGAACTGGCTACTTGTCCGGGGTGTACTCCGCCTTTTGCCCGTAGTCAGCTGGGATAGGCTCCAGCTTGCCTGTAGAAAAGGATAAAGCGGCAAGAGATAATGAGATGAGATTATTATTATTATCCTTGTGTCTGCATTGGTTTCATCTGGGTGCTCTGGTTTCCCCCACAGTTCAAAGACATGCGGTTAGGTCAACATGGGGTGAAGTGCTCTAGAGCAAGGCACCTAACCCCCATCTGCTCCCTGGGTCCTATAGTATAACTGCCCACTGCTCTGGGTATGTGTGTGTGCATTTAACAGATGGGTTAAATGCAGAGGATGAATTTGAGTGTGCATGTAACAAATAAAGGCTTCTTCTTCTACAGAAGCCTATTTGCAGCATCCCCATGGTATTTATATGTTTACATTTATTTGTTTGTATATATATATATATATATACACAACCCCGATTCCAAAAAAGTTGGGACAAAGTACAAATTGTAAATAAAAATGGAATGCAATGATGTGGAAGTTTCAAAATTCCATATTTTATTCAGAATAGAACATAGATGACATATCAAATGTTTAAACTGAGAAAATGTATCATTTAAAGAGAAAAATTAGGTGATGTTAAATTTCATGACAACAACACATCTCAAAAAAGTTGGGACAAGGCCATGTTTACCACTGTGAGACATCCCCTTTTCTCTTTACAACAGTCTGTAAACGTCTGGGGACTGAGGAGACAAGTTGCTCAAGTTTAGGGATAGGAATGTTAACCCATTCTTGTCTAATGTAGGATTCTAGTTGCTCAACTGTCTTAGGTCTTTTTTGTCGTATCTTCCATTTTATGATGCGCCAAATGTTTTCTATGGGTGAAAGATCTGGACTGCAGGCTGGCCAGTTCAGTACCCAGACCCTTCTTCTACGCAGCCATGATGCTGTAATTGATGCAGTATGTGGTTTGGCATTGTCATGTTGGAAAATGCAAGGTCTTCCCTGAAAGAGACGTCGTCTGGATGGGAGCATATGTTGCTCTAGAACCTGGATATACCTTTCAGCATTGATGGTGTCTTTCCAGATGTGTAAGCTGCCCATGCCACACACACTAATGCAACCCCATACCATCAGAGATGCAGGCTTCTGAACTGAGCGCTGATAACAACTTGGGTCGTCCTTCTCCTCTTTAGTCCGAATGACACGGCGTCCCTGATTTCCATAAAGAACTTCAGATTTTGATTCGTCTGACCACAGAACAGTTTTCCACTTTGCCACAGTCCATTTTAAATGAGCCTTGGCCCAGAGAAGACGTCTGCGCTTCTGGATCGTGTTTAGATACGGCTTCTTCTTTGAACTATAGAGTTTTAGCTGGCAACGGCAGATGGCACGGTGAATTGTGTTCACAGATAATGTTCTCTGGAAATATTCCTGAGCCCATTTTGTGATTTCCAATACAGAAGCATGCCTGTATGTGATGCAGTGCCGTCTAAGGGCCCGAAGATCACGGGCACCCAGTATGGTTTTCCGGCCTCGACCCTTACGCACAGAGATTCTTCCAGATTCTCTGAATCTTTTGATGATATTATGCACTGTAGATGATGATATGTTCAAACTCTTTGCAATTTTACACTGTCGAACTCCTTTCTGATATTGCTCCACTATTTGTCGGTGGAGAATTAGGGGGATTGGTGATCCTCTTCCCATCTTTACTTCTGAGAGCCGCTGCCACTCCAAGATGCTCTTTTTATACCCAGTCATGTTAATGACCTATTGCCAATTGACCTAATGAGTTGCAATTTGGTCCTCCAGCTGTTCCTTTTTTCTACCTTTAACTTTTCCAGCCTCTTATTGCCCCTGTCCCAACTTTTTTGAGATGTGTTGCTGTCATGAAATTTCAAATGAGCCAATATTTGGCATGAAATTTCAAAATGTCTCACTTTCGACATTTGACATGTTGTCTATGTTCTATTGTGAATACAATATCAGTTTTTGAGATTTGTAAATTATTGCATTCCGTTTTTATTTACAATTTGTACTTTGTCCCAACTTTTTTGGAATCGGGGTTGTGTGTATATATATATATATATATATATATATATATATATATATATATATATATATATATGTGTGTGTGTGTGTGTGTATCTATATCTATATATGTGTGTATATATACATACACAGTACTGTGCAAAAGTCTTAGGTACCCTTTTTTTATACAAACTTTGTTATAGATTTCTATTTTATGACTTCTACATTATCGAGTCAATACAAAAACATTTTAGAGTTCCAAACATTCATTTTCCAGCACAATATTAAATGTTACAGGAACAAAAATATTTGTATCTGAGCAGCATATTACATAAGAGAGCACTTTTCAGATGAAAAAAAAAAACCCATAATGAAGGCTAAAACTGCACTCACTGTACCTGACACTACTTTTTTTTTTTAAAGCAAAGGGTTGTCTCACACCAAATATTGACTTTGTTTAATTTTTTATGGCTTACTGCTGTTTATAGTTTTTTATGTTGAAACATTTCATTTCAGTATTTTAAGCCAGTTTTGGTCGACAGCATTTCTTTACATGTATGTTATCCACATATTCAGATACTATGAAAATCTTATATAGCTGGCAACGATGAGAAAACAATAAAGCTATGCGAGGTTATCGGTTATTTTAGGTCCCAAATGAAAGTTCAAGATTGTCATGTACTTCATACTTCTCTATCCATTGATATTTACTTTAGTTTTAGTTTTTTTTTCTTGTAGAAGTTCCTGAAGATGAATGAACATATTGTATTAAATATACTGAGATAAAAAGAAATTAAAATGTTATATATATATATAATTTTAATTTCTTTTTATCTCAGTATATTTAATACTATATGTTCATTCATATATATATATATATATATATATATATATATATATATATATATATATATATATATATATATATATGTATTATTGACATAATTCAGTTGTTTCTTTTGAGATACTATATGACAAAAGAAAAAGAAAAATGTGACCAGGTGAAAGAAAAAACCACACACATCGACCATCAGCCCCTAAGTCTAGACAAGAATAGGATTGTTGTAGCTGAAATAAATAGACCACATAAAACATGTTTATGGCCAAGTTTAAAACCAGCTCTCCACAATTCTCCCTCAACTCACTGAAGACAGCAGGAAATGGGCTAAAACTAAACATTTACGAAAAGCGAGTGCATGTCGGAAGATATAATGTCTAATTCAGTGAATTAATGATTTAGACTTTCCCTAGAGTAATAAAAACAGATATGGAATTTGAAATTGTTTCGAATTCTTATTGCAACCTGCATGACCCCAATTCACTATTTAAAATATCACAGGAATTTCATATACCTCAAACTACATAATTCATGTGCCTTCTAAATCATATGAATGTGGTTTTGTGAATAATTAATAATCTGCCATTTCACAGGCACACAAAAATTATTATCCTGGCAGTGCCTTTGCTTGGAGACTTGTTTATAGACTGAAATGTAGCTTGAAATCCAGGGTATATCAAAAAAATTTGATATCATTTCACGATCTAATAACTTTGCCAATTCTCATTCAACTGACCTAAAATTTTAACAGCATGTGTGGAAACAGGTAAAAATTTTATGGTTCATGTTTTTTTTGCTTTTATAGAAATGCCATTCACTGGAAAAGAAAGGGCGTTGTGTGTGTTAGAGTATGCTCGAACACAGTCAAACAAGACTGTGCAACATGCGTTCATGAGAGAATTCTCTAAAAATACACCAACTACAATGCAGATTTGGACATGGCACAAAAAGTTCAAAGACGAAGGCTGTCTGTCTGTGTGCGTCTGTGTCTCAGGCAGCGCGAATATTGAAAATTTGTGAAATCATTCATGGAATCCACATACCTTTGAATTTCTCACTCAAATTTTGAAGAATAAATCTTATATCGCTCAACATTAAGCCTGTTCAGTTTCATTTGCCTAGACAATGTAGTTCTTGGGATATTTCCATCTCAAATAATATCAAATTTTTTTGAAATACCCTGTATTGTGGCTATTGTTTAACTCTTATGTCAATTCATATAATAACATGACAGTGTTTGTTAGCATGTGCTCCTAGTTTCAGGGATTGTCTTGAAATAAGCCTTGCTATCCCAGTTTCACCCCAACTCTGAACTCAAATCCCAGTTCTGAGATGTCTGTTACTCCACTGCAATTCATCCTAGTGTAAATTGTCATTGTAATGATTTAGATGTATTTTGTTAAAGGGCATGGCCATGAATGAAAATATTGCAAGGTCACAAACTAAGTATTTGAATTGTGTAACATCCATCCATCCATTATCCGTAACCGCTTTTCCTGTGCAGGGTTGCAGGCAAGCTGGAGCCTATCCCAGCTGACTATGGATGAGAGGCGGGGTACACCCTGGACAAGTCGCCAGGTTATCGCAGGGCTGACACATAGAGACAAACAACCATTCACACTCACATTCACACCTACGGTCAATTTAGAGCCACCAGTTAACCTAACCTGCATGCCTTTGGACTGTGGGGGAAACCAGAGCACCCGGAGGAAACCCACACAGACACAGGGAGAACATGCAAACTCCACAGAAAGGCCCCTGTCGGCCACTGGGCTCGAACCCAGGACCTTCTTGCTGTGAGGCGACAGTGCTAACCACTATACCACCATGCCACCAATTGTATAACATGAACCCACAAATTAATATATTGTGGAATATCATTCTTAATACATGGCCTCCAGTATTTAATTTGAGAATTCTCGTGGTATCTTTTAAGACTTGATTTGCCACATGTACACAAGCACAGTGAGATTCCTCCTCTGCATTTAACCCATCTGAAGCAGTGAACACACGGATGCATACACACACATGAGTAATGAGCACACACACATTCGCAGAGCAGTGGGCAGCTATGCTACAGCACCTGGTGAACAGTTGGGGGTTAGGTGCCTTGCTCAAGGGCATTTCAGATGTGATACAGAGGGAGGGTAAGTGCTGTTCATTCACTCAGTTCCCCTCACATTTTTCCTGCCAAGCCCGGAAATAGAACCAGAGGCCTTTTGGGCCCAAGACCATGACTGCCTAATATACCAATGACCCATATAGCCCAGGTATAGCCGTATCTCCATACCACTGACTCCCACATGCCTTTATGCACTGCTTCAAGACTGAAGTAAAGTGTAATATTATTAACCATCTCCATGTTTGGATGTGGTGGCGCAGTGGTGTAGTGGTTAGCACTGTCGCCTCACAGCAAGAAGGTCCTGGGTTCATGCCCAGTGGCCGACAAGGGCCTTTCTGTGTGGAGTTTGCATGCTCTCCCAGTGTCCACATGGGTTTCCCCCACAGGTCAAAGGCATGCAGGTTAGGCTAATTGGTGGCTCCAAATTGACCGTAGGTGTGATTGTGAGTGTGAATGGTTGTCTGTCTCTGTGTCAGCCCTGCAATGACCTGGCAACTTGTCCAGGGTGTACCCCGCCTCTCGCCCATAGTCAGCTGGGATAGGCTCCAGCTTGCCTGCGACCCTGTAGGACAGGATAAGCAGCTACAGATAATGGATGGATGGATGGATGGATGGATGGATGTCACTGTGGTGCAGTGGGCAGTGTTGCACACCTCACAGCTCCAGGGTCTCTCATTCAGTCCTGAGCTTAGTATACTACCTGTGTCACCATGTACATGGTTTCCTCCCATCCCATGAACCCAACTCAAAAATGGCCAAAATCAAGAACAAATTAGATATTCTGCAAACATAGGCTTGACCCACACATTCTTAGCTCTTCCCATATTTGATACCACACTGCTTGGTTGATCCCTCAGCCTTTGCTTGTTTATTTAATTCTGAATCTCAGCAGTTCAGTCTATAGCTGCCAGATAGATGTTGGAGACTCCAGTGGGGGGCACTGTTTTCCTACCACCGTAAATACACCTGCCTTATTTTTATAGACTAAAACATTATCTGGGATGACACAGTAAATCCGTAATGCTTTCAAGATTCACTCATAAAGAGGCCAAATTTAAATCTGAGTTTATGATGAATGCATTTTAATTACCACCACATTAAAAAGCAGCCTGTTCATTGATCCTGCAGCAGACTCAAGTCCTGCTTCTCTATCATTACATATTCAAACAGTGATCTACACAACCACATGCACTTAAATGCATGCTTCCGTCCTATAGCTCTCCTGAATGCTGATATGTGAGAATCTAAGCCAGTGTGAGAACGCTAAGCGATTCTGCCATATAGCACTGAGCTGGATTTGGCTATCAATTATCAGCATCGTGCTGTACCTCTCTTTTCACTGCTTATTTGGATTTCTGGTGGAAAGCCCATGCATAGAGAGTATATGCCACTCAGTGGGTCTTTGAATAATTATAGAACTTTATACCATGATACAACAAATAAAACCCATGCACAACTTCAAATTTTCCCCTTTTAGAAGAAGAAGAACAACAGCAACTTTATTCATCACATTCTCTGCATTTAACCCATCTGAAGCAGTGAACATACACATGCACACACACGTAAGCAATGAGCACACACACACGTACCCAGAGCAGTGGGCAGCCATGTTAACAGCGCCCGGGGAGCAGTTGGGAGTTAGGTGCCTTGCTCAAGGGCACCTCAGCCCAAGGCCATCCCATATTAATCTAACCTCATGTCTTTGGATTGTGGGGGAAACCGGAGCACCTGGAGGAAACCCACGCAGACACAGGGAGAACATGCAAACTCCACACAGAAAGGCCCCCACTGGCTGCTGGGCTCGAACCCAGAACCTTCTTGTTATGAGTTGACCCTGCTAACCGCTTACACCACCGTGCCGCCCACATTTTATCTGTGAGGGACAGGCAATAGTGAACAAGACAGGACATTCACTTATAAAAGCACAAATGATTCACCCTGCCAGGGTACTAAGCATCCGTTTTATTATAGAGGATCTGTTTTTTCTGTGCTCTGGGACTAACAATCCTTTTTAACCACCACTCTTAGTGTGTTATGCCATGTTGTTGGTAAACAGTTAAAAAAGAGCCACTTGACATAATGACATTGTAATAATCAAAATTAAACTGGCCCATAATCAAGACCTTGTATCGTTTCAGAAAGCTATTTTCTTACTCGTAATGTTACAGCATGTGAAATCTGGTTCTTTTTTTTCTTTGATGCTGCTTGTAGTCAGAAAATATGAGTCCTATCGTGGTGAAGCACATGCTTTTTGACAATTAGGGAAAACATTTATTTTAACATTTTACACAGTATATGATCTACCTGATATTTATAACATATCAACCATTTCAAATCATTACTGGTCAAAGACATTATTATTATTATTATTATTATTATTATTATTCGTCTCGTCTCGTCTTCTTCCGCTTTATCCGGGACCGGGTCGCGGAGGCAGCAGTCTAAGCAGGGAAGCCCAAACTTCCCTTTCCCCAGACACCTTGGCCAGCTCCTCGGGAAGAACACCGAGGCGTTCCCAGGCCAGCCGAGAGACATAGTCCCTCCAGCGTGTCTTGGGTCTTCCCCGGGGCCTCCTCCCGGGGGGACATGCCTGGAACACCTCCCCAGGGAGGCGTCCAGGAGGCATCCGAAAAAGATGCCCGAGCCACCTCAGCTGATTCCTCTCGATGTGGAGCAGCAGCGGCTCTACTCCGAGCTCCTCCCGAGTGACTGTGCTTCTCACCCTATCTCTAAGGGAGCGCCCAGCCACCCTGCGAAGGAAACTCATTTCGGCCGCTTGTATCCGCGATCTTGTCCTTTCGGTCATTACCCAAAGCTCATGACCATAGGTGAGAGTCGGAACGTAGATCGACCGGTAAATTGAGAGCTTCGCCTTTTGGCTCAGCTCCTTCTTCACCACAACGGACCGGTAAAGCGACCGCATCACTGCGGAGGCTGCACCGATCCGCCTGTCGATCTCACGCTCCATCCTTCCCTCACTCGTGAACAAGATCCCGAGATACTTAAACTCCTCCACTTGAGGCAGAACTTCTCCACCAACCTGGAGAGGGCAAGCCACCCTTTTCCGGTCGAGAACCATGGCCTCGGACTTGGAGGTGCTGATTCTCATCCCAGCCGCTTCACACTCGACTGCAAACCGCCCCAGTGCATGCTGAAGGTCCTGGTTTGAAGAAGCCAACAGGACAACATCATCCGCAAAAAGCAGAGATGAAATCCTGTGGTTCCCAAACAGGATTCCTTCTGGCCCCTGGCTGCGCCTAGAAATTCTGTCCATAAAAATTATGAACAGAACCGGTGACAAAGGGCAGCCCTGCCGGAGTCCAACATGCACTGGGAACAGGTCTGACTTACTGCCGGCAATGCGAACCAGACTCCTGCTCCGTTCGTACAGGGACCGGACAGCCCTTAGCAAAGAGCCCCGAACCCCATACTCCCGAAGCACCCCCCACAGAATACTACGGGGGACACGGTCGAATGCCTTCTCCAGATCCACAAAGCACATGTGGACTGGTTGGGCAAACTCCCATGAACCCTCGAGCACCCTATGAAGGGTATAGAGCTGGTCCAGTGTTCCGCGACCAGGACGAAAACCGCATTGTTCCTCCTGGATCCGAGGTTCGACTATTGGTCGAATTCTCCTCTCCAGTACCCTGGAGTAAACCTTCCCTGGGAGGCTGAGAAGTGTGATTCCCCTATAATTGGGGCACACTCTCCGGTCCCCTTTCTTAAAAAGAGGGACCACCACCCCAGTCTGCCACTCCAGAGGCACTGTCCCTGACCGCCACGCGATGTTGCAGAGGCGTGTCAACCAAGACAGCCCCACAACATCCAGAGACTTGAGATACTCAGGGCGGATCTCATCCACCCCCGGTGCCTTGCCACCGAGGAGCTTGCAAACCACCTCAGTGACTTCGGCTTGGGTAATGGACGAGTCCACCTCTGAGTCATCAGCCTCAGTCTCCTCAGTGGAAGACATGACGGTGGGATTGAGGAGATCCTCAAAGTATTCCTTCCACCGCCCGACAATGTCCCCAGTCGAGGTCAACAGCTCCCCACCCGCACTGTAAACAGTGTTGGCAGAGTACTGCTTCCCCCTCCTGAGGCGCCGGACGGTTTGCCAGAATTTCTTCGAGGCCGACCGATAGTCCTTCTCCATGGCCTCCCCGAACTCCTCCCAGTTCCGAGTTTTTGCCTCCGCAACTGCCCGAGCTGCAGCACGCCTGGCCTGCCGATACCCGTCAGCTGCCTCGGGAGTCCTGGAGGTTAACATGGCCCGATAGGACTCCTTCTTCAGCTTGACGGCATCCCTTACTTCTGGTGTCCACCACCGGGTTCGGGGATTGCCGCCACGACAGGCACCGGAGACCTTGCGGCCACAGCTCCGAACAGCTGCGTCCACAATGGAGGTAGAGAACATGGTCCACTCAGACTCAATGTCCCCCGCCTCCCTCGGAAGCTGGGAAAAGCTCTCCCGGAGGTGGGAGTTAAAGACCTCCCCGACAGAGTGCTCGGCCAGACGTTCCCAGCAGACCCTCACCATACGTTTGGGCCTGCCAGGTCTGTCCAGCTTCCTCCTCTGCCAGCGGATCCAACTCACCACCAGGTGGTGATCAGTTGACAGCTCAGCCCCTCTCTTCACCCGAGTGTCCAAGACATAGGGCCGGAGATCAGATGAAACGACTACAAGGTCTATCATTGACCTCCGACCTAAGGTGTCCTGGTGCCACGTGCACTTATGGACACCCCTATGCTCGAACATGGTGTTCGTTATGGACAAACCATGACTAGCACAGAAGTCCAATAACAAAACACCACTCGGGTTCAGATCGGGGAGGCCGTTCCTCCCAACCACGCCCCTCCAGGTGTCACTGTCATCTCCCACGTGAGCATTGAAGTCCCCCAGTAACACAATGGAGTCCCCAGTCTGAGCACTCCTCAGTACCTCTCCCAGGGACTCCAAGAAGGCCGGATACTCTATACTGCTATTTGGGCCATAGGCACAAACAACAGCAAGAGCCCTCTCCCCAATCCGAAGGCGCAGCGAGGCGACCCTCTCGTTCACTGGGGTAAACTCCAACACATGGCGGCTGAGCTGGGGAGCTATAAGCAAGCCCACACCAGCCCGCCGCCGCTCACCACGGGCGACTCCAGAGAAGTGGAGAGTCCAGCCCCTCTCGAGGAGCTGGGTTCCAGAGCCCAAGCTGTGCGTGGAGGTGAGCCCGACTATCTCTAGCCGGTACCTCTCAACCTCCCGCACAAGCTCAGGCTCTTTCCCCCCCAGCGAAGTGACATTCCATGTCCCAACAGCCAGCCGCTGTGTCCGGGGATCAGGTCGTCGAGGCCCCTGCCTTCGACTGCCACCCAATCCACATTGCACCAGTCCCCTACTGCTACCTCTGTGGGTGGTGAACCCACAGGAGGTCGGGCCCACGTCAGCTCTTCGGGCTGAGCCCGGCCGGGCCCCATGGGCAAAGGCCCGGCCACCAAGCGCTCGCATACGAGCCCCAACCCCGGGCCTGGCTCCAGGGTGGGGCCCCGGCTGCGTCATCCCGGGCGACGTCACGGTCCTCGGATTTTTCTCCATAGGGGTTTTGGTGAACTGCTCTTAGTCTGGCCTGTCACCTAGGACCTGTCTGCCTTGGGAAACCCTGACAGGGGCATAATGCCCCCGACAACATAGCTCCTAGGATCATTCAAGCACACAAACCCCTCCACCACAATAAGGTGGCAGTTCAAGGAGGGGTATTATTATTATTATTATTATTATTACAGGACAATATGAATTCATTTTAGTTCCTGTTAGGCATGTACTGAAAAATCAGTTTGAATTTAAGGAAGGAATAACACATGATGGAGCATGCTTTTACAGGAAAATAATAATCCTGAATATTTTTAATTCCTCTTACACCCGGAACATTCACCAATTCTAACAATTTTTTGGTAAAGAATGACAACCCATATATTTTCTTTTATTCTATCCACATTCACTGGATATGGGCAAACATGCGCTCTGACTGGTTACTCTACTACTAGGCTATCAGCTTATATACTGTGAGTAGAGGAAAAGAAAATGGTAGAGCATGTTGCTGAACCAACCGAGAATGAAATAAAAACTCTACTTGAAAACAACCCCCCAAAAAATACAAAAAAAGCAACAAAATATGGAATAAAAGTATTTGATGGTAAGAACGTATCTTTTTAATTTTTTAAATTATCATAGCATTTTTCAGTAATTGCTCCTGTCATTTCACCAGTTTGTACTCTAAGCAGAAATGATTTTGTCTGATGTTTTGTATAAAGTTTTTATTTCTTGAATTTGCAAAAAATAAAAATGCTCTGTTTTTCAAAATCCAGTGAATGTGGATAGGATAAAACAGTTATTCCACTTAATCTCATCATGCATGGCTTATAGACAACTCGGCTTATAGCCAGCTCATGTATGACTTGATTTCATGGAATAACTGTTCATTATTTAATGTTGTTCAACACCCATGAAACAGGTTTGTTCCTTTTATCCCTTACTGTATGTTATAACAGCTACAAACAGTTGTTCCCTCACCATCCCCTCTTTTCTCTCTCTTGAATTTAATAAGACAAAAAAAAATGCAGCATGTTACTGAGAACTTACAAAACTCTCCATCCTGAAGACTTTCCTGTTAAAACTTTACATCTCACCTCAGAGTGCTTCAAAAAAAAGGTAAATAGATATCTCCCCACACTTCACTTCAAAACATCTACAATCACATACATTTTTAACTTGTGAATGTCCACCATATACAGTGGTGCTTGAAAGTTTGTGAACCCTCTAGAATGTTCTATATTTCTGCATAAATATGACCTAAAACATCATCAGATTTTCACACAAGTCCTAAAAATAGATAAAGAGAACCCAGTTAAACAAATGAGACAAACATATTATACTTGGTCATTTATTTATTGAGGAAAATGATCCAATATTACATATCTGTGAGTGGCAAAAGTATGTGAACCTCTAGGATTAGCAGTTAATTTGAAGGTGAAATTAGAGTCAGGTGTTTTCAATCAATGGGATGACAATCAGGTGTGAGTGGGCACCCTGTTTTATTTAAAGAACAGGGATCTATCAAAGTCTGATCTTCACAACACGTTTGTGGAAGTGTATCATGGCACGAACAAAGGAGATTTCTGAGGACCTCAGAAAAAGCGTTGTTGATGCTCATCAGGCTGGAAAAGGTTACAAAATCATCTCTAAAGAGTTTGGACTCCAGGAATTGACAGTCAGACAGATTGTGTACAAATAGAGGAAACTCAAGACCATCATTACCCTCCCCAAGAGTGGTCGACCAACAAAAATCACTCCAAGAGCAAGGTGTGTGATAGTCGGCGAGGTCACAAAGGACCCCAGGGTAACTTCTAAGCAACCGAAGGCCTCTCTCACACTGGATAATGTTAATGTTCATGAGTCCACCATCAGGAGAACACTGAACAACAATGGTGTGCATGGCAGGGTTGCAAGGAGAAAGCCGCTGCTCTCCAAAAAGAACATTGCTGCTCGTCTGCAGTTTGCTAAAGATCACGTGGACAAGCCAAAAGGCTATTGGAAAAATGTTTTGTGGACGGATGAGACCAAAATAGAACTTTTTGGTTTAAATGAGCAGTGTTATGTTTGGAGAAAGGAAAACACTGCATTCCAGCATAAGAACCTTATCCCATCTGTGAAACATGGTGGTGGTAGCATCATGGTTTGGGCCTGTTTTGCTGCATCTGGGCCAGGACAGCTTGCAATCATTGATGGAACAATGAATTCTGAATTATACCAGCAAATTCTAAAGGAAAATGTCAGGACATCTGTCTATGAACTGAATCTCAAGAGAAGGTGGGTCATGCAGCAAGACAACGACCCTAAGCACACAAGTCGTTCTACCAAAGAATGATTAAAGAAGAATAAAGTTAATGTTTTGGAATGGCCAAGTCAAAGTCCTGACCTTAATCCAATGGAAATGTTGTGGAAGGACCTGAAGTGAGCAGTTCATGTGAGGAAACCCACCAACATCCCAGAGTTGAAGCTGTTCTGTACGGAGGAATGGGCTAAAATTCCTCCAAGCTGGTGTGCAGGACTGATCAACAATTACTGGAAATGCTTAGTTGCAGTTATTGCTGCACAAGGGGGTCACACCAGATACTGAAAGCAAAGGTTCACATACATTTGCCACTCACAAATATGTAATATTGGATCATTTTCCTCAAATAAATTACCAAGTATAATATTTTTGTCTCATTTGTCTAACTGGGTTCTCTTTATCTACTTTTAGGACTTGTGTGAAAATCTGATGATGTTTTAGGTCATATTTATGCAGAAATATAGAAAATTCTAAAGGGTTCACAAACATTCAAGCACCACTGTACGTCCCTGTGGGCTGTATATGGTGGTCATGCTGAATGGGTGGCACGGTGATGGAAGTGGTTAGCACAGTCGCCTCACAGCAAGAAGGTTCTGGGTTCGAGCCCAGCAGCCAGCATGGGCCTTTCTGTGTGAAGTTTGCATGTTCTCCCCATGTCTGTGTGGGTTTCCTCTGGGTGCTCTGGTTTCCCCCACAGTTCAAAGACATGTGGTTAGATTAATATGGGACGGCCTTGGGCTGAGGTGCCCTTGAGCGAGGCACCTAACTCCCAACTGCTCCCTAGGCGCTGTTAGCATGGCTGCCCACTGCTCTGGGTATGTGTGTGCTCATTGCTCACGTGTGTGTGCATTTGTGTGTTCACTGCTTCAGATGGGTTAAATGCAGAGAGGAATTTAACAAGTGTGTGATGAACAAAGTTGTGCTTTCTTTCTTTCTTTCTTTCTTTCTTTCTTTCTTTCTTTCTTTCTTTCTTTCTTTTCTTTCTGTGTAGGTTGCTACTAAGGAAAGATATATTAGATGTATTAGATTATATTTTTATTATATATTAGAAGAACATTAATATAAACTTGGTCTTTGTTTTGCAGTTGGAACTACTTTCAGAGCTGCTGTTATAGAAAATCAACACCTTCTGACCAATCAGATGGAGAATTCAACAGTACTTTGGTATAAAACAAACCTATTGTCTTCTATTCATCATAACAATAGCAGACAAGTTAAATCTTACAAAGTCACACTGTTTCAGAGTTTTACAGGATGTCCTGCTACAGCATTTGACCTCAGGCGCCTTCTGAAACATGGAGCTTCAATAAAACATCAGAGACTGAGCACTAGCAGATCTGGCAACCAGGACATCTGTACTCTCATTATAGAGAAGCTTCCTGCAATGCAGATGGCAGCCATCAAATATGATTTGCAGGAGACTGCAAGAGGAAATCTGATTTTTAGTGCTGAGTTTGCATATTTGCAGATCCCCCAGCTCTTATGATATTAAATAATGATAAGTAGCTGATTTGTATGACTTGACAGTAGCTCCTTATTTGTAATGATCACATGCTTATTCTTCTAATCTAACTTAGATCCAAATTCTGAAGCACTTTTAGCAGTACTGAGGTGGACGTGTTAACAATGGAACAGCATGTGGGATGGTAGCTCATGGTAAATATTCTATCCACATTCACTGGGTATGAGCAATCACATGCTCTGATTGGCTACTCTACTACTAGGCTATCGGCTCATATACCATGAGTAGAGAAAAACAAATTGGCAGAGCGCATCAAGTCAGATATATCACTTTGTTATCAAGCATTTAAAAGAAATAAAACAGAAATAGCTAAATGAATCCCCCCCCCCCCCAGCCATATCTCCTGTTCCACACTCCAGCCAGTCGGTGGCGGTAATGCACCTCTAAGTTGGCTTGCCATATGCCAAAAAATCCTAACAATGAAGAAAAAGAAGAAGAAGAAAATGGTGGTGCGTGTTGCTGAACCAACTGAGGACAAAATAAAAAACTCTAATCGAAAACAAAACCCCCCAAAATACAAAAAAAGCAACAAAATATGGAATGGAAGTATTTGATGATCAGAACATATTTTTTTTTTCATTTTTCAAGAATTATTATGATAGCATTTTTCACAAATTGCTACTGTCATTTCACCGGTTTGTTGATTTTCAGAAGTCAGAAATGATTTTGTCAGATGTTTTGTACAAAGTTTTTATTTATCGACTTTGCAAAATACACTGAATGTGGATAGAATAAAACAGTTATTCCACTCAGTTTTATCATGCATGGCTTATAGCCAACTCAGCTATAACCTCATGTATGACTCAATTTCGTGGAATAATTGTTAAATATATAGTATCAGGTGGCCATTGTAGCAGCTTGCAATAATGTGATTTTCTGTAGCTTGTGATGACCACATTACAGTCGAGGAAACGCACAGTGGAAATACACAAATAGATATAACATTGCATGGCTAGATTCAAATTTTCATCCATGACCCATGAGCTTTAATAGTGAGGTCCTGATCTCTTGTTTCAGCTATTAAAAAAGGAGAAAGATACCTAGAACAAGGACCACTATTGTAAGGGTTCATTAGGCTCATCTGCATTTCCCCTTCAAAGGCGATCAATGCAAACTGACGTAGTTTAGTCACCAGTTGTTGTTTGAAAAGCCCACCGCTGCACAGCCCTGTCTACCCATTCAACCTCTTTGAATGCTGTTTTTACTGATTGAAACACTTCCTTTAGTGTTTCCTCCCTTTTTATCCACAGTCACACTTGTTACCAGACCGAGACATTTTCCCTACATTCTTATACTTAATCTTCTGTGTAAGGAGAGGGTGTTGCCAAGGCTGTGATTTTGGGCAAACTATTCATTTAGCCTTGATGGGACTAAGGGACTGTGATTTAGGTAATGAAAACAAAATACCAGTTCTGGAATCATGTTTCAGGAAACAAGGTTCAAATAGAAGGATCTTGCTCTGTGTGTTTGCAGTCTGCTGCACAGGGTCTCTGCAGCGATGACGTGCTATCACTAAGCAGCTCTTTCTGGGGTTCAGAGAATATTTGGGTGGTTGCTAGGTGATGTTCCGTGCTGTCTCCAAGAACTGCTCTCAGACAGTCACGTCCTCTCTCTCTCTCTCTCTCTCTCTCTCTCTCTCTCTTTTTTTTTATCTTTGACCATGTTTCTTAGAGGTCATTGATTTCATCTTATAAGTCAAGATTCACTGCTTTCCCCAATGCCATCCTAGTGAGTAATGGCTTCCCAATGGAGCTTTCTTTATCTATCATAAAAATCTATCATACATTGATTTTTCTGTTGTGATCAAATAAGGTGGCGGCGGTGGTGGTGGTGGGAAGAGGTGAACCACAAGTTCAACTTCTACCTCTTGAGGAAGGTGTTAATATAATTTGGGAAATAGTATTTAAAAAAATATTCATTGCTCTTGGCTCTCGCGCATGACTCCTATTAATAAGGTTAATTGTCAGAGGATTAGGACTGTGTTGGCCCCAGGGGCTGCTAGACTGCCTTTAAGAAGATATGGTTAGTAGCTCAAGTGTAGTTAAGACTCAGAATGTCTTTTTCAGTCCATGTATAAATACTCAGAGGTCAGTTTATTCAGTAAACCCACCACATAGATGCATTTTGTAGTTTGGACAGTAGCCCATCTGTTGTTAAGCACAATTTTTTATCCAGCATTTACTCCATTCTTTAATAAAAAATAACCACCATTGGACCACCACTGATCAGACATTACAGCATTTGCCAAATTGTGCATAGCAACAGATGAGCTACAGACAGTAAATGAATTCCTATACAGTGCACCAATATGGTATGTTTAGCTTATATCCACTTGCTAAACAATGCACATACAAATCCCTGAGTCCAGGTACATGACTTGCACAGGACTTGGATTATAGTGAGGGAGGGCTGTGCAGGACACCAGCCTCACTCTCTCATCCCTGACTTCCTGGTCCAGTGGCGAGGCGTGGCTGAGATGACTGGGGAAAGTTTGGGATGCAGCGGGATGACCAGAATGACCTATGTGTCTCGCCATGCTCTGAGAAGCGTGTCCCGCAGCTGCATTGCTGGATGTCGTCATCTTGTCCATTGAACTGTGACTGATGAGGGTTGGGTTTCTTCCGCACAGTCCACCAAGGATCCAGTTTTCACATGCTTGGGGTGACAATCCCTGGGAATCACCGAGAGTCTATGACTTGATGGCTACCCTCACCTGGTTTAGCCAGCCTGCCGAAACCGTTGCCCAAGAGGTGGCGCACTGCTGTATGCAAGCAGTTCTAGGAGCCACAGGTGAGAGCTGAGTGCCAGGTGGGAACCAGTAGTGAATAAGCTGCCCCGACAGGGACACGGCAAGCCATTCCACTATAGGTGCTATCCTGTCTTCCTGGCACCCCATACCCCCTGTGCTCCACCCACCCACTGGTGTCCTACTTGTGGGAGAAGGTTCCTCATCTGGATTGGTCTTATCAGCCATTTTCGGGTCCACAGCAGATCAACTTCAACCTAATCAGCGGACATGGTCATCTTCGGAAACCGAAGGACGAAGGAACAACAACAGGTCCCTGAGACAAATGTCTGCACCCTGAGGTAGTGATTTTGATGCAGAGTTCACCCAGAAATGTATAGCATATAATATCGCTGGATAAAAAGTTATTGGATAAATATAACCATAAAGCTAAAGATTCCACAGAACCAGTGACCAGACTTTAAAATGCTAGAACTTCTCTCATCAGGCATCCTGCGATTGCTTAGTATTCAAGAAGCTTTCAATGTTCAGCAGTAATAATCAGAATAATAATAATCCTCTGAGCTCGATAAATGGCCAAACAAAAACAAAAAGGACAACTGTGAAGAAGACCCTCCCTTATGATGTATTGAATATTACAGACAACAGAATGAACAAATAGGGTTGAATAGGAGAGCTGGCCAACAGCTTTGTACTGGCTTGAGGGAAAAAGATGACTTGCAGGAAATTATACTGCCTCCAATTTCCTGACACTGGTAGGAGTGTCACAATCAATCATTCAGAATTTTTTCTTCTATTCTACTCAGTTACAGCTGTCTGCTTCTTCTCCATTCATCCCATCCATCCATCCGTCCATCCATCCGTCCATCCATCCATCCATCCATCCATCCATCCATCCATCCATCCCTCCATCCATCCATCCATCCAGGAATTGGGATTTTAGAAGGTGGAAGAGCCATACATCTTTGGGTGCCAACAGTTTATGTATTATTACATCACATTTGGCAACACACTGTCACAGTGTAGCTTCTATTTAGAGTTTTGTAGGTTGCATATCCACATACTCATGGGTTTCCAGTGGGTTCTCTCGAGTTTCCTCAACCTCCTAAAAATATGCTTGTTGGTGGATGGCTACACTTAATTGCCCCAAGGTGTTCCTGGGATAGGCTCCAGATCCACAGTGACCCTAATCTGGATAAAGTACTTAATGAAGTCAATGAACAAATAATATGCCATTCTTAATGTCAGTTATCTCATGGATATTTGATGTTTCTGGTAAAGCGGTGTTAACAAAGTAAGACCTTTCCATTAGTGAAATAAACACATTTTACAATGGACAACTGCATATGCCCAGCTATATGTATATCCCCAATTATTCTATCCACATTCATTGGATATGAGCAATCACATGCTCTGATTGGCTACTTTACTACTAGGCTATCAGCTCATATACTGTGAGTAGAGAAAAACAAAATGGCAGAGCACATCAAGTCAGATATATCACTTTGTTATCAAGTATTTAAAAGAAACAGAAAGAGCTAAAATAATATAGCCCCCCCCCCAATATCTCCTGTTCCACGCTCCAGCCAGGTCGGTGGTGGTAATGCACCTTTAAGTTGGTTTGCCACCTGCCAAAAAAAATGGAAGAAGAAGAAGACAATGGCGGAGCGTGTTGCTGAACCAACCGAGGACGAAATAAAAACTCTACTTGAAAACAAAACCCCAAAAAATAAACACAAGCAACAAAATATGGAATGAAAGTATTTGATGGTAAGAACGTATCTGTTTTATTTTTCAAGAATTATTATTATCGCATTTTTCACAAATTGCTACTGTCACTTTGCCAGTTTGTTTACATTCTAAGCGGAAATTATTTTGTTGGGCATTTTGTATAAAGTTTTAATTTATCGAATTTGCAAAAAATAAAAATAAACACGCTCTGTTTTTCAAAATCCAGTGAATATGGATGTAATAAAATAGTTATTCCACTCAATATCGTCACACATGGTATAGAATAGAATAGAATAGAATAGAATAGAATAGAATAGAATAGAATAGAATAGAAAGCCTTTATTGTCATCACACAGAGTATAATGAGATTCAGAGCTGCTCCATAAAGTGCACACACACATAGAATAAAAAGAAAAGGTATGTACAATATACAATATACAAAAACTACTATTGAACTACTAGCTACTATATACAGACACATTTGTATAGGTCCTGCATGGAGAATACACCCAAGACAAAGCACAGTAGATAAAACCTTAAGGGCAAGTAAAGTGGCTGATAGTAGCAGCATCCAGTGGTGTGCAACCATGTGTAACATTATAATTACAGTTCAAGTATATTGGCATTATAATTACAGTATACATATACACACACACACACACACATATATATATACACACATATATATATATACACACACACATATATATATATATATATATATATATATATATATATATATATATATATATATATATATACACACATACATACAGTTCAAGTATATTGGCATCAATACTCCAGTAGTATAAGTAAAGTGGCTAGTGATAGCAGCATTCAGTGATAAGGTGACATTTGTATTGACAGTGCAAAAAGACATGATGCAACACACACACACACACACACACACACACACACACACACACACACACACACACACACACAAGCATACACAAAGTTACATTTTGAACAGTTCACAGGTAGGCCAGTTCTCAAAGCACCAGTTCCTCAGTGCAGACTGGAGTTGAGTATGGTGACTGCTTTAGGAAAGAAGCTGTCCCTGAGTCTCTTTGTTCTGGCCGGTATGGACCTGTATCGCCTGCCAGAGGGTAGCAGGTTGAACAGATGGAAGCCATGGTGGGTGATGTCCCTTATGATGTTTTTTGCTCTGTTCAGACATCTAGAGTTGTAGATGTCAGTTAAGGAAGGCAGAGGGCTGCCGATGATCCTTTGTGCAGTGTTGGTCACCCTCTGCAGCCTCTTCCTGTCAGCCACTGTGCAGCTAGAGTGCCACACTGACACTGCGTAGGTCAGCAGACTCTCTATGGTGGAGCGGTAGAAGGTCACCAGCAGGCTTGTGCTCAGTTGCTCCCTCTTGAGCACTCTGAGGTAGTGTAGCCGCTGCTGGGCCTTCTTGACCAGGGCTGACGTGTTGGTTGACCAGGAGAGGTCAGCAGAGATGTGGACACCCAGGAATTTGAAGGTCTGCACTCGCTCAACACACTCGCCGTTGATATACAGGGGGGCAGGGGTAGCGCTGTTCCGCCGGAAGTCCAGGATGAGTTCCTTTGTCTTAGAGATGTTCAGTGCTAAGTTGTTGGTTGCACACCACCTCTCCAGGGTCAGGACCTCATCTCTGTAGGCCTCCTCGTTCCCCCCGTTATCATCCCCACCACTGTTGTGTCGTCAGCGAATTTGACGATGATGTTCTCTGGGTGGGTTGCGCTGCAGTCGTATGTGTAGAGCGAGTACAGGAGTGGGCTCAGCACGCAGCCCTGTGGTGAGCCAGTGCTGAGGGTGCGGGCAGATGAAAGGTGGCAGCCCAGTTTCACCTGTTGGGGTCGGTTGATTAGAAAGTCTTTGATCCAGGAGCAGGTGGATGATGGGAGCCCCAGGCTGGTTAGCTTGGGGATCAGGATGTCCGGTATTATGGTATTGAAAGCTGAGCTGTAGTCGATGAAGAGCATTCTGACATAGCTCCCTTGTCTCTCCAGATGGCTCAGCACAGAGTGGAGAGCAGTGGCTATTGCATCCTCAGTCGATCTGTTAGGCCTGTATGCAAACTGGTGGGGGTCCAGGGTGGGGGGGAGACAGGTTTTTATGTGGTGCAGGACCAGTTTCTCAAAGCACTTCGTTATGACGGGGGTGAGTGCTACGGGGCGGTAGTCGTTGAGGCTGGCTGTGGGTGACTTTTTGGGGACCGGGATGATGGTGGCAGACTTCAAACAGGTCGGGATGATGGCTTGTTCCAGTGACCTGTTGAAGATGTCCGTGAAGACTTGTGCAAGTTGGTCAGCACAGGCCTTGAGCACCTTCCCTGGTACGCCATCCGGGCCAGTTGCCTTCCTGGGATTTACGGCCCGGAGCACCCGTCTCACATCCTCAGGCTCGACCTTCAGAGTGAGCGGGGGAGTGCCAGTGATTGCTGTCGGTTGAAGTGGGGGTTGGGGTGGAGTGCTGGGGGGAGGTGTGAGCTGTAGTGGGAGCTGGGGAGATGGTCCGGGGGGTGGTTTGGCTGTGTGCTGCGCCTGAGCTTCAAAGCGGGCGAAGAAGCTGTTCAGCTCCTCTGCAAGTGCCGCATCTGAGTCCCCGGCTGACACAGTACAGCCCCTGTAGTTTGTTATTGCCTGAATGCCCTGCCACAGCTGCCTGGGGCTTGTCAGCTGCTCCTCAATCCTTCTCCTGTGGTCCACTTTGGCTGCGCTGATGCCTTTCTTCAGGTCGGCCCGAGTCCTACTGTATAGCACTCGGTCACCGGATCTGAAGGCTGCATCCCGGGCACGTAGGAGTGCATGGACCTGGCCGGTCATCCATGGTTTCTCATTCGGGAACACCCGAATGGTCTTTACCACGGTGACCGTGTCAATGCAGTGCTTGATGTAAGCTAGCACTGCATCCGTGTATGTGGCCAGGTCCTCGTGATGGAAAACTTCCCACTGTGTTCGTTCAAAGCAGTCCTGGAGTCGGGGGAGGGCGTCGTCAGGCCAGGTGGTAATTGTCCATCTTTGTGGCTTTGATTGCCGGCTGAGGGGGGTGTATGCGGGGGGTAGGAACAGGGAGAGATGGTCAGACTGTCCGAGGTGGGGGAGGGGAATAGCTCTGTAGACATGTTTAAGGTTGGAATAAACATGGTCCAGAGTATTTACTCCCCTCGTTGCACACTTCACATGTTGGTAAAATTTAGGCAACACCGTTTTGAGGTTTGCCTTATTGAAGTCTCCTGCAATGATGTGCGCGCCGTTTGGGTAGGCTCGCTGGTGGTTGTTAATGTTGTTTGCGAGCAGAGAGAGAGCAGTTTTGATGTTAGCGTCCAGTGGTATGTAGACTGCAGTGATGATAACAGCTGCTAGCTCCCTCGGCAGAAAGAAGGGTCTGCATCTTACGGACATGAACTCTAGGTCAGGAGAACAATGCTTGTCTAAGACTGTACTGTTGTTGCACCAACCTTCATTCACGTAAACGCAGAGCCCCCCTCCTCTGTTTTTCCCGGAGTCGCTATTCCTGTCCCATCTGTGTAGCGTGCGGCCTGCTAGCTGCACCGAAGCGTCGGGGATTAGCGGTTGTAGCCATGTCTCCGTTATGATGATTGCACAGCATTCACGAATGTAGCGGTTACCAGCAAGCTGTAATTCCAAGTCGTCCGTTTTGTGTACCAGGGATCTAGCATTGGAAAGATAGAGGCTTGGTAGCGGAGGTTTGAGTGGCTGTTTCCTGAGCTTGTTCAGCAGGCCCGCTCTGCAGCCCCGTTTTTGCTTCCTCTCGCGTCTCCGCCTCCTTCGTCTGCCAGACCCGATAACAATCCACGGAGACCCCGGTGCCCTCACTATCTCCTCCGGAATGTTGTAAGCGCGATGAAAGTCATTTGAAATGATCATTTCTTGCCGAATGCTGATGTCTATCAGATCCATATGGGTGTATCTTGTGTTGAAGTCTGTAGGTGACGCGAAACAAACAGTTATAACACACAAAAAATACAAAAACGTGCACTTGAAAGGAGAGCTGTAAGCCGCTGCGTCCTGATGTGCCGCCATCTTGGAAGGTCTTTCATTGTGAGAAGCAGCATATATATAGCCAACTCAGTGCTACATGTCTCATCGGCTATCATCTCATGTACGACTCGATTTCATGGAATAACTGTTAAGTATATGGTCACATATATATACCCAGTTAGCAAATACCTTGGGTGTAAAAACAGATAGATAGATAGATAGATAGATAGATAGATAGATAGATAGATAGATAGATAGATAGATAGATAGATAGATAGATAGATAGATAGATAGATAAAAACCCAAATTTAAAATGAAAGCATATCTCTTTGAAGCAATTATCAGTGTTATGCCATGTAATAGTTTATTAAATTAAGGTACCCAAGCTCAGTTCCACTTACCATTCTTAATAATGAAAAATTGAGGCGAAAACTCAGCTTTAACCCTTGCATACATCCTCCATTCTATTGGATTTATTTTATGACTTATGGTCCATGGTTAGTCTTGTTTCTCATTTTCTTAAGCTTAATGCACAGTTTCTCATTCTTCATTTCTCCCTAATATGCCTGTATAATCAGTTCTCACAGACTGTAATGCATGGCAGTAAACAAACACAATTACAAGCAAAATAACAATGAAGCCAACAAATAAATATGAATAAATGAAGATAATTACTCGAGTCAGCACTATATGGTTAAGACAAGGATGAGTCAATTTGATAATCTGTGAAATTGCAGAGAATTTTACTTAGAATGTGGAAATGTGTTTGTGTTCGAGAGAATTAATATGCACATCACCTCTTACACGTTGGTTTACATGAATCTCAAGGAGACATGTGGTGAAGAGCGAATGTGGTGGTGTTGCATAAGAGGGAAGACAAATGATAAAACTTGCAATCCCTGTAGAGTGCAATAAAATAAAAAAGGAACGAGGGTGACAGAGCTAACCATAGCAACTGGCATTCGTGTGGGTGTGTATCAAAGTGGCCTCAATTCAAGCTGCACATGTGTGAAGGAGCAGCACTACGTTTCCATCGATGCGTCATTATAGACTGAGAACTCCCTTCAAGAAAATAATGAAACATCTACACTTTTCTCATGCAGAGATTTTTACGAGCCACTGTGATGAATAAAACATCAACCACAGTGTTTCATTCTCAGTGGGACAGAACACACGCACACACACACACACACACACACACACACACACACACACACACACACACACTTTCAGCTCTATTCATAACCATTGTGTATGGTATATGTAGAGAAACCGTAGTATGAGAAATAAATGTCGAGTAAGACTCATTCTAGCTGTCAGGTACCTCACATTTCTTGCTCTATTCTTCATGTAAACTGCAATCTAGACACCTGCTATGGGATTTTGTACCAAAGAACTGCTGATGTAAAAATAAAGACTATCCTGTACTCATCCCAGAATTCTCATTCACAGTATATTCATACTGATCATTCTTTCAACACACTTAATCCACTCAGCTGAGTGCACATCTTGGAGGAAGAACATGTTAGCCTTAGCCTTTTCTGTTTGGTCGCTATTGTATAAGAGCTGGTTGGTGGGAGGTAATTGTCACTATGCTCTGCTACTACTGGTCTCCTGGCCCCTCCTCCTCTCCCCTCCTACCCAGCCAGCTCAAGACTACTGTCTGTCCTGGTTCCCCATTGAGGTCAGAACTGCAGACTCCCTGACCAGCTCCAAGTGCGGACTGAAGTCAAGTCAAGTTTATTTGTATAGCGCTTTTAACAATAAACATTGTCGCAAAGCAGCTTTACAGAATTTGAATGACTTAAAACATGAGCTAATTTTATCCCTAATCTATCCCCAATGAGCAAGCCTGTGGTGACGGTGGCAAGGAAAAACTCCCTCAGACGACATGAGGAAGAAACCCCAAGAGGAACCAGACTCAAAAGGGAACCCATCCTCATTTGGGCAACAACAGACAGCATGACTATAATATTAACAGTTTTAACATGAAGTCAGTTTCGTTGATGTTATAAACTCTTCATTGATGGAAACTTGAGTGCAAAACTGTTCATGACAACTGCAGTCCTAAAGTTAGCAAGTCAATTGTAGTCCTCAGTCATAAAAGCATTACTGTAAGTGTCCAGAGTGTCCTCCAGGTGTGACTTTCAACTGTCCTCATGGGGCCGTCCTCCACAGGAGCGATGCGATGAGACTCCAGCCAGACACAGGGCACCAGGATGGATCAAGCAGGTCTGAGGAGCAGATCAGCATCTCAATCCCAGGACCAACATGTAACTCAGAGGGACAGATTTGGGGGGAGGGAGGGGGAGAGAGAGAGAGAGAGAGAGAGAGAGAGAGAGAGAGAGAGAGAGAGAGAGAAAACACAGGTTGTTAGGTATGCCTAATGTCACCTGAATAAGTAGGAACAGTATGCATATTGCATTGAGTACAAGCAGGGACTCCGGCAACTAACTATGACAGCATAACTAAAAGGGGAGAGCCAGAAGGTATCACAGGCATGAGGGAGCCCCGGGACATAAAGCAGCCAACCACTACACCATCAACAAACTCGAGTGAGCAAGCAAGTGGGGACTGACAGCATCCATACATATCCCAGTTTACCAAAACACTCTATGTCTGAGGACCCTCCAGATCTACACCTTTACCTCATAAACACCATTAACAAAAGGCTTGACTAAACAGATATGTTTTCAGCCTAGACTTAAACACTGAGACTGTGTCTGATTCCCAAACACTACTTGGAAGGCTGTTCCATAACAGTGGGGCTTTGTAAGAAAAGGCTCTGCCCCCTGATGTAGCCTTCACTATATGAGGTACCAGCAGATAGCCTGCACCTTTTGATCTAAGTAGGCGTGGCAGATCATAGAGGAGCAGAAGTTCACTCAGGTACTGTGGTGCGAGACCATTCAGTGCTTTAAAGGTCAATAGTAGTACTTTATAATCAGTATGAAATTTGATTGGGAGCCAATGCAGTGTGGATAAGACAGGGGTGATGTGGTCATATTTTCTAGTTCTAGTAAGGACTCTTGCTGCTGCATTTTGAACTAACTGGAGCTTGTTTATGCACTTATTGGAACTTATTGAAGACTCACCTCTTCAGGCTGCACCTCTCCCCTTTTTCTCTGCCCACTGTGTAACTGTGTATCGGTCTAGTCCAACCCAGGCTGTGCACTGTCTTGCCTGGGGTCAGCTGAGTCTCTACTTATTTATACTTTATATGTGGGTAACATGGTGGTGTAGTGGTTAGCATTGTCACCTCACAGCAAGAAGGTTCTGGGTTCGAACCCAGTGGCCAATGGGGGCCTTTCTGTGTGGAGTTTGCACGTTCTCCCCGTGTCTGCATGGGTTTCCTCCGGGTGCTCCGGTTTCCCCCGCAGTCCAAAGACATGTGGTTAGGTTAACATAGGCTGAAGTGGTCTTGAACAAGGCACCGAACCCCCAACTGTTCCCCAGGTGCTGTAGCATGGCTGCCCACTGCTGTGTATGTGTGTGCGCTCATTGCTCACATGTTCACTGCTTCAGATGTGAAATCAGGAATTTCACAAGTGTACGTGTGATGAATAAAGTTGTTGTTGTTGTTGTTGTTGTTGTTCTTCTTCTTCTTCTTCTTCTTCTTCTATGGTTGATGTGTTTCCTTGGCTGTTTGAGTATTGATACTTCAAGAGAATATTAGACAAGGAATTGTGATCACTTGTTTAGTTGGCACTAGAACTTTCTTGTCTAGAAGTTCAGTACTTTGTGTATCTGACTTTTTCACTCGTTGTACATCGCTCTGGATAACAGTGTCTGCTAAATGCCATGTAATGTAAGGCAATGTAATTGGCAGATGACCAAATTAAACAGGGAGAATAACAGAGGGGAAAAAAATAAGTGAATAAATAAAATAAAGAATGTCACAGCACACATTTTAACTCAGTTCCTTTAAGTAACCACTTTATCCATGTCAGAGTCATGGGGAATCTGGAGCTTATCCCAGAAACACTGTGCGTGAGGTGGGAATACACCCTGAATGCGACTCCAGTCCATTTTATTTTAAAGCTTTTTAATCCATCCATCCAACTGGAAATATATGGATGGATAGGTGGATGGATAGATGGGTTACTGTACTCACTGTGTTTTCTTTTACATGCATGCTTCTATTACATTTAAATTCCTTCTCAGATTTACTCCTCTTTCTTGCTTTCTCTTATTACTACACTTCTCTTTCTAGTCTCTTTTCCAGTGAGGGTAGGTGGCCACAATTACTGCCCATCCCCTTAAGCTTCTCCAGCTGATTCTGTCTACCAGAGCCCAAAGGCTCAGATGACATCAGTTAGCAGCAGATGCCAAGGGAGTGTGAGACTGTGAAAACACACACACACACACACACACACACACACACACACACACACACACACACACACACACACACTACATCCCATTAGTACCAAACGTAGCAAGCTGTCTCTGATCACACGGATGAGAGACAGCAAGAGAGTGAGCGAAGAGAGAGAAAGAGGGAGAAAGAAGCAAAGGGGTGGCAGTCTCTGTTGCCCCAGGCGACTGCCTCTGTTCCTCTGCCAGTGCCAGGTGGTAGCCGTAGCCATACACAGATGCCCGTTCACTCGACTGGCAGGAGATTGACACGGAGGTCACTGCTTGTTAATTAAGATTTAAGCAAGAGCAAAAACATTTGCTTGCTCTGTCAGACATCGCAGGAAGTCCTGAGGTGCTTTTTAATGCACTTGTGCTGCTAGATTGCCTACTTTGCTACACTGGAGCTCAGTCCTGCAGCCGTATACTGTAGTTGCCAGCAGAATGTTATTAACAGTTCTCTAGTAAAATGAATTTATCTCTGCTCCACTGCTTCTTATGCAAGTATGAGAAAAACCCATTCCAAAACAATACTTTATGTAATTCATTTTATTGTACAACATAAAGACAGAATAGATGGTTTGCATTAATGGTTGCTGTCTAGTTTCTGAATTATGACACTTATACTCAATACTTGAGTTTGTACCAGGATCAGCTTAAGTCTGGGCTCTTTGTTATCATTGCAGGTTTGTTTTTTGCACACAGATGAATTCTAGGACAACATGGTGGCACAGCAGGTAGTTTCGCTGCCTCGCTGCTTCAGGGTCAAAAGTTCAGTATTGAGCTTTAGTTTCTGTCTGTGCTGAGTTTCATGTGTTCTTCCTGCACGTTCTATGCTATATTTCTGGCATAGGCTCCACATCCACTGTGTGAACCATACATCATTTCTGTTGTGTCTACCTTTTAACAAATTAGGAGGCAACATCCTTTTATGGTACAGTACTTATTAAATAATAAAAAACTTTATTAGGCACAGGGTTTCAAAAGCTGATACTTATTTACATCAAAGCTGTGCATAACATGAATATAAATGAATAGCAAATATATAATAACAAATAGAATAAATGAAAATGTAATCATGTGGATAAAAATATTACAGCTTATGGTGATTTGTACTGACGGTTGAAACTTTAATAAATAGTGTGAAAATTATAATAACTTAGAGGTTTGAGTACATTGGAAAATTTAGAGGTAATCTAGAACATTTTTAGTTATATACATAACCAATAGGTTGAGCAAAATGATTTAACATGCTTAGAGTTTTTAACTACAGAATCCAGACTGTTGAATAATTGAGCAGCAGAATGTTTGAAGGATCTAGAACCAGACTTAGATGATATTTCAACCATGTGGATGTTAGATTTATTTCTAGTGGTATTGTTACAGGTATGTACTACAGAATTGTGGGTAAACATGTTCCTGACGGGAACAGTCCTTTCAAACATTTGAATACAAATAGGCATTTATGGAAAGTCTAATGATCAGTTAAAGGGATCCAACCCAACTCTCTAAACAAGTTTTCAGATCATTCTTCTCTGGTCTTCTTTTGGAGGATAATGCAGGCACCTCTCTTCTGCAACCTTAGTAACCTGTCGAGGCTTGTCTTGTCAGCATTAGACCAGACCACATCACAGTATTCATAAAGCGGCTGAACCAAAGACCCGTGAAGATATTTGCACGTGTCCACAGTGAGATACTTTCTAATCTTTCTCAAAAGGTTTAATCTTTTAGCTACTTTTCCAGAGAGCTCGTCAATATGATTATGCCAGGTCAAAGTAGGATCAAAGGTCAGACCTTGGTACTTGAAAGAATCTGTAACTTCTAAATCAGTTCCTGTGAATGACAATACTGGCTTTGGAGATCTTTTAAGTCATTGATTAGAACAAAAAAAGTGACTTTTGTTTTGGTACAATTTACGATTAGCTTAGAAAACCAGTTATTGAGGACATGAAGAGAAGTAACTACAGAATGGACATCCTGACCAGCAAAGAACAGGGCTGTATCATCTGCATAGAGAACAACCTTGCAACTATGAATTGACAAGTTTGAAATTATTTTATACCACAGCAATGTGGATTTCTTGAATTTTCTGTAACTACACAATTATGATGTAGTTCCTCCTGCAAGGCAAATCACAGGTTTATATTATTTTGCTCATTCTGGTACCTATTATTTCTATAGTAACAGCTCATTCATATGCACTTTATGGCAGATGCTCTGGTGAAGCTTTCTGTAAGAAGACTTTTTTAAAAAGTATGAAAAAAGAGAGTGTTTTGAGGTAAAACTATTCCTTTACATTTTCTGTTCTGGGAAAGTCTTCAGAACAGAGGACTTAGGACTTTGGGAACAACTGTTATAGGGGCCTTTCACATGACATCATCATAACTCTGGATTTGTTTATGCAGCCATATTGCTGGGCGAGCTTTGTGTTTGACAACAACTGGCACAAGTGTATGCGAGTGATTGTAAGCCCAATTCAGTAAAGCTCTACAGATAAACTTGTACAACCTAGTCTGGCTAATGCGACTGCAAAGCTCTACGAGCTATTGGTCTGGCCAAGATATTCAGCCCAACCGTTTCCCAGAGCCCGTGGTTGACCCGCCTCCCTGAAATGCCTCAGTTTGCTACTGGTCGAAGCCAGAAAAAGCTGTGACGAAGCTTAAACCAATCACATCACTCTTTCCTCTGACGTATGTGACGCGACGATAGGATTCTCGCTGAGCCCCATTGATTTGGCTACTAGCGGGGCTAACTGGTAGATTAAACTCTTACCAAAGCCGGTCGGGAGCAAGGCGAAAACATCCTTCCTTTCAATAAATACCTCCAGGGCTGCTCTTTGCTCCATTTTCAATGAGAACTTCCCGTTGAATGCTTTCAATACAGCATGATTCTGTAAACAATCTATGGCTTCCGGTCGCAGTTCTACTACGTCACTGCCTTGAACACGCCTCTACCCAGGGCCATTGGAGATGCTCAAAGTTGATTGGCTCCCGATTTTTCCGGAGCTTGGAAGAGCTGGAGATAGCTTGCCTGGCCAGACTAAGCTCGGAACAGGCCCTCGTGTTGCGGCACGCTTAGGATGGGCGGGCCCAGGCTATGTACAACCCCGATTCCAAAAAAGTTGGGACAAAGTACAAATTGTAAATAAAAATGGAATGCAATAATTTATAAATCTCAAAAACTGATATTGTATTCACAATAGAACATAGACAACATATCAAATGTCGAAAGTGAGACATTTTGAAATTTCATGCCAAATATTGGCTCATTTGAAATTTCATGACAGCAACACATCTCAAAAAAGTTGGGACAGGGGCAATAAGAGGCTGGAAAAGTTAAAGGTACAAAAAAGGAACAGCTGGAGGACCAAATTGCAACTCATTAGGTCAATTGGCAATAGGTCATTAACATGACTGGGTATAAAAAGAGCATCTTGGAGTGGCAGCAGCTCTCAGAAGTAAAGATGGGAAGAGGATCACCAATCCCCCTAATTCTGTGCCGACAAATAGTGGAGCAATATCAGAAAGGAGTTCGACAGTGTAAAATTGCAAAGAGTTTGAACATATCATCATCTACAGTGCATAATATCATCAAAAGATTCAGAGAATCTGGAAGAATCTCTGTGTGTAAGGGTCAAGGCCGGAAAACCATACTGGGTGCCCATGATCTTTGGGCCCTTAGACGGCACTGCATCACATACAGGCATGCTTCTGTATTGGAAATCACAAAATGGGCTCAGGAATATTTCCAGAGAACATTATCTGTGAACATAATTCACCGTACCACCCGCCATTGCCAGCTAAAACTCTATAGTTCAAAGAAGAAGCTGTATCTAAACATGATCCAGAAGTGCAGACATCTTCTCTGGGCCAAGGCTCATTTAAAATGGACTGTGGCAAAGTGGAAAACTGTTCTGTGGTCAGATGAATCAAAATTTGAAGTTCTTTATGGAAATCAGGGAGGCCGTGTCATTCGGACTAAAGAGGAGAAGGATGACCGAAGTTGTTATCAGCGCTCAGTTCAGAAGCCTGCATCTCTGATGGTATGGGGTTGCATTAGTGCGTGTGGCATGGGCAGCTTACACATCTGGAAAGACACCATCAATATTGAAAGGTATATCCAGGTTCTAGAGCAACATATGCTCCCATCCAGACGACGTCTCTTTCAGGGAAGACCTTGCATTTTCCAACATGACAATGCCAAACCACATACTGCATCAATTACAGCATCATGGCTGTGTAGAAGAAGGGTCTGGGTACTGAACTGGCCAGCCTGCAGTCCAGATCTTTCACCCATAGAAAACATTTGGCGCATCATAAAACGGAAGATATGACAAAAAAGACCTAAGACAGTTGAGCAAATAGAATCCTACATTAGACAAGAATGGGTTAACATTCCTATCACTAAACTTGAGCAACTTGTCTCCTCAGTCCCCAGACGTTTACAGACTGTTGTAAAGAGAAAAGGGGATGTCTCACAGTGGTAAACATGGCCTTGTCCCAACTTTTTTGAGATGTGTTGTTGTCATGAAATTTAAAATCACCTAATTTTTCTCTTTAAATGATACATTTTCTCAGTTTAAACATTTGATATGTCATCTATGTTCTATTCTGAATAAAATATGGAATTTTGAAACTTCCACATCATTGCATTCTGTTTTTATTTACAATTTCAAATCAAATCAAATCAAGTTTATTTGTACAGCGCTTTTAACAATAAACATTGTCGCAAAGCAGCTTTACAGAATTTGAACGACTTAAAACATGAGCTAATTTTATCCCTAATCTATCCCCAATGAGCAAGCCTGTGGCGACGGTGGCAAGGAAAAACTCCCTCAGACGACATGAGGAAGAAACCTCGAGAGGAACCAGACTCAAAAGGGAACCCATCCTCATTTGGGCAACAACAGACAGCCTGACTATAATATTAACAGTTTTAACAGGTATAACCCTCAACTGTCCTCATGGGGCCGTCCTTCACAGGAGTGGGGCGATAAAACTCCGACCAGACACAGGGCACCAGGATGGATCAAGCAGGTCCGAGGGGCAGAAGAGGCCAGCATCTCAATCCCAGGATCAACATGTAACTCAGAGGGACAGATGGGGGGGGGGGAAGAGAGAGAGAA
Source organism: Neoarius graeffei (assembly GCF_027579695.1). NCBI lineage: Eukaryota > Metazoa > Chordata > Actinopteri > Siluriformes > Ariidae > Neoarius > Neoarius graeffei. The sequence continues at coordinate 75,815,201 of NC_083569.1, read as the reverse complement.
AGAAAACATGTTGTTAGGTATGCCCTAAAAATGACAAGTATTAAATCTGTGTGGTAGGCTCGCAGAGACGAGAGTCTTTACATCAGGCATAACACACAATGGCATGTTAATATGGTAAAATATATCATGACCTGCTCTGGCTGGATGCTTGATTGGGTGATGGGAGCACACTCCTCAGCAATGATGAGATGCAGATGGGACCCTTAGGGCTGGCCAAGACAATTCAGTTACATTTCACCGGGTCTGGGACATGCGACAGAAAGTCTGACGGCCGAGGTAGTACTTTGTCCCAACTTTTTTGGAATCGGGGTTGTAGAACATCTAAAAGAACAATGCCAGAGATCTGTAATGCTTTTGGATGTAATAAGAGACATGGAGATAAGCCTGGTTTAACTCTTGACCGCTTCCCGGTGAACCCAGAAAGATGAGAAAAATGGCGAGCTGCAGTTAAACAGGAAGACTGGATGCCAACAAAACATTCCTGTGTGTGTGGAGAACATTTTATATCAGGTTAGTGTGAAAGCTCTGCACCTATCATTTCTCTTAACATTTTTTCTAGCTCAAGGCCATTCTGTTATAAAAATCCTATAGATCTAGATCTAGCCTTGGCGTACTCAGGTTAACATTCAGCAAGTCTGTAAGTTGGTGTAACATGGACAGAACTGTGGTCTAGATAGTAAAGCCTTTAACAGGTTGCATGGTCTGGCATGACTCAGTACAGTGTACTGGTACATACACAAGCATGTCGTACTTAGCAGCTCTACTGCACTGCAAAAAAAAAAAAAAAAAGCCAAATGTATGAATGTTAAAATGCATATCTGGATGTGGGCTTTGGATGTGATACATTTTATTAGATCTAATGCTTGGCTCGACTAGCAGCATGTTTGTTATATACTGATAATGTCTACTCGGCTAAACACCATAAAATATGCTAGATCTAGGCCCTGGCTGGTTTATTACTATTAGAAATCCACGTTTGAGCTTACCTTTGTCATAATAAGGTATTTTTCTTCATCAGGAATTTCTCATAACATTCTGGCATGAAACCTGCCTCAGAATATTGGTAGGCATCAGTACTTTCATAAGCCTTTAGCATCTCTCCAGTGTATTTAGAAGACCCAAATGCTAAATAGTTCAGGATGTTGTAATGTCCCAAATCTGATAGCTGGTTTGCCAAACACTTTTCAAGTGGAATAAATACATTTGTGGGTAAATTAAGAAGAAGAATCCTTTATTTTTGTCACATGTACACTCAAGCAAAGCAAAATTCCTCCTCTGCATTGAACCCAATCTGAAGTAGTGAACACACACATGCACACACAAGTGAGCAATGAGTAAACACACACATACCCAGAGCAGTGGGCAGAATAAATAATAAGTAAATACATTTGTGGGTAAATTATATGGCTCTGTGATGCCTGCATGTTTCAGCTTTTCAATGTAGCACAATTTGCTGGTGTAAAATAAATTTTTCATCATTTCAGACAGACTGTACTGACTGCAGTCATCTTGATTTCCATTATTAATGTTGTGGCTATGTTTCTTTGTTTGCCTGGCAATATTGTGGATTTTGCGTGATAAGCAAAAATCTGTGGTGTCAGTGAAAGGCCCCAATAGCCACTAAAATGTGTTAACTGGAACTTGATTCAAGGATGTTCCACAACATTTACTGTCACTAAAAATGGATAAAAATAATTATATACTTTTTTGTTTGATAATAAATTAAAATTAATTTTTAAAAAATCTGGGCCAGACCCTGGTTTAACATTTGTCTCCATACAAATTCCTCATGCAAAAGGCCTTGGGAATGAAGTGAAAAAAAAATACATCTTTAATACACCTTAAAATGATAGTGTCATGCCAAATATGCACCATAATTCTGCTGAATTATTTTAATGAATCATTTCATTCACTCATCTTCAGTAAACACTTTATCCTGATTGCAGTGTATCTGGAGCCTATCCCAGCAACACTGGGTGCAAGGTGATGATGATATACCCTGCCTACTGCAGTACTTCATGCATACACATATTCACACACTCATTCACACCTCGAGACACTTTTTTAACATAGCTACCAGCATGTTTTTAGAAGGTGGGTGGAAACTTGAAAACCTGGAAGAAATGCATGCAGAAATTCCACAAAGACAGTAGCCCAAGCTCAGGATCAAACCAAAGACCCTTGAGGTGTGAAGCAGCAGCACAAAATACTACTGCATAATGCTGCCCTTGAAGCAGAGGAGAAAAGTTACATTTAGCCAGGTTTCTTCCACCCCTTCCTTGAGGAAGATGTGTCCCTCACAGAAACTCAGGTGTGTTGAATAGACTATTAATTATACATTTGGCAGAATTCTTTCAATATTTTATACAATCTCATGCTATATGGTTGAGTACAGAAATGCACATAGTTTCAAGTCAAAACGAATCAAACAAATTATTTTAATTCGTACCAGCAATACATTTAGTTTATTAGATTTTAGATGCTCCTTTTTTACTTTCTCTCTCTCTTTTTTCTCAAAAAATGCTTACATGGTATACATAAATGTATTAATAGTGAAGGGGAAATAATTTATAAGGTTGCATTTTCCTTTCTGAATGTCATATACACTCTGTAATCATTTTGTTAGGAGCACTTGTAGACAGCTCATTCATGCAATTATCTATTTATCAGCCAGTCATGTGGCAGCAGCACAATGCATAAAATGATATAAACCAGGGGATGTTTTTCCAATCATCTGTGACCCTGTGCGCACAGTAGATTCCATTTCCTGGCTAACAGGAGTGGAAACTAATATGGTCTTCTGCTGTTATAATTCATCTGCCACAAGGTTGGATTTGTTGTGCATTCTGAGATGCTTTTCTGCTCATCATGGGTGTAAATAGTGGTTATTTGAGTTACTGTAAGCTTCATTTCAGCTCGAACAAGCCTCAAAACATCTGCTCACTGGGTGTTTTTTTGTTTGTTTGTTTGTTTCTGCGTTATTATGTGTAGAGACTGTCGTGCATGAAAAGCCCAGGAGATCAGCAATTTCTGAAATACTCAAACTTCATGTTTTTAAAAATCAACATTAACTGAAGCTTTTGACTTGCACCTGCATGATTTACTGCATTGTGGTGTTGCCACATGATTGGCTGATTGAATAATTGCATGAATCAGCAAGTGTATGTGTGTTTTAAAAAGTGGCCGGTGAGCGTATGTTGTAATAACATGTAAAACCCCAGTTCCAAAAAAGTTGGGACACTGTGTAAAACATAAATACAAACAGAATGTGAAGATTTGCAAATCATCCATCCATCCATTCATCCATTATTTGTAGCCACTTTAGCCATGCAGGGTCACAGGCAAGCTGGAGCTTATCCCAGCTGACTATGGGCGAGAGGCGGGGTACACCCTGGACAAGTCGCCAAATCATCACAGGGCTTTGCAAATCATGGAAACCCTATATTTCATTGAAAACAGTACCAAGACAACATATTAAATGTTGAAACTGATAAATTTTATTGTTTTTTGAAAAATAATATGCTCATTCTGAATTTGATGTCAGCAACACGTTTCAGAAAAGTTGGGACAAGGGCAACAAAAGATTGAAAAAGTTGTGTAATACTAAAAAAAACTAATTTGGTTAATTGGCAACAGGTCAGTAATATGATTGGGTATAAAAAGAGCATCCCAGAGAGGCGGAGTCTCTCAGAAGTAAAGATGGGGAGAGGTCCACTGCTCTGTGAAAAACTGCGTGGACAAATGGTGCAAAAATTTAAGAATAACATTCCTCAATGTAAAATTGCAAAGAATTTGAGGATCACATCATCTATGGTACATAATATCATTAAAAGATTCAGAGAATCTGGAGAAATCTCTGTATGCAAGAGACAAGGCTGAAAACTGACATTGGATGCCTGTGATCTTCAGACCCTCAGGCGACACTGCATTAAAAGCAGACGTGTCTGTAGTGGAAATTACTGTCTGGGCTCAGGAACACTTCAGAAAACCATCGTCTGTGAAAACAGTTCATTACTGCATCCACAAATGCAAGTTAAAACCAGATATAAACAATATCCAGAAACACCACCACCTTCTCTGGGCCCGAGCTCATTTACAATGGACTGAGGCGAAGTGGAAAACTGTCCCAAGGTCTGACGAATCAAAAGTAGATATTCTTTTTTAAATCATGGACACCACATTCTCCAGGCTAAAGAGGACAGGGACCATCCGGCTTGTTATCAGTGCACAGTTCAAAAGCCAGCATCTGTGATGGTATGAGGGTGCATTAGTGCACTTGACATGGGTAGCTTGGACATCATTAATGCTGAATGATATATACGCATTTCAGAGCAATATGCTACCATCCAGACAAAATCTTTTGCAGGGAAGGCCTTCCTTCTTGCAGTAAGACAATGCAAAACTGCTTTCTGCACTTATTAAAACTGCATGGCTCTGTAGTAAAAGGGTCCAGGTGCTAGACTGGCTGCCTGCAGTCCAGACCTGTCTCCTATTTAAAACAATTGGCACATTATGAAGTGCAAAATATGACAAAGGAGACCCAAAACTGTTGAGCAACTGAAACTGTATATCAGACAATAATGAGACAACATTTCTCTTTCAAAACTACAGCGATCAGTCTCCTCAGTTCCCAAACGTTTACTGAGTGTTGTTAAAAGTAGCGGTGATGCAGCAGTGCTAAGCATGCCCCGTCCCAACTTTTTTGAAATATGTTGCTGACATAAAATTAAAAATGAGCATATATTTTTAAAAAAAACAATAAAAGTTCTCAGTTTCAACATTTGATATGTTGTCTTTGTACTATTTTCAATGAAATATAGGGTTTCCATGATTTGCAAATTATTGCATACTCTTTTTAATTACAGTTTAAATAGTGTCCGAACTTTTTTGGAATTGGGGTTGCATTTCCAAAAGAAAAAGGTTAATGAAAACTGCTAACATGGAAAAACTTAATTTGAGCATCATTTCCTGTGTTTGTATTTGTAATCTATTGGTGATCTACTTCAACCAAGTGTTGAAGAATCATGCTGCTTGTCACCAAGCCAACAATCCAAATTTTTTATGTCACCACACGTTATGCTCAGTATAGTTGTAGGACTTCGAACAAAAACTCACATGCATGCGATGCCATCTGCATCCTACTGTCTGGACTGAAAGTGTTTTGACGCCAGTGTCTGCCTCTGTCTGATGTTTATAGTGGTGACAGGTGTCATGGTGCAGTTTAGATGCAGCTTTGGAGATGCTGTGGTGGAGGCTGTCAGCTTGGCTTTATAATAAACAAAAGTGCTATCAGCAAGGCATTAAATGATTTCCCTCAGTTTTGCTGTCGGATGGGGAGTATTCTTCAGTTTCATGATTCTGTCAAACAGCCAAACATGGCCTCCTGTTGTGTGAAAAGGAATTTCATCCCATATGCGAATAGCAAGGTGTAAATCTGCTGTGTGCCATGTTATAAAAGGTGTGTGTGTGTGTGTGTGTGTGTGTGTGTGTGTGTGTGTGTGTGTGTGTGTGTGTGTGTGTTAAATGATCTGTAGGTGGGTTAAAGTGTGAGTGTGGTGAATGTGGTGATAGGGGTGTGAAAGTGAGTTCAGCGTCTAGGTGTTGGAATCAAAAAGAGAATAAATGTTCCTTTGTATGAAAGAAAAGGTGAGTGCCATCACAGAATCCCACTCCTGCCTGCCTACAACATGAGTCATGAGCTCAGATTAACAAATATTACACTTCTAGCTTTCAGCCATACATATTTAGGTCTGTACATGACTTATGTAACCTGAGAATATATCTTTCAAGTGAATTCGTGTACATTTAAAACTCAAGATCAAGAGACAAGTGTTATTTAAGGTCTAATTAGTATTTTGCATAAGTCTTAAAGATACACGGCATAAAATATTCAAAGTACGATACGTAATAAAGGTACAAAAAATGTTCCTGAGTGCAAATGCACAGTGTCTGTGTATAAAGTTTGTCCACTTGAAGATTTTACTTCATGAAAGTATGATGTTTTGATAGTGTGGCATATTCGTGGTCTGCTGTGTGTGGGCATATACTGTAAAAGTCAGAATGTGTGTAAACCATCTTTTTAAAGATACTGTGGAGTGATCCACAGTGAAAAATCCTTTAAGAAACTTCAAAGCACCTTTTCACCGGTCACTTAACGAGATTGACATCAAACATAGATTCAGTCAGCGAAAGGAGGAAGTGAGAGAGAGCACGCACTGAAAAAGAAGTGTGGCTAGGCTGGATATCAGAATTCATTGCACCTAATGTACAGATTAAATGAAGCTTTGCTGGGATTTTGGTGAAATACTTGCATAAATGGGAATATGGTAGTATAATATGGCCTATGCCTTTATTGACAAATCATTCCTATTCCTGATTTATTACTTTCAGTATAAGTACTCCTGCATTTTCATTTAGCAGATGTTTTTATCCGAAGTGACATGCATGGTTAGAATCTTATCGAAGCACAGAGCTGCTAAAGTAGCTGACAGTGATACAAGAGCCAAAATATGTGACCAGAAATGAGTATGAGATAGGTGTAGGAGGAATAGAAGTCTCATTCTCATCTCATTATCTCTAGCCGCTTTATCCTTCTACAGGGTCGCAGGCAAGCTGGAGCCTATCCCAGCTGACTACGGGCGAAAGGCAGGGTACACCCTGGACAAGTCGCCAGGTCATCACAGGGCTGACACATAGACACAGACAACCATTCACACTCACATTCACACCTACGGTCAATTTAGAGTCACCAGTTAACCTAACCTGCATGTCTTTGGACTGTGGGGGAAACCGGAGCACCCGGAGGAAACCCACGCGGACACGGGGAGAACATGCAAACTCCGCACAGAAAGGCCCTCGCCGGCCACGGGGCTCGAACCCGGACCTTCTTGCTGTGAGGCGACAGCGCTAACCACTACACCACCGTGCCACCTAGGAATAGAAGTGTTACAAGAAAAAAAATGCATTGGACAAAGTGTTAATACTCAGGAATGTTGCAAACACAAGTAAAGAAACACAGCCAACCAAAGTATTATATGAATGACATTCTTTATACTAACATGCTTGTCTAAATCCAGTCAGTTATGATTTCTTCTGCTGACTGTTTTGGTCAAAAACGGTCAGCTTCAACAAGGTCCCAGGTTGGGGTCGTTTTGTTTCAGTCAATGTTGAAACATACATAGCTCAGGCAGACGCACACTTCCTCTGAGACCAAAACTCGTCCCGGCTCTGCCTCAGGCAGATGTTTAGATTGCTTAAACATATTTAGATGCACCTGCTGCCACCTTGCTCAGTTCATATGAAAATGAAAGCAGCCAGTGTAAGTGCCAATTCTCTTAAAGTTTGACTGCATTACATGGAAATACAGTAAACTCAAGATGACAAATAACCTTTGTGTGTGTGTGTGTCTTTTCAGTTTATTGTCTTTGCATGAGCAGCTCAATACTGTTTTGTGCTTTTGGTGTAGACTTCATACATGCTCATGAACTTTAGCAAATCCATCCATTATCCATAACCGCTTATCTTGTGCAGGGTCACAGGAAAGCTGGAGCCTATCCCAGCTGACTATGGGCGAGAGGTGGGGTACACCCTGGACAAGTCGCCAGATCATCGCAGGGCTGACACATAGAGACAAGCAACCACACTCAAAAAAATAAAACATTGGATTTACTTAACCGAGTTATGGCAACCGGTCCCACGAAACTGTGTTAATTTAGATGTATTGAATACAGTTATGTTGAGTTTATTCAACAGAGTTATGTTAGATTTACTACACAAAGTTGCATGGACGGTATTAAATAAAGCCATGTTGGATTTAGCTGACAAAGTTATGTTGGACTTAATTAACAACGTCACGTTGCATTTGGTGAACAGAGTTATGTTGGATTTATTTAATAAACTTGTGTTTAATTTACATTTCTGTGTTCTGTACTGTCTGCATTTGTTCCAACAATATCTACTTAAAGTACCATACACAACACAAAATAACTATTTAACTCAGTTTAATTTGTTTGCCCAAGTGCATCTTTCAATTTGAAAAACTAAACATTTGGCAGATTACAATGTCAAAAAAATAGAAAGGTGATTCAAGTTACTTTAAAGAAAAAAAAAAGCCTTCGCCTTTATTGTAAAGTGCACGGGCATCTTTAAGTGCATAAAAAAACCTTAGGCTATCTATAAACAGAAAACATTTGGCAACATTACCAATGCAAACAAAATGTGTAACAGCCCAAAACAAGCTCAAGACTTAAGTCCTAAGTATCAATGTGGTATCAATTGGGTTAAATGACAACTTTCATTTAAAAATTGAATATTAACAAATATATTATCAAAATATCTGATAACCAAGAAAACCATTATGTCTTCACACTGATCTGCATCAAGCCGAACCATGCGCTGGAATTCTACAAAAATGGCCGTTGCTGGGGGGATCTGCCTTACTGAGCGTGTGCAAGAAAGTACAGAGAGTGCATTGGGACAACCTTAATGCAGTTTAATCAACTGTATTACATGAATCCAACTCAATAAGGTCTAATAATCATAAAAACCAATACTGTTAGGTTATTAAAACAAAACTCACTTGATTTAATCGTTAAACATGACAATATTTAATAAATTTAACATGAACTAGTTATTTAACTCCAGCAACATGCATGTTTCATTTCTTTGAGTGCATTCACACTCACACTCAATTTAGAGCCATCAATTAACCAAACATGCATGTCTTTGGACTGTGGGGGAAACTGGAGCACCTGGAGAAAACCCACACAGACATGGGAAGAACATGCAAACTCCACACAGAAAGACCCCTGTCGGCCACTGGGCTCAAACCCAGAACCTTCTTGTTGTGAGCCGACAGTGCTAACCACTACACCACTGTGCCATGCTACTTCAGCAAATATCTCCACAAAACTAAAGCACAGAAGGTAGAGCTTTAGTAGGCCTTTGAATGCTGTCACATTTACATATCCATAGCACAGTAAATAGACGAATGACATCCACTAAACATTTGTTTAGGCCTGGTTAGCTCATCCGGCCGCAGGCCAGGCTGGATGAGTTTATGCTATGACGCATCGTCTGTCGTCATCCATTGTCGTCGTCTGTCCACAATTTACAAAAATTGCTACTCCTCTTACAGTCAAAAAGTCAAAGTCCTTCCTGCACTATACTTGGCATGTTTGGTGGCGCCAATCTCCGTTTCGTAGCCCTTGGCCTCTCACCTACTGTATATTACATAGCTAGGGTTACAGTGGGGGGCTAGTCCTCTGGTAACCACGAGAGTTTGACTCCCCACTTACATCTGTATTGCAGCGTGCCTTGCCAGAAGGCACCATTTTTATGATGGTCTTTTGTATGACCCGACTGTGAGTAGAACTCACAATCTCCCAATCGAGAGGCAGACACACTAACCACCAGGCCACTCACTCCTCTTACAGGATTGGTTGCATTTTGAGCAAACTCACATACAATGTTCCCCAGGTGGGTGTGCATAAAAGTTGTCAAGATGGTGGCACCACCTTTCAAATTTACGATGGACGTCTTGGCTACAGATTTTTATAATGTGTAATTAAGTACAAGAGATAGCAACAATAATTTTAGTCATTGTGAATCATTTCTCAGATTTTTGGATAAACTGAATCTGTCACATGTGTACTATTAAACTGCAAGAATAAAATATCAAAACTCAACAAAAATATTGATTACACTGTTTCTGTCCACTTGTGGCCACGACATTATCTGAAACTTCTATGAAAAAGGCTTAACAAAGAGGAAAGTTCATTTCCTGATATATATCAATGCACAGTATTTGGCAACATAATATGCAGTAGATGTCAATTTCATTCATAAACGTTATAAACTAGAGAGACCGCTTATTAAAGCCCCATTATGTGACAATTGGTATTTTTTTGGTCCTGGGTTCCCCTACAGTTGCAGAATGGAATTCACTTTTAGTCACTGCCGTAAATATAAGTCGCACTTTGAGCTACCCTCATGGACAGCTGTGCACATGCATTTGATTACAAGTGGAAAGGCAGAAGCCAAAGAATCATGTCAACTGATAAGGTAGAGTAATATTACAGGTTTTTACACAAATATGACAGGATACTTTTATTTATTGTGACATCGGAGATGAACACTAATGTGTTAGATGAACACTAACATAAAAAGAATAACAGAAAGGTTTAGTTTTGCTGAAATACCGGGTTTCAGGACATATACAGTACTGTGCAAAAGTCTTAGGCACATGTAAAGAAACGCTGTCGACCAAAAATGGCTTAAAATAATAAAATTAAATGTTTCAACATTAAAAAAAAATACTATTAACAGCAGTAAGCCATAATAAATGAAACAAAGTCAATATTTGGTGTGAGATGACCCTTTGCTTTACAAAAAAATAAAAAATAAAAAAATAGTAGTACAATGAGTGCAGTTTTATAAGGAAATGAGCTGTAGGTTTTACTGAGCATCTTACAGAACCAGCCACAGTTCTTCTGAACACTTTGGCTGTCACACTCGCGTCTTCATTTTGCACCAAAACCCAGTAGATTTCATTATGTTTTCTTTTTTAGTCTAAAAAGTGCTCTCTTATGTAATATGCTGCTCAGATACAAACATTTTTTTTCTGTAACATTTAATTTTGTGCTGGAAAACGAATGTTTGGAACTCTAAAATGTTTTTGTACTGACTCAATAATGTACAGTAGAAGTCATAAAATAGAAATCTATAACAAAGTTTGTATGAAAAAAATAGGGGGCTGAAGATTTTTGCATAGTACTGCACATTGCGCAAAAGATACATTGGACAGAGTAATCTATTACAAGCTAGCTGAGATAGGTTAGCAAAGTTGCAAGCTTTCAAGGCGAATTTGGTGTGAGATTGACAAAAGACTGACCAAACTTTTTGGCGTGAGATGAATTGATTTATTTGCATGCTAACATGTAGGACTGAGGTTTGATGACTTTTGTCATCTGGAAAAACTGCAAATCTCAGTGAAACAGGGATAACACTGATAAGGTTCCAGCCTATGTCACAATCATTCATAAATAACATTGTGAGAGCTATAGACTCTGCTGTCGGATTGTCATTGTTTCCTTGTTAGCTGTGAGACAGATCACTACTCATCTCTTGAAGTAAGCATACATGCTCAAACTTTTTGTTGTTGCTGTTTTTGTTTGTTTGTTTTTGTTGTGCTGCAAGTCAAAGTTTGCACACGCAACTTGGAATAGTAGTATGGTAAGCAAACATAACCAGAACTTTGCTAACACTGACATATCTAATGTTTGAGGGATGCTAACTGACAAAGAACTGCTAGTCGACTAAATTAGTATTACAAAACTTGGATGCCCCTGACACAAAGTGATGCAAATGTGGGTGACATGCTTGCCAATAAAGATCGACAGCAACCAACAGAAGAGCACTTATTGCCAATGCCAATGCCCTAGTGTTATCTCACAAGTTTACTACATCACCCTGAGATGTAACTAGTGGCTAAACCTCTGTTGAAATGGCCTAACTTGGCTAATGATCAAAAACTAGCGAGTTGACAATTTTGCTAACACAGCCAAACATTAAGCAAGTAAAACAACACAACACATAACAAGGCAGTTAACGTAATATTACTTACAGAAAGAAGCCCAGCTTGGTGTCTGTCTTGAAACCTTTTATCTCTCTTAGCTCTCACCAACAAGTAAAAGCCAGTCCAAAATTTACTCTTGCCTTGTCTCTTGCTCAGTCACTCTCTCTTTTTCTGTTTCTGGCTTCCTCCAACAGAGTCTTCTTTGGTCTCTTCACCTTGACTGCCATGATGTTTGTACTGAGAATATTGATTTAGCTTCTTCTCAGAGACTTATAATATACACTCACTGGCCACTTTATTAACACTCATCCACCTGTTGTTTGACGCAGTTATCTAATCAGCCGATCCCTTGACAGCAGCACAATGCATAAAATCATGCAGATACAAATCAAGAGCTTCAGTTACAGTTCACTTCAAACATCAGAATGGGGAAAATTGTGATCTCAAAGTGTGACTTTCACTGTGGCATGGGTGTTGGTGCCAGATGGACTGCTAGGAGTATTTCAGAAACTGCTGATCTCCTGGGGTTTTCACACACAACAGTCTCTCGAGATTACACAGAATGGTGTGAAAAACAAACAAAATAAAAGAAAACAAAAAAAACATTCAGTGAGTGACAGTTCTGTGGGTGAAAACGCCTTGTTGATAAGAGAGGTCAGAGGAAAATGGCCAGATTGATTTGAGCTGCCAGGAAGGATAATGTAACTCATATAATCACTCTTTACAACCATGGTGAACAGAAAAGCATCTTCTGCCACATTGGGTTCCGCTCCTGCCAACCAAGAACAGGAACCTTTGAATCAAGAACAAGTTCCTATTAAAGTGGCCAGTGAGTGTATAGCTGGCAAACACAGGGCAGGACAATCCTGGTCATAAAGGATCCAAATAAGGGTATAACACCTTCAAACTGCCGGCCAATAACCTGTCTGTCCACAACATAGAAGCTACGCTCAGGCATCATAGCAGCTAAGTTGAGTGAGCACATGAGTCAAACTGCTGAAAAAATTAATGCTGACTAAAACAGAAAGGTGTCAGCATTAACTTTTTCAGCAGTTTGTGCCACAGTAGCTCTTCTGTGGGATTGGACCATATGGACTAACCTTTGGCCCATGCAAATCAATGACCCTTTGACATTCATGACTCTGTCTCTGGTTCACCAATGCCGCTTTTCCACTACAAACGCGGCTGAGCCGTGCTGTGCTGAGTCGGGCTGAGCGGGGCTGTTGGAGTTGCATTTCGACTACAACCGCGCTGAACCGTGCTGGCTGGAAGTGGGTGGACACATTGGGTGGAGTTAGCGAAAGTGGGTGGACGTCACGTGCAGCGCAAACAGTGACATCAGTGACAGTGGCGGAACAAGTCAGAGCCGGGCCGGGGGCGGGGCAAATGACCGGGCCCTTTATTAAAGCTTATCATAACATCATTTTAGGCTACAAAATGTCCGCAACTGCGGTGTTTACCAATTTCAACACTACGGGGTGCAACTATGTTATTTAGTACATCAAGTCCTTCAAACGAACATGTAACTCAGAAACAAAAAACATTAGGATACTGTACATGGCTCATAATAAAACATCAATAGCCTATACTGCGCACATTATTTGAAGGGCATACGAATGAGCGCTCAGAGGTTGCAACGGTGACAGGAAGAGTCAGAAATAAAAGGAGGGCGGTGCAAACCTCACTGAATGCACTGTGTTTACCAATTTCAACACTACGGGGTGCAACTATGTTATTTTGTACATTAAGTCCTTCAAACGAACATGTAACTCAGAAACAAAAAAACATTCGGCGACATACTGTACATGGCTCATAATAAAACATCAATAGCCTACTGCGCGCATTATTTGAAGGGCATACGATGAGCCTTGCGCTCCGCGAACTTGTCCACGATGCTCTGTATGCCACTGATTCAGTGAGCTTTTAAGCGGTAGTCTCACGACCCGAATAGTAAACAATAAACATGGAGGACATGGAGTCGTTAGTGTTGCTGGTCTTGGTGCTGTGGCTTGTTGTCACTGACAACGCGGACAGATACTCGCAAGAGCGTATAGATGAGGCGAGGCGCATAAGGCTTCAGAAATTCTCGTAATTCGTAATTCTTCTTCTTCCGGGTTTGCGGTGTTTACAGATCCCAGCGCGCTCGCGGGGCGTGTGTGGGCATGTGAGGACACTCCTCCTCACCAATCAGTGCACAGGGGAGTGTCTGCTCACGCCCCCAGCCTCACTCGGCACGGCTTGGCTCGCTTCAGCCCCACTCCAAAACGGTGCGAGTTTTAGGGGCTAAGCAGGGCTGAAACGAGCTGAGTTGTGCTGGTTTTTGGTAGTCGAAACGCGAGCCGTGTCGGGCTGAAGTGAGCTGAAGCGAGCTGAAGTGAGCTGAAAAAGGGTAGTGGAAAAGGGCCACAATTGTCCTTCCTTGGACCACTTTTGGTAGGTACTAACCACTGCATACTGGGAACACCCCACAAGATGTGCCATTTTGGAGAAGCTCAGACTCAGTCATCTCGCCATTACAATTTGGCCCTTGTCAAAGTCACTCAGATGCTTACGCTTGCCCATTTTTCCTGCTTCCAACACATCAAATTTGAGAACTGACTGTTCTCTTGCTGCCTAATATATCCCTCCCCTTGACAGGTGCCATTGTAATGAGATTATCAATGTTATTCACTTCACCTCTCAGTGGTTATAATGTTATGTATGGCTGATTGGTATATATATTATATATACACACAATAAATAAATAAATAAATACACACACACACACACACACACACACACAACCCCGATTCCAAAAAAGTTGGGGACAAAGTACAAATTGTAAATAAAAACGGAATGCAATGTTCCATATTTTATTCAGAATAGAACATAGATGACATATCAAATGTTTAAACTGAGAAAATGTATCATTTAAAGAGAAAAATTAGGTGATTTTAAATTTCATGACAACAACAGATCTCAAAAAAGTTGGGACAAGGCCATGTTTACCACTGTGAGACATCCCCTTTTCTCTTTACAACAGTCTGTAAACGTCTGGGGACTGAGGAGACAAGTTGCTCAAGTTTAGTGATAGGAATGTTAACCCATTCTTGTCTAATGTAGGATTCTATTTGCTCAACTGTCTTAGGTCTTTTTTGTCGTATCTTCCGTTTTATGATGCGCCAAATGTTTTCTATGGGTGAAAGATCTGGACTGCAGGCTGGCCAGTTCAGTACCCGGACCCTTCTTCTACGCAGCCATGATGCTGTATTTGATGCAGTATGTGGTTTGGCATTGTCATGTTGGAAAATGCAAGGTCTTCCCTGAAAGAGACGTCGTCTGGATGGGAGCATATGTTGCTCTAGAACCTGGATATACCTTTCAGCATTGATGGTGTCTTTCCAGATATGTAAGCTGCCCATGCCACACGCACTAATGCAACCCCATACCATCAGAGATGCAGGCTTCTGAACTGAGCGCTGATAACAACTTGGGTCGTCCTTCTCCTCTTTAGTCCGAATGACACGGCGTCCCTGATTTCCATAAAGAACTTCAAATTTTGATTCGTCTGACCACAGAACAGTTTTCCACTTTGCCACAGTCCATTTTAAATGAGCCTTGGCTCAGAGAAGATGTCTGCGCTTCTGGATCATGTTTAGATATGGCTTCTTCTTTGAACTATAGGGTTTTAGCTGGCAACAGCGGATGGCACGGGGAATTGTGTTCACAGATAATGTTCTCTGGAAATATTCCTGAGCCCATTTTGTGATTTCCAATACAGAAGCATGCCTGTATGTGATGCAGTGCCGTCTAAGGGCCTGAAGATCACGGGCACCCAGTACGGTTTTTCGGCCTTGACCCTTACGCACAGAGATTCTTCCAGATTCTCTGAATCTTTTGATGATATTATGCACTGTAGATGATGATATGTTCAAACTCTTTGCAATTTTACACTGTCAAACTCCTTTCTGATATTGCTCCACTATTTGTCGGTGCAGAATTAGGGGGATTGGTGATCCTCTTCCCATCTTTACTTCTGAGAGCCGCTGCCACTCCAAGATGCTCTTTTTATACCCAGTCATGTTAATGACCTATTGCCAATTGACCTAATGAGTTGCAATTTGGTCCTCCAGCTGTTCCTTTTTTGTACCTTTAACTTTTCCAGCCTCTTATTGCCCCTGTCCCAACTTTTTTGAGATGTGTTGCTGTCATGAAATTTCAAATGAGCCAATATTTGGCATGAAATTTCAAAATGTCTCACTTTCGACATTTGATATGTTGTCTACAGTATGTTCTATTGTGAATACAATATCAGTTTTTGAGATTTGTAAATTATTGCATTCCATTTTTATTTACAATTTGTACTTTGTCCCAACTTTTTTGGAATCGGGGTTGTATTTATGTTGTTTAAATATGGTATTTTGATCCTTTGAAGCCACTGTATCCATAGTGTTGCTTTGCTGAAGCAGAAGTTTACTGTCAATCTTTAATTTCATTCAGCTTCTTTCGTCTACTCTTTATGTATCTTTATGTATCCCATTGTGGGTGTCAGAGTCAGGTTAACTAAAGCTAAAATGGAATCACAAACCACACAAGAAAGTCTCACAGGTTAGATGGGCTATATGTGCCTGTTTACCCGGCACTGTTTCATGAGACTCTTTGACAAATGGTCTACATGATTACTTGATTACTCCAGGCTGTGATTAATAATTTCACTCTAAGTTCAATTTCATATAATTGATGTTGATAACAGTGTGCCTGAACCATATAACGTACAATATCTGTCTTTGTCATTGATTTCAGAGGTGATAATTATTTGCATTTAAAATGAATGTTTCCCACCCTGATTATAAATTATTCATAAATAGCTGTCAATTTCAGAAGGTATCCCATTATTCAGTGTTCCACTGTAATATATGGAAAGTAACTTGTTTACCTTAAAATATTAGGCTCCTTGAAACTTGATAATAAGTATAATAAGTGTAATTGTGTTTCCATTTTTGAGTCTGAAGATTTCTTCCTGTATTATGGATTTTTTCTCGTCACTGTCATCTTTGGCTTGCTCACTAAGAGGGGGACATAACACATGACAAGAACCCCTGCCATGTAACAATCAACTATCTAACTGGTAATATTCACACTAATTCAATTACAAAATTAGTCCCTTCACGCTTTGTGTAGGATTTTCATCTGTCTCCAGAGAAAGTAGATGAAGAAAATAATTTCAATGAAATAATTTTCAGTAAGTGCTTTATCCTGGTTAAGCTCATGGTGGATCCAGAATGTATCCTGGGAAGACTGGGTCTGAGGAGGGAATTCACCCTAGATGGAACAGCAAATCATCACAGGGTACCACACACACACACACACACACACGCACACACACACACACACACCTTGTGTTGCCATTCCACTTACTGGCCTGTTTTGGGAGATCATGGGAGGAAATTGGAGAACCTGGAGAAAACCCACATGAACATGGGGAGATACACTCAAGGCTTAAGGCTCAAGGCTTTCTTTTTTGTCATTTCAACCATATACAGTTTGTACAGTACACTGTTAAAATGAAACAACATTTCTCCAGGACCATGGTGCTTCATTAAACATCACAGGACCAGAGGTGGACAAAGTACCCAACTTCATTACTTAAGTCAAAGTACAGATCCCACTGGTTAAATGTTACTCTGATACAAGTGAAAGTTGTCCAGTCAAATTTTTACTTAATTTAAAGTACTGAAGTACTTGCTTTTAAAAATACTTAAGTATTAAAAGTACATTTTCTGTCAACACATCATTGTATTATTGCCACAACACTTACAATACCTAACTCCATTACCAAAGACAGAAATGTGAATTCACAAAATGAACACATACTGTGCCATCATGGTGGTTTAATGTTAAGCTAGCTAGTTAGTGAAGCTCCACCTGACATGCTAGCAAACACCTTTTGATCTCAAAATCATATTGGGTAGCTAACGTTACAAGAAAAGAAAGATTTCTACATTCTGTTTATTTGGCAAGATTATGGTAAAACATGGGGCAGCACAGTGGTGTAGTGGTTAGCATTGTCGCCTCAAAGCAAGAAGGTCCTGGGTTCAAGCCCAGTGGCCGATGAGGGCCTTTCTGTGTGGAGTTTGCATGCTCTCTTCATGTCTGCGTGGGATTCCTCTGGGTGCTCTGGTTTCCCACACAGTCCAAAGGCATGCAGGTTAGGCTAATTGGTGGCTCTAAATTGACCGTAGGTGTGAGTGTGAATGGTTGTCTGTGTCTATGTGTCAGCTCTGCAATGACTTGGCGACTTGTCCCGGGTGTACCTTGCCTCTTGCCCATAGTCAGCTGGGATAGGCTCCAGCTTGCCTGCGACCCTATAGGACAGGATAAGTGGCTACAGATAATGGATGGATGGATGGATGGATGGATGGATGGTAAAACATATTTCTGGAAGGACTTCAGATAAGTTAACGTTATTCATGTTAGCATAACTCTGTTTTTACATGCTAACTAACAGTGTCCAAGTTAGCTAGCTATGTGTTAATGTTAGCTGTGGACAAGTCTCTGGCAACTTGGTGGGCAAATCCATAGAAAGTCATTTGACTAACCAGACTGCATAGCTATTGCAATGTTATTGCTAACTCTAAAAGCACAGACAATATCGTTGCAAACTTTCTCTTGGAATAACACGCTTACAGACCTCAATATGCTCCCACAGGTTGGATGGTGAGTTTTTGTAGGCCATGATGTGGTTCGTTTTCGGCAAACAAAGCAAACATTTAAAACGAAATGAATTGTGGCAGCGGGGGCGTGGTCAAGTGTCGGTCTGTGAAGGGAGGGCAGAGTCAGGGAAGGTAAGTGGCAGAATCACTGCACCTGATGGGAATTAACCTGTGTTTGTGTGTCTTCCTCAGTGACCGCGCCCTATAAGAGGAGAGGGAGAGCAGAGGAAGGGACCTCTCCCGACTAGAACACGTGTATGTGGCGTGTGTGTGTGTGTGTGTGTGTGTGTGTGTGTGTGTGTGTATGAGCGAATGTATAAAAGCTGAAAAGTGGAAAATAAAAGAGTTACTGAGAACTCAGTTCTGGCCTGCCGTGCTTCTGTGCTCCACCCACCTGGTATAATACTACAGTGGTGCCGAAACCCGGGATAGTGCAGAAGGGAACAGCCACATGGAGTCCTCCCCCTTCCAGGACCTGGTCCATGCCCTCGCCATGGCCCAACAGAGCCAGCACCAGGCGCTGATTGCCCTCCGGAAGGAGCAAGAACAATGCTTCAAAGCCCTGGTGCTGGCGCAACAGGAAGATTGCCAGGCGTTCTGGCACCTGCTCATGTCGGCGGGGGCCCCGATCACCACCGCCACGGACCCTCCCCACCTCACCGTAATGAAGATGGGTCCACAAGATGACCTGGAAGCCTTCCTCGCTCTTTTCGAGCAGGCAGCTGAGGCGTGGGGTTGGCCGGTGGAACAGCGCGCGGCTCGCCTCCTCCCCTTGCTAACGGGCGAGGCGCAGCTGGCCGCGCTACAGCTCCCCGCCGACAGCTGGCTGGTCTACGCGGACCTCTGCAGGGCCGTCCTCCAGCGTGTGGGTCGCACCCTGGAGCGGCAGCACTGCCACACGCTGCGCCTGGAGGAGGTCGGCCGGCCGTTCGCGTTTGGCCAGCAACTCCGGGACGCCTGCCGGCGGTGGCTGAGGGCCGACAACCGCGACGCTGAGGGTATCATCGATCTGGTGGCACTGGAGCAATTTATTGCTCGACTTCCGGAAGGAACAGCGGAGTGGGTCCAGTGCCATCGCCCGGCGTCACTGGATCAGGCCATCCAGCTGGTGAAGGACCATATGGCAGCCGTTCCGATGGCAGGACAGCGTGTCTCCCCTTCTCCCCTCTCCTCTCTCTCTGTCCCCCCTTCTGTTCCTCATCCGCGACAGTGGAGTGGGGGCCGTCCGGCCTCACACCGTCCACGGGCACCTTTTAATGGTTTCACGCCCTGTTGAACTCTCTCTTCAAAGTTCTTTTCAACTTTCCCTTATGGTACTTGTTCGCTTTCGGTCTCGTGCCGGTATTTAGCCTTAGATGGAGGTTACCACCCTCTTTGGGCTGCATTCCCAAACAACCCGACTCCGAGAAGTCCGCATCCCCGGCGGGGCAGGGGCTGGAGGTTCAAAAGGGAAAATTGACATCACCCACCGCTCCGGTCCCCTGTGGAGACCACCTCTCCCCGACCCAGCTCACGGAGGTAGCCCAGTTGCAAACAGAATTTTCTGACATGTTCTCGCCCCTGCCCGGCCACACCCACCTCATAGAACACAACATTAAGACGCCCCCGGGGGTAGTAGCGTGCAGCCGCCCTTACAGACTGCCCGAACACAAGAAAAAGGTGGTTTGGGAAGAACTCGAGGCCATGCTCGACATGGGCATCGTCAAGGAGTCCCACAGTGACTGGAGCAGCCCAGTGGTCTTGGTTCCCAAGGCTGACAGGTTGGTCCAGTTCTGTGTGGACTATAGAAAAGTCAACACAGTGTCTAAGTTTGATGCATACCCAATGCCTCATATTGACAAGTTGCTTGATCGACTAGGCATGGCTCGCTTTTATTCGACACTGGATTTGACAAAGGGATATTGGCAGATCCCCTTGACTCCACTATCCCAAGAGAAAACGGCCTTTTCCACACCGTTTGGCTTACACCAGTTCGTCACACTTCCTTTTGGGCTGTTTGGGGCGCCCGCTACGTTTCAGCTGTTTATGGATAGGGTCCTCCACCCCCATGCCACCTATGCAGCTGCATACCTGGACGCCATTATTATTTATAGTAATGACTGGCCGTGGCACCTAGAACACCTAAGGGCCATCCTTGGGTCGCTGAGGCGAGCGGGGCTCACAGCCAACCTGAAGAAGTGTGCGATTGGGCGGGTGGAAGTACGGTATCTGGGCTTCTACTTGGACAATGGGCAGGTGCGTCCCCAAATAAATAAGACAGCAGCGATTGCGGCCTGCCCGAGGCCCAAGACCATCAGACAGAGGGCTGGGGGCTGTTCTGTCCCAGGAGGTGGAGGGGGAGGACCGTCCAGTGCTGTACATCAGCCACAAGCTGTCAGTGCGCGAGGGCAGGTACAGCACCATAGAGAAGGAATGCCTTGCCATCAAGTGGGTGGTCCTCGCCCTCCGCTACTACCTGCTGGGGTGCCCTTTCACCCTCTGGTCAGACCACGCGCCCCTGCAGTGGCTCCACCGCATGAAGGATGCCAACGCGTGGATCACCCGTTGGTATCTGGCACTCCAGCCGTTTAAGTTCGAGGTGGTCCACAGGCCGGGGAAGTTAAAGTCATAAGTTTCCAAAAAAAATATTCAAGTAAAGTACAGATACTCAAAAAGTGCACTTAAGTACAGTACTCAAGTAAGTGTACTTTGTTACTGTCCACCTTTGCACAGGACTACAATCTACAATACAACATAACTGATGTTTGACATTGCAAGAGTGCAATGAGTGCAACACTGCAGACAATAAACTACTCAAACAACATAAAGTGCAGAGTTGAATGTGCATGTTGAGGTAGTATATGAAAAGGGAATAAATAAAAGTAAACCTTGTGTGAAAGACATTGTAAACATTATAAAGCAAAAGTGCATTATTGCCACTGTGCAAAGACTGCAGTGTGAGTGGTGTGTTCACCAGTCAGTGAGTATCAGTCCACACACAGTACACAGTAATCAGAACTCAGAATCTAACTGCGGACTATAGAGCTGTGAGGCAGGTAAAGCCATCATGCCACCCTAATTCAGTTTCAAGTGTACAAAAAACTGTATTTTTAACCAAAGTGTCAGGTCAGTTAGGAAATCAGGCCTCAGACAACACATCACTGTCACAAAGTTGCAATGTATTATGTCACTATGGCTGTGACTAGCTACATAGCATGTCCAGTTGTCAAATTCAATATGAGCACAGTGATATCCTGATAATGTAGTGGCAGAATGGAGCCTGCATACTTATTTACAGGGAAAAAAAACCAAAACCTTGCACTCCAAGACTACCCAAGCACTCCTCAGAATAGCTAAATATGACACTCTAGGTTTGATTAATCCTTAGACATAACCTAATTATGTTTACCTCTCACAAGATGCTACTCTTCCAACTTTAAGTTCTGATTGAGAAGTATGCACATGCATATCTGCTATAATCTAAAGGTTTGAGTTTATACCAGAAATTTAGATATGTGTAAATGTGCAATAAAAAAAAAGTTGTAACGCTGCAGGCCGAATCATTTTGCTAGCTGCAGTAACGTTATCTAATCTCAGTAACATCAACCGATGCACTCTGTTTTAGCTCTGGGGTGCATTGCATTTTTAATGTTTTTTTTTTTTTTTGAAGTGTCAAGTGTGGAGAAGCAAGATGAGAAGACATGTGGAAACACTGCTGAAAAATGCAGTTTAGTTTGACCAGCTACCTGCTGCCAAAACACAAGCTGGTAGAAGGGAAGCTTTCTACCTGAATGGCTGCTACTAATGCTATATTATAGGCAACTGATTATTTAAGAAAATAACACAACCGTAAGGCGATTGGAAAATCTCAGAATGTATTGATCAGGGGTGGGTTTCCCAAAAGCCTCTTAATGCTAAGAGCATCTTAACTAGGAGAGAGAGTGTTCATTGTGATGCTCTGTCTACCATTTAACAATGATCTTTGTACTACGCTGCTTTTGGGAAACCCACCCCAGTTTAGTCAAGTAATAAAGAATGACTGGAAAACAACATACCAGCTGGTAGCTCGTTTGATCAAGTTTGATTAAAATTTTTCTGCAGTAAATCAATATAAAGTGCAGTCCAGAAGTCTGAGACCACAGTGAAAATCTAGTATTTGTTTAGTCATTTAAAATTGGAAATAAACATAGGGTTTTAGAATTTTAAAATATTTAAACCAAAGAACATAAATGCTCAATATCTTTGATTAATATTCAAGACTCTGCTCTATTTCTAGGTTCCTATTTAAATGGAAACAAATTAGTAATACTGACCCTGTTAACTGCTTTGTACAAAAGGCCAGATTTTCCTCATGTCTAATCTCTCCTATGGAAGCATGTGTTTGGATGACACTCTGATGAATTTGATCTAAAATGGATCATAATGGATCATTACTAAGCTGGACACAGCCCTAAATTATACCATGAAAATCAGCACTGGATACATCCGGCCTACACCAACTGAGTTTCTGCCAGTCTTCTCAGGCATAGCACCTCCAGTTCTCTGTAGGGAACAACACACAAACAAGCTGGTCAATAAGGCCCAAAAGGATAAGACACATCTGCTATACAATACAAAAAAAATAAAAAAAAGAAGGATTGCGACACATGGGTCGACAGCACCTACGCTCATGCCACCCATTTTCCTGCCATGCGGCCACCCTCCTTGACACACCTTTCAACACCCTACAAGCATGGAGAGACCTGGCAACAGACTGCACACCCTGCCCAACTCAGTGTCATCCCGAATACAGCACTACCCCCAGGTAGTGGATGACACAGTGGTGTAGTGGTTAGCACTGTCACCTCACAGCAAGAAGGTTCTGGGTTCGAGCCCAGCGACTGGCAGGGGCCTTTCTGTGTGGAGTTTGCATGTTCCCCCCATGTCAGCATGGGTTTCCTCCGGGTGCTCCGGTTTCCCCCACAGTTCAAAGACATGCAGTTAGGTTAATGTGGGGCGGCCTTGGGCTGAAGTGCCCTTGAGCAAGGTACTTAACCCCTGACTGCTACCCAGGTGCTGTAGTGTGGCTGCCCACTGCTCTGGGTGCGTGTGTTCACTGCTTCAAATGGGTTAAATGCAGAGGCTGAATCTCACTGTGCTTGAAGTGTGCATGTGACAAATAAAGGTTTCTTTCTTTTTTTCAGGTAGCAATCTTCCAAGGAAAGAGTGGGTCACCTTGAACCAGATACGAACCGGGGTAGGCTGCTTCAATGCCAACATGCACCGATGGGGTCTGCACCCATCTGCAGCCTGCCTCTGTGATTCACCTGAGTAGACTGTAGAGCACATCCTTAGCAAATGCCCCACCCTTGGCCCACCCATGGAGGTCGACCTCATGATCCCTGAGCAGTCCACTGTGAACTGGCTGCAGCACCTTTCTTATATCAAATATAGCTGTCTTCTCATACGCAAGAAGAAGAAGATGATCCTTATTTGTGGCTTATTTGTGGAGTCCATGCCAACTCAAGTGCACACTGTCATTAAAGCAAAAAAGGGGAGGCACCAAATCACCTATTAAGAAACTCTGAAATTCATGAACTATTTTTAAGATTCTGGGCGGCACGGTGGTGTAATGGTTAGCACTGTCGCCTCACAGCAAGAAGGTTCTGGGTTCAAGCCCAGCAGCTGACGGGGGCAATTCTGTGTGGAGTTTGCATGCTCTCCCTGTGTCTATGTGGGTTTCCTCTGGGTGCTCCGGTTTCCCCCACAGTCCAAAGACATGCAGGTTAGACTAATTGGTGACTCTAAATTGACCGTAGGTGTGAATGCAAGTGTGAATGGTTGTTTGTCTCTCTGTGTCAGCCCTGCGATGATCTGGCAACTTCTCCAGGGTGTACCCTGCCTCTTGCCCATAGTCAGCTAGGATAGGTTCCAGCTTGCCCATGACCCTGCACAGGATAAGTGGTGATGGATGGATTTTTAAGATTCTACTTTTCACTCAAGTTGTTGTCACTAATATAATTTGTCATGAATGTTGTTTTATTAAATGAGAAATGCATGCAAAATAATAAGAACAGGTTTTTTTTGTCACATATACATTACAGCACAGTGAAATTCTTTCTCTGCATTTAATCCATTTGAAGCAGTGAACACACACACACACACACACACACACACCCAGAGCAGTGTGCAGCTGCAATACAGTTGAGGGTTAAGTGTCTTGCTCCTTGCTCAAGGGCACTTAAGCCATGGATGTAGACAGACAATCCACTGACACACACTTCTCCTGCTGGTCCAGGGAATCAAACCAGCAACCTTTTGTTTCTAGACCTGCTTCTTTAACCTTTAGGCCATGGCATTTTCACGAGTGCTCTCACACTTTTGGACCTCACTGTAGGCTGTCTTCTTCTTTAGTATTCTGCCTGATGGCAGGTCCGCTCTGATGGCTTCAGCCATCAAAGGTTCTAGGGGAGAATTACAGTAGTGCTTTCTCGTTGCCTTCTACCAGATTATTATGGAGGTTTTCTTCTCTCAACCATTCACACACACATTCACAATTTATAGTAGCCAGTTAACCTAACTGTATGTCTTTGGACTGTGGGGGAAGCCAGAGCACCTAGGGAAACCCTGCATAGACACAGGGACAGCATGCAAACTCCACACAGAAAGGCCCCCATTGGCCACTGGGCTTGAACCCAGAACCTTCTTGCTGTGAGGCGACAATGCTAACCACTACACCACCGTGCCATCCCCATAGGCTATGTAACTTAATCCATCCATCGATTATCTTTAACCGCTTATCCTGTGCAGGGTCACGGGCAAGCAGGAGCCTATCCCAGCTGACTATGGGTGAGAGGCGGGGTACACCCTGGACAAGTTGCCAGGTCATCACAGCTGACACATAGACACAGACAACCATTCACACTCACATTCACGCCTATGGTCAATTTAGAGCTACCAATTAGCCTAACCTGCATGTCTTTGGACTGTGGGGGAAACTGGAGCACCCAGAGGAAGCCCACGTAGACACGAAGAGAACATACAAACTCCACACAGAAAGGCCCCCGTTGGCCACTGGGCTTGAACCCAGAACGTTCTTGCTGTGAGGTGACAGTGATAACTACTACATCACCGTGCCACCCCTGTAGGCTATTAGCACGGTTGCCTCACAGCAAGAAGGTTCTGAGTTTGAACCCAGCAGCTGGCGAGGGCATTTCTGTGTGGAGTTTGCATGTTCTCCCCGTGTCTGCGTGGGTTTCCTCCGGGTGCTCCGGTTTCCCCCACACTCCAAAGACATGTGGTTAGTTTAATATGGGACAGCCTTGGGCTGAGGTGCCCTTGAGCGAGGCACCTGGCTCCCGGCTGCTCCCCGGGTGCTGTTGTCGTGGCTGCCCACTGCTCTGTGTGTGTGTGCTCATTGCTCACGTGTGTATGCATGTGTGTGTTCACTGCTTCAGATGGGTTAAATGCAGAGAGGAAATTTCACAAGTGTGTGATGAACAAAGTAGTGCTTTCTTTCTTTTTCTTTCTCTTCTTCTTCTTTTGGCTGCTCCCGATTAGGGGTCACCACAGTGGATCTTTCATCTCCATTGCTCCCTGTCTTCCACATCCTTCTCTACCACACCTGCCACTTTCATGTCCTCTCTCACCACATCCATGTATCTCCTCTTTGGCCTTCCTCATTTTTGTTTGCCTGGCAGCTCCATCCTCAACATTCTCCTTCCCACATGCTCTGCATCTCTTCTCTGGATGTGCCCATACCATCTCAGTCTCATCTCTCTTAGCTTAATTCCCAAGCTCTCCACATGTGCTGTCCCTCTGATGTACTCGTTCCTTATCCTGTCCAACCTCCCATCACAAACCTTAACATCCTCCAACTCCGCCACCTCCAACTTTGCCTCCTGTCTCTTCGTTAAGGGTACGGTCTCCAATCCAGACATCACAGCTGGTCTCACTACTGTCTTATACATCTTACCTTTCACTTTTGCTGGGACTTTCCTATCACAAATGACTCCCGAAATCCTTCTCCAACTGCTCCACCCTGCCTGCACTCTCTTTCTCACCTCACTATCGCAGCCCCCATTTTCCTATGTAACTTAATTAAATCATTAATTCAATTCAATTCATAATTCAGTTAGTGTAGTCCTCATTTGGCATTATGAATTGAATGTGAAGTGGGCCACATTTCTGCAAAAGGTTACGGCTGTATGTTACTTCAGGTGCTTAGTGGGATCTTAAGCCTTAGTGACTGTCAAAAGCAATAGTGAGTGGGTGATGAACATCATTGGAGAGTAGGCTACTGACACAGTGGGATATAATTGGTGCACGTGCATTACAAGCAGAAAACAAACTAATAAACAAACAAAAACCCGTGCGTATCTCTTTAACTACGGGTTTCTGACGTCACCCTGATGTGCATCATTCAGATGACGGCGTGAGAGAGAGAGAGAGAGAAAGAGAGAGAGAGAGAGAGAGTCACACGCTGTTCATGTCATCCTCTGCATTTCGACAGTTGCAGAGTAGCTGAGAAAACACAGCACAGTGCTTTATAAAAGCCAGGACAGCTAGTGAGGTTCTGTGCCAAATGTGTATTAACTCCAAGGCCTGGAGCCTGTAGGTCGGATGTGAGCGTTGCCAAGGCGACAAGCTGGGGGGCGGGGCCTTGAGCTTGAGCATCATCTCAGAGAGCTGGAATAGAGAGAGGGAGAGATGCCTATGCGAATGAGAGGAGATCGGAAACGCGCAGCATCTCCTCCCGACTCCGGAGCACGACACCTCGCATCAAACATGCCCACGGATGAACAGACACCCTGACGGATTTAACTAGATGAACACACACTGACAGACAGCTGTTTGAAGCCCAGGAGACTTGGATCAGATGCACTGCGATTGGTTTGGATGAAGAAATCAGACCCTTCTGTTCACTTTCGCCTTGTTTCCTGTCAGCATCAGCATCATCCAGGCTATCTGTCATTGTAGACAGGATTCCTCCCAGCAACCTCGGAAAAAAAAAAAAAAATCTCGTAGGCTTTTGAAGGCATCTGATCGAATCCCGATAGAGGTTTTCAGTGAACATGAGAATATTTGGAGTTAGGCAGTGAGAGGCGAGGGAAATAGCCTACAGACTGTCCACTGCACACGACATCACACCTACATCAAGGATTTCTGTCATCTTCTGATCTTCTCATCCTCAGGTAAGGGAGGAACACATTTACACATTTACAGTTCCATCCTGCCAAAAACACCGACATTCAACAGCTCTTTTCATAGCCTATATATACACACGTATATGATTTAATAATAATAATAATAATAATAATTCAGCTCATTATTATTCATCTGTCACTGTGTAGCATTCTGTTTTTCTAAACGCCTCCAGGTTTGTTCCACACAGTGTTGAAACAACACCTACAGGGTTGATTTGACAGCTACGGTGTCAAATTAACACCGCCAGTGCCGAATTAACACCTACTGTGCCAAATTAACACCCAGGCACAAATAGACATTGTAGGTGTTAATTCAACACAGGTTAGGCCTGTCATGTTCACAGCCACCTGCTTAACACAACTCGGCTCCTCTGCAATCGACTAAATTAGACGGCTGGCACGTCTGGATGCACTGCTTTGCACAAATAGCTTGGTGCTTTAATGTGGTTTGAGAAAATGGACATCAGAACCATTTAGAAAATCGCTTTCAGTCGGTCTCTTGCCTTCTGTTACTCTTTCTCTCTCTTTCAGACACACACGCACACACATACAACAAAGATGAGTAATTGCTGCTTCTCTGATGTGCTGATGGCGAGCAGTGTAGAATGGCACACACACACACACACACACACACACACACGCACACACAGGAAGAAAGGGCCACATTTATATGCTGTTCTGGTGTGTCCATTCCAAGCCCAAGTGGATGGTGGAATTCAACAGAGACAAGAAGATCTCTGTTCTTTGGTGGAGACACTGAGGAGTCCTGCTTTCTCTCTCTCTCTCTCTCTCTCTCTCTCTCTCTCTGGCCCAAATAACAAATATGGATGGCTCACGACATCATGTGGGATTTTTGTAATGGATGGAGCTGTCACTGTCCTTGTGACCAACTGATGTTTCAACAAAGTTCTTTTTCTGCTGCTGAAACTTTTCTTGCCAGAATTTTTATTTATTTTTATTTTCAAATATGTGGATGTCAATGTACAGTAAATAGTGTACCAGTCAAAAGTTTGGATACGCCTACTCATTCCTAGTTTTTTCTGTATTTTGACTATTTTCTACATTGTAGAACAATACTGAAGACAGCAAAACTATGAAATAACATCTCATCTCATCTCATTATCTCTAGCCGCTTTATCCTGTTCTACAGGGTTGCAGGCAAGCTGGAGCCTATCCCAGCTGACTACGGGTGAAAGGCAGGGTACACCCTGGGCAAGTTGGCAGGTCATCGCAGGGCTGACACATAGACAACCATTCACACTCACATTCACACCTATGGTCAATTTAGAGTCACCAGTTAACCTAACCTGCATGTCTTTGGACTGTGGGGGAAACCGGAGCACCCGGAGGAAACCCACTCGGATACGGGGAGAACATGCAAACTCCGCACAGAAAGGCCCTCGTCGGCCACGGGGCTCGAGCCCAGACCTTCTTGCTGTGAGGCAACAGCACTAACCACTACACCACCGTGCCACCCATGAAATAACATATGGAACATATATGGAATTATGTGGTAAACTACAAAAAAAGTGTTAAAAAACAAAATAGGTTTACCTTGATCATGCTTTACACACTATTGCCATTATCTTAACCAGCTTCATGAGGCAGTCACCTGAAATGCTTTTCAATTAACAGGTGCCTCGTCAAAAGTGAATTAGTGCAATTTCTTGACTTCTTAATGTGTTTGAAATCAAACAGTAAATAGTAAATAATAAAAATACAGTAAATAGCCCTATTCCACAACTGTAGTAATCCATATTATGTCAAGAACCGCTCAACTAAGTAAAGAGAAACAATGTCCATCATTACTTTAAGACATGAAGTGGCTTTTAATTAATAAAAATAAGGGAAAAACATTGAATTAGAAAGTGTGTCTCGACTTTTGACTGGCACTGTATATAGTAAAAAACAAACAAACAAAAAACCCCACTCATATACACCCAGCAACCATTTTCACTTATACCACATTCAGTTGTAAAGCTGATGTACAGTCTAAAAAAATTACCTTGTAAATTTACAGCAGCTTCCTTCTAGCATGTAATTACTATGAATAATATTTTCAGCATTCACATTCATGTTTGTTGACCTTAAATACAAATGGTACTGTATTTTTAGAATGCAAATATTTTTGCAGGACTGCATATTGACAACAGTATATTACCACTGTAGTTTTCCTGTTATACCGCAGTGTCAACTCATTTATTTACAAATATACATCTGAAATAATTCCAGTCAAAAATTCTCACAAAATAATCTGATAACAATTGCTTGCTAATGTAGCCTTCCTAAGACAAAGTTACACATTAATAACTTACTAAAATGAACAATCAAGTCAATGAGAACAACTGTGACAGAATTGGTTTAAAGCACACGTGCTCTTGTGTGTGTGCGCGATCTTTTGTACAGTGGTATGACATTATGAATACCTGGAGATCAGCGTTGTTCGTTCCTACCAAAGCAGCAGATTGATAAGCTCTAATTTATCTGCAATGAGCTGATTAAACACAGGTAGACAGGTGGTCATGTCATTGAGAGGACTGTGTGTGATTTTTCTGTGGGCGACTCAGAAGGTGCACAAAAATCAAATCATAGGATCAAGTCTCAGGGCAAATTGGGTTTTGTGTGTACATGCAGGATCGTGTGTGACAAATGTGTGTGTCTGTTGCCCATCAGATTGCAAGCTCTTTGCCTGAAATACAGGCCTCTGTCTTTCCTAATCTTCCTTTCTGGTCCTTCTTCATTTATGTCATCCCCACACAGTCAAGTCACATAAGGCTACATTCAGTATTTATTATTATATGCACTTATAATACACAGACATGAGACTGTCTGACCAGTCCTTGGAGATTTAAGTTATTTCTGGCCATCGTGCAAATATGCTGCAGGCCTTTTAATGAGATCTGTATCGTCTACGGAGAGTGATGGCTCTCTCCTATGGAGGGCTGGGTTTCTGGGGTATGAAGTCATCTCATCAATCTTAGCATTATTGGTAGACTCAGATTCTGACAGCTAATTATTGTATGCATGTCAGCATGTACTGTATGTACAGTACCAGTCAAAAGTTTGGACACCTTGTAATTCAATGTTTTTTCTTTATTTTTATTAATTCAAAGATACTTCATGTCTTAAAGTAATGATGGATGTCATTTCTCTTTACTTAGCTGAGCAGTTCTTGGCATAATATGGATTACTACAGTTGTGAAATAGGGCTATTTACTGTATTTTTTTTATTATTTACTATTTACTTTTTGATCCCAGACTTATTAAGAAGGCAGGAAATTACACTAATTAACTTTTGATGAGGCACAGCTGTTAATTGAAAAGCATTCCAGGTGACTACCTCATGAAGCTGGTTAAGATAATGCCAATAGTGCGCAAAGTGTCATCAAGGGAAACGGTGACTACTTTGAAAAATCTAAAATATGAAATATATTTTGTTTTTTTAACACTTTCTTTTGTTTATCACATAATTCCATCTATGTTCCATATGTTATTTCATAGTTTTGATATCTTCAGTATTGTTCTATAATGTAGAAAATATTCATAATACAGAAAAATCAATGAATGAGTAGGTTTGTCCAAACTTTTGACTGGTACTGTACAGTGTGTCTATGGCTGAGTGGTGTATCACAATAGCGCTATTTGTATCTATTCCGTGCTCCAAATATCTGCATCTGTATTCAAATTTAACGGTCATGACCTCAACCCGAAGGTTGAAAAAAAAAATCAGCCACTTTTTGCTTCTGGAAACTCTAGGAGACACTGGAAAAACCCAGAGATAGAAGTGGCAGCACTGTCAGTATGATCTGTGAATTCTGGCTTTGACAGTTCCTCAACCTCAGCTACATCATTTGAACTGGAACTGGTCTCACCTAGGGATGTGTACAACCCCGATTCCAAAAAAGTTGGGACAAAGTACAAATTGTAAATAAAAATGGAATGCAATGATGTGGAAGTTTCAAAATTCCATATTTTATTCAGAATAGAACATAGATGACATATCAAATGTTTAAACTGAGAAAATGCATCATTTAAAGAGAAAAATTAGGTGATTTTAAATTTCATGACAACAACACAACTCAAAAAAGTTGGGACAAGGCCATGTTTACCACTGTGAGACATCCCCTTTTCTCTTTACAACAGTCTGTAAACGTCTGGGGACTGAGGAGACAAGTTGCTCAAGTTTAGTGATAGGAATGTTAACCCATTCTTGTCTAATGTATGTTTCTATTTGCTCAACTGTCTTAGGTCTTTTTTGTCGTATCTTCCGTTTTATGATGCGCCAAATGTTTTCTATGGGTGAAAGATCTGGACTGCAGGCTGGCCAGTTCAGTACCCGGACCCTTCTTCTACGCAGCCATGATGCTGTAATTGATGCAGTATGTGGTTTGGCATTGTCATGTTGGAAAATGCAAGGTCTTCCCTGAAAGAGACATCGTCTGGATGGGAGCATATGTTGCTCTAGAACCTGGATATACCTTTCAGCATTGATGGTGTCTTTCCAGATGTGTAAGCTGCCCATGCCACACGCGCTAATGCAACCCCATACCATCAGAGATGCAGGCTTCTGAACTGAGTGCTGATAACAACTTGGGTCGTCCTTCTCCTCTTTAGTCTGAATGACACGGCGTCCCTGATTTCCATAAAGAACTTCAAATTTTGATTTGTCTGACCACAGAACAGTTTTCCACTTTGCCACAGTCCATTTTAAATGAGCCTTGGCCCAGAGAAGACGTCTGTGCTTCTGGATCATGTTTAGATACGGCTTCTTCTTTGAACTATAGAGTTTTAGCTGGCAACGGCGGATGGCATGGTGAATTGTGTTCGCGGATAATGTTCTTTGGAAATATTCCTAAGCCCATTTTGTGATTTCCAATACAGAAGCATGCCTGTATGTAATGCAATGCCGTCTAAGGGCCCAAAGATCACGGGCACCCAGTATGGTTTTCTGGCCTTGACCCTTACGCACAGAGATTCTTCCAGATTCTCTGAATCTTTTGATGATATTATGCACTGTAGATGATATGTTCAAACTCTTTGCAATTTTACACTGTCGAACTCCTTTCTGATATTGCTCCACTATTTGTCGGCGCAGAATTAGGGGGATTGGTGATCCTCTTCCCATCTTTACTTCTGAGAGCCGCTGCCACTCCAAGATGCTCTTTTTATACCCCGTCATGTTAATGACCTATTGCCAATTGACCTAATGAGTTGCAATTTGGTCCTCCAGCTGTTCCTTTTTTGTACCTTTAACTTTTCCAGCCTCTTATTGCCCCTGTCCCAACTTTTTTGAGATGTGTTGCTGTCATGAAATTTCAAATGAGCCAATATTTGGCATGAAATTTCAAAATGTTTCACTTTTGACATTTGATATGTTGTCTATGTTCTATTGTGAATACAATATCAGTTTTTGAGATTTGTAAATTATTGCATTCCGTTTTTATTTACAATTTGTACTTTGTCCCAACTTTTTTGTAATCGGGGTTGTACATGGAACTGTATTTCTATTTAAATTTTTTTTTTAAATCATGCACACAGTTATTATTTTTGGCTTGTACCAACACTCAATATTGTCGAACTTATTTAGTTGGTTTTATTTCTCAAAATATAAACAAACCACAAGCCTAATTTTAGCCACTGCAACCAGGACCAGGTAGTTAGGAAGGATGAATGAATGCTGTAAATGTATGTTAATGAATGTGCTCTCTTTCTCTCTCTCTCTCTCCGTATGTGTATGTATACACTATATGGCCAAAAGTCTGACTATCACACCCATATGTGGTTCTTCCCCAAACTGTTGCCATAAAGTTGGAAGCATACAATTATGTAAGATGTCATTGTATGCTATAGCATGACAATTTCCCTTCATTGAAATATATTTTTATTTTGCTGACTGCTAGGAAACCTCATTCCTTATGATTGGTTTTTAGTCAACCTTCCAATTTAGATTTTGTACCAGAATCTGCAAATGAAGGCTCATGTCTGAAACACTGTTTTCCTTTCATGTCTATATAAGGCAGAGAAGTGTTGTGTTCACCATGTAGGATTACCACCTTGAAAGGAGAAATCCATAAAAGGAAACAGAGTTATTTAATTTTGAAATTTTCATGAATTTTAAATTTTTATTTAGTCTTTAAGTTTGGGTTTTTCAGTTTATTTAGCTTTACAAGTGCATAAATAGTTTTATTTTTATTATGAGGAATTGAAGAGTTTTAATTTAATTTTGATTTAGTTTTAGTGTTAGTTTTAGTTTTAGTTTTTCAAGTATTCCACAGCAAGCATAGTTCTGGAACTAGTTCATTATTGTCCCAAGTGGAAAAACAAAATGAAAACAAACATGAATTTACCTGTAATTCTTTTTCATTTTAGTTTGTGTTGCATTATTCATTGTAGTTTTTATTGAGGTTTGTTTTTTTTTTAACTGTCCTTTTTTTATTATTTCTGTTCACGGAATTACTATTTTACTGGTAGTTTTAGTTTTAATCTGAGTTTTTGTTAATTACAGTATATTAACCCTGCAGGGAAACTATGTAACCTCCAAACTTGGCCTATTGTTCTTTGTGTGATCCTCGACTCAGTTATTAGTTTGTATTTATTTTTGCTCTTTAAGTTTTAGGCTATGAGGATGCTTTTGGAGGAAGGAGGAACTTAAGTTAAGAGTAGGTTTTGCAGTGTGGATGTAGCAGTATTTACTGACAGTAATGTATAGTTGATTGGAATTTTTTTTTCTTTTCTTTCTTTGTACAGTAGTATTGTTAATACAGGAATGTGCATGCATGTGTGTGTTTGCTCATACTGTAGCTCATGGTACAGCAAGAGGGTTCTTGACTCTTCTGAAGTCTTTTGATTCCTCTGTTTGAGTGTTTTTGTTGTCAGTCTCTTTATTATTTGTATCACACAGACTTTCATTTATAGGTTAGACAAAGTCCTTGCTGAAAAAAAGCTTGAAGTGCACACCGTCCTTCAGATGGTGAAACTGTCACATGGCAGTGAGCAAACTACAGAGATAAACAGAAATCATAGATTGTTCAGAACGAAAGTGAACACACACACACACACACACACACACACACACACACACACACACACACACACACACACACAGATGTACAGTGCTCTCTATGATTATTGGCACCCCTTGTAAAGATCAGTAAAAAAGTGTTAGCAAAAAAATCCATCTTTTAGTGAATTAGCTTCATTTTGCAGTGAAAAAAAATAAAAATAATTGAAATAAATTTATTCAGAGAAAAACAGATCCCTCATCAAGAAAAAAAAAAATCATTTTCAACAAATACACATGTGCCACTATTATTGGTACCCCTTCATTTAATACTTTGTACAACCTCCTTTGCCAGTAAAACAGCACTGAGTCTCTCCTATAACATTTTATAAGGTTGGCGATACAGAGCAGGGCATCTGAGACCGTTCCTCTTTACACAATCTCTCCACATCATCCAGGGTCCTCGGCCCTCTCTTGTGCTCTCGCCTCTTCAGCTCATCCCACAGGTTTTTAGTGGGGTTCAGGTCAGGGGACTGAGATGGCCAGGGCAGAAGCTTGATTCTGTTCTTAGATAACCATTTTTGTGTTGATTTGGATATATGCTTCAGATCATTGTCCTGCTGGAAGATCCAATGATGACCCAGTTTTAGTTTCCTGGCAGAGGCAGACAGATTTTGATTTAAAATGTTCTGGTATTTCATGGAGTCAATGATGCCATGTACCCTAACAAGGTTTCCAGGGGCTTTGGAGGAAAAACAGCTCCAAAACATCACAGAACTTCCACCATATTTTACAGTTGGGATCGGGTTCTTTTCATTATAGCCATCCTTCTTTTTTCGCCAAATCCACCTTGAGTGTTTATTGCCAAAAAGCTCCATTTTTGTAACATCAGAACACGGTTCCAGTCTAAGTTGTTTTAGTGTTTCAAAAACTTCAGACACTTACATCTGTGGTTAACTGACAGAAAAAGCTTTTTTCTGGCATAATTTCCAAATAATCTGTTGCCATGGAGGTGGCATCTGATGGTGGTTTTGGAGACTTGGAAACCCCAAGATTTTACTTTTTCTTGTAATTCACCAACAGTGATCCTTGGGGATTTTTTTTTTTTTGCCTCTCTTACCCTCCTCACTGTATGTGGGGCCAAAATAAACTTGGGTCCTCTTCCAAGCAAGTTTGTAACAATTCCAGTTGGTGTTCAATTTTTTTTTATTTTTGCCCTAACAGTAGAAATGGACATTTTCAGGTGAGTAGCTGGGTTTTTTTTAACCATTCCCTGATGCATGAAGGTCGATACACTTCTCCCTCATTTGGTTTATGTGTTCTCTTATCTTTCCCATGTTGATGGATGACTAAGGGAATTTGGCCTCTGTATCACCTCATATTTGTTGCCCAGTTCATCAGGAAGTCATGGATTACAGCTTGAAAGTTCCAACACACTTCAAATCAACTCAAATGTACAATTTAAATGGGAAACATGCTTCAGTTACATTGTGTTGACGATAATTTCCAGGGGTGACAATAATTGTGGCACATGTGTTTTTGTTGAAAATAATTATTTCTTGATGAGGGATTTGTTTTTCTCTGAGTAAATTTATTTCAATTAAAGGTTGGATTTTTCTCATTTATTTCAGTGTAAGATGAAACTACTTCACCAAAAGGTGGATTTTTTTCTCACCCTTTCTTACTAATACCGTGAGTTGGCCCAGTGGTTAGTGTATCAACTGGGAGATCATAAGTTCTACTTGCGGTTGGGTCATACCGAAGACCATCCTAAAAATGGTACCTTCTACCATCTAGCAAGGTACGCTGCAATACAGATGCGAGTGGGGAAGCCAAACTCTCGTGGTTACTAGAGGATTAGCCCCCCCCGCCACTGTAACCCTAGCTGTATAGGCAAGAGGCCGAGGGCTAATGAAACGGAGAACGGCACTGCACCCATACTTGCTTGGGAAGACCAGGTTCTGGCGTGAGAGGGGACTTTTTTTTTTTTACTAATCTTTACAAGGGGGGGCCAATAATTGTAGAAGGCACTATATATAGGCCTGCTGTGGTGCTGACTGTGACTCGGTTGACTGCAGACAGAGATTGTGTGACCGTGAGAATAAGACAACATCAGTGACAGGCATCTGATTTCTCCCTGAATAAGAAATGTCTCAGTGTTTGATCTGTCTGATCTGATTTAGTATTAACATGAAGAGAACCGCATACAGACCTACAGGTCAGAGTTACACATTGCCAGTTGTAATGGTTTAGGGATTTGTGGATTATGGTCAGGAAGTTTAGCATATAAAAATATTTTGACAATAATATTTTGTGAAATATATAAGCTATGATGTCTTAGTGCTCTGTGTCTGAGGGAAGAGGATAAAATCTCCTTCATTGATCATTACAGATTATTTTTAGCTTTAGGCATAAAATACCTGGACAGCATCAAAGCTAACTGCTGACTCTAAGTGAATCTCTTCATTTGCATCTAAATGAGCATGAGAGACCCACCACAAACCTTTGAAATATCAACATTATGATGGAGATTGTACTATGAGCCTGCTCTCCTAGTTTCTACACTAATTAGCACTGGTGGTAACAGTGGGGATTATGTATTATTCATTGTGCAGTTCACTTAGTAAAAAAGGTAGTAAATTGGGGTTTTAAGATACGAATACTTGTCACTGGAGTGGTGCCCTCCCAGATGCATATTTTATACTCTATACCTCACAGAAACATATAGTAATTGCATAGAAACAAAATAAGACACTTAATTGGGCATTATGGACCACTGTTTGATATTGTGTCCTGGGGAACTAAAATGTGCTGTGCATCGAATTGTCTATCTACGGTACCTAACACACATACTTCTCTGACAGTGTTCCATCTAGCCTTCGACCATGCATCCATTTATCCACATTACTTCTTCTAACTCCTTGTTAGTGTTTCATGCTTACAGACATGCACACTTTTTTTTTACCAGTGTTCTTTTTATCCATCCATTCTAACCCACCAACCAGTCAACATTATAATATATATCCATCCATCCATTAGCTGTAACTGCTTATCCTGTGTAGGGTCGTGGGCAAGCTGGAGCCTATCCCAGCTGACTATGGGTGAGAGGCGGGGTACACCCTGGACAAGTCGCCAGATCATTGCAGGGCTGACACATAGAGACAAACAACCATTAACACTCACACCTACGGTCAATTTAGGCCAAGTTTACATTAGACCGTATCTGTCTCGTTTTCTTCATGGATGCACTGTCCGTTTACATTAAAACGCCTGGAAACGCTGGGAAACGGGAATCCGTCAGGGTCCACGTATTCAATCCAGATCGTGTCTGGTCCGGTGCTGTGTAAACATTGAGAATACGCGGATACGCTGTGCTGAGCTCTAGCTGGCGTCGTCATTGGACAACGTCACTGTGACATCCACCTTCCTGATTCGCTGGCGTTGGTCATGTGACGCGACTGCTGAAAAACGGCGCGGACTTCCGCCTTGTATCACCTTTCATTAAAGAGTATAAAAGTATGAAAATACTGCAAATACTGATGCAAATACTGCCCATTGTGTAGTTATGATTGTCTTTAGGCTTGCCATCCTTCCACTTGCAAGTGGTAAGTGATATGCGCTGGGATCACACACACAGCGGCTCAGTCCCGAATCACTGCTTGTGCACTTCACTCGCGCGCTCTGTGAGCTGCTCAGGGCCGGAGTGCGCACCCTCCAGAGGGCACTCGCTGTTCAGGGCGGAGTGATTTGGAGCGCAGGATGCCTGCGGAGCCGAGCGTATCCGTGTATTAGTGTTGCTGTGTGCACGCAAATTGTGTATTGGCATTGCTGTGTGCACACTAATCGTTTTAAAAATGTTAATCTGATGATCCGCTGATATGGTCTAATGTAAACCCCACCTTAGAGTCACCAGTTAGCCTAACCTGCATGTCTTTGGACTGTGGGGGAAACCAGAGCACCCGGAGGAAACCCACATAGACATGGGGGAGAACATGCAAACTCCACACAGAAGGACCCCCGTCGGCTGCTGGTCAAACCCAGAACTTTCTTGCTCTGATACCTCTAAATACAAATCCAGTGCAATCAATTGCCTTCAGAAGTCATCTAATTCGTTAATAGAGTCCTACTGTGTGCAATTTACTCTCAGCATAAATACACTTGTTCTGTGAAGGCCTCAGTGGTTTGTTAGAGAACACTGAAGAACAAACAGCATCATGAAGACCAAAGAACTCACCAGACAGGTCAGGGATAAAGTTCTGGAGAAGTTTAAAACAGGGTTAGGTTATAAAAAAATATCCCAAGCTCTGAACATCTCAAGAAGCACTGTTCAAGCCATCATTCAAAAATGGAAAAAGTGTGGCACAACTGCAAACCTACCAAGACATGGCCGTCCACCTAAACTGACAGAGTGAGCAAGGAGAGCACTGGTCAGAGAAGCAGCCAAGAGGCCCATGATCACTCTGGAGGAGCTGCAGAAATCCACAGCTCAGGTGGGAGAATCTGTGCACAGGACAACTATAAGTCGTACACTCCACAAATCTGGCCTTTTTGGACGAGTGGCAAGAAGAAAGCCATTGTTGAAAGACAGGCATAAGAAATGTAGGGGACACAGCAAACGTGTGGAAGAAGGTGCTTTGGTCAGATGAGACCAAAGTTGAACTTTTTGGCCTAAATGCAAAGCGCTATGTGTGGCGGAAAACTAACACTGCTCATCACCCTGCATACACCATCCCCACTGTGAAACATGGTGGTGGCAGCATTATGCTATGGGGATGCTTTTCTTCAGCAGGGACAGGGAAGCTGGTCAGAGTTGATGGGAAGATGGATGGAGCTAAATACAGGGTAATCCTGGAAGAAAACCTGTTGGAGGCTGCAAAAGACTTGAGATTGGGAAGGAGATTCACCTTCCAGCGAGACAATGACCCTAAACATACAGCCAGAGCTACAATGGAATGGTTTAGATCAAAGAATATTCATGTGTTAGAATGGCCCAGTCAAAGTCCAGACCTAAATCCCATTGAGCATCTGTGGCAAGACTTGAAAATTGCTGTTCACAGACGCTCTCCATCCAATCTGGCTGAGCTTGAGCTATTTTGCAAAGAAGAGTGGGCAAAAATTTCAGTGTCTAGATGTGCAAAGCTGGTAGAGACATACCACAAAAGACTTGCAGCTGTAATTGCAGCAAAAGGTGGCTCTACAAAGTATTGACGCAGGGGGGCTGAATACTAATGCACATCACATTTTTCAGATTTTTATTTAAAATTTTTAAGACCATTTATCATTTTCGTTTCACTTCACAATTATGTTCTACTCTGTGTTGGTCTATCACATAAAATCTCAATAAAAAACTTTTAAGTTCGTGGTTGTAAGGGGGGAAAATGTAAAAAAGTTCAAGGGGTATGAATACTTTTGCAAGGCACTGTATATAACCTTTCTTAAGTCATGCCATAATAAAAACAATGCAATTGATGCTGTACTAAAACGACTGCTTGGGTTTAGGTCATGCATGTTGTTCCATAATATCAAAATTTTATATCTAGAAGGTGGTTAGTCAAGTTTGTTTGATTATAAGCCCCTCCCACCTGTTTGACTATTTATATATAGAGACCCAGACACCCAGGGGAGCTCTTAAGCCTGATTGTTATCACTGGTGGGACCCATTTTTAAAAAAATTCCCAGTTCTAAGTAAAATTAAACAATTTAGGTCAATTCGAGCATCAGTGTTTCACTACCCAACAAGTATGGAGATCATGTGATCTTATTGTTTTGTTTTTAACCTATTACCACCACAGTTACCTTTATTTTCTTCCCCTTACCTTTCTAATAGGTCTCTTCCATACATTTCCCTCCCTATGTGCACTTCCTATTGCCGTATTGGTAATCTGGTGGCCTGGACTGCAGTGCGACGATGGTGCTGTATGAGGGGGATGTGGGTGGCTGCCTTTGTCTATGTCCTTGTCTGAATGTTAATGTTTAATAGCAGCTATCAGTGAGGAGATGGCCATTGCTAGCAGCTGCATAATGGCCAGGGAAGGTCACAGGTGCTGTCACAGACTGGCTAAGATGGAGACCAATGAAGTGTTGAATATTTTATCATTGTGCCTCATTTTTTGCACTCATAAATGCATGTATACACTTACACAGTTATAACTAACTGCCTCATAGGAATTATGACAGCTTTTATTAAAGAACTAAGGAGTGGCAAGAAAAAGGTTACTGAGGTTAAAGTGTATTTATCTGTTCTAATGTGTATTTTAGTAGAAAGCTGTAAAATAGTAAGACAAGAGAACAGAGCAACTCATGCCTCTAGAGTGCTTCTTGCTTTCTTGGCTGACTGGATATGTAGGTTACGGTGGCTAATGGGCACAGTGGGAACAACTGGGATCGGCTGAGCAGCAGTGCACTCCTGGCACTGGTGAGCTGATTGGCAAGGCCCTCTGGCACTGCAAGGCCACTTTTTCCAGATCAGGCACTGCAGTCAACCCTTGCCTGCTTTGGCACAGAACTGAGAACGCTCTTCTTCAAATGAATAATTTTACCCCTATTTTCTGATGTTCAATTATCACTCTCTTCCATTCTCTCTCTCTCTCTCTCTCTCTCTCTCTCTCTCTCTCTCTCTCATAAACAGTGGGAGTTAACACTTTACTGTCTTACTCATGCGATGTAGCTTTTCATCAAATGAGGGCACACCTGTTAGAGACTGGGGAAAAGGGAAAAATGAGATGGTGAGCAGTATGATAGTGATGAAGATGGGCCAAATCTGAAGTGTCGCTTAATATTCTTCTTATTTCTTCACAGCGGTAGTGATGATTGTCACTGCTGTTACAATCAGCACAAAAAGTGTCAGCCCTGTGCCAGAGTGACTTAGAGAAGACTTGTACAAGTACAACTAACTAAAAGAATGCTTGGGGGGAAAAAAAAGACATAGTTTTCTTGGCCAATTCAGTTTGACAGAGCTGCTTTCTGAGGTCCTTGAAAATACACTGCACTTCTTGATATGTGATTGAGTATGTGATGTATGAAATTTATTTAAACAACTCAGTACAATACAATTCAGTTGTTATAGTGATATACTGTAAAATACTTTACAACATTATATTTTTATAGTGCAATCACATGATAGCTTTGAGAATTGGGAGGGCACATCTTTTTCAGTGAGACTGATAGGCACAGAGGCCACATTTCCTTCACAAAAATTCCGTTATACACCTTATAATTAGAAACATGTCTGCACTAACAACGATAATATGATTGATTTTTATGTTGGTGGAGATGGTGCTACGTCATAGAGACCTGTCTGTATGTCTTCATGAATCTATGCTGTATCACTGTGCTATAATGTGAACCATTAGTATGCAGCTGATAACAGCCAGACTGAGTGAACCTGAGTATTTGGAGATATTGAGATGTTTTGGCTTATTTGTGTGCTAGTTGTCCAGAGAGCTCATTTCTCAATGCTATTTTACTTCACTGACTCATTTGTTAAACGGCAGTCTTTGCCCCTGTGCGGGAAGCCTAATAACCTCCCATTAGGTTTGTTCTTATTGTGACTCTGCTGACGGGCATATACTCAAATGAATGGAGATTAGAAAGAGAAAGATAGAATAGAGCTAAAAAAACAGGTTAAACTTACAATGTTTCTAAATAACTAGGAAACTGGAAAAAAAAAAAGTTTGCTGCTTTGATTTGCACCAGGACAGAAAATGTGAACTTGTGTGGTCAGTAGTGATAAAAACTCTTCCGATACAAGCTGTTCATAATCAGAGCTCCTTAAACTGGCTCCTTAATCAACATGAACTTTGCAGGAAAACATGAATAAAAAGTAAATAATACCTGATTTTTCATCTTTTTTGGCAGCTTGCCAAAAGTTCAGCCACAATAACATCTGATGGGTTTTTACAAATCTCTACACTGTAGTGACACGCATCTGCGACATGCAGAATGTAGACACAGACCCAGGATCTGAGGGAGAAAATTCAGTGCTTTTTTTATTCTATTTTTTTGTCGCAGGAAGAGGGGAAAAGGGTAGGTGAAAAGAGAAAGTGTCCAGGAGCACGGGGAAGTGCAAGGAAGGTAGTACTCAGCCAGCTGCAGGCAGCTGTCAGGCATCAGGGAGCTGGCGGGCTGTGGGCTCTTTCAGTCAGTCGGCTTCGCAAGGCGTTGTCATTGTCTCTAGAGGTTTAGAAGGTTCATATGCAGGGCTCTACACTAACTTTTTTTTTTCAGGAGCACACATGCTCCTAAGTTAAAAATTTTAGGAGCACAGGGAAAAAAATGGGGGCACAAGCACAAGTAGGTTTTCATTTTAAAGGTTTATTGCAGCGCAAACCTTAGACACACCAACACATAAAACGCAAAATTCAATTGAGAATGAATGAATGAACAAACAAATGAATAACGAACAACTGAATGAATGAACAAACAGTAGCTAAACAGAGAGCAGAGCTCAGCAGAGCTAACAACATCATCAAGGACAGCTCCCACCCTGGCTCTGAGTTCTTTGACTTGCTGCCCTCAGGCAGGCATTACAGGTGCATCAAAGCAAGGACCAACAGACTCAAAAACAGTTTTTTCCCACAGGCCATAACCACCTTGAACAATTAGCCTTTTTCACATTACGTCACTTGCAGGGGAACTCATATCTGTTTTCAGCCTTTTGAATGGAAGAAGAGGTATACGGCGGCAACATATGTTAACAAAACTGTGTCATTCACAGATAAGATTGATAATAATATTGCGCATTGTTGTTTATCATTACGTATTGTTAGCGACCATTCCAGTCACCTATCTGCCTTGTTTTGGAAAGGAAGTTTACTGACTTTCTATGGTTGCTACTTGTTCGCCAGCAGATTAGCATGCCGCCTCTTCTTCCATTCAAAAGGCTGAAAGCGGATGTGAGGTTCTTCTGCAAGTGACGTAATGTGAAAAAGGCTAATTACATGCACTGACTGATGCCACTTCTGGCAGGTGCAACAATGCACCAACAAGGACCTAAAAGGACAATATTCTCACACTTACCTGATACAGTGCAATACTTATTACAGTGCAACCTCACAGAGCAACTTTTTAGTTTTTATAGCTTTTGTATATTTTATATTTATATTTCTACACTTTTATGTCCATACCCAATACAATGCAATACCAAATACAGTGCAATATCCTGAGTTTTGTAGCTGAACTGAGTTTCTATAACTAATGTGCAATTAACATCTGCAACTCAACACGCCCAGTTGTATATATATTCTTTGTTTTTCTGCTGTGTTGTGACATGCACCATTTGTATATACTGTATATTATTTGTTTTTCTGCTGTGTTGTATGTTCCCATCTAAATGTTTGCACTGGGGTGTGTGCTTTCCATCTCATTATATAATTTTCCCGCACCTTCTCCTGTCGTTCTAGCTTTCTTCACTACACTTTCTTCCTCGTCCGTTCTTTTATTCTTGTTTCCACCATCATTGCTTTTAAAAAAAACGCCATTATTCTCTGCATAGTGAATATATTTCTCAGCTCGGTCCAAACCAGCTGTTATCTCTCAGTTGAATGATCTGATGAATCCCTAAAAAGCACTTTTCCCACCTAATGCCACACCCACAACATACAACCGTGGGAAAGAGGGGCAATCACAGAAAGATGAGTAGAAAACGGGAAATGTTACGGGGGATATTTATTGTGATAGTAGGTTATTGTAGCGTCAGCACAAAAGCACCAGACTCAACTTTAACTGAAAGTGTTATTCAGTAGCCTAAACTTGTTCAAGCTACAGACCGAGAAGAATAAAAATGCTGAAATCTCATGTCCCGGTAAAACGCACTAGCATGGCAGAACGGCAAAAAAAATGTAACTTTTTCACTCCCCTCCCCGCTACCGTGGGAACCACCGCAGTGCAAGACAGAGGCAATGCACGCAACTACAGACAGGGAGCAAGGCGCAGGCAGAACACACACACACG
Organism: Neoarius graeffei; assembly: GCF_027579695.1. Lineage (NCBI taxonomy): Eukaryota > Metazoa > Chordata > Actinopteri > Siluriformes > Ariidae > Neoarius > Neoarius graeffei. The sequence continues at coordinate 75,770,819 of NC_083569.1, read as the reverse complement.
CACGTACACAACACTGAACACACACACAACAATACAGGCCGTTACTTGTTACACTGCCATGAGGCTACAAGCATGTGTCTCTCTGAGAGGGAGCAGCCCCTCCCTCATGTGTATGTGAGAGGGAGCAGCCCCTCCCTCGTGTGTGTGTGTGTGTGTGTGTGTGTGTGTGTGTGTGAGAGAGCGAGCAGCCCCTCCCTCATGTGTGTGTGAGAGGGAGCAGCCCCTCCCTCATGTGTGTGTGTGTGTGTGTGTGTGTGTGTGTGTGAGAGAGAGAGAGCGAGCAGCCCCTCCCCCACCCGCGCGCTGAGCGCAGAGACACAGAGTGTCACACAGAAAGTGAAGGATTTTTTCAGAGTGCTCCCTCCAAACAACAGGGATTTACACGAAAACGGAAGGAGATATTCACAAAATTCTTTCACATTGAGCGCCACAAGGCTCTCCTGAACACATTGATGTAATTTTCTTGTCTCTAGTGTAAAAAATGATATTAGGTAGGCTATCCAGCGCTGGATTTACATACTTTGCAGTTTAACGTTTGATACATTTTAGAATGTTAAACTCGTCGCGTCTGTGCTCAGTGCTTTCCTAAATTGTCGGCCACAAGAAGCCCTCGCAGGAATGTGCGTTTTTTTTCGTCATTCGCATGCCGAAAAATTTGCTCGCAAATGCGAGTGAAATGTACGCACTGTAGAGCCCTGTTCATATGATATATTTGTGTGTCATTACACTTACTGGGCTGTTGCAGGCAGTAGTTACCTGTGATTCGTTCCATGATAGTGAAGGGACCCTGCCTTCTCATCTCATCTCATTATCTCTAGCTGCTTTATCCTGTTCTACAGGGTCGCAGGCAAGCTGGAGCCTATCCCAGCTGATTACGGGTGAAAGGCGGGGTACACCATGGACAAGTCGCCAGGTCATCACAGGGCTGACACATAGACACAGACAACCATTCACACTCACATTCACACCTACGGTCAATTTAGAGTCACCAGTTAACCTAACCTGCATGTCTTTGGACTGTGGGGGAAACCAGAGCACCCGGAGGAAACCCACGTGGACACGGGGAGAACATGCAAACTCTGCCCGGAAAGGCCCTTGCCGGCCATGGGGCTTGAACCCGGACCTTCTTGCTGTGAGGCGACAGTGCTATCCACTACACCACCGTGCCGCCGACCCTGCCATCATGTCAGGAATTTGTAGTTAGCAGAAGGGACCAATAGCAGCACGTGGTCTCCCTGCTAGAACTCTAGTTGGGCTGGTCATTCATAGACTCAGCATTGGATGGCCTGAGTTTCCCGCATATATTGTTTTACAATGGGGGTCACCTTATTGAGCCATTCAACAGGGGACCAGGACTCAGGCCCATTCTTGCATTTCACTGACTTACTCAACTACTGTCTAGAACAGGAAGGGTTGCTCCTCCAAGATGTGGGCCATGTCAAGCAGACCCCTGGATTTTCGTCCAAAGAGGAGTTTGAAGGGGTAAAGCTGGTGGAGGCCTGAGGTGTTTCCTTGATGGCAAACAGGTATCTTGAAGGCAAATAGAGGAGCAGAAGATCCCAGTTTTTCTAATCGGCTTCCACCACCATCTGGAGTATCCTCTTCAGTGTCTGGTTGAAATGCTCAATGAGCTCATCTGTCTGGGGTGGTATATGGAAGTTTATGGGTGCTTTACCTGCAACAGCTGACACACATCCAGCACTAATTTTGACACAAAGTTCAAAGACATGCAGATTAGATAAAACACCTAGCCACTAGGGTTGTACAAGACAGTGCATACTTAGTGCCGGTCCCAAGCTCAGATAGATTGAAGGCCCAGTGTAAGATTAGCATGAGCTAAACTGGTTATTAACCTTCTGAAAATAAAAATTAAAGTCTTCTCACAAAGGGCATACCTTGGTCAATGAGGAGATCCTTCTGCAGCCCTACACAGATGATGAGTAGGACCAGATCTCTCACGATGATTTTAGAGGTGACCTTTCAGACATGGACGGCCTAGGGGTACCAGGTGGCATAGTCAACCACCACCAAGATGTACTCATCTCCACGCCCTGACTTTATGAGCAGACCCACCAGATTCATCCGTACTCTCTTGAAGGGAATCCTGAGGATGGGCTGGGGATGAGCGGCATGGAAGCAGGCTTGACTGGGGTGGTGCACTGGCACTGAGAGCATCATTGGCAGAAGTTATTCACCTCAGCTCCCATTCCTGGCCAGTGGAAGCAGTCCCTCAGTTTCATGAGTGTGTTATGGGCTCCCAGTTGGCCCCCGAGAGGATGTGAGTGAGTGGGTGCATTACAACATCAATTTTGAATCAGAGGACTACCAGCAGGTCACAAGGTTGCTTCTGGCACTCAACATGGTAGTATAAAAGGCCCCTAGGATGAAGAAGTACACCAGGGTAAGGGGTGCTCAGCTTGCTGATCCTCACCCTTGACCAGTCGCAACTGTTGCTAGCAGTGCTTTAGCCAGTTGTCCTGCTTCTGCTCCTGGCCAAAGTTCCCATCTCACGTGACCTGCTGAAACATGAGATAAACAGGGTTAGTGGCAGAGGAGGACTTGCCACCAGCTGTGGTATCAGAACTGTCCTCAGTGAGGAGGATGGTCCTTGTTGCTGGGTGGCACTGTTGCAGTCTTCTGACCCAACTGGGACATCTGTCCTCTCTGCAAGGAGCAAGCTGCTCCACTGACAACCCTGGTCTTTTGCTACAAGCAGAGGGACAGGAACGTCAGGCATTACCCCCACAAATAGTTCCCACTCATCTCATTGATCTCCGACCTGCATCCTGGCAATGGCCACCTCTTGTGCATCTCCATGCATGCAGTTTACCTTGACAGTACTACATGGGGTCACAGGCATTGGGAAGGCCAAGGACTAGGCAAGGGTGATGGTGCTCCCGGTATCCATAAGGGTCTTTACAGGATGACCATCCAGCCATACTGTGGCATGGGGGCTCTGGGAGCTAGGTGTGGTGTGAACTACACAACCAGCCAGCCAAGGTTTCTTTGCTAATATCATGGGAGCAGGCTCAGGCTCTGTGGGCATAGATACATCCTGAAGAGTGGGGCTGTGAGAATGGGGTTGTGGATGTCCTTGTGGGATGTTGACCCAGGCCAGTTGTGGAGATTGTCAGCTTGGTTCCAGGCAGCTCCTCCTGAGGGTAGGTCAGCAGATCTTGAGCATTGTCAGAGTGCATTCCAGACTCTCGACCATCCTAATCAGGGTCGATTGGGCCTTCATGCTCATGGCCCAAGCCTTTTCTGGTGGAAGTACTCAGAGCTGGTCCATGGCTACCTGTTCCATTACCGAAGTTGCTGAGTGGATCTCCAGTTGGAGCCATTACATGTTGGTATGAAGCAGAGAGTCTAGCTGGCTCCTGGGGGTGAGGCTACAGCCATAATTCCAGTGATGGAAGGCTGTCACCACTAGAGCTGGTAGTCTTCAGCTGTGGTGGGGAAAGAGAATGATAGGTTCATTGGGCCTCTCCTGTTAATGGGGGGCCAGGATTCAGGCCCATTTTTCTTTCATCTAGTTCTCTTGCAGTGTCCTCTGCTCAAAAGTGTAGAGATAGGCTTCTATGTCATTGTGTGGGGTGAGATAGCTAAGCAATTTCTGTGCTTCCTGTCATGGGTCAAGGAGGCATGGGAGGGAAGCCCCCTCCATGGCTTGGTGATGCAGCAATTCTTGTGTAGCTACCTGAAGGCAGTGGGCCAGTTCCTCTGTCATCTGCTGCTGACGACTGGCTTTCAGGAGGTGCTGGATAAAGGGCTCCATGTTGGCAAGGGGTGTGGATGGAGCCTTTGTTCTCATCCACATTCTACACCACTGTAGTAACTCACAGCTGCAGTGGGCAGAACATAGACACAGACCCAGGAGCTGAGGGAGAAAATTCAGTACTATTTTATTTGTTTTTTTGTTGCAGGAAAAGGGAAAAAGGCGGTACATAAAAAGAGAGAGTGCCCAGGAGCAGAGTAAGGTGCTAGGAGGGCGGTGCTCAGCCAGCTGCAGGTGACTGTTAGGGGCCAGGGAGCTGGCAGGCTGTAGGCTCTTTAATTGAGTTGACTTCCCAAGGCATTGTCAAATTGTCCCAGCTGGTAACAGTCTCAAGTGTTGGTTTGTGGTGTCTTCTCCAGGGCTCTGGAGAGGAGAAGAGAGAGGCATCAGTCTGAGGCATGCGAGACATGTACACTCACCTGAGTCGAGAGAGAGAGACTCCTGTGAGCTGCCGGAGGGTGGAGAGTGACACTTCTTTAATTTGCCACAGCTGCGTGAGCTCCGCCCTGTGACCACGCACTCTCCAGCTGTCCAAAACAATGATGCTGCTGAATGGGAGCTGGCTTTTCAGCACCGGGAGAGCCGTAATGTGAGGAACTATTCTCTTCTTGGGCAGAGAAATGCAGGGGCCTCTGCCACAACACAAACACCAATGACAATGTGTCTTTTACATTGTATGTACAGTGCATCATGAATACAACTAATTAGCCTGGCTAATGCGACTTCAAAGCTCTCCGAGCTATTGGTCTGGCCAAGATATTAAGCCCAACCGTTTCCCAGAGCCCGTGGTTGATCCGCCTCCCTGAAATGCCTCAGTTTGCTACTGGTCGAAGCCAGAAAAGGCTGTGACGAAGCTTAAACCAATCACATCACTCTTTCCTCTGACGTATGCGACGCGACGGGGCTAACTGGTAGATTAAACTCTTACCGAAGCCGGTCGGGAGCAAGGCGAAAACGTCCTTCCTTTCAATAAATACCTCCAGGGCTGCTCTTTGCTCCGTTTTCAATGAGAACTTCCCGTTGAATGCTTTCAATACAGCATCTATGCGTAATAGATGCGGAAGCGTGAATGAAGCGCTTCCAGCATAGATTGTGTAAACAATCTATGGCTTCCGGTCGCAGTTCTACTACGTCAGTGCCTTGAACACGCCTCTACCCAGGGCCGTTGGAGATGCTCAAAGTTGATTGGTTCCCGATTTTTCAGGAGCTTGGAAGAGCTGTAGATAGCTTGCCTGGCCAGACTAAGCTCGCAACAGGCCCTCATGTTGCGTCACGCTTAGGATGGGCGGGCCCAGGCTAACAACTAATAGTAGCAGTAGAAGTAATATACAGTCTATTGTACAGTGCAACTGACTGCAGCTCAATGGAAGTTAAATACAGCTTTGTTCTGAGGTCAAGCTTGAACAAGAGGGTAAAGTTAGTTTTTTCTGTGATAATCCAGCTTCTTATACTGAGCATGTTTCTGGAAGGACAACACTGAGAACACATAAAGGTCAGTGCAACTGCACAAAGATGGTTTAGCACATGGCTTTTATGACAACAAATAATCAGCCTTTTTCTGATAAAATTTTAAACTGCAACAAGCAACAAAAAGCTGATTTCAAATATTTCTCCCTTTGTTATCTAATTTACTGTACTAACATTAGCTAGACACGTAGCTATAAATGTATCACTCTGAGACTTCTTGTGTATGGAAGTCCAGAAAGGCCACACATTATTTCTTTTTTCCTTGTTATCTCGAGATAACAAAAGTTGTTTTCTCAAGATCATGACTTGCTTTTCTGATCTCTTGATAATGAAAGTTGTTTACTTGGGAGCAGAACTTATTTTTCCCATTTGTCGAAATGCATCCTCATTAATGTAAAAACAGATGCACTCATCCATGATGTTTAGTACTGTATACATGCCTAATAATGCATTTTGATATATGAGAAAAATAAGTCATGATCTTGAGAAAACAACTTTTATTATTTTGAAATCACAAGAAGCCGGCGAGGGCCTTTCTGTGCAGAGTTTTCATGTTCTCCCCGTGTCCGCGTGGGTTTCCTCTGGGTACTCCGGTTTCCCCCACAGTCCAAAGACATGCAGGTTAGGTTAACTGGTGACTCTAAATTGACCGTAGGTGTGAATGTGAGTGTGAATGGTTGTCTGTCTGTGTGTCAGCCCTGTGATGACCTGGCGACTTGTCCAGGGTGTACCCCGCCTTTCGCCCATAGTCAGCTGGGATAGGCTCCAGCTTGCCTGCGACCCTGGAGAACAGGATAAAGCGGCTAGAGATAATGAGATGAGATGAATGAGATCACAAGAAAAAGAAAGGAATAATGCATGGACTGTCTTGACTTCCATATTTGTGAGCATTTTGTGAATATTTTTCCTCATATTCCAGAGTTGTATTTTGGAACTTACTCTTGTTAACTAATGTGTATTAATGAACAGACAGGAGGAACAGCTGATAAATATTAATTAGCAAGAGCTAATGAGTGAAAATGGGCTGGGAGTCTGAGAGGTTGAGAAAAACACGATCAAGCACTCTGAGGTAAAAGTCAGTGGATATGATTTTTGGAGTACAAATCATAGAAACTCAGGAATATTTAATTGTAAAGACATTATGTTCTTGTGGTATCAGATTTTTACACACACACACACACACACACACACACACACACACACACACACACACACACACAATATTGATTTTTTTTCATCATTGCCTCACTGTTTATTCTTAAATAAATGCTGTTTTAAACCACTGCAGCAGCAATGAAACCAGAACATCAATTCACATTGGTGGATTTTTACATCTTAGTGTGTAAAATATTGCTTGTCATGCAGTGGTACAGCCTCAATAAAAGCACGTATGAATTAAAGGGGACTGAATGAGATATTTCTAAGGAGATTTGCAATGCTAGGCTATAAATAAGTTTTCTACTGCTGACTAGAATTGTTGTTCATTAATGAGTGTTATCAGGTTAGTGCCCAGTACAACAGTTATGCTAGTGGATGTAAACAGCAATGCTGTTATGTAATTCTGCAGCTCAGAAATGTGGTTAAAAGCATGCCAATTCTGTGCAGAATTAAATTACAGTACAGAGAGAGAGAGAGAGAGAGAGAGAGAGAGAGAGAAGCCTGGAAGGGAGAAACTTTCTACATTCCCTTGGTATTGAGATGAAATGGTGTTCTCCAGTTTCTCTTTAAAACTGCTGTTAGTGATTTTTTTTTCTCCTAAATCCCTAGGAACAAAAATCTGTGATTGCTTTTAATTAGGTTAATGTAGGTCTGGTGGACACAATCCATGCATGTATAAAGTATGAATAATGGCAGAATTTCTCCTCTTTTAATGCTTTTGGTGTAATTTGTGAGGACCTAATACACTAACAGTAGCATGGTGGTGCAGTGGTTAGCACTGTTGCTTCACAGCAAGAAGGTTCTGGGTTCAAGCCCATTGGCTGACAGGGCCTTTCTATGTGGAGTTTGCATGTTCTCCTTGTGCCTGCGTGGGTTTCCTCTTGGTGCTCTGGTTTCCTCCCACAGTCATACATGAAAATCCCTCACCTTTTGGCAAAATTCGCCGTTTTGAAACCAAAATGGGTGACCTACATGAATCGTGTAGATCCGATGAGAAAAAAAATGGGAGGGGTTGTTTAATATTGACCCAAAGGGCAAGGAGGTCGCTTCGCACCCATAGACAGTTCGTGCCGGTTTGCGCCTCCTCCTCCTGCTTTGATATTGACGCCATAGTGATGAGTACATCTCGCTGTGAAGGGCAAGCAGCATCATTTCGCGCCTCTTCTCCTGCTGGCCAGAGCGTGCACACATCAGTCAGAGTGCAGACCAGACCACCAGAAGCTGGAAGCTGGATTGAGTCATCGGACTGAATTTCCTACTTTTTTCAAACTTTCCTGATTGCTATCAAAACAAACAAAACTTCCGGCTTGATTACGTCAGCATTCGAAAGAGGGCGCGCGCGTCTTTTGACAATCCTGGTGTCCGAAATTGCTCGCTACTCACTATATAGGGCACTGTATAGTGGAGACGCCATTTTGTAGTGCTGTCCGTGCTGAAAGAAATCAAATTAAAAGTCTCAAATTTGATTTAATAAAAGACAGCAGCAAAGAAGAAAGTATTCAGCCTTGATTTAAAAAGAACTGAAAGCTGCAGGTACTTCCATATCTTGGCAGGCTGAGTGGTATGCTGGGGCACCTCTTGCCAGCAGACCAGGATATCCAGAGGGAACTTGTGCGGTTCAGTGTTGACCTGACCATCCCCAGCTTCAAGGAGGAAGAGAGCATCGTGGAGTGGTGGGGTCATGTCTTTGACAAACCAGACAAGTACCCCTCCCTGGGTGCACTGGTTAGGTGTTGCCTCTCCATCTTTCATGGACCTAGAGTCGAGCCCTCATTTAGTCTGATGAATGATGTAATTGATCAAAGGAGTGGCAACATGAATGTGGAAACATTTAATGCAATACAGACAGTCAAGTACATGCTGATGTCCAGGGGGAAGACAGCTATGCAGCTCTTTAGAAGGGAGGACGTGAAGTTTGGGGAAGTGGACAGAACATTGTGCAAGAACATTAACTCTGCAGCAGCCACATACAAACACCAGCAGAGGGTGAACAAGGAGGAAAAGCAGCAGCAGCAGAGCAAGTATGGCTCTCAAGCAACTTGCAGTGCTCAGCAGGCCAAGAAACAGACTGCTGAAGGAGAGAAGCGGGCAAGGCTGAAACATGTAGCAACTCAGCGAAAGCGGGCCATGGAGACACTGGTGGTCCAGGCAAATAAAATGAAAAAATGATCACTATTCCTTGTGTGTTCTCCACTTTCTTCGTTCAATTATTCACATTTTTTTCCAGGGCATAATTTCACTATAACTACATGTATTTGTATTTGTACTGTATGTCCTTGTGCAAATGTCAATACGGTATACTTAGTAAGGAGGGTATAATATTTATTTTGGGGAAGGACCCCCCAAACAAAATAAAACAACACCAGAGGCCACGTCACCACTCGTGCACCCTTCTCACCTTTTTCACCCCTGACCCGTTTTCATGCCTGCACAGTCTAAAGACATGCAGCTCAGTTCAACTGGCTACTCTAAATTGCCCAAAGTTGTGTATGTGTACCTGCCACCAGATGAGGATTTGGGTCTCTCTGGTGTGCTATAATTACCCAAGAGAATTCATGGAAAGCTAGTGATGGCTTCCTGGATCACTGACCCTCAACTATGAGGATGGCAGACAGAATGTGCTAATGTAACCTATACTCAGACCAATCAAACGGCTCAGTAAAATGATTATTTGTGAGTAGTTAACATAACGCACATAGAGCACATAAATCTATTTACATATGTGTCAAATAGCATTGTCATGCATAGTAAATGCACAATAATGATTTTAATGAAATGTCAGTGAGATCAAATTACAATTTCTCTATACTTAACCACCCCAGACAGCAAACAAATGCCTCCCTTGTTTTGTTTAATCACAAGCACAAGCTGAGGAACAGGATTCAGGATCATGCTTTTTCCATGTTTATGTATGAAAGTTGTGAGTCAACTCGCAACACACTGAGCTCAGGCATATCAATGTGACAGCTGATAAAGTACTGGAGGTCTACTGCAGGAGGAAAAAAATAAGGGTAGATCTGGTTTTATCAGGTAAGGTGGCCATTTCCACCTATGACTAACCTGTTGTTTTAAACGATTTTCAGTGGAACTGTACGGTGTCTTGCAAAAGTATTCATCTCCCTTGGTGTTTGTTCTGTTTTGTCGCATTACAAGCTGGAATTAAAATGGATTTTTGGAGGGTTAGCACCATTTGATTTACACAACATGCCTACCACTTTCAAGGTGCACATTGTTTTGGGGTTTTTTTTATTATGACACAAACAATAATTAACATGAAAAAACAGAAATCTGGAGTGTGCCTAGGTATTCACCCCCTTTTGTATAAAACCCCTAAATAAGAGCTGGTCCAACCAATTCACTTCATCAGTCACATAATTAGTTGATTAAGATCCACCTGTGTGCAATCAAAGTGTCACATGATCTGTCACATGTTGTGTACCAGGGAGCACCATTAAATTCATCCATTATCTGTAGCCACTTATCCTGTACAGGGTCGTAGGCAAGCTGGAGCTGATCCCAGCTGATTATGGGCGAGAGGCGGGGTACACCCTGGACAAGTCGCCAGGTCCTCGCAGGGCTGACACACAGAGACAAACAACCATTCACACTCACATTCACACCTATGGTCAATTTAGAGCTACCAGCTAGCCTAACCTGCATGTCTTTGGACTGTGGGGGAAACCAGAGCACCCAGAGGAAACTCATGCAGATACGGGGAGAACATGCAAACTCCACACAGAAAGGCCCTTGTTGGCTGCTGGGCTCAAACCCAGGACCTTTTTGCTGTGAGGCGACAGTGCTAACCACTACACCACTGTGCCACCCCACCATTAAATCCATTATAACAAAATGGAAAGAATATGGCATGACTACAAACCTGACAAGAGAAGGCCGCCCACCAAAAATCACAGACCGGGCAAGGAGGGCATTAATCAGAGATGCAACAAAGACACCAAAGATAACACTAAAGGAGCTGCAAAGATCCACAGTGGAGATGGGAGTATATGTCCATAGGACCACTTTAAGCCATACACTCCACACAGTGTGGCTTTCTGGAAGAGTGGCCAGAAAAAAATAATTGCTTAAGAAAACACGTTTGGAGTTTGCCCAACAGCATGTGGCAGACTCCCCAAACATATGGAATAAGATTCTTTGGTCAAATGAGACTAAAATTGATCTTTTTGGCCATCATGGGAAATGCCATGTGTGGTGTAAACCCAACACCCTGAGAGCACCATTCCTACAGTGAAGCATGGTGGTGGCAGCATCATGCTGGGGGAATGTTTTTCATCTGCAGGGACAGGAAAGCTGGTCAGGACTGAAGGAAAGATGGATGTCATTCAATACAGGGCAATTCTGGAAACACCTGTTTGAGTCAGCCAGAGGTTTGAGACTGGGACGATGGTTCACGCTCCAGCAGGACAATGACCTAAACATACTGCTAAAGCTACACTGCAGTGGTTTAAAGGGAAATATTTAAATGTCTTGGAATGGCCTAATCAAAGCACAGACCTCAATCCAATTGAGAAACTGTGGCATAACTTGAAGATTGCTGTACACCAATGCAACCCATCGAACTTGAAGGAGTTGGAGCAGTTTTGCCTTGAGGAATGGGCAAAAATCCCAGTGGCTAGATGTGCTAAGCTAATAGAGACATACCCCAAGAGATTTGCAGCTGCAATTGCAACAAAAGGTGGCTCTACAACGTATTGTTTTTTTTGTGTGTGTGTGTGTGGGGGGGGTGAATACCTATGCACACTCCAGATTTCATGTTAATTATTGTTTGTGTCACAATAAAACAACAATTTTCACCTTTAAAGTGGTAAGCATGTTGTGTAAATCAAATGGTGCTAACCCCCCAAAAATCCATTTTAATTCCAGCTTGTAATGCGACAAAACAGAACAAACACCAAGGGGGATGAATACTTTTACAAGACACTGTAATGCTGATATTTTCATATTTTATTTCATACATTTATTAATGTTATTAATCTGCCAAGATTGATTGACACTTCAGTACTTAAATTCTGGCATCCACCCAAAATACACTTCTCAGTTTAATTGTACAGATTGCATGATGATATTATTTAGCACATTTACTCATCCCAATGGAAATAGATGAATTCGACTAAAGCTCATAATTTCTGAACTTCAACTAGGATAAACCAATGTAAACGGTTCTCCAACTTGGAAGTCCCACTTGGAAATTCGGGAAGGTCTCTTCAACCCTGAGTTCAGCACACAATTGCTAATAAAACATACTCTTTTGTAGGGATGGATTGCCATGCCCGTAGCCATAGTAACTATTCATGAACCATCTTCTCCCTTTCACTCTATAGCATTGAGCACACCAATCCCTGTACTCGATGCCATGTTCTATCTCCACCCATTCTTCTGGATACAGAGATGATACCAGATACCAAATACAGTGATTTCATGACTATGCTTTAAACCCGCGGCGGAATCTAAATTCTTTCTCTCTGGCGGTGGTTTCCACACATGAAAAAGAAGCTGATGCATCAGTGCTACAGAAGGACAGAGAACAAAGAACGAGCTATTGATACCCAGTGGCGGCTCCAGAGATTTTTCCTTAGGGTGGCAAAGGAAGGGCATAGGTTCCAGGAGGGGGTCATAGGTTGTCGATGCAGCAGTTTATGCAAATTATAGAAATCATTTTTACTTACGCTCAAGAAAGACTCACAATCAAGTCATCTTACTGCTAGTGTAATCTCTGCAAACTAAGGTCAGGACAGATCATGGGACAGATAGCTAACTAAAGCTTCTATGCTAGCGGAGCAAGACTAGCGTGCTAGTCTAGTTGCTGACCGACCAATATAAAAAATATTGATAATAAACATAGCTGGGCTAAAAGAATAATTGAGTACCAAAATGCATTTAACATAGAAAGGACAAGACTGTGTTCTATCAGGTGAAAACAATTTGACCAACCTCTTTGCTCCAGCACATTGCCTCATCAGAAGTTGAGCATTCAGAAGAATCATAACAGAAGAACGTCTCTCTCTGGGTGAAACCATTTCAAAATTCTGGGGGTGGGGTGGGGTGTGAAAGAACATAAATAACGGTAGGTAGAGATTAGATGAGGGCTTTGTATCTCTGTAGATAGATAATTGAATTTCAAAAATATGTTTTAATAAATATTTCTTTTTAAAATAGGGGGGCAACTGTGGAGCCCTGTGATGACCTGGCGACTTGTCCAGGGTGTACCCTGCCTTTCATCAGTAGTCAGCTGGGATAGGCTCCAGCTTGCCTGCGACCCTGTAGAACAGGATAAAGCGGCTAGAGATAATGAGATGAGATGAGAGTTGTAATAATAACTGAACCGGTTAGTTACTGCAGCCCACACAGTATTTCAAAGAGAAAAGGCGACCAGATCCCTTTTCCCTCTCTCAATGTCGACGAACTATAAACAAGATTCCTTCCAGATCATTGGACAACCGACAGAACACCGAAGATCTTCAGCTGACGAGCTGTAAAAGTGAAAGGAACAAAACTGTTTTCTCCCTGGACCTGCGCTCCGCGCTGTCTTCGGATAACAGAAGGTGCACTTTCAGCCGTCAAACAAGAGCGATCTCAAGTAAGGCTGGCATCTGGGCAATTGTTCGTCTTAGTTGTGGCTAGTTAACTTGAAGATTGTTGTTTATTTGAATTCATTTACGGTTTAAATGTATGCATTTTGATTTACATGAAAGTCGGTCTTAGACCACGTGTTGTTTGATTTTCTTTGTTTACTATCTGTATTTAGTTAGATCGTGCATGCTCTCTCTCTCTCTCTCTCTCTCACTCTCTTTTTAACTCCATCCGTTGTACTACGCTTCTCAACACTGGGATTTCAGGAGTAGCTAAGGGTTGAGTAGAAGTTGGGTTTAAGGCCTAGCTGAACTAGTTTAAGCTACAGATTCCTTTGTGCGCTGTCCTTGTTGATCATCCCCCTCAAGGCGGGGCCTGGCACAAAGCTCATGCATTCCATTCGCATTCCATACACACACACACACACACACACACACCTACTCATACACACACCCTCACACAGACACACATAAACACTTGATTTCCCTATCACATTTTAACATCCACTCACCCCTACACTGTAAACTTGCATATAGCTTATTACTTCTGATCACCACTCGTGCCTTAATTATCATCATGTACACTACTGATTCTTATTTGTATACATTGTATTACCATTTATGTTGAATTATTCCTTGGCTGCTATTGTTGCTGTATCTGATCAGTATTAGTTTGCTAATTCATGTCAGCGATTTCAATAAATGGTATCTTTGGAATAAGCTGTGTCCTGCTTATTGCTATAACATCCACTGAATGCCAACCTCTGCTAAACAAGTATTCTAATTGCTTTCACCCATTTGGTTGTTATGTGAATGTTATAGATCTAGAGTAAACATATTACATTAGAGCTACAATACTCAATAATCTATAGCAACATCACCACCAAGTTATTCCAGTGATTTTAACAGTTTAGCTATAAACTATTAGACACTTGAATTTATGATTAATGAATTTATGAGACTGATCCCTTTTTACATGAGACTGATTTGATAAGCCTATTGCACCTACACTTTCATGGCGCTGTCCATGTTTTTCCCCATCTTTGTAGCTTGCACATGCCAAGCTCAAAATTTACATCATTCCAAGTTTAGACTTCAGAGTTAAATTGAATGGAGCATAATTCCTGGCTACGCCACTGGGCTAGGTTGCCTGCTTTTATGTTCTGCTATGCTTATATAAATTGTTTAAAATAAGAAAGATCACTAGCAAGCAAAACTAAACCATCAGGCATAGTTGATCATTCTATCATATCTATATTCATTTCTGTATTTGTATGTGTAGGAATAAACAATGGTGTAATGGGATTAAATAATCTCCCTGCTTGTGAAATTGCCTATTGTTCTGTTTGCGAGTTTCACTGACTATCTTTTGAGGGAGGTTTCGATGGAAGACACTGGATTTAAGGCAGCAACTCCTTTGGTCGCAAAATCTGGCAGATGTTAGAATGATCTGCGAATATTGCATGCAGCATTTTTTTTTTATCTTGAGAGATTGCTTTTAAAATGAGTTGAAACATGTAAAAGAGAGAACGAGTGTTAAGGATGGAGCAGTAAGTCAGCATGGCTTCCTCTTCTTTCTTATTCGTTTTTCTCCCTGGGGATGGCAATAAACACATTTCAGAGGACAAAGATGAGTTCTTAAATGGAAAACATGCCTCTTGTCCAGCCTCAGGAAGTCTGGATCCATCCAGGCGGAGACGCCTCACCCAAACATGAATTCATTTATTTTGTTTTCACTTCTGAGCTGCAGGGATGGACTGAAGCAAGAGCTCATCGAACTGCTCTCTCTCAAACCCACACAAGCTGCTACAAGTCTTACTTAACCTTGAGTTATAAAGTGCTTGTCAAGTAGTTCCACACATTCTCCTTACACACCAGTGGAAAAAATATATTACCAGAAACGTGAGAAATATTTGACAACAATAATTAATCAAATCTAAGCAGCACTGCTTCTATATAATGCTTTGTCAAGTGCACACGCCATTTCAAAGGTAATTAATGCTTCAGGGTAAATGACTGTATCGTGTTAGCAGATGAAGGACAGATCCTCCCAGCCACCAAGGCTTGCTTCTTTTTTTTCCCTTCTCATCTACCTCCCTCTGCCCCTTCCCCATTGTAGCCACACTCCTCTCTACTTAATTAACCCATTGATCAGCGGTCTTGTAAATTAGGCCTTCTGAGAAAAGCTGGCTAAAACTTCCACCCTTTCTGTCTCTCTCCTTCCTCTTACTCTGTGCTGCCTCCTTTGGTTTGACAACAAGGCCCTGAAATGGAGGATTCCCCCTCCACTCACTTTTAACTGAGACATGTCATCATTAAGGGCCAGCGGCATTGTTCGTCTGTGTTGCGATTTAAAAAGGTCCAAAGCAAGGCAGCCATGTCTCTCTTAAAGCACAACATTCATTAGCCCCAACCTTTACATGGCCCCTGTTGGCATTGCTGTTCACCTTCTGTCCTCTTTCTCTCTCTCTCTCTCTCTCTCTCTCTCTCTCTCTCTCTGTTTCTAATGCTATTAAACTGGGCTGTTTTGATCACTATGGGAAGCTGAGAATGCACTCTGAGCTTGAT
The DNA here is from genome assembly GCF_027579695.1 of Neoarius graeffei. NCBI lineage: Eukaryota > Metazoa > Chordata > Actinopteri > Siluriformes > Ariidae > Neoarius > Neoarius graeffei. The sequence goes on along the minus strand of NC_083569.1, from coordinate 75,755,264 downwards.
CTCCTCCCAGATGCATCCACAACATTGACCAAGCCACTTTCCCTGAAGCACTACTCTGTCTGAAACACACACACACACACACACACACACACACACACACACACACACACACACAAAGTCAGTTCAGCTCCACCTGACATCTGGCAACTTCTGTGCCTTATGATGCAGGCATGTTATTAAATGGATCAATATTTCCAGACAAAGGGACCGCAAAAAGGGGGTGATCCTCATTTATAGAGGTGAGTATTCATAGATCTACAGAACCCTGTATCTTGCGTACTATTCAGACAGGATATGAATTTCAGGCTTATGATCAATTACATTACATTAATGGCATTTAGCAGAGACTCTTATGACATACAACATACCCAGAGCAGCCTGGGGAACAGTTGGGGTTAGGAATGGCACTTCAGCCATTCCTGATGGAATCAAACCAGCAACCTTCTGATCCCAAAGCTGCTTCTCTAACCATTAGGTCATGGCTATCATACATGCTAAGTGATTATTGATATGAGAGAACTGAAATCCCAGATATACTCCAATAATGATTACATTACCCCCCTCCCTGCAAAACTAGTCAAATCTGAATAGGGCTTTTTAAACGCACCCTATTTTTAGTGCTTCAGTTCTTTGCATGGTGGTGCAGTTGTTTGCATTGTTGCCTCACAGTGAGAAGGTTCTGGGTTCGAACCTCAGGGCCGACAGTGGCTTTTCCCTGTGGAGTTTGCATGTTCTCCCCGTGTGTGCGTGGCTTCCCTCTGGGTGCTCCAGTTTCCCCCACAGTCCAAAGACATGGTTAGGCTAACTGGCTACTCTAAATTGCCCATAAATGTGAATATGTGTGAACGGTTGGGTGGGAGCTGCTGTACATCCTTGACATCCACCCTGGGTAACTCCCCTGAGCTAGCTAACAAATCTCCAGTAAACAGTTAACTCCAGCTGACATACAAGAAGAAGTTCTTTGCACCATAACTCCAACACTCCAACCAATCCCAAAATGAGAAAGATGACCATATACCAAAGTGAAAATGTAGAGACTTGATGCTTGATTATCTGCCTGAGCTCGGCTAGAGTGCACCATCATAGCCTTTCGGCACTTGGGCTACTCTTCCCTGCCTCAGTTTCCTATCTCACACAAAAAAGCATTATTCTGGGAATAAATGAGTCTGGCTCAATAAACACATTAGGAGCAGACAAACTGCGTTCGTGCCTCGATTATTGCACAACTCCTTCCAGCTATAGTTCTACACACTTTGTACAAAAGATCATTTTCCCTCAAAGGCTGTGGTGCCTTTCTTCTATAATAACATTGCTTATTGGTAGTTTTCATGGTGATATATAGGCTTTTGTTCGAGTATCACTGATTGTAAATGCAAGTGATTTTTGCGGCTGTCTGCAGTTGAGTCATACCCCCTCTTTAAGTGGTTCTGAATAATACACTTACGCTTGTTGATTATTGAGAAAAAAGCGAGCGGAAGATTAGACAATGAGTGGATGGTTATAAAATTTTAGCAAGTATATGTGTGATCTAATTTATGTGGGCATGCCTATTGATGATCGCATGTTCATCCCATTAAATTTCCCTAGTGGCATGTAATAAAGGTGGTGTCAGTAACCTTGGCACAAATTAGTTGAAGCAAGCTCTTTTAAAAGTCAAATACAAAACAAGTACAGACTCTCAGTCTTTCCTTTCCAAATCATGTGCATGAGTGCTGCCTAGCTTCAAATGCCTGAATGCTGGTGCTGGAGGAGACTGCTGATTGGTTGGATGTTTGTGGTCTACTGCATTTGTTTTTATGAATATTTAAGAGCCTAAAGCACTGCAGAGTAGTTTTGTTTTGTTTTATTTTATTTCAGGCTCCTGGAAAGTGAGGAGAATTTTATCAAAAAGACTTACCCTGTGTCCGAAATTGCTCACTCGTTCACTACTCCCTACTCCCCATATAGGGAATTACTATATAGAGGACTACAGTATATAGTGAGCTCATTGGTAAAATGAAAAAAAAAAAAACGCTTTCGGACACTAGTCCATTGTGCTGGTATTTACATCATTACTGTCACACAATTAAAATGTGCCAGATCAGTCAGGTGGTGGGTTTCCAAAATAATAAATACATGCATGTATTTTTGTGATAAATACATATTATACTGAGCATATTTCCCACATTAATCAATACAAAGTACATGCATCTTTCAGGTTTTTTTTAAATCAAGGCTGAATACTTTCTTCTTTGCTGCTGCCTTTTATTAAATCAAATTTGAGACTCTTAATTTGATTTCTTTCAGTGCAACCGCAATGCATGATGGGATATATTGCTTTGGTGAGTGACCATCGGTTGTACACTACTTTTTGTGATGCATTGTGGGATACTTTGAGTGCACTGTATAGGGTGTAAATAATCCTCACTAAGGTTTTGGACAGCACTACAAAATGGCATCCCCACTATATAGTGCCCTATTGTCATGATCTGCCCCGGACTTCCACTCTGGAGATTTACTGTCTCCCAGTTCAGCGCAATCCAGATTCGGGACGGGACTTCCATCTTGTCGGCATTCACGTGGTCTGCTCTGCTGTGTATAAATAGGCCGTTCTCTTGTCTGTTTCTCACGTGGTCTCTGTGCCATTTTTTGCTTCCTGGATTTTTGCTCTCTGTTTTGCCTAGTCTTAGCCACAGTTTTTTGCACTCACATTTTGTCAGTTTTTCATGTTTTTTGCACTATGTTTTTTTGTCTCCAGTTTTTGTCAGAACTATTTATGTTTTTTCATATTAGCACCTTGTTGTTGTCTGGATTATTTTTGCTATTTTTGTTTGACTCTTTTTGGACTTTAATTAAGTCATTTTTTATTCACTGGATTTTCTGGTTTGTGTTCTGCTATTGGATCCTAACTCACCACATCTCGCCACCCTTAACACCTATATAGTGAGTAGGGAGTGATTTCAGACACAGAGTTAGCAATTGTTGATCTGATATGAAATTAATTTACCACAGCACTTGCTCTGAAGGTGTTAAATATATATATATATATATATATATATATATATATATATATATATATATATATATATATATATATTTTAATAACAGTGCAACATGGAGCACAATTTTGGCTATGTATATATTGCATATTCATACTTGCCAACCCCCAGAGAATGAAAAGTGGTAGATCAGATTGCGTGATGCAGGGGGGTCTGGGAGCATCTCCCTCTGAAAATTTGAAAAAAAAAGTGTAAAATGGTGCATTCTCCTCCATTCTGAGTGCCATATTTGAAGAAAACTGATCGGGAAATCAGACCGACATACTTCACAAAATACTGCTTTTCACCTTGCCTCGATACTTTGATGCCGGATGATCCAATGACCAAGTCGCCTTGAACTTGTTGTCATAGCAAATCTTTTTTTTGGGGGGGGGGGCATTTTCTTTGTTTGCGATCACCAGAACGTGTTTGGTTTTTACAAATACTGTTGTGATTTGTTCCAACATGTGAGCTGGTTGCTGGTTGGCTAGATCTATAATGAGAACCAATGGAATGGCGCAATAGAGTGATACTATTTAGATTCAACATCATTATCACACCATTCCACTGGCTCTCAGCTTCAGTTAATAGGACTATTTGATGCTATGTACTTGTATCCCCTATGCCGAAAACAATTAGCGAGGTCAGAAGAGCAAATCCAGCAGTGTTCATTGATTATTTTGTAATGTGGTAGTTTTTAGTACTGAAAGCAGTAGGCGGTATTCACCTGTCAAAAGCGGTAGACTACTGCATGAATCAGTAGAGTTGGCAAGTATGCTGTTACAACCCGGCTCAAGACCATAACAAAAGAGGAGGACATGCATGTTTAAATAAGAAAACTCAAGAATGTATTGGAATAAACATAAACAAAACTTAAACTGAAGAGATAAAGGCAAACAAAATAATGCCAAACATACACAAACCAAGCAGGCCCAAAAAGGACAGCTGCCACCTGTCCCTTCCTCTCTCTGTCTGGTATCTGCCAAACTGATCTTATATAGAAGCTGAACCACGTGAGACAGGCCTCAGGTGAACAGGTGGGAGGAGCCAATGTAAAACAGGAAAATCAAACGAGCCCAAAGATCATTACATATGCATATTAATTCCCTCTTTCTGATATATTATTGCTTCTGTAGTAACATGCTACACAGGGACATGTGTGGCAGACAGTCTGCATAAATGTATTGTCAAAAAATGTATGTAATTGTTGATATGGTGAAGCTTTCTGTGAGGAGACATTTAGCATTTTTGGAAGGAGTTTCCAGTGCAAGTCTGTTCCAGTCAGTCTTTGTGGTCAGAAACTTTGTGGGCTTTGTGGTTTCTCATCTTTTTTTAATGTTACGATAGACAAAAAACAGAGTAGTGAACGGCTGTTAAAACAAGAATTAGCTCATTTTATGGACATTCCATAACAATAGTTACTATAAATGGATAAAAAGGAGAAATAGCACAACCATTTTTTTATTTTTTATTTTCATTTTCTGATACTGATAGTGAAATCTTGGGTATCATTCCATATCAGTACCCACTTGATATTTTTGTCCTTTAATGTAATGTCATAAATATAATAAAGTTTACATATAATGAAAATCAATCCTAACGAAAAGTCTATTTACATGGTTAAAAAAATGCACTTTGTCCTCTGGTATCCAGTCTACCTATATTTATTTATTTATTTATTTATTTATTGCTGCTATTTCCCCAATACTGATCCTGAGTATTGGATTGGTGCCATTTTGAATTAAAAAAAAGTACACATTATTATTTAATTAATATGAAATTGTATTTATTGGCAAGTTGCTGAAGTATAAGAGGATTAATATATTTTGGGACATGCAGTTATAGGAAAATAATCAGCCTCAGGGTGGTAACAGCATCACACCACCCTGCCAGTGATGATTTTCATGCTTTATTCCTGACACAAGAGATAACTTGGCATGATTGCTGGTAGCATCACTGAGGTGGCAAGTAGAGAGCAGCTCCAGGGATCACTGAGCATGGTGTCACCCTCCTGTCTCATACTGCAGCCCACAGTCACTACACAGTCTGACACTTCAGACAGCTTGCAAACAGTTTATACAGGACATGCAGGGAAAAGGCACTGTTTCAGCCTGTTTCTCTCCCACTCACACACCTTGCTGCATGAAGTGTCTGGAGAGTTGCTTCTGCTTTGCTGTTCTGCGCTGTCATTGTTTAATGAGGCCAGTTTACTCCCCTCTTTCCCTTTATGACTGGATTGCTGAGAGGAGCAAGAAAGAGCAGGAAACCACGATCAGCCATTGATCATCGCTCTCAACCAATCAACAGTCAGCGCAATGGGCCATGTGACCTGGCAGGCATCTCATCGCTTATATTGTATATTGTGCGTCAGGTTGTGTGTCAGTGATGAAGTGAGTGTATGTGACAGCATTATCATATGAGTTGTGTATCTTGTTATACCCAACATCAGCACACCTTTCTAAAAATAAACAGCAATGTGCTTTGATTGAGAAAAATGAGAAAGCAGAAGATGAATGAAGAAGAGAAAGAAAAAAAAAACCCAGAGAGGCAGAAAAGGGACTAAAGTGCCTTAGTATGCACATACACCCCACCCCACCCCACACACATTCACACTCATTGATCTTGTACATGAACATACATGCACATGCAAACAGTCCTTTATTCACGTCACGCTGCCAAAGAAGCAGTTGTGGTGCTATACTGTGAACACACACACACACACACATTTGGAATTTATCCAAATAGGAATACATTATTTGGATTGAACATATAAAGTGTTCTAAGTGAATACTAATATAGATGTGAATCCATTTACATTAATGGTATTTGGCAGATGCCCTCCCCAGAGCAGGTTACAGAAGTGCTTTGAAGTCTTTATCAATAAATGTATCCTCATACTGTTTCACAAGGTCGCAGATTAAGAGTACTATCAGTCTAAAAACCCTTTTGGAGAGGTAAGTATATGATGAAAAAACATGCATGGATACAGTCTATAAAAATATAGATATGAATAGGAAGTGTTTTTTTTTTTTGCAAAAAAGCTTGCTGTAAAGGTTCACAGGGCATCTGGTTGACATGAGAGCTCAACGAGACTGACTCGACACATGTTCGCTGTCATGAACGTGAGGTGCTCTATGATGCATTTACATAGCTACTACCAGGTCAAGGTCTCTGTGCTTTAAAATTAAGCCCCTAGTGTGGTTATATTTTGGAAAATAGACAAAATGTGTTATCTCAGGCAGGTCGCCATCATCATCACTGCCAAACCCGATCCAGGCTTGAGGTGAACCATGTTTGATTGACTTGGCCAGAATTGCAGCAGAAGGACGGCCAGTTCCTTTCTGTACACTCACACACACCTCTGGGCAATTTAGAGTAGCCAGTTAGCCTAACCTCATGTGTTTGGACTGTGGGGGAAACCGGAACACCCGGAGGAAACCCACACAGACATGGGGAGAACACACAAACTCCACACAGAAAGGCCCCCATCGGCCACTGGGCTCAAACCCAGAACCTTCTTGCTGTGAGGTAATAGTGCTAACCACTGCACCACCATACCACCCCTCAGGCAGGTACAAAACAAGCAAACAAACAAAAAAATGAGCCAAGTGAGTGGGATTAGAAACAGCACCATGCACAGCTTTAACTGAGACAAAATTGTGAACTGAAATGAGGAAATGTCAGTACTAGAATTCATATAGTGCTGCAATTTCTACCCTGGTTTCTATTTTTCCAGTGTTTCAAAACAAAACAAACAAACAATGAAACAAATAAAAACCCTATAGTTTAGGCCATGGGCACTGGTGTCCTGATACTAATATGAATATTTGAATATTCTGAGCACTAAACAGCTACAAAAATAGATATAGATAATGATGTTGCATTACCCCTAACACACACACACACACACACACACACACATTGAAAGCCTTTTAAATCATTCGACTGTGTCATAATTGTGATAAGATACAGGCATCATTTTCGCTGTCACAGGAAGCTGAGCACCTCATAGAAAATGAGCACTGTGACAAGAGCATGATTATACACCTGCAGAATGAATGGCAGCAATTTTTCAGAAATTCACCTGCCACTCAGGAAATAGGAAAAATTAGGACATATTACATTGAAAGAAAATCGGTCAACTAGATCATTATTTGCATGAACTCTCTTTGCTTTCACTGACATCTACACTGATGCCTGTACACACAGAGCCACACACTCACACAGATTGACTCCTGATTAGATGCATTACCGTTTCTGATGGCTCCTTTAACTGTAGCACTTACTCAAGCTGGACGAGAGAGAGAGAGAGAGAGAGAGTTATTTTTTGCCCACAGGTGGACAAGTGGAGGCAAAACAATGCATCATAAGCTGCAGATAACCCAGCTATTCAAGGGCCAGATGTGTTCTATCTCTAAACACACACACACACAAAGCTTTAATGTGTATGTGATGATGCACTTAACACCCTCCTAAACCCCCACCAAATGTTACCTTGTGATATGTGAAATGCTTAGAGGGAAACATTCACATTACTATTGTCATTTGTGGAACAGCAATGATGCTACGAATACTATTAAATATGAATCGTTATTTTAAATTCCCCTATAAGGATAAAAAATCTTTGTATATTGCACTCCCTGAAGTCATATTTTATTAATGGAGAATATTCAAATTACTGTTTGAGCCTACAGCACACACAGGCTTCTGTATGTGAGAGGAAATGATGAAACGTTAATATTCTGTGAACATGTTCATTTTCTCGATACTTTCTTCTATTACACTAAGTGGCTGAATACTCAGCAGAAGCACTTGGTCAAGTAAAGAAGTCAGCATTTATTTGACTGAGACACAGAGGGGTGAATGAGGCCATGAAATCCATTAGCACAAATGAAAATGTTCAAGGATGCACTCGCTCCAAATTCCTGCACCAATAAATAGTTGTTTTTTTTTCTTAATATGTGAAATAACACATGCAACCCAGGTCAAAAATACTCTGATTAAATCGTGCTCATCATTGGTTGCTGGATGAAAAGCACTTAACACTTATTAAAATGTGACAGTCTCATAATCTTGAGCCTGAGATGAGAGAGAATTGTATCTTTTCTCATTTTAGGGGAGACATCATTTTCAAGTTGTGTGTGTATGTCTATATCTCTCTCTCATCTCATCTCATTATCTCTAGCCGCTTTATCCTGTTCTACAGGGTCGCAGGCAAGCTGGAGCCTATCCCAGCTGACTACGGGCGAAAGGCGGGGTACACCCTGGACAAGTCGCCAGGTCATCACAGGGCTGACACATAGACACAGACAACCATTCACACTCACATTCACACCTACGGTCAATTTAGAGTCACCAGTTAACCTAACCTGCATGTCTTTGGACTGTGGGGGAAACCGGAGCACCCGGAGGAAACCCACGCGGACACGGGGAGAACATGCAAACTCCGCACAGAAAGGCCCTCGCCGGCCATGGGGCTCGAACCTGGACCTTCTTGCTGTGAGGCGACAGCGCTAACCACTACACCACCGTGCCACCCTCTCTCTCTCTCATATATATATATATATATATATATATATATATACTTTGTTGAATTAATTCAATATCATAGTCGCCACTGAAGTCCACTTGATCCTTGTTTACCGTCAACAGATCGGTCACTCGTCAAACAGTCCGCCAGAATCCGAGTAGGAAATGGCCGCAACAGCCTCCGGGGAATGGCTGAGCGTAGCTGTCAGTCAAACGCAAGTTAGCCAATGGGAATGCATTCCTGGACAGCCCACTCACCTGTTAAGTTTGTGCCAAAATTGCAAGCAAAAAGTCAGGGAGCGCAAACGAGAAAGCTGGAATTGCAACCAAAATAAATTACGTCAAGCAAAACTGAGAAAGACGCAGAACAAAAATAAAAGGTTTCTGAAGAGTAATAGACTGATATTTTGCACGATTACACGAATAATTTGTTTGCCAGTCTAAAAAAATTTGACTTTTTTTTTCTTTTTTTGTATTTTGATTTGTCGTTTTTGTTTGATATTTCAAAAGTATTATATGAACATTTTGGCACAAAATTGATTCCATACTGTTTTAGCCAGCATGAACTTTTTTAGCAGTTTCCCCATGGAAAGAGATGCCATTGCAAAACTTTTGGATTTGAAGAAAAAGAAACACCAAAGAGCCCATAGCGCTGTTTTAGTTGTTTATGATGGGAGAATTAAACAGTATGTCGTAGAACTTGAGTTGCAAAATTAAGCAATCACCCAAAATTAGAATGAAACATTGGGTGTCTTCATTTCAAATAAATCACAGTTTGCCAGGGGAGGCACTGCTCCACACACCCCTGGCACAAGGATATTTAAGACTAATTTTTAAAGAATTGTGGTGCCTACATTAGTCACATGGGATTTAACGAAGCAAATTTCCCTGGGTGATGAAGTATATTGTGTAAGAGTAATTTAGATAGAGCTGGTGTATGGCAGGATTCTGGGCTGTGGAGAATTGGTTAAAGCTCTTAGAGGATGAAGGTAAATGCAGTGGTGGGAGGAGAGGATTATGTATTCTTTTGCTATAACTTGTCCAGAGCTTCTCAGCGAGAGAGAGAGAGAGAGAGAGAGAGAGAGAGAGAGAGAGAGCTTATAGAGGAGGTTTTGTTGAGGTTCCTAAAGCTTAAGAGAGGAAAGAGGTCAAAAAAGAGGACCAGAGAGCATTGGCATAAGAGAGGAAATATGTGGAAGGAATATGAAGTGAAATTAAGAGAAAAGAAACAGGTTGTGTTCGCCAACCCCCGTCTCTTTGCACTGATCTGATGCAAAGTAATCCGCTTTCTGACACTTGCGGTCATTTATGATTGATCATTGGAAAGGATTCAGAGCATCAGTAGTTACAAAATCTGGCAAAGTTCATCAACATCCTCTTTTTTCATTCCAAGTCCATTTAACATTGCCACTGGCAGTCCTCCCTCGGGTTTATAGCCCACTCAGGCTTGACCTTGGGCTCCAAAATAGCTCACAGTGAGCATAGAGTCATGACTGCAGCACACAGATACCCGTACATAGACTATGGACTGTGATTGAACAGCAGAGTTAATGTGGCTGCTCCATTTACAGCTGTACTGCAGGCTTCAGTAACCTGATGTCAGTCTTTAGTTAAAGTAGGTTTTTAACTCTGGCCTGACAGAGTGCACAGCACAGCAGTGTAGCAGGCATCAGATTTGAACTTGTGTTCACTTGGGAGCTCCTGCTTGAAGGGTTTATACTCTGCTAGAGCCCCAACAGGCAGTTTGAGCAGTGAATGGTGATGTTCTTGCCTTTGCCCTAAAGCATCAGCCGATTCTAATTCACAGAGTTATCCATTTTTATTACCCAGCTAGTTATGAAATTTCCTGTATGGTGATGGACGTTTGGGAAATCATACTATTCTGTCTATGTAACATGTTTATTTACTGATTAGCTGATTTTAACCCACCTTGTGCAGCTTCTCCTTCAGGGGAAAACTTGTAATTCTTAACTGTTTCTCAATCCACTACAGCAGGGATCATCAATTGCCTTTCTGCAGGGCTAGAATGTGACAGTTTAATGATTTCCCTGTTCAATGATGCCAGTTTCAAATCACCAGTTAATTATCAGGCTACACAGCTGTGTTAGAACAGGGAAATTGCCCAACTGTGTTGAACCTCAGCCTTGCAGGACTTTATGATCCCTGTAAGAGAATATTCAATGAAGTAGAGTTGATCCAGTCCCACAGTAGTGGCCATGTGACATGACAGTAAGCATGTGGCAACCATCAGTTGTTTTATAATTAAGGAATAGAACACAGTAGGGTGTGCTGTTATAGGAAAATAATTAGTGTCGGGGTGGTGTGATTATCAATACAAAGCTGATTATTTTCTAATAACAGTGCATCCTGATGTATTAAAAATTTCCATTTATAGCACAGTAATTTGCCAACAATAAGCAATTATTGGACGAGGTTGAACAAAATATTGTGATTTTGTCAGTGGTGAGCAAGCAATTAATTATTTGCCGATGTTGAAGGCAGAAGCAAATAATTGCTTGAAAGACAGCAACAAATCACAATTAGTTTGTGAAAGCAGAGTTCAATAATTGTTTTATCATTCAGATTATTTTTCTGAAATACTGATTATAAAGTTCATGCCACAAATCAAACAATAAGAAAGAAATTGAGCCATGTTGACAAAAGTGCGAAGTAACTGAGCATGAGCAGACCATTATTTATAGGCATTTAGCTCAGCCAATCAAAACAGCATAAAAAATTATTTGAATGATAAAAAAAAATTGTTGATCCATCTAATGTCATAAAACTTCCCAGAAATAAGTTAGTTCCTGTCATCACATAATTTATAGCAGCAATAAAACATCCTCTCCTCACTACTCTCTCTTTTTCTGTCTCTTGAAGTTAATTAGACAAAACATGCGACCCGTCTTGTTAACTGCAAACCCTTACACCCTAAAGTTATAGCTTTACCTCCTTCCAAATTGCTAAATGCAGGTCTCCTCACCATATCTTCACCAATTTTACACATCTTTAATTATTACTATAGAAATAATAACATGTTAAAATAGGTGCATGAATATACAGAATGTGATAATGTGCTATGGTTTGCCTGGTATACGATTATTTAGCACAAAAGTCTTTTAGCACAAATCCAAAGTATCTTAGCACAACCCTATGGTCTTTAGCACAACTCTGGATAATAGCCACAATAAATAAATAAATAAATAAATCTCCTCTTGATATAGGAAGGGGTTTATTATGATTGCTTAGGAACTGGAAGCAGGAATTTCTGCTGCTGTGCATGTTAAGGATCAGTTGTTGATCCCTGAAACGTGGACTGAAAATCTGATTCTTTGGTGTCTTTGGATATTTGTAGTTAAGCCATAACAAACATTGAATTGTGGGCACCTTCATAGATAACTTCAGTCACTTCTGATCGTATCACAAATTCAACTGACTGTCAATAATTACACGTTTGCCGAATTAATCAACTGGGGGATTATGTCTCTTGCCCTGCTTGACAATGGGTTTTGCCAACTAAGAAGTAACCAACAGTTGTGATATGTAAACAAATGAAAGAAACTTCCACTAAAGTATCCTAGAATGAAATAATTGAAATAGCTGTACATAGTTTTCCTTTCTTTCAACCTTTTTTATTTTGTAAAAAAATTAAAATAAAGAACAAACAAAAAGCTTTCTTGAAACTCGTATCTTGTAAATTTCGCTTGACTTTTCATTCTTTATCAAATTAACAAATTGTAAATAATAAATATGATAGAATTTAAACTTAGCACTTTAATAAAGACAAAACAAACCTGGAAGTTGGCTGTAATGGTGTACTGTGTCAGGGTACGTGCTGTGTTAAATAATTTGGAGGGAGGATTAGTGACTAACATATGGGCTACATGGGGGTTTCAAGATCGTCGAGTGGGGAAATAAAATCGCTCGTTTTCGACCGGAATCTCAGCAACTTTCATAAAAAAAAAAATCCATCACACATCTTTAAACATGATTAGTAAGTAGTCATAATAAAGATTAAGTGTTCTTGGATCTTGTGCTAAAGAACTTAGAGTTGTGCTAAGAGACTTTAGAACTTGTGCTAAAATACTTTGGATTTGTGCTAAAAGACTTTTGTGCTAAATAACCATAAACCATTTGCCTTATTTGTTACTATTGTCAGATCTACTATTATAGAAAATCAATCAACACTTTATAACCAATCAGATTCAATCATTCAACCACGCTGTGCTATAAACTGTGATATTAAGGACTCAATCACTACCAGAGCGTTGCAGAAGAAGGTTGACCTGCATTAATGTTTTGCTTATGAGCTGAGGACAGGTAAAAGCTTAGGCAGTCAGTATGACATGAACATTTAGCAACACATGCTGATCTGGAGTTAGTTTAGTTCTGACACAGGTGACATTACATGGTAGGTCAGGAAGGAAAAGGAAGGGGACAAAACTTTACACATGAATGTTTCATCAGAGAGAGTTAGGGATATTCATGGAGTTATTAACACATGTACTGTATACTGTGATTAGCATAATGAAGCCTGTGATGTAATTATATTATGGTCGTAGACTCTAATTAGCATATAGAAGCTTCTACTGTAGGTATGTTATTGTAATCTACTCTAATTAGAAGATCCCAGCCTATATTTTAATTATGTTATAGATGTAGACTCTCATTAGGCGCTCCAAGGCTGTATCATGTTTATATTCAGGTCATATGTGCTATATTTTAAATGTCAAGAGAGAGAGAGTTTTGTTTGCTGCCTTAACTAGTCATAGATACAATGATCAGGACAGTAATAATTATGGCTGACAGTTAACAGTTATTCCATGAAATCGAATCGTACATGAGCTGACAGCCGACGAGAAACTACACACCTCATTAGCTATAAGCCATGTATGACGAGATTGAGTGGAATAACTGTTTTATTCTATCCACATTCAATAGATTTTGAGAAACAGAGCAGTTTTATTTTTATTTTTTGCAAATTTGATAAATAAAAACTTTATACAAAACGTCCGACAAAATAATTTCCACTTAGAATGTAAACAAAGCGGTGAAATGACAGGAGCAATTTGTGAAAAATGTTGTAATAATAATTGTTGAAAAATAAAAAAAGATATGTTCTTCCCATCAAATACTTTTATTCCATATTTTGTTGCTTTTTTAAAATATTTTTTGGGGTTTTCTTTTCAAGTAGAGTTTTTATTTTGTCCTCGGTTGGTTCAGCAACACGATCCGCCATTTTGTTTTTTTCTACTCATGGTATATGAGCTGATAGCCTAGTAGTAGAGGATATGAGCAATCAGATTGCACGTGTAGCCCTGTGGCTATTATTTTCATTCATTCATATACAGATATTAAAATGTTTGTGTTGGTAATAAATAATAGTTCATGAAGTGTAAATATGTTTAAAAAATGTTTGATTATAACATGCTAAAAAAAAGTCAGCCATTTCATATACAGTTAAAAGTCAGAGATAAAAGGATGGTGTTAGTTTTAAAATCCATTCACATTTGGTTGTCGGCACAAAAGGCAGGAGACCATGTTTGTTTGTGGGGTAGTGAAGCATCTCTTTATTCTCTCATCTTTGTATGTATATAGCCTTAGCCAATCCTGTCCTTACCTTGTTCAGGTAGGAGGGGCTTAGCGTCACCGACGTGACGCAGCATGTTAGCGACAGCAGAGGCTGCTTTATCGGCGTCCGAGTAGGATAGCTGTAAGCTGTAAAAGTAATGTGAAAACACTTCTAACTTTCAAGACTGACGGAGAGTCGTCCTGTGGTTGATATGTTGACTGAACTCTGAGAAGCTGCCAGAGGTAAATTCATGTGTTTTGATGTGCTCGGTGCTGTTTATTGTAATGTGTAAAAACGAGCTGACTCGCTAATTGCTGCTAGCCTTTAGCTTAGCCTCCTCCTAGGCTTTCACACTGTTTATTCTGCATTGCTGTTAGCAATTGCTAATTTGTGTAAGACAGTCTGTGGGTTTTTCGCCATGAATTATCCTGTAGCTTATTTACTAAGAGGAATTGTGTGATTCAGGACTAGACATTTGCCATAAGAGGGAGAGAGCGAGGACCGGAAGAGCCCTGGACTGTGGGAGAGAGACTGTAGCTGCTGTACTTGAGCGTGGTTTGCCGCCACATGTTGCTGCCCACTCCATTCCCTTGCCGCTGAAACTGCACCTTGCCATTTGCCCCTTTTCCCCCATCTTCATCTCTGACTGTGTGGATTCGTGAGTACACTTAATACTTTGCACGTGCCTTTTTGTTTGTGCTGGTTAAAGCCAGTGAAGCGGCCATTTGTTTCCGGCCTCCCCGCTCACGAGCATCGACTGGGCCTGCAACGTCTTTTATGTACATTTAATAGCCCAGTGTGAATGAGTGTGTGAGTGTGGGCTGTTGACACTTGAGTTTCCCTGGTCATTTCGATTTATTTTACATTTTTTTATTCGGGTTCATCAGGGATCATTGGTGAGTCAAACCGGCCAGATCATTATATGAGAGTTTTGAATACTGTTATAGGTGCATACTTAAAGGTCAACAGTAAGCCAGTTAACTAATTTGCAAATCCAATTCATAACCTTGTAATAAATAATTCTTCTTGTTTGAACTAAATCTTGTGTTGTAATTACGAAGGTGATACTTTTTGGATAAATATAAAACAGGTAAAAGTGAACTTTTATTTTAAAGGGGAAGTACCAAAATTTGTGTTTACTTCTTAGAACTTATTGGAGGCACCGCCAAGTTATTTTATATCAATATCACAGGTAGCGCCAGATGAACTCAGGCCCCGTCCCACTGTACTACATCACCCCTATTATTTCTCAGTCAGTATTCACTAGCTACTTGGGACTTGGGTTACATAAATGGAGGCACCGCTGGGATCGGTTCACTGTATGGCCGGTTAAATTTAAGTAATTAAGATCAAAACTCACATACAATAATGGATCACTCACCCAACCCCCAGTTACTAGCTGAGCTCTTGAAATGGTGTGAAGATGTAAAAGTAGATCCAGCCAATGCTTTGATACTGAGTAATGTACCTACAGAGGCAGTTGTAGCTGATATACGGTAACAGAGTCACTGGAGGCTGTAAAAGTACTCGGCCGAGTTCGCTATAAATCTAAAAAATTAGTCTCACAGCTACAGCAAGACATGATACTCTGTGAGTGCCGAAACCCAGTTGACCCTAAAACAGCTCCCCCTGAGATCTACCCCCTTAATGGTAAAACCCCATGGAAAGTTACCCTTCTCACATGTGCTACCGCCCCGCCTGATGACTTCACACTGAAGTTGCTGAACTTACTGCAAAGTGAAGGTAAATCACTGAATGATCTCCAACCATTATTTGAGCAGAGCACACCCACACAGTCAGACACAACCTCCATCATTCGTGCTGTGGGAGAGTTGCTGGAAAAAACAATGCGACCCCCACAAGAAAACAATGCTTTCCGCAGGTTACGTGTTTTTTCAGGAGTGATACCCACACCTGCAGGGGAGGAGACCCTTGAAAACTGGCTAGAGCAGGCACAGTTAATGCTGGAAGAGTGTGATGGTTCTGTAAAAGAGAAAAAGAAAAGGATTGTTGAAAGTGTAAAAGGTCCAGCATTTGAGATAATCCAGGCTGTGCGGTGCAATGATACAGATGTGCATCCAGATTATTTAGCAGCCCTGGAAAATGCATTTGGGATCACCAAGTCCAGTGAAGATTTTTATTTTGCATTCCGATCCATGCAACAAAAGTCAGGAGAAAGGCTATCAGATTACCTGAGGAGATTAGAGAAGGCTCTGTCAAAAGCAGTCCAGAAGGGAGGCCTTCCCCCTACTTCCTGAGACCGTGCACGAGTAGAGCAG
Organism: Neoarius graeffei; assembly: GCF_027579695.1. Lineage (NCBI taxonomy): Eukaryota > Metazoa > Chordata > Actinopteri > Siluriformes > Ariidae > Neoarius > Neoarius graeffei. The sequence goes on along the minus strand of NC_083569.1, from coordinate 75,738,867 downwards.
TTATTAAGAGGTGCAGCATCAGAGTCGGACATCCTGCTACTCCAGTTGCGTTTGAAAGAGAGATTGAGAAACCCTCCCTCTTTCATGGAGTTACTGAGTGAGATTAGAGTAGAGGAAGATCAGAAAGTGACAAGACGGAATCTCACCACAAGCGTGCACACGGTGCGCACTACAGAGGACAGTACAGCCCACTCTGCTGAAGTAGATGCTCTTAAGAGTCAAGTAAAAGCTTTAGAAGCTAAAGTACAGCAGCTATCAGTCAAAGAGAGACCCCCAGTGTTACACATTGATCCTGAAGTGCAGTCACTGAAGGAACAAGTAGCTAGTTTGCAACTGTTAAATCAGCTCAGAGAGCAATCAGCCATGCAAGAGACCCCAATAACACCAGAAAAGTACCCCCAAAGGTTTAGATCAAGACCGCCCTTTAAACCTAGGAAAAACAATAACACTACAGATGGCCAGAGTGTATTTTGCTACCGCTGTGGAGAGGATGGTGTAGGTAACACCGTCCCTTTAAGAAACTACATTTCCCATCAGCCAACTTCCACGTTGACCTATGTCACGCCTGGGTGGGATCACCTACGTCACATCCTCTTTGCAGCCATAAGTAACGGAACACGTTTCCGCTCTTTCTCTCTCTCATCTGGACTGTTCCTGTCTGCACGTACAAAGAGATCCGCTCCGCCGAGCAAACCAGATAAAGACGTCTTTCCTTTTCCTCAAGAATCAGAGTTTCGTGCTTTTCTTTCACCTTTTGCCACGGTAGATTCTAGAATCACGTGACTTTAAACTCAGATTGAGTTACAATCGGTTTTCAGTTATTCATCATAAGTACGTACAGACTGCAGCCCAAGCAGTTAATTAATGTTAGAAGTGACCGGCTCCTTCTAATAAAGCGCTGTGCACATTATTTTAATCAGAGATTTTCTTCCCATGAACTACAAAGCGTCGGATCAAGAATTCTCTGCCTTCTACAGAAGTCTTCACGAACTCCTGTAAAATTCAGCATCTTTGTAGCTTCTCTGTATTCCTACACAGAGGCAAGATACTAAGTAAGACTGGCAAATTTTGGGCATAAAACTAGTCTTAGGAATTAACTTTATGAAGAAGTGTGAATTTAAACTCAGGAACGGTTTAAATGTGTACACTGTAGACCCTCAGGGTATTGAATTAATTATTGTTCTATTTTTGTCCTCTCAATTGTTTAATAGATACGGTTTTGCATGCTCTCTCTCTCTTTTCCTTTCTAACACTTTAATTTCATTATTACACATATTTTGACCTCATCAAGATTTCAGTGGATTTAGTAGTGTTATAAGCTAGCTTAGCTAGCAACACAATGCTAGTCTTTGTCTAGGCCACAAGGCCTCCACCACGTGGACTCACACTCGCTCACAAACATACCTTAGCTAGCATTCCTTTGTCTTAGCTAGCAACACAAAGCTAACTCTCTTGTTGTACTTAGAAATACATGGAGTTAGCTACCAAAGCTAATCTTTTGTCTTCACCACAACACACACACACACACACACACACTCACACACACAAACACACACACATACCTCATTGTTTGCTGAAGATTTCAACTGCTATTATTCATTTTATCTTTGTTATAATAAATTCATTTATTATTGAAACTGTGTGTTTATTTGTGTACCGATATTTTTGAAGCCATCCAATCTCAAAAGAATTCCAAGGTGCATATGAGTTATATAATACAGTAAGTGATCATATTAATTTGGAATATGCCATAATTTAGCTGTTTGGTAATTTATTATTAAGCACCAAAATTAATGGTATTAATTAATGAGACTGATTCAATGAGACTGATTTAATGAGATTAATTAATGAGACTGATTTAATATTTAATGAGACTGATTTAATGAGATTGATCACTTAATTACAAATTGCACCTACAATTAAATTGGTGCCCCATGTGAGGCGATTGGTGTTGACTTCTTGAATATTGTTGCAACAACAGATAAACTATCAGTTTGATTCAGCAGTTGCCAAGGTATATCCCCAGGTGTGTTAGACGGTTAACACTAGCGTGATAACCATATCACAAATACTAATAACCTATTCATAACTTAGGATAAGAGATAGCATTGTCAAACAAAATAAACTTTATCAACTGATTAATTAATTACATAGTTAATATTAATTAATAAAAATGAATTAATAAATTAACTCATTGATTAATTAATTATCTAACATCCAACCTAAGTAAAATGGCATCCCCTCGTGTCTCAGAAATTGAAGACAACACTCAAGACGTGTCTCTCCTTGAGGTCATCGCAGACCTCATTCACTGCTCTGCCTCCGAAAAGGCAAACATTAGGAACACGAGCAAGAGTGAATGCCAAAACAACATAGATAACTCGAACAAACATATGAGAGATCCAAAAAGAACAACCATTGGTGTCCAAGAGGCACTAGGTAAGCTATTCCTGTCATACTTCCGAGATACTGATTCAGAAATTAGACGCCTCCGCGTAGAGGTTGAAAGGCTGACCACCAGCAATGCCGAGCTGGCAGCCGACAACAATAATTTATATAGGGAGCATGAGCTCTTGAAAACCTCCCTTGATGATTGCGCCGAAAGGCTAGAGAAAGCCAAAATGGCTGCCAAGAGGGCTGCCGAGGAGCAGACCCCCCAAGAAGAGCGCGAGGGGCGTGAAAGACCCCCAACAATGCGCCGAAGCTCAGAGCGGGAAGAGGCGTCCGAACCGGACACCGTAGATTACCTGGTTGAGGACCAGACACCCCGCCAAACTCCATCAACTCGCTATACGACTTCGTCGTTTAGCCAGGGTGGAGCCGTACTGTGCTCATCCCGAGCCCAGGACCATAGCACACCCAGGTCAGTGTGCTACAGTATCCCTGATCCATCTTTGGATGAATCAGGCTATGAATCTAGTGCGAAACGGGAGCAGTACCAGAGTAGCTTAGATAGTGAGTACTCAGGAGAGCCAAGAAGGCCGCACAAGGACGTGCACCAAACTCTTCGCTTACAGCAAATTGACCTACTTGCCAACGATGTTGAGCGATTCAATCCTGAGAATAAAAGAACAAATGTAAATGATTATTTACGAGAAATTGACCGATGCCTGATGGACCTACAGAAAGCCACAATGCGAGAGAAACTTAAACTGATCTGGAAGACCTCCAGTAGCAGCGTTCGTGCCTTTTTAGAGACTCTACCCCCAAACGTTCGCAATAGCTATTTGAAACTTCGTAACTACATGAGGGAAGAATATGCGCCGTACACGGACGAAACCTCTGCGACATTGTGTGCTATACAAATCAAACAAAAACGGTCCGAGGCACCTCGTGAATATTATAGACGGCTACGTACTGCCTATTTCCAAGGTACTAGCGCACCAGGCTTGGAAGAAGATAGAGGCTTCAAATCCCTCTTCTTACATAACCTCCACCCAAGCGTGCGAACTCAAGTCACACTGCCATGTCGACAAGGTTGCTACTCGATGAGGGAAACTAGGCAACTAGCCCAAATGACCTGGGAGACCATTGTCAAAACCACAAACAGAAACGATGATGAACCCAGAGTCCTTAGTCTCCAAGGTGAGGACAACCCCCCGCTAGCCTTAGAAGGAGGCGAAGCTCCAAAAGGGGGACCCCCCTGGAGAAAGCCCGGTCTGAACCGCCCCTTGATATCAACACTCTGTCCACCATTCCATGCCGACCTTGGGTACACTCTCTGATAAGCGCTCTGTAGCTGCACTGAAAGGAGCTAACAACACTGATACAAACTCTGTTTGGGTACAAACTGAACCTCCCAGGAACATCAACAAAGGCTCAAAAACAGTACGGAAACACACTGTTGAGGTTCAAACTCAAGCAGTGAATCTGCAGGCAGAAAGAAGCGGGACTAACGCTCAATCTGATGGATTCAAGCAAAACTCCTTGTCACCAACGAAGGCAACTAAGCCCCCAGCAACTACAGAGGATCATGCTGACTCATCTGCCCCCAATACAGTTCAGGAAAATGATCAGAGAGTGGATCTATCACCACACACATCCCCGTCACTTTCCAAGGCTAGCAACATGATATCTGAGCTAACGGGTAAGCTGGCAGAACTATCAGAAAGGCAATCAGATAAACAAGCATCACCACAACCTCCTGAGACTGGCAATAGGCAATCACCAACAACGGCAGTGGATGTAACCCCAAGCCCCTCTGTATCTCCTTCACCCCCCAGACTGCGTTTTCCTGAGAAAATGGAGAGACTATTGTCTTTAAGCCGAGTGTCTTTGGCAAGCCCAAGAGGACACTCAAATCAAGTACCGTACACAGAGCTGTTTCATGGTCAGGCCTTGTGTACCCCAAAATCTCTAATGATATATCCAACTGCCACAGCACCCAAGAAACAGAGGGCACCACCTCCCCCTGTGATTACAGATAAGACTCAAGGACCATGTGCACAGCTACAGTTCACCAGCAGCAGTGAAGACCTTCATGTTGGAATGAACTGATATAATCTGGGTCCAGATGGTAGTTTTGAAAATAAGCTGGGACCCACGACGTACTTTTCTATTCCTGTGCTAACAAGAAGGAGAGGTGTTCTTATTCATCCTATCAATGGGGTAAACTCATCAAATCTCCTTCCAGTTTCAAAACAACCACAGAACGCTTCTGTGGAAATTATCCCCACATTCACTGTAAAACTAGCTCTTCAGAATGTCAGATCACTTAATAAGCCTTTTTTAATTAATGACTTCATCGGTACACACAAACTGGATTTTATGCTTCTTACTGAAACTTGGCTTGAACAATCAAGTAGCTCTATTACTCTTATTGAAGCAACTCCCCCACTCTTTGATTTCATGTGTTGGAAGAGCCAATAAACGGGGAGGAGGAATAGCAAATATATACAAGGCATGTTTTCAGTACAAACAGACAACTCTTGGTGATTTTACATCTTTTGAATACCTAAGTGCAATCCTAAAATGTTCTTCTAACATATTAGTGTTGACTATTTACAGATCACCAAGACTTTCTGCACCACTGTTCCTAGAGGAGTTTGGGGAACTGTTGTCAAATATTTGTTTAGAGTTTGACAATCTTATTATTTCTGGGGATTTTAATTTCCATGTTGATAATCCAGATAACACATATGCAAATGAATTTCTTACACTGATTGATGCCTTCAACCTAACACAACATGTACAAGGGCCAACACACTCCCATGGCCACACCCTCGACCTTGTCATCACTAAGGGTCTTAATGTATCTACTAGTGTCATGGACCTGGGTATATCTGATCATTTCTGTGTTTTCTTTGATGTTTCCATTTCCCCTCACTTTCAAAACAAGTCTGTGACTGTAAAAAAGAGGGTAATTACCAATGGCACAGCAGCTCTTTTTGAGCAGGCACTCTCAGAACTCCCATGTCAATCTTCAGATTGTGCAGATGATCTAATGGAAATTTTTAATTCAAGAATGAATCATATTATGGATGCTATTGCTCCTTTTAAAACCAAAAGAGTCATAGACAAAGGAAAAGCACCCTGGAAACTAAATCCAGCAGTTAAAATGTTAAAGAGGGAATGTAGAAAGTCTGAAAGAAAATGGCGTAAATCTAAACTCCAGATTCATTATCAAATCTACAAAGGGATGTTATGTAAATACAACTTAGAAATTTCTCAAGCAAGACAGTCTTTTTTTGCTGACATTATTAATAGGAATATCAACAATGCCCGTGTGCTATTTTCTACAGTTGAAAAGCTAACAAACCCATCAAAACAAATGCCTTCTGAATTTCTCTCAGTTAATACATGCAATGACTTTGCATCTTTTTTCAAAGGAAATATTGATAAAATACGTATGAATATAGCCACACAGGTGCAAACACTTCAAAATCTGGAACCATTGGATAACGAGAGAGGGGGTCGTAATACAGTATCAACATTTAGTTTAATTGATGTTGAGACTCTGAGAAAAACAGTACAAAGTCTCAGCTCCTCCACATCTGAACTGGACATTTACCTACAGTCTTTTTCAAATCTGTTCTTCACCTAATATCAGACGAGGTACTTCAGATTATCAACACCTCCTTATGAACTGGCATGTTTCCCTCATCTCTGAAAAAAGCGGTTGTAAAACCCCTACTGAAAAAGAATAACCTGGATGTCTCAGTACTCAACAACTACAGGCCCATATCCAATTTGCCATTCATTGGTAAAATAATTGAAAAAATTGTTTTTAATCAATTAACTGCCTTCCTGACATTAAACGGATGTTTTGATAAGTTTCAGTCAAGTTTTCGTACCAATCATAGCACTGAAACAGCTCTTACTAAAGTCATGAATGACCTACGTCTTAATTCTGATGCTGGTAAAACATCAGTCTTGGTGCTTTTAGACTTAAGTGCTACATTTGACACGGTAGATCATTCCATACTGTTACATCGACTGGAGCATTGGGTTGGATTTACTGGTATAGTAATCAACTGGTTAAAATCTTACCTACAACAAAGATTTTTTTATGTGGCCATTGGAGGCCACAGTTCATCACCAGTGTCCTTGAACTGTGGGGTTCCCCAGGGCTCAATCCTGGGACCATTACTATTCAACCTTTATATGCTCCCACTTGGACAAATTATTAAGAATAACTCAATAAACTTCCATAGCTATGCAGATGACACTCAGCTTTACTTAGCTATGTCACCTAATGACTATGCCCCTCTTGAGTCTCTTCATAGATGCATTGACCAAATTAACAAATGGATGTCTTACAATTTTCTTCAGCTGAACGCAGATAAAACTGAAGCAATTATATTTGGCAAAAAGGAGGAAAGGCTTAGGATTGCCACTGTTCTTGAAACTAAGGGGCTTAAAGCAAAGGATACTGTCAAAAACCTTGGTGTCCTTATTGACAGCGAACTTAACTTCAACAGTCATATGAAAGTGGTAAAAAAAGTCTGCATTCTATCACCTAAAAAACATTTCTAAACTCAGGGGTCTCATGTCAAAACATGATCTAGAAAAACTTATTCATGCTTTCATCTCCAGTAGGGTTAATTACTGCAATAGCCTTTTCACAGGTCTTCCAAAAAAGACCATCAAAGAGCTTCAACTAATCCAAAATGCAGCAGCAAGGGTTCTTACAAGAACAAAAAGGGTAGTCCATATCACTCCAATCCTAAGGTCTCTGCACTGGCTCCCAGTGAGCTATAGAATTGATTTTAAAGCACTACTTCTTCTATTTAAAACATTAAATGGGATGGGACCCAGCTACCTACTGGATATGTTTCAATTATATGCACCAACTAGGTCTCTAAGATCACAAGAGAAAAACTTGCTAGTACCTAAGTAATTAATTTCCTTTAACATAATTTCTTCTTTTAGGGGCGGCACGGTGGTGTAGTGGTTAGCACTGTCGCCTCACAGCAAGAAGGTCCAGGTTCGAGCCCCGTGGCCGGCGAGGGCCTTTCTGTGCGGAGTTTGCATGTTCTCCCCGTGTCCGCGTGGGTTTCCTCCGGGTGCTTCGGTTTCCCCCACAGTCCAAAGACATGCAGGTTAGGTTAACTGGTGACTCTAAATTGACCGTAGGTGTGAATGTGAGTGTGAATGGTTGTCTGTGTCTATGTGTTAGCCCTGTGATGACCTGGAAACTTGTCCAGGGTGTACCCCGCCTTTCGCCCGTAGTCAGCTGGGATAGGCTCCAGCTTGCCTGCGACCCTGTAGAACAGGATAAAGCGGCTAGAGATAATGAGATGAGATAATTTCTTTTAATTTTGATTTTAATGATTTTACTTTCTTTATTTTAATTTCTTTTTAATCTTGGATTTTAATGATTTTACTTTTACTTTAATTCTTTGTTACTGTGATCCTCGTAGATTTTGTCTGCGGGATGATTTTTGGTGATCCTCGTAGATTTTGTCTGCGGGACGATTTTATTTGGTGATCCTCATAAATTGTGTCTGCGGGATGATTTTTGGTGATCCTCGTGGAAGAGCCACGGGAAGAGCGCGCTTTATGTGATATTTGTGATCCTCGTAGATTTTGTCTGCGGGACGATTTTTGGTGAACCTCGTGGAAGAGCCACTGGAAGCGCGCGCTTTATGAGTTAAACCCTGATTAACTTTATTTCATTTTATTATTTTATTTCTACTATTGTTTAATTCTTATTATTTTTCTTCCCCAATTATTTTATGTAATTTTATTTTCTATTGTTTACTGTTCTGCTTTTACTTCTGTAAAGCACATTCAACTGCCACTGTGTATGAAATGTGCTATATAAATAAACTTGCCTTGCCTTGCCTTGCCTTGCCAAGCCATCACCAGGGTGAGCAAAAAAATCGGCAGGGTAAGGCCAGGAGGGACCGAAGGCAAGTCCACAGTGACTATGGCAACCGCCCATCATGTGAAAAGGGTCGTAGGGAACAAGGCGGTTGGCAGCAAGACCGTCATCCCCGCTCTGGCCAGAGATGACAGGAGCGTTCTGACCGTAGCTCTACACATAGGGGTAAAGGTGACCGAGGCAGTGACTCAGACCAACCTGGTGAGTTCCGCGCGGAGCTGGATTCTTTAAAAGCCCAGTTGGCTGAGATTAAAGAACTGTTACAAAAGAGGTCAGACCCCTCAACAAAATAAATCGAAACGAGCGTAAAAGGACAAAGGCCTACTCCGACCGAAAAGCCTCCCATCACGAATATCAAATAGGCGACAAAGTCCTATATTTCAACTTTACCAAGCCGGTAGAAGTCTCAAAAAGTTCCTACCACATTGGTCGGGACCTTTCGATTGTGGGAAACCTGTCCCCTGTCGCGTATCGCATTAGGACATCCAGGTTTAATCAAATGCCCTCATATCAATGGATCCATAGCCATCAAATCAAGCCCTTTGAACAGTTTTCACTCCAAAAAGGGGGCGATAGTTAGGCCCATCCTGCCCACCTAACTTGTACGCCTCACTCACCCATAAGCGTACACTGACATTCCCAGTCACATTCACCAACCCAATACCTTTCCAGAAGATTAGGTTTACCAACCCAAACACTAACACCTCTTTTCTTTCCTTCATTTCTTCTCTTCTCTTGTTTTTTTTTATGCGTAGGAAATGAAGTATAAATGTAGTGTTTAATGTTTAGTGTTTCTTTATAGATGTGATTCTGACCTAGTTAGATAGTGATTATATGCCAAAATGCCTATAGCCTGATTATATGCCCAAATGCCTCTGCCTCCAACTGTCTTACTGGAACTCATGAGTTTACACAGTTTTCACAGGACACCATGGACTGTACAGAGCAAGGCTACCTCAAGGACTATGGACACGTGGACTATACGATACTGTGCTGTCAGTGCTACGACTCCATCATACCCCTGAGACCAAAAGGGGGAATGTAGGTAACACCGTCCCTTTAAGAAACTACATTTCCCATCAGCCAACTTCCGCGTTGACCTACGTCATGCCTGGGCAGGATCACCTACGTCACATCCTCTTTGAAGCCATAAGTAACGAAACATGTTTCCGCTCTTTCTCTCTCTCGTCTGGACTGTTCCTGTCTGCACGTACAAAGAGATCCGCTCCGCCGAGCAAACCAGATAAAGATGTCTTTCCTTTTCCTCAAGAATCAGAGTTTCGCGCTTTTCTTTCACCTTTGGCCACGGTAGATTCTAGAATCGCGTGACTTTAAACTCAGATTGAGTTACAACCGGTTTTCAGTTATTTATCATAAGTACGGACGGACTGCAGCCCAAGCAGTTAATTAATGTTAGAAGCGACCGGCTCCTTCTAATAAAGCGCTGTGCACATTATTTTAATCAGAGATTTTCTTCCCACAAACTACAAAGCGTCGGATCAAGAATTCTCTGCCTTCTACAGAAGTCTTCACGAGCTCCTGTAAAATTCAGCATCTTCGTAGCTTCTCTGTATTCCTACACAGAGGCAAGATACTAAGTAAGACTGGCAAATTTTGGGCATAAAACTAGTCTTAGGAATTAGCTTTATGAAGAAGTGTGAATTTAAACTCAGGAACGGTTTAAATGTGTACACTGTAGACCCTCAGGGATTGAATTAATTATTGTTCTATTTTTGTCCTCTCAATTGTTTAATAGATACGGTTTTGTATGCTCTCTCTTTTCCTTTCTAACACTTTAATTTCATTATTACACATATTTTGACCTCATCAAGATTTCAGTGGATTTAGTAGTGTTATAAGCTAGCTTAGCTAGCAACACAATGCTAGTCTTTGTCTAGGCCACAAGGCCTCCACCACGTGGACTCGCACTCGCTCACAAACACATCTTAGCTAGCATTCCTTTGTCTTAGCTAGCAACACAAAGCTCTTGTTGTACTTAGAAATACATGGAGTTAGCTACCAAAGCTAATCTTTTGTCTTCACCACAACACACACACACACAAACACACACAAACACACACACATACCTCATTGTTTGCTGAAGATTTCAACTGCTATTATTCATTTTATCTTTGTTATAATAAATTCATTTATTATTGAAACTGTGTTTATTTGTGTACCGATATTTTTGAAGCCATCCAATCTCAAAAGAATTCCAAGGTGCATATGAGTTATGTAATATGGAAAGTGATCATAATAATTTGGAATATACCATAATTTAGCTGTTTGGTAATTTATTATTAAGCACCAAAATTAATGGCATTAATTAATGAGACTGATTTAATATTTAATGAGACTGATTTAATGAGATTGATCACTTAATTACAAATTGCACCTACAATGGCCACATCACCAAAAACTGCAGTGGCACTGACAACCCCTCTAAAGTGATAAGCAAGCTAATCAGAAAGAACCAAAAGCTCAAACAAAACCAAAAGAGTCCCCCAACCAATTCCCCTAGGGAAACAGGACATGTCGGCCAACTCAAAAGCAGTTCACTCGGGCTCAGCGCACCAGCCGAAATCCCTCAGGGCTTAGTGGGTGAATCTAGCATTAGGAAAGTCATAATCGAAGGACAGACATGTGATGCTTTAATGGATGGCGACTCTAATGTGTCGATTGTTTTTGAAGACTACTATAACCAGCACCTGTCCCATGTACCGCTTCACTCCATTTCAAGCCTGGAGCTATGGGGCCTAAGTCAGGCTAGCTACCCATATAAAGGCTACATTGTAGCTGAGATACAGTTTCTCGAAGATGGTGATCAGTGTGAGCCTAAGGTGGTGCTTGTTTTGTTCTGCCCAGAAGGTAATGGCCCTGAAAAACTGCCACTTATTGTTGGTACCAATGCCCGAGCTTTCGGTCATGCCCCGCGGTCCGATAAAGTTCAAGGTGACCCCAAGCTAGCTCGAACCATGCGTGTAATTACACAGCTACCTACCCAGTCTAAGTCACTACTCTCTCATAGTGATCGTCTGGCTGTAGTTAAGTGGAGTGGACCTGGACCTCTTACTGTGCGTTCTGGTAGTGAGCGTTCAGCTATTTGCAAAGTGTTGTGTAACGAGGAACTCAAAGATAGCATCCTTGTGGTAGAGACCCCTTCCAATGGCGCACTTCCCGCTGGAGTGTTAATGCCCCCCTGTGTCCTACTCTCCTCAGAGATGGATTGCAACAGATTTTCTGTGATGTTGAAAAATGAGTCTGCCAAACCAAAAGCCATCCCCAAAGGCACAGTAATTGCCTATGTGCAGCAAGCAGAAGTTGTCACCCAGCTGCAGCAGGCAGAGACCCCATCTAGCACACTTGACCCTGCTATCTTTAAATTTGGTGACTCTCCCATTCCAGAGAACTGGAAAAACCAACTGGCCCAAAAATTGGCTGATCGGCCTCAGGTTTTTTCCTTGTCCGAGTGGGATGTGGGTTTGGCGAAAGGGGTGGAGCACTGTATTAGGCTGAAAGACCCTAGCCCCTTCCGAGAGTGAGTCAGGCATCTTGCTCCCGCAGAAATCGATGATGTCCGCAAACATCTACAGGAGCTCCTTGCTGCAGGGATTATCAAAGAATCCCGCAGCCTGTACGGCTCTCCCATAGTGATAGCTAGGAAGAAGAATGGTAAGATAAGGATGTACATTGACTATCACACTCTTAATCTGAAAACCATACCTGACCAATACACTCTTCTTCGGATTGATGACGCTTTGGCCAGCCTCACAGGGAGCCGTTGGTTTTCTGTGCTCGACCTTTGCTCTGGCTATTATCAAATTGCAATGTCTGAGGAGGACAAGGAAAACACAGTGTTCATCTGCCCGCTTGGGTTTTATCAGTTCGAGCGGTTGCCCCAAGGCATCACCGGGGCCCCTGCCACGTTCCAGCGATTGATGGAAAAGGCAGTGGGAGATATGAACCTGCTTCAATGTCTAGTTTACCTTGACAACCTCATTGTGTGTGGTTGCACTCTGGAAGAACATGAAGAGCGTCTTCTGTGTGTACTTGACCGACTGGCAGAGGTTGGCTTGAAACTTTCACTGGATAAGTGTTAGTTTTGCCAGCCGGAAGTAAAATACGTGGGACATATTGTGTCCGCAGCCGGTATTGCGACCAACCCCAATAAAATCAAGGCTGTAGCCCAGTGGCAGCCACCCACCCACTTGAAGTCGCTGCAGTCATTTCTGGGGTTCTGCGGTTATTATTGCAAGTTCATCAAGAACTACTCAGCCATAGTTCGCCCTCTCACTGATTTAACGAAGGGATACCCTCCTGTGAGGAAGGGGAAGAAACCCGCCAAATCCGATGTTAATGATTATTTCCGACCATCTGAGCCCTTTGGCGAATGCTGGACCCCCACCTGTGCTGATGCTTTTCAGCAAATCATCCAATGTCTTACCAGTGCTCCAGTGTTGGCTTTTGCCGATGCAACAAAGCCTTACATCCTACATGTGGATGCCAGCATGGACGGACTTGGAGCAGTCCTCGATCAAGAATACCCTGAAGGGTTGCGACCTGTGGCATTTGCTAGCCGTAAGTTATGCCAATCAGAGAAAAACTACCCAATCCACCAACTTGAATTTCTGGCCTTGAAGTGGGCCATAGTGGATAAGTTCCACGATTATCTCTATGGTGCCAGATTCACAGTGAGAACCGACAACAATCCGCTCACCTATGTTCTCACCACGGTCAAGTTGAGCGCAACAGGCCATAGGTGGTTGGCTAGCTTAACTACATACGACTTCGACACTAAGTACAAGCCTGGCAGAGAAAATATGGATGCCGACTGGTTGTCCAGGAACGCCATGGAAGAGGACGACGGATGGAGCACATCCCTCAATCAGGTGTTAAAGCTCTCTGTCGCCAATTTAGTGTCACTCAATCATCTAAGCTACCCAACCGTCTCATAAACCAATTGGGAGTTCCCCCAACTGTCATCCCCCCTGCTTATGCTTTATCCACTCAGCTCGGGGTGAGTTCTTTGGAACAACTAAGCAACGAGGAGCTGCGCAAAGCGCAAGACAGGGACCCCAACATCGGTGTTGCCAAACAAGCTGTACAAAGTGGAGTCTGGCCTCCGACACCCCAAAGCCACCCTCCAGATGTTGCTTTGCTGCAATGAGAAAGCAGCAGGCTTCTGATAAAGTCAGGCCTGTTGTCCAGGAAAACCACCAGACTGGTGGGTGGGCAGATTTTACAACTGGTCCTCCCCAGTGCACACCGTCTTAAAATGCTTAAGTCTGTTCATGATGATTCTGGCCATCTAGGCATTGACCGCATCACTGACGTGGTGAAAGATCGATTTTATTGGCCAAAAATGGCCTCCAACATTTCCCAGTACATCAAGAACTGTGGCCAGTGTGTTGCTCATAAAACGCTTCCTCACAGGGCCGCACTTTTGAAACAGATAACCAGCAGTGGTCCCCTCGACTTGGTGTGTATAGACTTTCTGTCTATAGAGCCTGATTCAAAGGGTATGACCAACGTTCTTGTGGTAACAGACCACTTTACCCGATATGCACAGGCTTATGTGACAAAAGATCAAAGAGCAACCACCATCGCCAAGGTGCTGGTCGAGAAATTTTTCGTGCATTATGGCCTGCCATCCAGAATTCATTCTGACCAAGGACGTGACTTAGAGAGTCGTCTCATCAAAGAGCTCTTGGGAATGTTAGGCATCAAAAAATCCAGAACGAGTCCATATCACCCCCAAGGTGACCTGCAGCCAGAGCGTTTTAACCAAACGCTCTTGTCTATGCTCGGTACTCTCCAACCCAGTCAAATACAAAAATGGAGCCAGTATATCAGTTTGCTCATCTACAACTGTACCCATAACGATGCAACGGGTTACTCCCCATACTACTTAATGTTTGGGTGTGAGGCTCGTCTGCCCATTGATTTGTGTTTTGGAACTTCTCCCGATGGAGACAACTATAGTGACTACTTGCAGTATGTTGACAAACTGAAAACTGACCTGAAAAGGGCATACGAGTTAGCAGTGATAGTTGCTAAGTCACATGACAAAAACAGGAGGTACTATGACAACAGAGTGAGAGACCAAGTGTTGGAGAAAGGGGATCGTGTGCTCGTACAAGCTCTGGGCTTGCCTGGAAAGCACAAGCTTGGAGACAAATGGCATTCTGACCCTTATGTTGTTGTTGAAAAACTACCAGACTTACCTGTGTACAGAGTAAAACCTGAAAAGGGGAGAGGCATGGTCAAGACCCTGCACAGGGACCACCTTTTACCCATCGGGTATCTGGTCAGGTTTCCCTCAGATTTGGGGGGGAAGCGGCTACCACAGAGGCCTGTGACACGATTACATCAAAAGAAAAAGTCAATTGAACATCCAAACCAGGAAGAACACTCGGAAGACGAAGATAAAAACTGGAACCTACCTGCTGACCAGAGGGAGGACATCTTACTGGCCCTTGATCTGCTGGCGGATCACTTGGGTTCAGATGTTCCCCTGGAAAATGTACTAACTCAGCATAACATTCTTGAAGAGGACATTGATGTGGATACTGAGGAGGGTGTGGATGCAATCCCGGAAGGACAAGACACAGAGCAAATTCAGCAACTGCCAAAGGACACTGTGGTGCACACAGGTCTAGAAGGGGGAGAGCTCCCCTCTACTAGTGAGTTCCAAAGTAGTGCCAAGCCTGTTTGCAACCGTCCCGCCCGGAGACAAGTGAAGCCAGTCGTGCGGTTAAGCCATGATAGACATGGCCATTCTACCAATGAACCTATTGTAGATGTACATAGAGGATTGGGAATCACTACCAAAAGAGACTCCCCATTGCTTTGTCAAAGTTGGGATAATGTATAATGACACAAACACATATTTATGACCATAGTCTGGAGCATACAGGACAGACATTGATATTGACATATACCGGATGTGACAGATATAAACTTGTGTGATGAGGACATCAACACCTTTTAGAAAGGGGAGATTGTAGCCCTGTGGCTATTATTTTCATTCATTCATATACAGATATTAAAATGTTTGTGTTGGTAATAAATAATAGATCATGAAGTGTAAATATGTTTAAAAAATGTTTGATTATAACATGTTAAAAAAAAGTCAGTCATTTCATATACAGTTAAAAGTCAGAGATAGAAGGATGGTGTTAGTTTTAAAATCCATTCACATTTGGTTGTCGGCACAAAAGGCAGGAGACCATGTTTGTTTGTGGGGTAGTGAAGCATCTCTTTATTCTCTCATCTTTGTATGTATGTAGCCTTAGCCAATCCTGTCCTCACCTTGTTCAGGTAGGAGGGGCTTAGCGTCACCGACGTGACGTAGCATGTTAGCGACAGCAGAGGCTGCTTTATCGGCGTCTGAGTAGGATAGCTGTAAGCTGTAAAAGTAATGTGAAAACACTTCTAACTTTCAAGACTGACGGAGAGTCGTCCTGTGGTTGATGTGTTGACTGAACTCTGAGAAGCTGCCAGAGGTAAATTCATATGTTTTGATGTGCTCGGTGCTGTTTATTGTAACGTGTAAAAACGAGCTGACTCGCTAATTGCTGCTAGCCTTTAGCTTAGCCTCCTCCTAGGCTTTCACACTGTTTATTCTGCATTGCCGTTAGCAATTGCTAATTTGTGTAAGACAGTCTGTGGGTTTTTGGCCATGAATTATCCTGTAGCTTATTTACTAAGAGGAATTGTGTGATTCAGGACTGGACATTTGCCATAAGAGGGAGAGAGCGAGGACCGGGAGAGCCCTGGACTGTGGGAGAGAGACTGTAGCTGCTGTACTTGAGCGTGGTTTGCCGCCACATGTTGCTGCCTGCTCCATTCCCTTGCCGCTGAAACTGCACCTTGCCATTTGCCCCTTTTCCCCCATCTTCATCTCTGACTGTGTGGATTTGTGAGTACACTTAATACTTTGCATGTGCCTTTTTGTTTGTGCTGGTTAAAGCCAGTGAAGCGGCCATTTGTTTCCGGCCTCCCCGCTCACGAGCATCGACTGGGCCTGCAACGTCTTTTATGTACATTTAATAGCCCGGTGTGAATGTGTGTGTGAGTGTGGGCTGTTGACACTTGAGTTTCCCTGGTCATTTCGATTTATTTTACATTTTTTATTCAGGTTCATCAGGGATCATTGGTTGGTCAAACCGGCCAGATCATTATATGAGAGTTTTGAATACTGTTATCGGTACATACTTAAAGGTCAACAGTAAGTCAGTTAACTAATTTGCAAATCCAATTCATAACCTTGTAATAAATAATTCTTCTTGTTTGAACTAAATCTTGTGTTGTAATTACGAAGGTGATACTTTTTGGATAAATATAAAACAGGTAAAAGTGAACTTTTATTTTAAAGGGGAAGTACCAAAATTTGTGTTCACTTCTTAGAACTTATTGGAGGCACCGCCAAGTTATTTTATATCGATATCACAGGTAGCGCCAGACGAACTCAGGCCCCGTCCCACTGTACTACAACACCCCTATTATTTCTCAGTCAGTATTCACTAGCTACTTGGGACTTGGGTTACACACGATTGCTCATATCCAGTGAATGTGGATAGAATAAAGCCTAATATATCTTTATCATTTGGAGTCTTTACTTTTTATGTCTTGAATGTAAACTGACACATTAGTAGTTTATATTTATGAAGGAGGACTTGGAAGGGTTTTGTGTTGGTGTAATTTTTATATTTTATCATTAGCATTTTCAAACCTTATATGATATTTATGTTATACTTACTCACTTATCCTCTTCACTCCCAGTGGAGCATAAGGCTTCCACAAGATCCCTCCATCCGGCACGGTCTTTTGCCTTGGTCTCAGCCTCATTCCAGGTGATCCCAATTTGTTTAAGTTCTGCTTCAACTGTCCTTCGCCAGGTTTTCCTTGGCCTGCCCCTTGGTCTCTTGCTTTGTGGGGTCCATCGCAGTGCAACCCTTGCAGTACTTCTCTGTGGCATCCTCAGCACATGTCCTAGACATCGAAGTCGTCTATGCTGTATTTCACTGATGATGCATGTGGTCTGGCTGAGCTGGAGGAGGTCTTTGTTGGAGATCTTGTTGGGCCAAAATATTCTGTTTATCCTCCTGAGACACCCATGGTGGAAACTGGACAATGTTTCCATGTTGGACTTGGTGACTCGCCAGCATTCACTCCCATATAGAAGGATGGCCTTAACATTGCTGTTATACTTATGTTATGGTTATATATTATTATCAAGATTTTCAAGCCTATATTATAAAGGTTATGATCATATATGGTCATTAGCACATCAAAATCATACAACCCCGATTCCAAAAAAGTTGGGACAAAGTACAAATTGTAAATAAAAATGGAATGCAATAATTTACAAATCTCAAAAACTGATATTGTATTCACAATAGAACATAGACAACATATCAAATGTCGAAAGTGAGACATTTTGAAATTTCATGCCAAATATTGGCTCATTTGAAATTTCATGACAGCAACACATCTCAAAAAAGTTGGGACAGGGGCAATAAGAGGCTGGAAAAGTTAAAGGTACAAAAAAGGAACAGCTGAAGGACCAAATTGCAACTCATTAGGTCAATTGGCAATAGGTCATTAACATGACTGGGTATAAAAAGAGCATCTTGGAGTGGCAGTGGCTCTCAGAAGTAAAGATGGGAAGAGGATCACCAATCCCCCTAATTCTGCACCGACAAATAGTGGAGCAGTATCAGAAAGGAGTTCAACAGTGTAAAATTGCAAAGAGTTTGAACATATCATCATCTCCAGTGCATAATATCATCAAAAGATTCAGAGAACCTGGAAGAATCTCTGTGCGTAAGGGTCAAGGCCGGAAAACCATACTGGGTGCCCGTGATCTTCGGGCCCTTAGACGGCACTGCATGACATACAGGCATGCTTCTGTATTGGAAATCACAAAATGGGCTCAGGAATATTTCCAGAGAACATTATCTGTGAACACAATTCACCGTGCCATCCGCCGTTGCCAGCTAAAACTCTGTAGTTCAAAGAAGAAGCCGTATCTAAACATGATCCAGAAGCACAGACGTCTTCTCTGGGCCAAGGCTCATTTAAAATGGACTGTGGCAAAGTGGAAAA
The DNA here is from genome assembly GCF_027579695.1 of Neoarius graeffei. Classification (NCBI taxonomy): domain Eukaryota; kingdom Metazoa; phylum Chordata; class Actinopteri; order Siluriformes; family Ariidae; genus Neoarius; species Neoarius graeffei. The sequence continues at coordinate 75,720,431 of NC_083569.1, read as the reverse complement.
CTGTTCTGTGGTCAGACAAATCAAAATTTGATGTTCTTTATGGAAATCAGGAACGCCGTGTCATTCGGACTAAAGAGGAGAAGGACGACCCAAGTTGTTATCAGCGCTCAGTTCAGAAGCCTGCATCTCTGATGGTATGGGGTTGCATTAGTGCGTGTGGCATGGGCAGCTTACACATCTGGAAAGACACCATCAATACTGAAAGGTATATCCAGGTTCTAGAGCAACATATGTTCCCATCCAGACGACGTCTCTTTCAGGGAAGACCTTGCATTTTCCAACATGACAATGCCAAACCACATACTGCATCAATTACAGCATCATGACTGTGTAGAAGAAGGGTCTGGGTACTGAACTGGCCAGCCTGCAGTCCAGATCTTTCACCCATAGAAAACATTTGGCGCATCATAAAACGGAAGATATGACAAAAAAGACCTAAGACAGTTGAGCAACTAGAATCCTACATTAGACAAGAATGGGTTAACATTCCTATCCCTAAACTTGAGCAACTTGTCTCCTCAGTCCCCAGACGTTTACAGACTGTTGTAAAGAGAAAAGGGGATGTCTCACAGTGGTAAATATGGCCTTGTCCCAACTTTTTTGAGATGTGTTGTTCTCATGAAATTTAAAATCACCTAATTTTTCTCTTTAAATGATACAGTTTAAACATTTGATATGTCATCTATGTTCTATTCTGAATAAAATATGGAATTTTGAAACTTCCACATCATTGCATTCTGTTTTTATTTACAATTTGTACTTTGTCCCAACTTTTTTGGAATCGGGGTTGTATATTTGTGGCAGTGTGGTCAAGCATCGGTCTGTGAATGGAGGGCGGAGTCAGGGAAGGTAAGTGGCAGAATCACTGCACCTGACGGGAATTAACCTGGGTTTGTGTGTCTTCCCCAGTGACCGCGCCCTATAAGAGGAGAGGGAGAGTGGAGGAAGGGAGCTTCTCCCCATCCTGGATACTTACTGTATATGCATGTGTATGAAATATTAAGCTGAAAAGCTGTAATAAACGAGTCTGTTGAGAACTCAGTTCTGGCCTGCCGTGCTTCTGTTCTTTCTGGAGGGCGACCAGCGCCTGGTGCTGGCTCTGTTGGGCCATGGCGAGGGCATGGATCAGGTCCTTGAAGGGGGAGGACTCCATGGGGCTGTTCTCTCCTGTGCTCCATCCCAGGTTTCTGCACCACTGTAACAAGTGTCTAGGTGGGTGGAGCACAGAAGCACGGCAGGCCAGAACTGAGTTCTCAACAGACTCGTTTATTACAGCTTTTCAGCTTAATATTTCACACGCACGCATATAAGTATCCAGGTTGGGGAGAAGCTCCCTTCCTCCGCTCTCCCTCTCCTCTTATAGGGCGCGGTCACTGGGGAAGACACACAAACCCAGGTTAATTCCCATCAGGTGCAGTGATTCCGCCACTTACCTTCCCTGACTCCGCCCTGCATTCACAGACCAACGCTTGACCACGCCCCCGCTGCCACAATTATTGTCTTGTACTCTCATTAGCATACTGATGCCTGTACAAGTACTTTAATTACATTATGGTCTTATGCTCTTAGCAGAGTTTGCATGTTTTCTTTGTGCCTGCGTGGGTTTCCTCTGGGTGCTCTGATTTCCTCCCACAGTCCAAAGACATGTAGATTAGGTCAACTGGCTACTCTAAATTGCCCATAGGTGTGAATGTGCGTGTGAATGGTTGCTCGTCCCTGTGTTAGCCCTGTGACAGACTGGCAATTTGCCCATGGAGTGCCCCGCCCCTCACCTGAAGTCAGCTGGGATTGGCTCCAATTTCCTCTGTGACCCTAATTTATAAGTGGTGTAGATAATGGATGGATGGATGGATGGATGGATGGATGCTCATTACCAGATCCAGGTTTATTGCATGATGATTATGATAAGCATTAGTTTATGCTCATATTAATCCACAATTACACAAACAGGTCTACATATAAAAACAAGCATTTTACCTTTAGATTAGATTAGATTAGATTAGATTAGATTAGATTAGATTAGATTAGATTAGATTAGATTAGATTAGATTAGATTAGATTAGATTAGATTAGATTAGATTAGATTAGATTAGATTAGATAGAACTTTATTGATCCCTTTTGGCGGGTTCCCTCAGGGAAATTAACATTCTAGCAGCATCATTACAGGATAAACAGAGAATAGAAAATAGAGAAAACTTTTAGATAAATTAAATTAAGTATTTACATATACGAATATAAAAAAGAATAAGATATGGGGGGGGGGGAGTCCAGCAGGAGAGGTATTGCACATTATATTGCACATTGTCCAGTATTGTTTTTTGTCAGGCTAGGCTACTGCTCCTTCCCTTCCTCTGTCCTCCTGTTACCCCTCCTCTCCCCCAGAGAGGAGTTGTACAATCTGATGGCGTGAGGGACAAAGGAGTTTTTAAGTCTGTTAGTCCTGCACTTGGGAAGGAGCATTCAGTCACTGAATAGGCTCCTCTGGTTGCTGATGACGTTGTGCAGAGGGTGACTGGCATCATCCATGATGTTCAGTAGTTTGTCCATAGTCCTCTTCTCTGCCACCGTCACCAGAGAGTCTAGCTTCATGCCGACCACAGAGCCGGCCCGCCTGATCATTTTGTCCAGCCTGGATGTGTCCTTCTTGGATGTGCTGCCCCCCGAGCACACCACGGTGTAAAACAGGACACTGGCGACCATGGACTGATGGAACATCCACAGGAGTTTCTTGCAGATGTTAAAGGACCGCAGCCTTTTAGCGTTTCATCAGTTGTAGCACATTGTCTTCTCTGTTGAGATTATGATAATTTTATTAGACATGTTCGGTTTTACAAGTGTCTTCTGCCTTGCGGTTGTTTCCAAATGTTTGACCAGTACACATTACTCTGGTCTAATTCATCACTTCACATGAGTCAAGTCTACACACAGTGCACACACATTTTGTGCACTGTGTGTATGTATACTTGATTCATGTGAAGTGATGAATTAGACCAGAGTAACGTGTACTGGTCAAACATTTGCAGCAGATTAATTGCTGCCAATCGTTAAGGATCGACCAGGCAGCTCAGGCTGACCAATTAGTCTCATTACTCCTCCCTTTCCATCAATCAGTTAGGACACTTGAAAGGAAGCAATTGAGCACCTGATGACATCTTTGTACAAAGATGGGTTCATTCAATATTGGAGCCAAGTAATGATTTTATTTTTATTTGCGTCCTGGAAACAATAGTTACATCCGAGACGACACTGTCGCAGTAGCCGGTTAATTAAATATGGTAATATTTTGAGTGATATATTAAAGTCATGAATCACTGGATTCATTTAGATCACACGACAAATGATGGGTTTGTCACTGCAGATTGTCATTACATGCCGCATAATGTTCTTCAGCTGAGAACTGTCACTCTAATAATACAAGCTTTTTTCAGACACATGGTGTGCATTTCAAACAAAGTTAACTGTTTTTAGTGTTTCATCACTTGTAGCACATTGTCTTCTCTGTTGAGATTATGATAATTTTATTAGACATGTTCGGTTTTACAAGTGTCTTTTGCCTTGTGGTTGTTTCCAGTGGGCTGAACAAGGCCATTAAAATAATTAGCTGTTCCCTGTAATTGTTTATGAGGTTTGTAAGAGCTAGTAGGGCAGGACAATATGGCACCATCTCTCTCTCTCTCTCTCTCTCTTTCATCATTTTCTCTCCTTTATGTGTCAACCATTTTTCTCTTTCCCTTTCCTGCTCTTTCTTTCTCACCGTCCACCTTTCCCTTGCTTCCCCTACCTTCTCTCCATCATCTCATCAGTAGATTTAGTAAGAGGGTTGAGCAGCAGATTGAAACACTGAGGTCACAGCCTTGTGTAAACCACAGGTAGAGCAGTCGTGATTGGAATCCAGTCAGCTCAGCCCCAGCCAGAAGAATTACGTTTACACCCAAAACACTGCTCCAACACAGATATATATCAGTTCTGTTCCTGTCAGAGCAACAACAAGGCTTTTTTTTCTGACCTGGCTGTTTTCCAAAGCTACAGCCTGCATATGTGTGCCTATTTAAACCCATATGGCTGATGCTTCCCATAACCACATGCTAAGCAGATTCATTCTCGATCCAAATTGAAATTCCCAGGCTGAAGAAAAAATAATTTAAACAATATTGAATGTTCAGTCCTTTGTGACCTGTTGACCATAAAGTGCCTTTCTGGTCTAATCAATGTCTCTCTTGGCATCAGATGTATCATCTCATTCACATCCAGATTGTTTGGAGCTCCTATGCGCTATCGTGGAGGACCTCTCAGTGGGCTCTTCAGAGCTCTCTCGCCTCCCTGAGAGCAACTTGTCAAATCGGGGTCAGGTTAGCAAGATGGCAGGTGGTGTTAAATATGGAGAAATGGGTGTTTATCCTCTTTAGCTGCAATAAAAATTGCCACCACTCAACCCGTCTGCCCTTATGGAGACCAGCCTCTCCAAGATTGGCAGAAATCCTCGTGGTCGCTCAGTTGAGTTCTTTTTGCTCTGATTTGCTTGTCCTCTTCGTCTTGTTTGAGAGAGCTCTGTATGCACTTGCTGTCCCACGTTGGCAGTTAAGTGTCAGACACGGTTAAGTACTTGTAGGCTGAGTTGACAATTCAGAACAAAGAGAATGAGAGTCACACCAGGAATCCAAACCCATTTTCCTACATAACATTTCAACAAGTCCAAAAATATACCTTCTTCCCTCCCTATATACTCACTTATTTTCTAGGTCTGTCATTTGGTAGCGGAGAATATTCAGTGCATGCTTTCAGTCCCATAATGCAAAATGATGGGTACAAATGACATGGAAAGGATCTATCCTCATGCTCATGGAATACTCACAATGAATATTTTTGATTTGCAGTTTATCTGAGGAATGCAGCTAGCTAATGTGGTAACATCTTTTCAGACTGCTTACAGATGTAATTATCAGACTGATTGATTGTTTTGTGAAGTCATCTCTACAGTTACATATGTTTGGTTAATTGGTAGTTTGATTACTTTATTGTCCTTAAATTATAATATAAAGAACAAAACATGACAGGGCATGCTATTATTATAGGAAAATGCAATATAAGAGTTGATTATTTTCCTATGGTAGCATGCCTGGTTGGCATTTATTCCTCTTATACCACAGGAACTTCCATTACTTTTAGCAGTTATTCCACGAAATCGAGTCATACATGAGCTGATAGCTGACAAGTCGCGTAGCACCGAGTTGGCTATAAGCCATGTCCGACGAGACTGAATGGAATAACGGTTTTATTCTAGCCATATTCATTGGATTTTGAGAAACAGAGCATTTTTATTTTTATTTTTGGCAAATTCGATGAACAAAAACTTGTATACAAAATGTCCAACAAAATCATTCCCGCTCAGAATGTAAACAAACCAGTGAAATGACAGGAGCAATTTGTGAAAAATGCTATAATAATAATTCTTGAAAAATAAAAAAAAGATATGTTCTTACAATGAAATAATTTTATTCCAAATTTTGTTGCCTTTTTATATATTTTTGGGGGCTTGTTTTCAAGTAGTTTTATTTCGTTCTCGGTTGGTTCAGCAACATGCATCTCCATTTTCTTCTTCTTTAGGGTTTTTTGGCGCTTGGCAAACCAACTTAAAGGTGCATTACTGCCACTGACTGGGCTGGAGTGTGGAACAGGAGATAATGGGGAGAAAAAAAAAACTATATTCTTTAAGCTATTTCTGTTTCTTTTAAACACTTGATAATAAAGTGATATATCTGACTTGATGTACTCCACCATTCTGTTTTTATCTGCTCAAGGTATATGAGCTGATATCCTAGTAGTAGAGTAGCCAATCAGAGCACATGGTTGCTCATATCCAGTGAATGTAAATATAATAAATTTCTATATCTAGACAGGTGTATGTGTCAACCGTTACTGTTAGAAATGATCACATATGAGAAAGAGCATGTTGATATAAACAAATCTGTGATTTGCCTTGCAGCAGAACCTCTATCAGAGCTTCTGTTATCAAGAATTAACAAGCTTCAAGACTACAACAGCGCTCTGGCATAAAGTTAGCCTACACTGAGCATGTTTATCTAAGGGAATGTGATTACTGTGACAAACAAACCCGTGTAATTTCGTATTCAAAATTGCTTCCTTTAATCACACCTTCTATTTCCTATAATAGTGTTCTGTGTAGCTCCTGGGTTTCCAGTGTAGTGAAAATGGGACCATTATGAACACAGCAGCACTCTTTCTTCTTCCCTTTGCATCTTTTCCCCTCTCTGTGCACATCTTATTCAGTTATCCCTCTGGTCGGTTCATCATCCCCTTCCCATTTTCATTCTCTTATTCTCCATATTTCTCTCCATCTCTTCTGTGATTGGTGATGATTTATAAAGCTGGTGAACTCCTTCCAGCAGCATCCACTTCGGTGTGATCGAAAGCATCGACTGGTAATTATTCTGCTGGACGTATTGACTCAGCAGCAGCAGCAGTCACTATGCTGCGATTTAAATCAAAGTGGCCTGTTACCATGGCGGCACCAGCATCTCTACCTCTCACACACTGAAGCCTTTTTCTTCTGTGCACTCTTGCTTGTTGCTGATTACTTCGCTGGTTTCTTTTTCATCTACCTCCATTTTGTTTGCCTACCCCATTTTCCCCTTTTCCCATCTCTCTCTCTCTCTCTCTCTCTCGCATGCACACATATACACACTCTCTTTCTCCTTGTTCCAAAGGCCACGTCGCATCAGATTTCATCTTGTTTTTAACACTCCTGCCTGTTTTCTACCTCTCTGCTCTCCTCTTTTGCTCTTAATATCATTTTTTCTTTTCTCTGGCAACTCATCTTTCTCCTGTCATGCAATTTTTCCTTCTTTTTTCCTGCCTTCTTCCTCTGCTGCAATCTTTTTTCCTCTGCACCCTGCAATGGGGTCGATGCCAAGACAGCTGCAAAGAGAGGGATTAAAGAACGAGAGAGGGAGAGAGAGAGAGAGAAACAAACAGCAGGAGTAAGCAAGGTAGAGACGGAAGGAAAGGAAGACTCAGAGAGCATAAGGGTCTGATAGATCTTTAATAAAGTGAGAAAGATTCACAGAGCGAGAGACGGACAAGGCTGCAAAATCTGTGAGCAAATAGAGACATGGAGACTCAGTACAGAACCATAGCAGCATCCAGTACACCAGAAATCTCCACACTCACTCGTTCAGCTGCTCGCTTCTATTTTAGTGATGTAACGCCAGTATAGGTAGTCAGTACACTACCTTGACTCCTCTGCATGATAACATGAATAACATAATTCCTGATTAGCATGTTGGATAAATACAACTGATCTCACATACCAGAATATCATGTCAATGATAACAGCTCTTTTTAAAATATTAGCATAAATTATTGCAGAATATTTTTAAAACATTAAATAAATATCAAACAACAGACAATGGAGAGGTCTGGCAGTTTATTTGGTCCACCTGTACAGTTTAGATAAACTGGAAAAAAGACTGAGTTGCTAGTGGATTAAAGGAGCAGTCTGATAAAACTTTGCTTCCCCCTGGGGTATCAAACTTGTTTGAGCTAACGGGCCACATTACACTTACTCCAATGCCCAGTGGTCTGGACCAAAAAAGAAGTCAATTTAGAAGACTAGTAACATGTCAACAACTCCTCTTAAATATCTTCATTTATTGGCCAGGGTTCACCAGAAAATTTGAAGTAGCCGGATTAAAAAAAAAGTAGTAGACAGCTAATGCTAATGCGCTAATGGGGGTCTGGGGGCATGCCCTCCCAGAAAATTTTGAAAGTTATATGCCTTCTGGTACATTCTCAGCTAATACTATTTCCCTGTAAAATACTTGCAAAATATGTATGAAATTTCCCTCCAGATGTATGCATGCTTGGCTTTCTCACTTACCCTCTGTAGTATGCTGCCTGGCTCTGTAACATAACTACGGTATTAAGCTACAGTGGTGGTCATGTGGTCCAGCTCAGCCAATCAGAGCATGAAAATCAATCAACAAATACGGCGTCGCTTCCGGTCATATTCGACCCGAATCGAAGATAATTTCATGGTGAAATAATTGGATTTGCAGCAAATTATGCGCAACAGAGACAATATAAATTGCTTGAACATTGAAAGGTGAGGTTTTTTTTTTTTTCTAGGATCGAGTAGCCAGCTCAGACCGTCTGTGTTGGTGAAGAAAACCGCCGGTCGCCAGCGCTTGTGGACATCTCTGCTCTGATGTCTTCACTATTGTTGTACAATGTAGAAAATTGTCAAAATACAGAAAAATCGATGAATGAGTAGGTGTGTCCAAACTTTTGACTGGTACTGTACAGTGTGTGTATGTATTAGCGGCGTAATGACACTATTTGTGTGTATTTTGTGCTCCAAATATCTGTATTCAAATGTAATGGTCAGGACCAGTCACTGGTACTTCTGGGCATTTCTGATTGGCATTTGTCTGAAAGGTAAAAATAAAAAATGTTAAAGTTGTGATTGCAGAAGTGTTCAACCCCATTGCTGTAAAACCCCCTAAATGGGTTCATTTGGAAAGACATGGTTACAGCATCAAAACGTTTAGCTTCATAATGCAGAATTACATATCATGAGCACATTTTCTCAGTAACTGATATGATGTCCCTGACTTTATTGCTCTATTCTCCGTGTAATGTTCAAATAGTTTCTTCATTGTTCAAGCAAATAGTGAGAGGTTATGGAGAGGTTACTGCTTGGCTTTCCAAAACATTACAACAATAAGTCATTATTTATTCTTGCCATAGCAAATGTGATTTAAAATGAGCCTGGTTTTACTGTAGGTTTACATGATATTTATCAATGTTATATTTTAAACCATACTTATGATGTCAGTCATATTTGCAACTTTGTGTATCTGAAACCTACTTTCACTTCCCTTGAGTCACTGAATCCTTTTGGTCGCGATCAATATTCAATCACCTGTCACTCGGCAGCATTTTGAGTCAGCAAATCTTTCTGTCATGACTGATATTCACGCCTCCCTTGCTTTCCAGCTGGTGATTATCAGCGTTCCAGTGCAAGTGACAGTAGTCTGTGTTGGGCTGGGTGTGAAAAATTAATATTAATTTTTTCTAAACACAGACATACAAGCATACTTTAAAATAAGGAGGATTAACTGTGTTTATGTTATCTACCTTGATTGATGTGCATTTGGATGGAACTGAACGAATCAGTAAATGCATCAAAGCAAATTATTTAACTGAACAGACTCGAGTCACTGAAAAGGCTCTACTATTGAGTCCACAGAGATTAAAACTTGGCGGTCTGGAGAGTGATTACTGATTGACTGCTCTTAAGTCTATTCTACAACTGGCCTGTGTAATTCTCTGAATGGGGAATCTCCATTGTAAATCTGTTTTAATCTAGCACCAGGCTTAAGGAAAACCACCCAGGTGAATCTGGATTGATTCGGTCACCAACTTCTCTTTGCTTCAAGGTTGTAAACTTTATGTGCATTGTGCAAGCAGGAAAAATACAATGGAAGTATCATTCCTTTATTCAAGACATGCAAACTAAGATCATGTCTTTCATTAGTGTAATTCAAATCTAAATAAAAGTCACATTTTAGTTGCTTATAATACGAATGATTTTACTATATTTGAGCCCTGCAATCGCCTGGCAACCTGCCCAGCGTGTACACTGCCTTTCACCCGAAGTCAGCTGGGATTGGCTCCAGCTTCCCCCATGAACCTGACAGATAAGAGATACAGATCATGGATGGATGACAATTTCTCATCTCATCTCATTATCTCTAGCCGCTTTATCCTATTCTACAGGGTCGCAGGCAAGCTGGAGCCTATCCCAGCTGACTATGGGTGAGAGGCGGGGTACACCCTGGACAAGTTGCCAGGTCATCACAGGGCTGACACAGAGACAGACAACCATTCACACTCACATTCACACCTACGGTCAATTTATGCCGCTTTTCCACTACCAACGCGGCTGAGTTGGGCTGAGCCGTGCCGTGCTGAGTCGAGCTGAGTGGGGCTGTTGGAGTTGCATTTCGACTACAACCGCGCTGAACCGTGCTGGCTGGAAGTGGGTGGACACATTGGGTGGAGTTAGCGAAAGTGGGTGGACGTCAGGTGATGTCGTTAGGCAGCGCAAACAGTGACATCAGTGATCTTTTAAGTGGTAGTCTCACAACCCGGATAGTAAACAATAAACATGGAGGACATGGAGTCGTTAGTGTTGCTGGTCTTGGTGCTGTGGCTTGTTGTCACCGACAACGCCAACAGATACTGGCAAGAGCGTATAGATGAGGCGAGGCGCATAAGGCTTCATAATTCTCATAATTCGTAATTCTCCTTCTTCCGGGTTTACGGTGTTTACAGATCCCAGCGTGCTCGCGGGGTGTGTGTGGGCATGTGAGGACACTCGTCCTCACCAATCAGTGCACAGGGGAGTGTCTCCTCATGCCCCTAGCCCCACTCGGCTCGGTTTGGCTCGCTTCAGCCCCACTCCAAAACCGTGCGAGTTTTGGGGGCTGAGCAGGGCTGAAGCGAGCTGAGTCGTGCTGTTCTTAGATAGTCGAAACGCAAGCCGTGTCGGGCTGAAGTGAGCTGAAGTGAGCTGAAAAAGGGTAGTGGAAAAGGGCCATTAGAGCCGCCACTTAGCCTAACCTGCATGTCTTTGGACTGTGGGGGAAACCGGAGCACCCGGAGGAAACCCACGTGGACACGGGGAGAACATGCAAACTCCACACAGAAAGGCCCTCGCCAGCCACGGGGCTCGAACCCGGACCTTCTTGCTGTGAGGCAACAGCGCTAACCACCAGGGGCGGTCCTGGGGGCGGTCCGACCGGGCAGCCGCCTGGGGCAGCATAGCAGGGGGGCGGCACGAGCGCGGGCGTGAAAAAAAAAAGGTCCCCCCAAAAAAAAACCCCGAAAAAAAAACAAGGGGGGGGGGATGAACATTTTGGATGGGGAAGCCCAATACCAAAGTTGCACAGGTGACGTCATTATAACAAGAGGCGTCAATACCTGAAGTTGGTCAGTTCTTGTAGCTCAATTGTAATTAAGGGTTTGCAGCAGTGTTACAGACACACACACAAGTGTAACATGCAGCAAAAGCCATCATGCGTCATGTTTGCTGTGGGCACAAAACCCCGTATAATTTAAATAACAAACCAAATATGGTGCCGCAATGCATAGGACACAAACTCAAGACGCCTCTCAAATGTGCAGACCACATTACATTACATTGAGCAAACGCTTTTGTGTGTGCGTGTGCGTGCGAGAAAGAGGAGAGAACAGAAAAGCAGAACAATCTAAACAACTTCAAAACGGCTGTACGTTTGATTGTGTGTATGAACCGAATGAATTCCCAAGATTATTGTGGTCGTGGTGGTCAATTGGTCAAGTTGAAATGGTTCAGTCTCACCTCTTGCATTAGGTGATCACCACTACACACTGACGGTCAGTTTGTGTTGGGGGAAGGGGGAATCATTCAGGAGGAGGTCGAATGACAAATAAACGGAGTCGTACTCGGAGATAGATCTAATGGATAGGAAAAGGTCAAAGCCATCAGGTGCCCAATTCCGGAAGAAAAGGAAAGAAGAGGAGGAGAAACGAGCAAAAGAAAAAGGTATGCTTTATGAATCAATTTCAGTGAGTGACATGAATTAGTGCCCTAATTAGCCTTATATTATTGATGCTTGCTAAGTTGGACGACCTGGCCTGGCCTGCCCCCCAACACGAAATTAATTTCAACATAACGATTAGGCTTTGCAACAAAACATTTAAAGTTATTGCTGTCATTGCCTTGGGTTAACGTTGGGCTCTGTATTAGCCAACAGAATGTTAACAGCTTTACATGGTCGTTTAAACATTTCTTGTCGTGTGTTGTACGTCACGGGCACGGCTTGTTATAAATTTGCTGTTAGCAGAATGGCAATGATCAAGTCGTAATGTATTACTTAAGACTCTGTGTAATGTCATAGTAGTGTAGTACTATGGTAGTAAAGTCTTTTTGATGACTAGTACAACGTTCCGCTAGTGGGATTGTGCATATTATGGGGCTACGACAAGTTAGGCTACGTTTACACTAGACCGTATCTGTCTCGTTTTCTTCGCGGATGCACTGTCCGTTTACATTAACCCCCCTGGAAAAGCGGGGAAACGGGAATCCGCCAGCGTCCACGTATTCAATCTAGATCGTATCAGCTCCGGTGCTGTGTAAACATTCAGAATACGCGAATACGCTGTGCTGAGCTCTAGCTGGCGTCTCATTGGACAACGTCACTGTGACATCCACCTTCCTGATTCGCTGGCGTTGGTCATGTGACGCGACTGCTGAAAAACGGCGCGGACTTCCGCCTTGTATCACCTTTCATTAAAGAGTATAAAAGTATTAAAATACTGCAAATACTGATGCAAATACTGCCCACTGTGTAGTTATGATTGTCTTTAGGCTTGCCATCCTTCCACTTGCAAGTAATAAGTGATATGCGCTGGGATCACACACACAGCGGCTCAGTCCCGAATCGTGGCTTGTTCACTTCACTCGCGCACTCTGTGAGCTGCGCAGGGCCGGAGTGCGCACCCTCCAGAGGGCACTCGCTGTTCAGGGTGGAGTGATTTGGAGCGCAGGATGCCTGCGGAGCCGAGCGTATCCGCGTATTGGTGTTGCTGTGTGCACGGCTAACGGTTTTAGTGTAAACGCGAATCATTTTAAGAACGTTAATCTGATGATCCGCTGATTCGACGTAATGTAAACGTAGCCTTAGACACACACACACACACACACACACACACACACACACACACACACACACACACACACACACACACACACACACAGAAACACTAATGCCTATATCCCAATGTTTATTTCAAATTAAGCAGTTGTGCTTTCTTAAATAGCTGTGGATAGCTGTAATGCAAAGTCATTGAATCTTTTTGTTTATTGTTTATCTTTTATTGTTTATCTTTGTATTTTTTATTGCACTAGTCATTAAAACTGGAAATTTGTTCTTGAAAATAGCTGTTGTGAGTTTGTGTATGGGATCGTGTGTGTTCTGAACGAAGTTAGTGTTTTCTTAGGTGGTGGGTGGGAGGTGGTTGTCGGGTTGGGCTGGGGGGGCAGCAGGGGGTTTCGCCCGGGGAGTAAATCACTCTAGGATCGCCACTGCTAACCACTACACCACCGTGCCGCCCCTTGGATGACAATATTTGAATTTTAATTATATCATGTTGGGCAGCACAGTGGTGTAGTGGTTAGCACTGTTGCCTCACAGCAAGAAGGTCCTGGGTTTGAGCCCAGCAGCCAACGAGGGCCTTTCGTTGTGGAGTTTGCATGTTCTCCCCGTGTTCACGTGGGTTTCCTCCGGGTGCTCCGGTTTCCCCCACAGTCCAAAGACATGCAGGTTAGGCTAAGTGGTGGCTCTAAATTGACTGTAGGTGTGAATGTGAGTGTGAATGGCTGTCTGTCTCTGTGTCAGCCCTGTGATGACCTGGCAACTTGTCCAGGGTGTACCCTGCCTCTCACCCATAGTCAGCAGGGATAGGCTCCAGTTTGCCTGCGACCCTATAGGACAGGATAAATGGCTACAGGTAATGGATGGATGGATTATATCATGTTATACAGGTGGCTGGTAGTGCAGCAGGTAGCTTTTCCACCACACAGCTCCAGGTTCAATCATGAGCTCAGGTTATTGTCTTTGTGGAGTTTCAGACATTCCCGTCATCAGTGTTATAACTTGGTCTTTTCTGTGTATCAGTCTGCTATGCCCACAATATTGCCGACACGCCTGTAAAAGTTGCCACTACACGAATAAAAAGACTTGTCAATCTTGAAAATGTGGTCTTTTGTTTAATTTTCTCTTATCCCCACGCGGCGGCGACAGCGTGCCACCAATGTGAATGTTCTACATTCTTCGTGTGCAATTGACGTCATGCTTGACGTCCCAACCCAGAAGTCCACCATGTTGGATGATAAACAACAACCAGGCACCAGCACTTCACATGTGAGCTGCTGCTATGCTTCGTGATTTTCTTTTGATTTCTTTGCCTTTGAAAAAAGACAGTGCCAACTTTGAGTGCAGGATATAATTACGGTAATAATGCTACTCGTGACAAAGGTTCTTAAGAATTCCCATAATAATTAAAAATGGCGACAAAACAGATGAAGAACTATCCAGAGAATGCTGTGTGCTGTGGTTCAAAAACGGGGCTTAATTTCTATATTTAGACTTAACTGAGAAACATGCTAATTACACCTGCATGCATTGTGACCACTTTATATCTGGTAAGAGTTCATTGCTAATTAAAGCTGTTTTCTGCTGATTAAATTGAACTTTTGAGCTTTAGCACAAACACTCTGCTTCTCACCTTGCATGAGCACCAGCAAACCTATGTGATAAAACAAATCCAGATTGGGCACCAACACTCAAATTAAGACATGATAAGATCAAGATGAAAACTCATCACGCAGTATCAAGAAGCAACAGGAGAAATGAAAGATCTGCCAAGAAAGCCAGATTAGAAGCAACGCAAACCTGAGCGAGTTTGGATACACAAAGAGAACAATGTGGGTAACTGGGTGAGATATTAGCGATGCCGTTCCAGTAACCCAGTAACTTGGGTTTACTTTTGCACTTTTTGTTTTCAGATGTACCAGAGTCAAATGAAATTGTGCCTGAAACCCTCCCAACAGAGACGCACACTGAAAGTGGTTTCCAGACGGAACTCACTGGGTTACAAATATCTCAGATGGAGCAGTGCAATAGAGATGTGACTTGTGAATTAGTGGAACTTAAGAAAAAAAAATAGTGGAAGCTGATTTAACTTGATAAGATTGCCAAAGTATGCTGTGCCTTGTGTAATTTATCTCCGTTGATTGTTCATTTTGATTAGAGTGATTTTACTTTGTCTATGAAAAGAAAATAGAATTAGCATAAAATAGTACTACTCTACTTGCTTAGTAATGTTTTTATTGCATGTTTTTAGACTGTGTTTGTACTCTATTTAGTCAAAGATCTTTATTGTTTGAAATGTAAAGGCTTGTTGGCTTAATAAGATATAAAAACAAGAATAATTAGAATATCAAAATATGTTAATAAAATATACTATTGGGCGGCACGGTGGTGTAGTGGTTAGCGCTGTCGGCTCACAGCAAGAAGGTCCTGGGTTCGAGCCCCGGGGCCGGCGAGGGCCTTTCTGTGTGGAGTTTGCATGTTCTCCCTGTGTCCGAGTGGGTTTCCTCCGGGTGCTCCGGTTTCCCCCACAGTCCAAAGACATGCAGGTTAGGTTAACTGGTGGCTCTAAATTGACCGTAGGTGTGAATGTGAGTGTGAATGGTTGTCTGTGTCTATGTGTCAGCCCTGTGATGACCTGGCGACTTGTCCAGGGTGTACCCCGCCTTTCACCCGTAGTCAGCTGGGATAGGCTCCAGCTTGCCTGCGACCCTGTAGAAGGATAAAGCGGCTAGAGATAATGAGATGAGAGATGAGAAATGTACTATTTACGTACAAGCCCTTACATTTTGGTATATCATCCAACATGGTAGCGGATGCATACGTCACACTGGTTTTGCCATGTGCTTGCACACTCCCCATCCACGTAAGCACCCAGTGCAGAGCTGCCCGAGTAGTTCCGTGTGGAGATTGTCACCGATCATGCTAGTTTGGTTTACCTCCTTCCTTATGCTGTGTTCGTGGTAAAGTGCCATCCGTATTAAGGGGCGCTTACGTGCCATGCACGTAATACGTGCCGGTCGCCAGCGATTTTTTTTTTTTTTATGATGCAACACGGTGCATTGAAACCATCGGAGTAACGGTCAGTAGTGGAAGGTATGATATGAGTTAGATCTGGATAGTCCGTCCATCCATTATCTGTAGCCGCTTATCCTGCAGGCAAGCTGGAGCCTATCCCAGCTGACTATGGGCGAGAGGCGGGGTACACCCTGGACAAGTCGCCAGGTCATCGCAGGGCTAACACATAGACACAGACAACCATTCACGCTCACATTCACACCTACGGTCAATTTAGAGCCACCAATTAGCCTAACCTGCATGCATTTGGACTGTGTGGGAAACCCACACGGACACGGGGAAAGCATGCAAACTCCACACAGAAAGGCCCTTGCCAGCCGCTGGGCTCGAACCCAGGGCCTTCTTGCTGTGAGGCGACAGTGCTAACCACTACACCACTGTGCCGCCTGACCTGGATAGTCATGTATTGTAATTGAATGCCTGAAGCCGAAACTAAAGCTGACACTTGGTGAACATCAACTGGTTGTTTTATTCATATTCCATAAATATGTCACTAATATAGTTGAATATTAATTATAATAAGTCTTCAATCAAAAACAATCACAGCAACTTTTGGCAAAAAAAAAAAAAAAAAATCTCATGAATATTACCAAAAAAGAGTGACTTTCAGGGAGGCCTGCAAGAGCCAGGAAATGCATTAGAATGCATCTCCGAGCATGTAGAACCCGCGGCCATTATGACTGGTGCCACTACACTGATATTTTGGTCTAGTTAGAACCCTGCTTCATGTCTGTTTGGGTTTCTTCCTGGATCTCCAGTTTCCTCTCACTAGCTCTAAAATGCTCCTAGATATGAATGTGCAACAGTTACTAATGATTATTGAATGAATAAATGAATGAATAATATTAGCAGTAGCACTACAATATGTAGCGGTGTAGTGGTTAGCACTGTCGCCTCAACGCAAGGAGGTCCTGGGTTCGAGCCCAGCGGCTGATGGGGCCTTTCTATGTGAAGTTTGCATGTTCTCCCCATGTCTGCGTGGGTTTCCTCCGGTTGCTCTGGTTTCCCCCACAGTCCAAAGACATGCAAGTTAGGTTAATTGGTGGCTCTAAATTGACCGTAGGTGTGAATGTGAGTGTGAATGGTTGTTTGTCTCTATGTGTCAGCCCTGCGATGACCTGGTGACTTGTCCAGGGTGTACCCCGCCTCTCGTCCATAGTCAGCTGGGATAGGATCCAGCTTGCCTGTGACCCTGCACAGGATAAGCGGTTACGGATAATGGATGGATGGATGGACTACAATATGCATTCTCATCACGTTTTCTTATGAAAAAAAACAATTGCAATGATAAAATGCAATTGGTTTTTATGTATTTACCCACAGTAATGTAAATATTTAGCTCAAATTGACATTTCTTACATTATATACACAGTATTTTAAGGCAATAGCAGTGTGCACAGACAGTCTCCAGTATAAGAAAGCTCACCATTATTGCCTACAAGGACACCAGGACAACTGCTCTACAAACACATTAGTGCTGAAGAATTGCTGTGCAAATCAGCAGTGCAGAGGAAAAAAAAAGGCAGTAAGGCTCGAGCGAGCTACAGTCATAGCTGCTGGCAGCAGCTTGTTTGTGCAGGACTTTCAGA
This sequence comes from Neoarius graeffei, assembly GCF_027579695.1. Lineage (NCBI taxonomy): Eukaryota > Metazoa > Chordata > Actinopteri > Siluriformes > Ariidae > Neoarius > Neoarius graeffei. The sequence continues at coordinate 75,703,047 of NC_083569.1, read as the reverse complement.
AATGACAGCTGGCTCAAACCAATGTGTGTGACAGCTAGGCCTGTTAGTATCAAGACAGCCCTTGACATCAGCTTGTTAATGAAGTGCACTGCTCAAGGGTAAAGACCTGAAGCAGCGGATCATTTCTGTCTCACTGGGCTTCCCTTTCTATCGTCTGTAAAAAGACAACAAGAAGACGCATTTTGACTGGCTTTGGGAGCCAAGATGTCCTGACACAGCCTTAGTAAGTCTTTGTAGCTTCCCCCCTTCAGATTAGTCTTATTATAAAATAGTGTTGATGGTGCACTTGTTGCTCTTTAGCTGTGTAGTCATGGGTGAAACGAGAACATAGCTTCAGGCCAGGCTCACAGCTTTCTCGAGCTCCAGTTTAGAGCAAAGGGATCGCTAAGCTTTATTGATGAGCTTTTCTGTCTATGCTTGTCTACCTGTCAGTCCATGTATGGCAGTAAACAGCTCCAGTTGTCTCATCTCATCTCATTATCTCTAGCCGCTTTATCCTTCTACAGGGTCGCAGGCAAGCCGGAGCCTATCCCAGCTGACTACGGGCGAAAGGCGGGGTACAAGTCGCCAGGTCATCACAGGGCTGACACATAGACACAGACAACCATTCACACTCTCATTCACACCTACGGTCAATTTAGAGTCACCAGTTAACCTAACCTGCATGTCTTTTGGACTGTGGGGGAAACCGGAGCACCCGGAGGAAACCCACGCAGACACGGGGAGAACATGCAAACTCCACACAGAAAGGCCCTCGCCGGACCCGGGGTTCGAACCCAGGACCTTCTTGCTGTGAGGCGACAGCGCTAACCACTACACCACCGTGCCGCCCAGCTCCAGTTGTATAGGATACTAAATTCAGCTCCAATCTATGAATATCTGAATGTAGGTGTGGTTTTTGCAGTGAAGTTATAATGAGGGCTATCTACAAATCTGTTAGCCTAGTTGAAAAATCGCTGGGGGGACTGTGCTTTGTGTGTGTGTGTGTGTGTGTGTGTGTGTGTGTGCCATCTCATTTTCTCAGGCACTTCAGGATGAGTTTCCAAGAAAATAGTCCTTCAGGAGAGTCACCTTTAATTTCTCAAGTAGGGCCGTGAAGTTGGAACTTTGGGACACGATAATGACAGTGTGAAAACATCCAGCAGCCCTGGGAAATCAGCTTTAATATTTTCCAGCCATTTCATTTTCAATTTCTATTTTTCGAGGGTCTCCTCAATTACTATTACCCATTTCTCTCTCTTGTGCTCTCCTCGCACTGGTCCTCTAATCTCCCTCACTTCCTCTGACAGTCTCCTAAAAGCACAGATGAGTTTTAGAGAGGTAGCTGTCCTCTTGGTGTGTGTGTGTGTGTGTGTGTGTGTGTGTGTGTGTGTGCGTGTGTGTGTGTCCTAATACCCATGTGCACAGGTGGGTTTCAGCGACCTCAGTGGTGGTTTGAGCAAAATGGCTGATAGAATAATGAAATAATGAAGTGAGAAACGTTAACTGGGGGGCAACCGGAGACTAAAAATAGAGCAGAAGGCTAACCTTTCAACTGTGAGCTTGGGTTAAAGGAGTCATATCCTGAAGAAGAAAAAAGAGCTGGCTCAGAATGCATTTCCTTTGTTCATGTTCTGAAAAGCTGAGGAATTTCCCCTTGGTAACCGGCCAATGACCGATTTTAGAAGCGCTGCAGAAATTGGCTTTAGTTGCAGCAGTGTTTCATTTCACTGCTAAAGGCACCATTTTCTATAAGCCTCTTCTTTCATTTCCTTGTAACAGTTTAGAATTTCACCCTTACTGACACGATTGCGAACTACTGGCAGAACATTTTTTTTTCATAAACTGGGGTTGTACTGCATTGCTGTCTGTCTAATCAATTAAAGCTAGACGGCCTTTCGATTTCATAAAATCGGTGAAATTAAGTTCCCTCTGAAATTTGGTCATTGTGATATATTTTTATTTCTGTAATATCTCACAAAATATCAGGTCATTCTGTGGCTGGGAAGTTATTTAATTTGAGGGGATTCCCTAGCAAATAATGTGCATAAAATCGCTCGCTTCATGCAGTTAAGCAGACAGAGGAAGTCTGTGTGTGTGTGTGTGTGTGTGTGTGTGTGTGCGTGCGCACATGCGCAGGTTTACCTTTGACCGTACATTGACAGTTACATCGTTCTGTCGCTAAACGAACAGCTGATCACACCGAGGTGCTCGCTGACTATCGATATTTATTAGTTTGGTCCTGCGTTTCCTTTCCTTCGCAACATAACATCTTTTCTTCTCGCTTTCCGTTACTGTAGTCAGTCTTTCACGTTTCATTTGCACACTCACGCCCTCCATTTTTCTCTCCTGTTTCAAATTTGTCTCCCACAATGCCTTGTGTGAATGGGGAAAGCCCACCATGTGCTGCATGATATAGTATCTTGAATTGGGTCATCGTGAAGCAGGAAAAAACTAGTGGAGAATTTAGGGCCATGTGGCTCTAAATTCATTAATTGTTCTAATAAAACAACAACAACAACAACAATGAAACTGGAAGCCTGTGATTCAAATTCAATAGCTTTTGGTCCACTAAACTAAAATAATTGGGTGTCAGGGAAAATTCTTTCTATGACCTACACTTGAAAAATCTGAAAGGCAGTATAGCTTTAATAATGCACACTAAGTCATACGTGTATGCCTGTATAGTAATGATACCAGTGGTGTACTGACAAACTATTTAGGACAACAGTATGCAGTTTGGTATATGGGATATAACTATCAGCTATTAAAAAGCTGTGACTGCCAAGCTACTCAGTACCAGGTACAAAACCTCTCAGGCCCTGTCCACACGGCAACGGATTCAGGTGACTCCAATACAATTGCTTATCGTTTAGGCCTGGCGTCCACACGGCACCGGCGTTTTAGGTGCCCAAAACGCAATCTTTTTGAGAACGGGTTCCAGAGTGGAAAGATCTGGCAACGTTGCCGTTGCGAAGTCGTCTGGATGAGTAGAACGGATTTGTTTACGATGACGTCACAACCACATGACTGTGAGTGCTTCACGCCGGGTAGAAGTGTAACGAACTTGATGCGAGTTGTCAACAAATCCTATAACTTGGTTCATGAAACGCGCTTACAAAATATTTTCACTGTGAATATTTATTGTGTAATGGTGCAAAGTGAGAGAGACTCTGCCCTTAGGGCAGAGTCAATCCCGCCAGCAAAAATAGGGAAAAAAAAGGAGCGATCTCACCTCTTCAGATGTGGGTTTAAGTCCTACAATACATTCCTCAAAAAGGGCGTAGAAGAAATTAATCCATCAACGTGTAGCATTCAATTTATTCCGGACCATTAAAGACGCCGCCTTCCGCATAGAATCATACGTCATCCTCGTCGCCATATTGGATAGGTCAAAGCGGAGAATAAAGATTCATGTGCTGCGTTTAACTGTACCAACAGATTTACCATCCAAACAAGATCATATGGGATTACCTTTCACAGGTGAGAAACAACAAATTAATCCATCAACGTGTATCATTCAATTTATTCCGGACCATTAAAGACGCCGCCTTCCGCGTAGAATCATACGTCATCCTCGCTGCCATTTTGGAGAGGTCAAAGCGGAGAATAAAGATTAGCTGCGTTTAACTGTACCAACAGGTTTACCGTCCAAACGAGATCATATGGGATTACCTTTCACAGGTAAGAAACAACAAATTAATCCATCAACGTGCATCATTCAATTTATTCCGGACCATTAAAGACGCCGCCTTCCGCGTAGAATCATACGTCATCCTCGACGCCATTTTGGAGAGGTCAAAGCGGAGAATAAAGATTAGCTGCGTTTAACTGTACCAACAGGTTTACCGTCCAAACGAGATCATATGGGATTACCTTTCACAGGTGAGAAACAACAAATTAATCCATCACCGTGTATCATTCAATTTATTCCGGACCGTTAAAGACGCCGCCTTCTGCGTAGAATCATACGTCATCCTCGACGCCATTTTGGAGAGGTCAAAGCGGAGAATAAAGATTAGCTGCGTTTAACTGTACCAACAGGTTTGCCGTCCAAACGAGATCACATGGGATTACCTTTCACAGGTGAGACTGGAAAAATACTTTTCATTGTATTTGGTCATTATAATGTAATTTTACAAACAGATTTTCCTGACTTTGTGGCTAATATGAAGTCTCGCGCATAATAGTTTATGCGCATGCGTCCTTACTTCTTCTATTGTTCTGGTGTCTCCGAAGGGACCGTCTTACAGCGCCCCTAGAGGTGTGGCATGTGTATTGCATCGTTTTCAGCAAGCGTTGCATTGCCATATGGACCTGATATTTTACTGATTGTTACCCATTTGGACGCGATATATTTTTAAATAACATCTCGTTGCCGTTGTCGTGTGGATGTAGCCTCAGTTGCTTTATTCTAATCTCTAGACACTCTTTCCAATCCAGGAACCATAGTTGTCAAGTAAAAATACAGTTTAGTTTTGTTCTCAATCACCTCTGGTCACTTTTGATGTGTTTATTTTATTCCTGAATCTGTGTAGTTTGTTCTACAACCTGCTAAACACAGCACACTAGTAGGAATATCAGATGCTTGCTGGCCGTGCTGTGAAAATTGTGCATGCAGATGCTGTTTCCAAATCTGTCATTGCTTAACTCTTGTATATTTTCTATCGTGAATAACATCATTAAAAAGCTTATAATTTCTGCTTTCCAAAGAAATGTATCTTATTAAGATCTGTTCAGTACTTTGGAAGGCACAGCAGGTTGAAGTTGGTACAACGGAGTAAAAACTCTGCTTGCATGACGTCGGGAAACTGCCGGTGCTTTTTGAGTCATGGAAAAGCAGTCAGGCTCTCTCTCTCCTGCTCGGTTTCTGACTGGATTACTCATGAATATCAATCAGATAACTTTTAGAGGGATGTTCTCTCACTCTCACTGTTTCTGATGAAGTATTCAGCAAAATTTTCCGCCTGCTAGTTTTGATGTTATGATTCACGGGAGACTTTGAAGTGAGTTTTCATAGCTTTACCTACTTTTTTTTTTTCAAATCAAACTGATTCATGTAAATAAATAACTGTTTTAGAATATAACTCTAGTTGCTTTGATAAAAAAATATTGAGATCTTAGTGGTCGGAATGAGATTTAAAAAAACGGAAGTCAGAAACATGAGTGTCAGTTTCAGTTCAATTAACTGGAATTGTTTATTGAATGTCTCACATAGTTTTTTCGAGGTTCGCCTTGAAAGCTGTGAATATTAATCAAAATAATCATTTATATTCTTTCATATAAACACTAGTAGGCCCTACTTAGAAATACAAAGGCCTATAGAGCATAAAGAGGGTATTAGAAATATTATTTTATTACTTTATTTTGATAGAAAATGGTAGATGTGAATGACATTCAATGCTTATTTATGCATTTTTATAATTAATGTTGATTTCTCCTTCTTTGTGATGTATAAATGAGAGTTAAGATCAGCTTTATATTGCACAAATAAAGCCATTTGGTGAAATTTTGAAGAGGAGAGTGAACCGATTTAACGGTTTTACCTAATTAGCATAATTAATACTAATTAAATGCTAATTTGCATAATTTGTTTTTATTAATTTTTCAAACTTTGTGTTCAGTATACAACCATCTATGTGCCTGCCAATTTCCATGTAAATATCTTGAAAAATAAAAAAAAAGTTATGAAGAACAATTTTTTAAATTTCATTTGTTAATGAGGCCCATTTTGGACCATGTGATCCTAGTACATAATATTACGGCAATTTTCTAAAAATGAAGCTGTTTTTTCAATCTTTGATTTGTAATACCTCAAGAACAGATAAACATTTTAATTCTGTAAAAAGTATGGTGTTTAGCATTCAATTCTGAATTCAATGAGAGCAGTTTCAAGCAGTTTGGATTGAATTTGAATTTTCACCTGATATGTCTAACACTAGCTAAAACACAGAGCAACAAATATCTATTACACACTGGGGTTGGGGCCAACAAACAGAATGGATGACTCAAAGTCAACTGATATACCCATGTTTAAAATACAAAAATTACAGAAATATACACAAACACCTCCTGTTGGTCATTAATCATGAGTTCTCTAGCTCTCGAACTCCTTGAGTGCATAATGATACCGATTCCACCTCAACGATACCAAAATTACCGGAGTGTCTTCTGTCATTCATTACCTCCTCACCAAATTAAAGAAAAACACAGTTGCTTCAACTGTTTTCCTCTTACAGTGTCGTATCAGACTCTTTCGCTTCTATTTGTTTACACTCTCATGCTCTCACTCTCTCCATCCTGATTTGATGCATCCTGCTAGTCACTTCCTGCAAATCATTTCCTGTCAGTTCCAATCGGACACCCCTGACATACCGCAAAACGTGAATTACTGGTGCAGGACTGACCAGGCTATTCACAGCAGCTCAGGAACATAGTTTTATAAAGTATCGTTTGTCCTCAGACTCAATCGTCATGATTTTTTAATATATATTTAGAAAAAAATTTCTAAATGCTGTAGTTTTAAATAGATGCATACAAGCAGCAAGTAACCAAGCGAATCCAAAACTGTTTTACGAGAAAGGATGAAAAATGCATGAGAAACATGCTGTTGCTGGTCAGTCGATGATTATTATAGAACTAAAAGATCTTTGTATATTCTAAGTTCAAAACCTAATGCTTTATTAGCATGATTCATATTTAACACTCATTTATCTTTTCAAAAGAAAAAGAAAAGCAAACATCAATAAAAAAAACAAATGAATTGGTGAAACAAGCAAAAATAGTTATAAAATTGAGCAGTCAGTATTATGAATATACAATAAACACATATTGTAAAGATGTTCAATGTTCTTCCAATACAAAATTGAACTTTATCAAAGTAATTAACTGGAACTTTGGAATAAGTTTTGTACATTTTTACCTATAAACATTACTACACTGAAAAGAATGATCTCTTAGGAAGTGAAGATATATTAAATAAAGGAAAATTTATCTAATATTTTAAGATTATTGTATAACAAATACACTCATTGGTCACTTTTACAGTAACTTGTTCTTGATTCTAAGATTCCTGTTCTTGGCTGCAGGAGTGGAACCCAACGTGGTCTTCTGCTGTTGCATGCTAAGATGCTTTTCTACTCACCACGGTTGTAAAGAGTTGCTATGAGTTACTATATCCTTCCTGGCAGCATCTGGCCATTTTCCTCTGACCTCTCTTATCAACAAGACATTTCCACCCACAGAACTGTCACTCACTCAGTGTTTTTTTGTTTTTCGCACCATTCTGTGTAAACTCTAGAGACTGTTGTGTGCGTGAAAAACCCAGGAGATCAGCAGTTTCTGAAATACTCAGACCAGGTCATCTGGCACCAACACCCATGCCACAGTGGAAGAAGAAGAAGTCTTTATTTGTCACCTGCACACTCAAGCACAGTGAAATTCATCCTCTGCATTTAACCCATCTGAAGCAGTGAACACACACACATGCACACACAAGTGAGCAATGAGCACACACACATACCCAGAGCAGTGGGCAGCCATGCTATAGTGCCTGGGGAGCAGTTGGGGGTTATGTGCCTTGCCCAAGGGCACTTCAGCCCATGGCTGCCTCATGTTAACATAACCTGCAAGTCTTTGGACTGCGGGGGAAACTGGAGCACCCAGAAGAAACCCATACAGACACAGGGAGAGCATACAAACTCCATACACAAAGGCCCCCATCGGCTGCTGGGCTCAAACCCAGAACCTTCTTGCTATGAGGCAACAGTGCTAACCACTACACCACTGTGCTGCCCATAAGTCACAGAGATCACAATTGTTACCATTCTGATGTTTGAAGTGAACTGAAGCTCTTGATTTGCATCTGCATGATTTTATGCATTGTGCTACTGTCAAGGGATTGACTAATTAGATAACTGCATAAAACAGCAGGTGGATGGGTGTTCCTAATAAAGTGGCCGTGAGTATAATTTCTCAAGGTTTCTTCCCCATGCCATTTCAGAGAGTTTTTCCTTGCCATCATCTCCTCTGACTTGCTCATTAGTATAAATGTATCAATGCGTAAAATGTATATTGGGAATTTATATATTTCTGTAAAACTGCTTTGTGACTATGTCCATTTTTAAAAACACTATACAAATAAAGTCAAGTTGAATTGACTTGAAATATAAAACCCATCCATCCATCCATTATCTGTAGCCGTTTATCCTGTCCTACAGGGTTGCAGGCAAACTGGAGCCTATCCCAGCTGACTATGGGTGAGAGTCGGGGTACACCCTGGGCAAGTCACCAGGTTATCGCAGGGCTGACACATAGAGACACACAACCATTCACACTCACATTCACACCTACGGTCAATTTAGAGCCACCAATTAGCCTAACCTGCATGTCTTTGGACTGTGGGGGAAACCGGAGCACCCGGAGGAAACCCATGCAGACACGGGGAGAACATGCAAACTCCGCACAGAAAGGCCCTCGCCGGCCGCTGGGCTCAAACCCAGGACTTTCTTGCTGTGAGTCGACAGCGCTAACCACTACACCACCATGCCGCCGAAATATAAAACCATTATGCTTTTTTATCAAGATTAAAAGGATCTTATAACTAGAAGGGCACTCAGTAGAGCGCATACCTCCGCCAAGCCACATATTAGAATATCCAGATGTTTGCTATCTTTACATACATATCCAGATTTGCATCAAAATCTATTGGCTCATGGCCCATCTTTCCTCAAAATTTCATCAAAATCCGTTCCCTGCTTTTTGAGTTACGTAGGGAACAGACAAACAAACAGAAGCGCAAACATAACCTCCTCCAGCAAAGGTGGTGGAGGCAGTAAATGCTTGGAATAAGCAAAATTACCTGCCAAGGCCATTTCAAATTTGAAATTAGTTAAAAAAAAAAAGAAATAGAATAATTTATCTAATATTTGGTTTTGGTTTCTGAACAAACTAATAAAGAGAAATATTAGTTGAATTTACCTACATTTAAAATATTTTTTTTCTTGCCAATATCTCACTTTTTGCAGTATATTAGAGACAAGTGTCTGCCCTTCATTTGATGTGATAGTAGCCATTACCACTTCATGGACTTGTGGTCACTAAGAGCATTTTCCTGACACTACACTGACAACAAAGTCCAGTACAGACTCCTTATCTTAGCTGATAACGCCACACAGCCTATTTATGGTGCGTGTCAAGTTGTATTTTAGAGCAGAGGTTTTCAACTCCAATCCATGGAATTCACTAAGCCGCAGACTGCTTCTACTGTCAATTACACTTTTTTTTTTTCAACAAATCCTGAGGACTGGAGTTGAAAACCCATTTCATAGGTTTATGTACAGTAGCAAAGTGAAGCAATAAGAGATAATATAACCTAAATGTAATTATTCTGACTCCTGTCATAGCCCACTTCCTGTCTGACCCGATTCATTTCCTACGTTCCTCACAGGGATTATGTTTGTAATACAATTTTCTTCCGGGATGGTCGTGGGTGTTTCACAGCATTTTAACATAATTTGCAAGGAAATTCACCGTGGTGCTTTCAGTCCTATAGATTTTTGCTGCCCTATTTCTGCACAGCGTTTTTGCTGCATGAAACTCTGCCAATGTTCACACACAGGGTCGTGTTTAATGTTTTTAACTTTTGCTTAAAGCTTTACAAAACAATATCCATGGCCACTAAGAGAGCAGTAACTGTCTCTCTTTTCAGTATTTCCTTTATTGTCTTCTTGTTGCTTCAGTAAAGCTTGTAATCATGTAAAAAGCATGACAAGGAAGAGCATTGAAGTAATAAAAGCAGTCTTTACTTGTGATTTGCTGATTTATTACTTTATTTTTATGTGTTCAGATTACAATTTGGAAAAATGGATGCAGATAAGTAAGGTTTTGGAGAGGACAATGATTGTAATACTTTTTTTTTTATACTTATGTCAGTAGATATTTATTCAGACCACACACACAAAGATATTACATGATAAATACAGGCATTTAGTAGACGCTCTTACCCAGAGCGACAGACAACATACCCAGAGCAGCCTGGGGTTAGGTACCTTGCTCAAGGGCACTTAAGCCATTCCTGCTGGTCCAGGGAATCGAACCAGCAACCTTTCAGGCCCAAAGCTGCTTCTCTAACCATTAGGCCATGGCTTCCCTAACACGCAGAGATATTTTCAGTCAGGAAGACTGGACTACTTTTTTTTTTTTTTAACTTTAAATCCCAGACTTTATTCCTGTTCCTGTTTACCTTCATGCTTCCTGTTGATTAGTTACACCTATTCCTGCTTTCCCACCTGGTCTTGTTAACACTCTCTCTGCCTCTGATAATTGGTTATTTTTCTGACATCCGTGTTTAAACTTTGTTCCCTGTACACTTCTGAAATCTGGTGTTTTCCTACATCATTTCTATACACTCTGTAGTATTTCAGCAGTCTGGCCTTGCCTGCGTTCTTCCTGGATTTTGCTATCGATTAGAGTGTGGTTTGTGAAAATCTTGCACACTTGATACAGCATCTGGATTTTAGGTGGTATAATCATCTCTCATACAAAATCATTTGAACACTATATAGCAACCTATTATCGGAATGTAAAATTCAGGATCTAGGACTAGGTTCGTATTTGCTCGTTAACATTTATGGTAATTGTCTATGGTGGCTGCAACTGCTAACTACCACGCTGGCTGAGCACGTCTTTTTACTCGCTCAATGTAGGGTGCAAGGTTGTTGCATGGGTTGCAACTTTGTCATTTCCTTCATATTCTGAGTGTTAAAAAAGAGCCATTGGCAATCAGGTCTGACATAAACGTTGTAAGTTCAAATTCCAGGACTGCATGAAAGCCCTGGGGTTGTAGTTAAAATTTAGTCCAGATATACAGTAGTGTGCAAAAGTCTTAGGCACATGTAAAGAAATGCTGTAGACCAAAAATGGCTTAAAAAATAATGAAATGAAATGTTTCAACATTATAAAAAATACTATAAACAGCAGTCAGCCATAATAAATGAAACAAAGTCAATATTTGGTATGAGACGACCCTTTGCTTTCAGGTACAATGAGTGCAGTTTTATAAGGAAATGAGCTGTAGGTTTTATTGAGCATCTTACAGAACCAGCCACAGTTCTTCTGGACACTTTGACTGTCACACTCGCGTCTTAATTTTGCACCAAAACCCAGTAGCCTTCATTATATTTTCTTTTTTTTAATTTGAAAAGTGGTCTCTTATGTAATATGCTGCTCAGATACAACCCCCCCCCCATAACATTTAATTTTGTGCTGGAAAACGAATGCTTGGAACTCTAAAATGTTTTTATACTGACTTGATAATGTAGAAGTCTCATCTCATCTCATCTCATTATCTCTAGCCGCTTTATCCTTCTACAGGGTCGCAGGCAAGCTGGAGCCTATCCCAGCTGACTACGGGCGAAAGGCGGGGTACACCCTGGACAAGTCGCCAGGTCATCACAGGGCCGACACATAGACACAGACAACCATTCACACTCACATTCACACCTACGGTCAATTTAGAGTCACCAGTTAACCTAACCTGCATGTCTTTGGACTGTGGGGGAAACCGGAGCACCCGGAGGAAACCCACGCGGACACGGGGAGAACATGCAAACTCCACACAGAAAGGCCCTCGCCGGCCCCGGGGCTCGAACCCAGGACCTTCTTGCTGTGAGGCGACAGCGCTAACCACTACACCACCGTGCCGCCTAATGTAGAAGTCATAAAATAGAAATCTATAATAAAAGTTTGTATGAAAAAAAAGGGTGCCTCAGACTTTTGGACAGTATGGATATCATGTGGCAATACTTGAAATTTGAATTTTCACAATACACAAAAGTAGTTTTGCTGACAAAGTGCCAGCTAAACCAAAGTGCCGAATAAAAAAAAAGTAATTAAAAAAAACAATGTTTAATCAGAATTAAACTGTATTCCATCCATCCATTATCTGTAGCTGCTTATCCTGTCCTACAGGGTCGCAGGCAAGCTGGAGCCTATACCAGCTGACTATGGGTGAGAGGCGGGGTACACCCTGGACAAGTCGCCAGGTCATCGCAGGGCTGACACACAGAGACAAACAACCATTCACACTCACACCTACAGTCAATTTAGAGCCACCAATTAGCCTAACTTGCAGGTCTTTGGACTGTGGGGGAAACCAGAGCACCCGGAGGAAACCCACGTGGACTCGGGGAGAACATACAAACTCCACACAGAAAGGCCCTGTTAGCCGCTGGGCTCAAACCCAGGACCTTCTTGCTGTGAGGCGACAGTGCTAACCACTACACCACCATGCTGCCCATTAAATTGTATTCCATCAATGTTAAAATAGTATCACACCTCAAGGTTAGCCACAATACTGTTGTAACTTTGATATTATATTGCCAGATTACCAATGCTAGTGACAAACACATGCATGAAAATATCACCATGTTTATGATTACAATGCTTAGGCCTTTATACACTGAATATGGCACAACATTGTGATGCAAAAAATTTGTGTGAAATTTTCACACAAATATGTACACCAAGTCTAATGCAACTTTTAAAAAAAAATATTTCACATTCTGTTTCATGCTCATTTCACGCCTCAACTGTCAGTAGTGTCCTGAGTGAACGCTGTAGTCATCTTGTAGTGATGAAGACATAATTGTAGACATGTGCTCAAGAAAGAGAAAATGTTGTATACACCCATTGTTGGAATGGAGATGACAACAGGGAGAGTTTCATAATCTCATTCAAGACTGGAAGCTGAGAGACAGAATGTTTGAGAACAAGAAAGAAAGCGACTCTCATGGTGTCGTGTTCATGGGTGAAATATATCCACTCAGCAGAGGTGGAAAGTAACGAATTACATTACTCACGTTACTGTACTTGAGTAGCTTTTTTGTGTACTTATACTTTTTCAAGTAATTTTTAAAGAGTGTACTTTTACTTTTACTTAAGTATGTTTTCTTTTAAGTAGTGTACTTCGGTACATTTTAATCACAACCGTTACTGAGTAAAAAAAATAAATAAATAAAAAATTTAAAAAAGGCTAAAACGGAGAAGGGGAAATGCATTCTGGAAACGAATCACGGGAAGGACAGTTGTCGCGTGCGCGAGTCTCACACAGACGATGGCGGACATGGAGGAGACCGAGGAACCTGTGGTGGACGACCCTGTAGAAAACACAATTTCTTCCAGTAATGAAGTGCACCCCTGGCCCTTATCCTAAGCATTCAATTTGATACACTTCCTTTAAATAAAACATCTGGGTTGAGATGTACATATATCCTTGTTTCCTCTTCTTTTTCATTTTTGCACAACACAATGGAGGCAGAAAACACCCATTGTTAAAAGTAACGTTTTACTTTTACTCAAAGTACATTTTAAATGATCTACTTTTTACTTTTACTTGAGTAGATTTTTTGTCTGGTAACTTTACTTGTACTTAAGTAAAATTTCATCAGAGTAACAGTACTTGTACTTGAGTATAATATTTTAGTACTCTTTCCACCTCTGCCACTCAGCTCCTGGACGTGAGTGAAGTTGGTGCATAGCTCGCTGCTACGTTCAAGTTTGTTTTGCCACCTGTCACCTACGTCACCACATGACATCTGTTCTGCACAACATGACTGTTTGATGCGCTTATTTGTGATGTCAAAGCAATGTCCCTTTTCCTGCTGCATAATATTCAATGTAAAAGTAGACAGAACAAAAACAATGGTTCAAAAAATTTAATGTGCAAATTGATTGCATGAAAAAATTCCCCTGATGTGTAAACATTTTAAATCTCAAGGTTATATTACCATGTTTATCATATTAGAGACCAACTTTACATTAGACATAACACACAAATATGCACATACATATACACATATACACATACATATATCCAGTGGGACTGCTGTGTCTGCTGACACAAATCAAGAGCTTCAGTTAATGTTCACTTCAAACATCATCTCATCTCATTATCTCTAGCCGCTTATCAGAATGGGAAAAAAGTGTGACTTTCACTGTGGTATGGGTGTTGGTTTGAGCCAGATGGACTGGTTTGAGTATTTCAGAAACTGCTAATCTCCTGGGGGTTTCACACACAACAGTCTCTAGAGTTTACACAGAATAGTGTGAAAAACAAAAAACTCTGAGGGAGCGACAGTTCTATGGGTGGAAATGTCTTGTTGATAAGAAAGGTCAGAGGAAAATGGCCAGATTGGTTCGAGCTGCCAGAAAGGATATAGCAACTCAAAGCAACTCTTTACAACCGTGGTGAGCAGAAAAGCATCTCAGCATGCAACAGCAGAAGACCACATTGGATTCCACTCCTGCAGCCAAGAACAGGAATCTTAGAATCAAGAACAAGTTCCTATTACAGTGGCCGGTGACTGCAGTTCAAATTGTTTTATTTTATTCTTACCTCTGTCAACTGTGTTGGATGTTACATTTTCACCTCCCTTTGTTTGTTTGTCTTTTCCCAACCTACCTCAAAAAGTAGTGAACGGATTTTGATGAAATTTTGAGGAAAAGTGGGCCATGGGCCAAGGAATAATTGGTTAGATTTTGATGCATATATGCTTGTGGATCCCGGATTTTTTATTTTTATTTTTTGCCTGTTCCCAACGTAACTCAAAAAGTAGTGAACGGATTTTGATGAAATTTGGTGTACAGCTTTAGTATTATCCTTGGTTCAAGTGATTTGATTTTGACAATGTGTGGCTTGGCAGAGGTATGCATTCTACCAAATGCCCTTCAAGTAAGTTACTGTTGTTGGTGTCGTATTGTGTATAATTTATAATTTAAACTATTTCATAGGTATGTATGCAGACGAAAAATAAGCAAATAAGCTGATATATTAGTGCTGTCAAGCAATTAAAATATTTAATCGCGATTAATGTCGCGACTGTCATAGTTAACTCGCGATTAATCGCAATTTAATCGCACATTTTTGTCACATGAAAAACCATGTAATTCTCTTATCAGCATAAAAAAGTGAATGGGCTTGCTCACCGTTCGAACTACGGGGGTACTCGGGGGATCCGAGATCCCCTGAAACAGACATGAGATTCCTTGAAAACATGATTTGGGAAATGTTGGGGGGTCTCTAAAATATTGGCAAAATGATGTTTATTGACATAGCAATCGTGTGTAATGGGAAGTATTTGCATATCCGAAGTGAGCGCGCGATGGAGATCCGCGCTCTGAGACAAGCGCAAGCACCCCCCCAAGGGAAAAAAAGGGACCCCCCCGAAAATATCGGCATAGTTCGAACACTGGTTGTACCAATGTTTTTTTTTTTATTGTAGAGCATAACACGTCTTGTCACAGCCACTGCAAAGTGGGGCTGGAGCCGCCGATGGGAAAACGAAACCTAAGCCGAGCACCGTGGCTCTTCGGGGGAGGGCAGAGGACTCTGGCTGTGCGGGGCATTACAGTCTAGCTGCTATCGTTTTTCTAAGCAAAGTCTCTGTTCCAAGTTCCTGGCAGTTTCAAAAGCTTATGAAAAACCTACATCATGTCACAGAGCGTTAATCTCGCGATAAAAAAAATTATCGCCGTTAAAATTGAGTCAAGTTAACGTGTTAATAACGCGACATTTTTGACAGCACTAATATATATATATATATATATATATATATATATATATATATATATATATATATATATATATATATACACACACACACACAGTGGGGCAAAAAAGTATTTAGTCAGTCACCAATTGTGCAAGTTCTCCCACTTAAAAAGATGAGAGAGGCCTGTAATTTTCATCATAGGTATACCTCAACTATGAGAGACAAAATGAGAAAAAAATCCAGAAAATCACATTGTCTGATTTTTAAAGAATTTATTTGCAAATTATGGTGGAAAATAAGTATTTGGTCAATAACAAAAGTTCATCTCAATACTTTGTTATATACCCTTTGTTGGCAATGACAGAGGTCAAACGTTTTCTGTAAGTCTTCACAAGGTTTTCACACACTGTTGCTGGTATTTTGGCCCATTCCTCCATGCAGATCTCCTCTAGAGCAGTGATGTTTTGGGGCTGTCGCTGGGCAACACGGACACTCAACTCCCTCCAAAGATTTTCTATGGGGTTGAGATCTGGAGACTGGCTAGGCCAGTCCAGGACCTTGAAATGCTTCTTACGAAGCCACTCCTTTGTTGTCCGGGTGGTGTGTTTAGGATCATTGTCATGCTGAAAGACCCAGCCACGTTTCATCTTCAATGCCCTTGCTGATGGAAGGAGGTTTTCACTCAAAATCTCACGATACATGGCCCCATTCATTCTTTCCTTTACACGGATCAGTCGTCCTGGTCCCTTTGCAGAAAAGCAGCCCCAAAGCATTTCCACCTCCATGCTTCACAGTAGGTCTGGTGTTCTTTGGATGCAACTCAGCATTCTTTCTCCTCCAAACATGACAAGTTGAGTTTTTACCAAAAAGTTCTATTTTAGTTTCATCTGACCATATGACATTCTTCCAATCCTCTTCTGGATCATCCAAATGCTCTCTAGCAAACTTCAGACGGGCCTGGACATGTACTGGCTTAAGCAGGGGGACACGTCTGGCACTGCAGGATTTGAGTCCCTGGCAGCGTAGTGTGTTACTGATGGTAGTCTTTGTTACTTTGGTCCCAGCTCTCTGCAGGTCATTCACTAGGTCCCCCCGTGTGGTTCTGGGATTTTTGCTCACTGTTCTTGTGATCATTTTGACCCCACGGGGTGAGATCTTGCGTGGAGCCCCAGATCAAGGGAGATTATCAGTGGTCTTGTATGTCTTCCATTTTCTAATAATTGCTCCCACAGTTGATTTCTTCACACCAAGCTGCTTACCTATTGCAGATTCAGTCTTCCCAGCCTGGTGCAGGTCTACAATTTTGTTTCTGGTGGCCTTTGACAGCTCTTTGGTCTTGGTCATAGTGGAGTTTGGAGTGTGACTGTTTGAGGTTGTGGACAGGTGTCTTTTATACTGATAAGGAGTTTAAACAGGTGCCATTAATACAGGTAACGAGTGGAGGACAGAGGAGCCTCTTAAAGAAGTTGTTACAGGTCTGTGAGAGCCAGAAATCTTGCTTGTTTGTAGGTGACCAAATACTTATTTTACTGAGGAATTTACCAATTAATTCATTAAAAATCCTACAATGTGATTTCCTGGATTCTTTCCCCCCATTCTGTCTCTCATAGTTGAAGTGTACCTATGATGAAAATTACAGGCCTCTCTCATCTTTTTAAGTGGGAGAACTTGCACAATTGGTGGCTGACTAAATACTTTTTTGCCCCACTGTGTGTGTGTGTGTGTGTGTATATATATATATATATATATATATATATATACACACACACACACACACACACACCGGTATATAGTATGAACACAATTTGCTGCACGTTGTGGTGTGCCCTATACCTTGAGCTGTATTTGCTAATCAGGAGGCTGGTGAATACATTTGAACACATTCGAAAGACAGCATTTGGGAAAAGACCCTGAGAAATGAATAACTTATAATCCTGAAAAGCAATTTTTATTGAACAAACTTAACAAATATGTGATAGAGACTGCAATGAATGAAATTAAAAAAACTAAAAGGACATCTTATTGAACAAACAGCTTTGAGATTCACTTGCTTTTTTCAGTATATTGAGGGAGGTGGTGTAAAACCTTTTACATTTGTGTAGGCTTGATTGTGTCAGAGAGAGAGAGAGAATGAATGAATGGAAGAAAAGGAGAGATATGCAAGACCCAGTGTAATACCTGGTGCCATCTTGGTCTCCAAAGTCTTGGGGACAGAAGCTCTCATATAATGTACTTCCTATTATACATACACCTTTAGGATTTTTCCTCTCTGGCTTATTGGGATTCAGACACTGATACAAGGAGACGGTAGTGTTTCTGGCCATTCTGATGCCCGAGGTGAGATCTCAGGAGATCTAGATCTATTACACAGCCAGGTAACTTATCTGCTGTGCACTGCTATATATGTAGTTCAAGCTTAGCTAGTTAGCGAGCTTAGTGCATGGTGCACTCCATTTCAAATGGCTAAAATCAGAGACAGACAGATGCTTAAAAAAAAGTCCATGAAAAACATTGTCTCTTTTCTTCCTCATCTTTCCTCTGCTGTCAGAAAATTGCAGCAGATGCAATGAACTGTCCACCAGTCAGACTGTCAACCACTGTCTCTCTCATCATCCCACTCTTCACAAATATATAATGCATTGTTTCTTATTCATTTTATTTTTAGAATCATTATAAATACATATATTTGGGGGGCAATTCAATCGATATGTATTTTTACCCAGGTTGCAACCTGGGTGACTAGCTTAGTTGCCACTACCTAGAAACATTTCTGCAAGGAGAAATAAAAAAGGAGTGTTCTGAGAAAACTGCAAACAGCAGGATTTTTGAGAAATGGCTGTAGACCATTGTAGGAAAGCTCTGTGGTGGGTGGAGCACAGAAGCACGGCAGGCCAGAACTGAGTTCTCTTAAACTCCGTTATTTAAGCTTTACAGCTTTTGACATCCAGGATACTCTCCCAGTCACACATGCTCGCCGCACACACACACACACACACACACACACACACACACACACACACACAAGTGTTCTGGTTGGGGAGAGAGCTCCCTTCCTCTGCTCTCCCTCTCCTCTTATAGGACGTGGTCACTGGGGAAGACACACAAACACAGGTTAATTCCCGTCAGATGCAGTGATTCTGCCACTTACCTTCCCTGACTCCGCCCTCCATTCACAGACCGACGCTCGACCATGCCCCCGCTGCCACATACCCCCACCGCCCAACTCAGGAAGTCCGCCACGACCATCTGCGCCCCCGGCCTGTGGACCACCTCGAATTTAAACGGCTGGAGTGCCAGATACCAACGGGTGAGCCGCACGCTGGCATCCTTCATGCGGTGGAGCCACTGCAGGGGCACGTGGTCCGAACAAAGGGTGAAAGGGCACCCCAGCAGGTAGTAGCGGAGGGCAAGGACCGCCCACTTGATGGCGAGGCATTCCTTTTCGATGGTGCTGTACCTGCCCTCACGCACCGATAGTTTCCGGCTGATGTACAGCACTGGGCAGTCCTCCCCCTCCACATCCTGGGACAGAACCGCCCCCAGCCCCCTGTCCGATGCATCCATCTGCAAAACAAAGGGGAGGGAAAAGTCAGGGGAGTGTAACAGTGGCCCCCCACACAGTGCAGCCTTTACCTCAGAGAAAGCCCACTGCATTGCTCTGTCCACTGGACCGGGTCTGGTGCCCCCTTTTTAGTGAGATCAGTCAGTGGGTTGGTGACGTCTGAATAATTAGGTATAAACCTACAATAGTAGCCAGCCAGCCCCAGGAACTGTCTCACCCCCTTTTTGGTCTTGGGCCTCGGGCAGGCCGCAATCGCTGCTGCCTTATTGATTTGGGGACGCACCTGCCCATTGCCCAAGTGGAAGCCTAGATACCATACTTCCATCCACCCAATCGCACACTTCTTCGGGTTGACTGTGAGACCTGCTTGCCTCAGCAACCTAAGGATGGCTCTTAGGTGTTCTAGGTGCTGCGGCCAGTCATTACTATAGATGATTATGTCATCTAAGTATGCGGCCGCGTAGGTGGCGTGGGGGCGGAGGACCCTATCCATAAGCCGCTGGAACATAGCGGGCACCCCAAACAGCCCAAAAGGAAGTGTGATGAACTGGTCTAAGCCAAACGGTGTGGAAAAGGCCGTTTTTTTCTCGGGATAGCGGAGTCAAGGGGATCTGCCAATATCCCTTTGTCAAATCCAGTGTTGAATAAAAACGAGGTGTGCCTAGTCGATCGAGCACTGATGCTGGAGGTGCCCCGGCTCCCTGCAGTGCCAGCAAACTGGCCCAGGCTCTCTCTCTGCACCGGTGTTCCGGAGCTCACTCACCTGAGGGGGGGTGAGACACGGAAGTGGGAAACGGTAGGGTACCGCGGGTGCAGCGGGCTGGCTGGGGTGGAGTCAGCCCCCGCCTCCGCGGGGGGGGAATGGGGCGAGGACGAGAAACAGAAGCGGAGGGAGAGAGAGAGGAGAGGGGAGAAGAGGAGACATGCTGTCCTGCCGTCGGAACAGCCGCCAAATGGTCCTCCGCCAGCTCGATGGCCTGATCCAGTGACGCCAGGCGATGGCACTGGACCCACTCCGCTGTTCCTTCGGGAAGTCGGGCGATGAATTGTTCCAGCACCACCAGATCGACGATTCCCTCGACGTTGCGGTTGTCGGCCCTCAGCCACCGCTGGCAGGCATCCCGGAGTTGCTTGCCAAACACGAACGGCCGGCCGACCTCCTCCAGGCGCAGTGCGCGGAAGCGCTGCCATTGTTGCTCCGGGGTGCGCCCCACATGCTGGAGGACGGCCCAGCGGAGATCGGTGTAGACCAGCCGGCTGTCGGCGGGGAGCTGTAGCATGGCCAGCTGCGCCTCACCCGTTAGCAGGGGGAGGAGGCACACCGTGCGCTGTTCCACCGGCCAGCCCCACGCCTCTGCTGCCTGCTCAAAGAGAGCGAGGTAGGCCTCGGGGTCGTCGTGCGGGCCCATCTTCATTAGGGTGAGGTGGGGAGAGTCTGTGGAGGTGGTGGACCCCGCCGACGCGAGTAGGTGCCGGAACGCCTGGCGATCTTCCTGCTGTACCAGCACCAGGGCCTCGAACCTTTGCTTCTGCTCCTTCCTGAGGGCAACCAGCGCCTGGTGCTGGCTCTGTTGGGCCATGGCGAGGGCATGGATCAGGTCCTTGAAGGGGGAGGACTCCATGGGGCTGTTCTCCTCTGCGCTCCGTTCCCGGGTTTCGGCACCACTGTAGGAAAGCTCTGTGGTGGGTGGAGCACAGAAGCACGGCAGGCCAGTACTGAGTTCTCTTAAACTCCTTTATTTAAGCTTTACAGCTTTTGACATCCAGGACACTCCCCCAGTCACACATGCTCGCGCGCGCACACACACACACACACACACACGTGTTCTGGTTGGGGAGAGAGCTCCCTTCCTCTGCTCTCCCTCTCCTCTTATAGGTTGTGGTCACTGGGGAAGACACACAAACACAGGTTAATTCCCGTCAGGTGCAGTGATTCTGCCACTTACCTTCCCTGACTCCGCCCTCCATTCACAGACCAACGCTCGACCACGCCCCCGCTACCACAACTATATATAAGAAATAAAACACAATAAGACATGCCGTTATAGAAAAATGATCAATAAATGGATGCTGTGAATGCTGCCCGGCATGTTATAGATAGCGTCCTGAAATATTGTATTGCTCTTATTCCACAGCAGCAATTTATTAATCATTACAACTCTATTAATTGAAGAACAACTCATATTTTTGAGTTTGTGTTTGATATCGTGGAAGGACCATAAAAGAAGTCAGTTTTTAGAAACAGTTATTTTCTCACCAGTCTGTCTTTCTCTCTCTCTCTCTCTCTCTCTCTCTCAAAGTTAATGAGATAGAAAAAAATGCCAGCTTGTTATATTACTCTCCAAAGCCCTCCTCATGCCTAATCCCATTTACTGAAGCATGTTTTCAGATGACACTCCGATGGATTCGATCTAAAATGGATTATGAGGTTTTGCGCAAACTTGTGGGGTCCATGCCAGCTTGAGTGTACAGTTATGAAAGCAAAAGGGGGACATAGCAAATACCAAGAAACTCAGAAATTCATGTTGATAGTTCAAAGATTCTGCTTTTCACTCAAGTAATATACAGTGATTTGTAATGAAAATTGTGTTAAATTAGAAAGGAATGCAAAATAAAAGCATGTTCACTAGTGCTGTAAGACTTTAGGACCTCACTGTGTATTAAAAGTTTTTTTTTAAAATATGGCACACCTGTTTTGCTTGAAACCCTAACGCCTTAGCAAACCTCAGTCCTCTGATACACATACTGTGTAACTGTTGTCATGTCTGGTGATCTGATATTTTTACCATTCCGCCCACCTCTAGCTCTACTGATGCACAGACATTAGAAATACAGGAATCAGCCCACAATGCTTTGCTGTCACTAATGTGCTTTGTAGCAGTCTGGAGCATGTGGGAGGATTACTGTGCACGTGCACAGATGCACAATGTGACAGTGCAATGGGATTCATTCTGACCCTTCACACAAATGTGTTTAACTTTTTGCCCATTCTCAGTCTGATTGAGTTTGAATATAGTGTGATTACATGCAATGTGCATCTCTGTACTGAAATCTGAAATCTATATTCTTATGGAGTATGAAGTTGTCAGGGTTTCCCCCAGGTCTGAATAAAACCAGGGGAAGTGGGAGGACTGGGTGTGGAACCAGGGCAACTATGGAAAAGAAAGGAATTGGAAAAGGAAATATGCAAATCATCTATAAATCCTTTTTTTCTTCTTCTTCAGATTTTTATTTTGCTATCATGTACCACAAAGCATGCAATAGTTGTAATTGTTAAAATATTGAGCTCTTCTCTCTAACAGAAATTGTCCATTAGATATAATCTACGAGTAAATTAAATGTGCTGTAATGTCTCATCACTGGATCCCCATATATCTACTTTTGATGACTGATGTCTCCTCAGGGTGTTTTATACCTGCACTCTAAAAAGCCTGGGGTATTTTACAATAATGTGAAGAGCACAAGAGTATGGATTTAATTATTAAATGCATTGGGGGTTTTCCGGCTCATGTGAACATACCTCAGTCCAACATGTATACAATATATTGCCGAATGTATGTGGACACCCATTCATTGAACATCCCAGTCCAAAACTACGGGCATTTATCTGAACTTGTTCCACCTTTGCTGTTTTGACAACAAACCCAGACATGTAGATTCCTCTTCTACAACATCCAAAGGAGCTGCCCTTTTCCACCTACTCTACTCAGCTCCTGGTCCAAGTGCTGATCCTCTCCTCCTTGGACGACTGCAACTTTCTCCTTGCTGGCCTTCCAGCTTCTGCCATCAGACCCCTGCAGCTCATCCAGAACACTGCAGCTCACCTGGTCTACAACCACCCTCATTCTTCCCATGTCACCCCTCTGCTTGCTGACCTGCACTGGTTATCTATTGCAGCTTGCATCAAATTTAAGACATTGGTGCTAGCTTACAAGGCTCTCAAGGGGTTAGGTCCAGCATACCTCCAGAGTCTGATCCACCCCTACACACTAGGCAGATCCCTATGCTCTGCTACTACTGGTCGCTTGGCCCCTCCTTCTTTTCACTCCTGCCCAGCCTGCTCAAGACTACTGTCTGTCCTGGTTCCCCATTTGTGGAATGAGCTTCCCATTGAGGTCAGAACTGCTGACTCCTTGACGACCTTCGAGCGCAGCCTGAAGACTCACTTCTTCAGGCTGCACCTCTCCCCTTCTTCCCTGCCCACTCTGTAACTGCATTTTGGTCTAGACCAACTGTAAGGATTTATTCTTAATTGTAAAGGATTTAGTCTGTGACCCTCTGTTCAGTATTTTTGTTTAAAATGACCAAGAAGGTATTAATTCATTCTGTGACCGTCTGTCTCAGCTAGAAACAGTATTCTGCTTAAAATTCCATTACTATCATATAAGAACATATTGCCCTGTGCTATCTCTGACCTAAGGCTGTGCGTAAGAAATGGCCTTTGATATCTGTCTGGCTGATATGAAATGTGTAAGAACATTATGCTTATGATTGATGTAATTAAGATGTGACCTGCTCAGACCAAGGTTTCACTACAGTCTCTGAAGCATGCATTCTTTTCTCCGTCAACATTGAGCAGAACTACTGATAAAGTGTTCACAGACTGACATAGACACAGATATCAACACACACAATTACAATGATGTCACACCTTCACACACACACACACACACACACACACACACACACACACACACACACACACACACACACAGATATCAAACAGTGATGTCACACTCACTCACACCCCCCCATATACACACACACAGACATATAAAAGATCTCTGTACCCTTTCGTCTTTGGGGACTTGTGAATAAAGATTGTGAACTTATAGGGGTTCCTGTCTTTCTTCGCGATTCACCCCAGAGCGGCTCTGGGTGATATGGGGGGACTGATCTGCGAGATGGTAATCGCTCCAGTTTTGGGGGGCAAGAGGAAGAGACGGTTGATCTCTGACCTATCACCAAACCAGGCTGTGTACTGTCTAGCCTGGGGTTAGCCGTTTTGAGTTCTCTATTTAGTTATACTTTATATGGTTGGTTTGTTTCCTTGGCTGTTTGAGTATTGGTATTTCAACAGAATATTACACTAGGTATTGCTGTCACTTGTTCAGTTGGCACTAGAACTTTCTTGTCTAGACATTCAGCTCTTCATATACCTGACTTTTGCAATCATACATCACTGTGGATTACACCGCGAGTTGGCCTAGTGGTTAGTGTGTCTGCCTCTTGATTGGGAGATCGTGAGTTCTACAACCCTGATTCCAAAAAAGTTGGGACAAAGTACAAATTGTAAATAAAAATGGAATGCAATGATGTGGAAGTTTCAAAATTCCATATTTTATTCAGAATAGAGCATAGATGACATCAAATGTTTAAAGTGAGAAAATGTATCATTTAAAGAGAAAAATTAGGTGATTTTTAAATTTCATGACAACAACACATCTCAAAAAAGTTTGGACAAGGCCATGTTTACCACTGTGAGACATCCCCTTTTCTCTTTACAACAGTCTGTAAATGTCTGGGGACTGAGGAGACAAGTTGCTCAAGTTTAGGGATAGGAATGTTAACCCATTCTTGTCTAATGTAGGTTTCTATTTGCTCAACTGTCTTAGGTCTTTTTTGTCGTATCTTCCGTTTTATGATGCGCCAAATGTTTTCTATGGGTGAAAGATCTGGACTGCAGTCTGGCCAGTTCAGTGCCCGGACCCTTCTTCTACACAGCCATGATGCTGTAATTGATGCAGTATGTGGTTTGGCATTGTCATGTTGGAAAATGCAAGGTCTTCCCTGAAAGAGACGTCATCTGGATGGGAGCATATGTTGCTCTAGAACCTGGATACACCTTTCAGCATTGATGGTGTCTTTCCAGATGTGTAAGCTGCCCATGCTACATGCACTAATGCAACCCCATACCATCAGAGATGCAGGCTTCTGAACTGAGCACTGATAACAACTTGGGTCGTCCTTCTCCTCTTTAGTCTGAATAACACGGCGTTCCTGATTTCCATAAAGAACTTCAAATTTTGATTTGTCTGACCACAGAACAGTGTTCCACTTTGCCACAGTCCATTTTAAATGAGCCTTGGCCCAGAGAAGACGTCTGCGCTTCTAGATCATGTTTAGATTCGGCTTTTTCTTTGAAATATAGAGTTTTAGCTGGCAACAGCGGATGGCATGGTGAATTGTGTTCAGATAATGTTCTCTGGAAATATTCCTGAGCCCATTTTGTGATTTCCAATACAGAAGCATACCTGTATGTGATGCAGTGCTGTCTAAGGGCCTGAAGATCATGGGCACCCAGTATGGTTTTCCGGCCTTGACCCTTATGCACAGAGATTCTTCCAGATTCTCTGAATCTTTTGATGATATTATGCACGGTAAATGATGATATGTTCAAACTCTTTGCAATTTTACACTGTCGAACTCCTTTCTGATATTGCTCCACTATTTGTCGGCGCAGAATTAGGGGGATTGGTGATCCTCTTCCCATCTTTACTTCTGAGAGCCGCTGCCACTCCAAGATGCTCTTTTTATACCCAGCCATGTTAATGGCCTATTGCCAATTGGCCTAATGAGTTGCAATTTGGTCCTCCAGCTCTTCCTTTTTTGTACCTTTAACTTTTCCAGCCTCTTATTGCCCCTGTCCCAACTTTTTTGAGATGTGTTGCTGTCATGAAATTTCAAATGAGCCAATATTTGGCATGAAATTTCAAAATGTCTCACTTTCAACATTTGATATGTTGTCTATGTTCTATTGTGAATACAGTATCAGTTTTTGAGATTTGTTAATTATTGCATTCCATTTTTATTTACAATTTGTACTTTGTCCCATTTTTTTTTGAATCAGGGTTGTACTCATGGTCGAGTCATACCAAAGATCATCATAA
Organism: Neoarius graeffei; assembly: GCF_027579695.1. Lineage (NCBI taxonomy): Eukaryota > Metazoa > Chordata > Actinopteri > Siluriformes > Ariidae > Neoarius > Neoarius graeffei. The sequence goes on along the minus strand of NC_083569.1, from coordinate 75,677,065 downwards.
AAAAATGGTACCTACTGCAATCTGGCAAGGTGAGTGGGGAGTCAAACTCTTGTGGTTACCAGAGGACTAGCACGCCCCCACTGTAACCCTAGCTATGTAATAGGTGAGAGGCTGAGGGCTATGGAGATTGGTGCTGCCCTATGTGCCACATGGGAAGGACTTTGATTTGATCACTGTGGATAAGAGTGTCTGCAAAATACCATATAACATTTAAGCCTCCACTCTTCTGAGAAGGCTTTCGTTTGGATACTGGAGTTTGGTCATGTGGATTTGTGCTCATTTAGCCACAAGAGCATTCTTGAGGTCGGGCACTGATGTCCAGCAAGATGGCCTGATATGAAGTCAGTGTTACAATTCATCCCAAAGGTATTCATTGGGGTTGAGGTCAGGGCTCTGTGCAGGAAACTCAAGTTCTTCCAAACCAACCTTGGCAAATCATGTCACTTTTTCAACAGAGGCAATGTCATGCTGGAAAAGGTTTAGGGCTCCTAGCTCCTTGTAATGTGACAGCAGACAAAGATCTCCTGCCCAATAGTGTCCTTCCAACTTTGTAGCAACAGTTTTGTGAAGACCTACATATAGCTGTTATGGTCAGGTGTCCACATATCTTTGGTCACAGTGGTGCTGGAAAGTTTGTGAACCCTTTAGAATTTTCTATATTTCTGCATAAATATGACCTAAAACATCATCAGATTTTCACACAAGTCCTAAAAGTAGATAAAAAGAACCCAGTTCAACAAATGAGACAAAAAATATTTGTGGTATTCGACCAGGTGGGTGGAGCACAGAAGCACGGCAGGCCAGAACTGAGTTCTCAACAAACTCTTTATTTTTTTGCTTTTCAGCCTTTCTCAAATTCCCAGCCACGCGTGCACACACACACACACACACACACACGTGTTCTGGTTGGGGAGAGAGCCCCCTTTCTCTGCTCTCCTCTTCTTTTAAAGGGCGCGATCACTGGGGAAGACACACAAACACGGGTTAATTCCCATCAGGTGCAATGATTCCACCACTTACCTTCCCTGACTCCACCCTCCATTCACAGACCGATGCTTGGCCATGCCCTCGCTGCCACAATATTATACTTGGTCATTATTTATTTATTGAGGAAAATGATGCAATATTACATATCTGTGAGTGGCAAAAGTATGTGAACCTCTAGGATTAGCAGTTAATTTGAAGGTGAAATTAGAGTCAGCTGTTTTCAATCAATGGGATGACAATCAGGTGTGAGTGGGCACCCTGTTTTATTTTAAGAACAGGGATCTATCAAAGTCTGATCATCACAACACATGTTTGTGGAAGTGTATCATGGCATGAACAAAGGAGATCTTTGAGGACCTCAGAAAAAGCATTGTTGAATCTCATCAGGCTGGAAAAGGTTATACAACCATCTCTAAAGAGTTTGGACTCCACCAATCCACAGTCAGACAGATTGTGTACAAATGGAAGAAATTCAAGGCCATTGTTACCCTCCCCAGGAGTGGTCAACCAACAAAGATTACTCCAAGAGCAAGGCATGTAATAGTTGGTGAGGTCACAAAGGACCCCAGGGTAACTTCTAAGCAACTGAAGGCCTCTCTCACATTGGCTAATGTTAATGAGTCCACCATCAGGAGAACACTGAACAACAATGGTGTGCATGGCAGGGTTGCAAGGAGAAAGCCACTGCTCTCCAAAAAGAACATTGCTGCTCGTCTGCAGTTTGCTAAAGATCATGTGGACAAGCCAGAAGGCTATTGGAAAAGTGTTTTGTGGATGGATGAGACCAAAATAGAACTTTTTGGTTTAAATGAGAAGCGTTATGTTTGGAGAAAGGAAAACACTGCATTCTTGCATAAGAACCTTATCCCATCTGTGAAACATGGTGGTGGTAGTATCATGGTTTGGGCCTGTTTTGCTGCATCTGGGCCAGGACGGCTTGCCATCATTAATGGAACAATTAATTCTGAATTATACCAGCAAATTCCAAAGGAAAATGTCAGGACATCTGTCCATGAACTGAATCTCAAGAGAAGATGGGTCATGCAGCAAGACAACGACCCTAAGCACACAAGTCATTCTCCCAAAGACTGGTTAAAGAATAATAAAGTTAATGTTTTGGAATGGCCAAGTCAAAATGCTGACCTTAATCCAATTGAAATGTTGTGGAAGGACCTGAAGTGAGCAGTTCATGTGAGGAAACCCACCAACATCCCAGAGTTGAAGCTGTTCTGTACAGAGGAATGGGCTAAAATTCCTCCAAGCCATTGTGCAGGACTGATCAACAGTTACCGGAAACGTTTAGTTGCAGTTATTGCTGCACAAGGGGGTCACACCAGATACTGAAGGCAAAGGTTCACATACTTTTGCCACTCACAGATATGTAATCTCATCTCATTATCTCTAGCTGCTTTATCCTGTTCTACAGGGTGGTAGGCAAGCTGGAGCCTATCCCAGCTGACTACGGGCGAAAGGTGGGGTACACCCTGGACAAGTCGCCAGGTCATCATAGGGCTGACAGACACAGACAACCATTCACACTCACATTCACACCTATGGTCAATTTAGAGTCACCAATTAACCTAACCTGCATGTCTTTGGACTGTGGGGGAAACCGGAGCACCTGGAGGAAACCCATGCAGACACGGGGAGAACATGCAAACTCTGCACAGAAAGGCCCTCGCTGGCCACGGGGCTCAAACCCAGACCTTCTTGCTGTGAGGCGACAGTGCTAACCACTACACCACCGTGCCGCCCCCCGTCTAATCAGACCTGTTCAAAACAGCTGATTTGAGTGTCTGTACCTTTAAATGATAATGAGCCACTGCTTACTCCACCCCCTCTCCTACCAATCAATTAGGTAGCCTCTTCCTCATGAATATTCGTTTACAAAGGTCGTTCTCCAGCCATGAGTGGAGATACTTAGATGAGGTGGTGGTATAATTCTAATTATCTCGCCTTGTGACTAAGTAAGTAAGTTTAATTTGTATAGCACATTTAAACACAGCATACACTGACCAAAGTGCTGTACAGAGTCAGTATTAAAAGACAAATGATCAAAAATAAAATTAAAAAAATAAATAAAATAAAACTATAATAATAACAACAATAACAATAAGCTGATGATTAGGGAAAGGCCAAGGAGTAGAGATGGGTTTTTAGCTTAGATTTAAAGGCAGAGGTGGAAGGAGCAGATCTGATATCCGGTGGGAGCTGATTCCAGAGACGTGGAGCAGCAACAGAAAAAGCTCTGTCACCTCTCTGCTTCAGCCGCGAGCGAGGTACATGAAGAAGCCCTGTGTTAGAGGATCTTAGAGACCTTTGGACTGAGTGGGGCTGTAAAAGGTCATTGATGTAGGCTGGGGCCAGCCCACTGAGTGCTTTAAAAACAAATAATAAGACTTTAAATTGTATTCTGAAAAAGACTGGGAGCCAGTGCAAGGAGGCCAGAATGGGAGTGATGTGCTCACGTCTCCTGGTGCCAGTTAAAAGACGTGCAGCTGCGTTTTGGACCAGCTGTAAACGTCTAAGTGAGGTTTGAGGGAGGCCAAGATAAAGGGAATTGCAGTAATCCAATTGTGATGTGATAAAAGCATGGATGACTATTTCAAGATCGCTATGAGATAGGAAGGATTTGAGGCGGGAAATCACTGAGTTGGTAAAAACTATTTTTGACCACAGTGCTAATCTGTTTGTCAAAACAGAGATCGGAGTCAAGGAAGACACCCAGGTTTCTGGCAGAGGGTGTGACGTCAGGAGTGAGGTGACCTAAATCGTTCACTGTAGTGCATCTTGCCTTGGAGGGACCAAAAATAATGACTTCAGTCTTGTCACCATTTAGCTGGAGGAAGTTGTTAGCCATCCAATTTCTGATGTCTTCAAGACAAACAAGGAGAGATTGGATGGAGTCCCTAGATTTTAAGGGCAAATACAATTGAGAGTCATCTGCATAAAGGTGAAAGGAAATGTTGTGCTTTCTAATGATGTCACCAAGTGGGAGCATGTAGAGACTGAAAAGCATGGGACCCAAGATGGACCCCTGGGGGACCCCATAGGAGACAGAGGCAGTTGATGAGGAGAAATGGCCAATGGAAACAGAGAAGGCCCTATGTTTAAGGTAGGACCTGAACCAGAGAAGAGCAGTGTCCCTGATGTCCACCTGCTGGTCTAGACGGCTGAGGAGGATGTTGTGGTCAACAGTGTCAAACGCAGCGCTAAGGTCGAGTAAAACCAAAATGGCATTATCACCAGAATCTAAAGTGAGGAGCAGATCATTAGTTACTTTAAGCAGGGCTGTTTCAGTGCTGTGAAGGGATCTGAATCCTGACTGAAAAGGTTCAAGTATATTACGGGTGGTCAGAAAAGGAATCAACTGTGACAGTATAGATTTTTCTAGAACTTTTGAAAAAAAAGGGAGCTTGGAGATGGGGCGATAATTTTGCAAACATTGGGCATCGAGGTTGGGTTTTTTAAGCAGGGGTTGGACAACTGCATGCTTAAAAAAGGTAGGGACAGTACCAGATGTGAGACATGAATTTAGAATTATTTGAATCGATGGCCCAACAGCATCAAAAACATCCTTTATGATACAGGAAGGAATGTCATCATAGGGGGATCCAGTGGGTTTCATATGTAAAACTAGTTCCCGCAATTCACTGAGAGAGATGGGCTGAAATTGATTAAGAGTAGAAATAGCTAGTGCACGAGAGTGAACAGGTAGAGCAGTTGATAAGGAGGGCGCAAACACTGATCTGATGTTCTCTATTTTATCAGTGAAAAACTTGAGGAATTTTTCACAAGTCTCAGTGGATACGTCAGCAACTGGAGAGTTAGGAGGGTTAAGAAAAGAGTTAATATTGCTAAACAAAGAGGAGTCAGATTTAAACAGCTTTTTGAAGCACATGTTTTCTGAAATAGGCAGTGCAAAGGAAACTGACTGGGTGTCTTATTTCAAAGTTTGAAGGTTGGTAGGCACTCCAGATACCCACATGCATGTGCACAAGCACTGAAAAAATGAGCTTTTTATAATATGTCCCCTTTAAGGATTAAACTGATCTTCTGTGTATAAGGACAAAGATTTTAAGCAGCTGACATGTATAAATGTCAGAGATGGATTGTGTAGCTAGGAACGTACAAAGTCTTGCAAAAAACATTCATCCCCCTTGGTGTTTGTCCTGTTTTGTCGCATTACAAGCTGGAATTAAAATGGATTTTTGGGGGGTTAGCACCATTTGATTTACACAACATGCCTACCATTTAAAGGTGCATATTGTTGTTTTATTGTGACACAAACAATAATTTAGATGAAAAAGACAGAAATCTGGAGTGTGCATAGGTAGTCACCCCATTTTGTATGAAACCCCTAAATAAGAGCTGGTCCAACCAATTCACTTCATATGTCACATAATTAGTTGATTAAGATCCACCTGTGTGCAATCAAAATGTCACATGATCTGTCACATGATGTCTGTATAAATCAACCTGTTCTGGAAGGACCCTGACTCTGCTACACTACTAAACAAGCAACATGAAAACCAAGGAGCCTCCAAACAGGTCAGAGACAAAGTTGTGAAGAAGTATGGATTAGGGTTGGGATATAAAAAATATCCCAAACTTTGAATATCCCACAGAGCACCATTAAATCCATTATAGCAAAATGGAAAGAATATGGAATCATTACATCCTGACAAAAGAAGGCCGCCCACCAAAACTCACAGACCAGGCAAGGAGGGCATTAATCAGAGATGAACAAAGACACCAAAGATAACACTGAAGGAGCTGCAAAGATCCACAGTGGAGACCACTTTCATTCATACATGCCACAGAGTGGAGCTTTCTGGAAGAGTGGCCAGAAAAAAAGTAATTGCTTAAGAAAACACATTTGGAGTTTACCCAACAGCATGTGGCAGACTCCCCAAACACATGGTCAAAGATTTTCTGGTCTATTGAGATGACAATTGATCTTTTTGGTCATCATGGGAAATCCTATGTGTGGTGCAAACCCAACACCCTGAGAACACCATTCCTACAGTGAAGCATGGTGGTGGCAGCATCATGCTGTGGGGATATTTTTCATCTGCAGGGGTAGGGAAAGCTGGTCAGGACTGAAGGAAAGATGGATGGCACTAAATAAAGGGCAATTCTGGAGGAAAACCTGTTTGAGTCAGCCAGAGGTTTGAGACTGGGATGAAGGTTCATGTTCCAGCAGGACAATGACCCTAAACATACTGCTAAAGCTACACTGGAGTGGTTTAAAGGGAAATATTTAAATGTCTTGGAATGGCCTCATCAAAGCTCAGACCTTAGTCCAATTGAGGATCTGTGGCATAACTTGAAGATTGCTGTACACCAACGTAACCTATCTAGCTTGAAGGAGTTGGAGCAGTTTTGCCTTGAGGAATGGGCAAACGTCCCAGTGGCTAGACGTGCTAAACTAATAGAGACATAACCCAAGAGACTTGCAGCTGTAATTGCAGAAAAAGGTGGCTCTACAAAGTATTGATTTTGTGGACGGGTGAATACCTATGCGCACTCAATTTCTGTTTTTTCATGTTAATTATTGTTTGTGTCACAATAAAGCCACAATTTTCACCTTTAAAGTGGTAAGCTCTCATCTCATTATCTTTAGCTGCTTTATCCTGTTCTACAGGGTCGCAGGCAAGCTGGAGCCTATCCCAGCTGACTACGGGCGAAAGGCGGGGTACACCCTGGACAAGTCGCCAGGTCATCACAGGGCTGACACATAGACACCGACAACCATTCACACTCACATTCACACCTACGGTCAATTTAGAGTCACCAGTTAACCTAACCTGCATGTCTTTGGACTGTGGGGGAAACCGGAGCACCCGGAGGAAACCCACGCGGACATGGGGAGAACATGCAAACTCCACACAGAAAGACCCTCGCCGGCCACGGGGCTCGAACCCGGACCTTCTTGCTGTGAGGCGACAGTGCTAACCACTACACCACCGTGCCGCCCAAAGTGGTAAGCATGTTGTGTAAATCAAATGGTGCTAACTCTCCAAAAAATCCATTTTAATTCCAGCTTGTAAGGCAACAAATCAGGACAAACACGAAGGCGGCTGAATACTTTTGCAGGGCACTGTATCTGTGTTGGTTTATTACTTTTTCCTGCTTTACATAGTGCCAAAGCAATTGCAAAGTAATAGTAAATGCAATAATGCAGATACAGCATGTGTAGCTGAGTATACATGAATAGATACAGTAATTAATAAAACTAATTCTTCATGTGGTGCACTCTCAGCTCTGCAGTGACACCAGCATTGTTCTGGAGCACAGCAGTGTTGTGTATACCACATTTAACAGTTAGAGACTACAGTGCTTCTTTTCACTTGTATAACTTGTGTTAATCTATCAGGTGAGGATTTTGATCAGTGGACTGTTTCTCAGTCCAGCAGTGATGAATGTTTTTTTTTTTTTTTAACCTGTTTCAAACATTCATACCAGCACCATACACACACTACCATGTCAGTGTCAATGTGGAACTTTCTACAGTAGGGGGGAGACAAGATAATTTAGGATTCACTAACCAAATACATAAACTCCAAATTGACTTTCAATGATAATAAAGGCCATCATTTAGACATGCTGAGAAAAGCCCACTGAGGAGCTTGGGATTCAGCCGGAGCCTGAAACAGTGACGTGCTTTTAGAGTTTAGATAGAAAAGCCGAATAAATGTGATGATAATGTGATTAATGTGACATCTCATGGCATGGAGCTCTGCAGGAGCTGCTAATATCGCTATATAGAGAAGTCAGCTCAGATAAGCCTGTGGTGCCCCCCCTTCTGATGCAGACACACACTGGTAATAGTGAGTTAGTTTGCAAGTGTACTTACTTTCATGACATTTACTCAAAAAAATGAGAAAGGGAACATTGCATTCTGGTTATTATTAAATCTTGTTATTTGCCTTTCCCATCAAGGGTTGCTTTTTATGGAAGGAGATGAAAGGTGTGTGTGTGTGTGTGTGTGTGTGTCATACATGTCAACCTTTGGTCAATCAAATCTGTATAACCAACCTCCAAAATCTGTATTTCCCTTATAAAATCCGTATAAGATGCAAATTAAAATAATTTACCTAAAATTTGAATGATAATTAACAATGATATATCCCAGTTACTTTTTATTCAATATTAATAGCAATAAACCTTCAGAATGAATACAAAGCTCCAATGTTTGACAAAAACACAAAGTGTTATCAGTGTAGTTACGAAGGAAATACTTCGTTGTTTGGAGACAGGTTTCACCGAGCAGCTATTATGCGCGAGACTTCATATTAGCCACAAAGTCAGGAAAATCTGTTCGTAAAATTACATTATAATGACCAAATACAATAAAAAGTATTTTTCCAGTCTCCCCTGTGAAAGGTAATCCCATGTGATCTCATTTGGACGGTAAACCTGTTGGTACAGTTAAACGCAGCACATGGATGAGGCATCTTTATTCTTGGCTACTGTCTAGACACTATACCAGAAGAATCTCCACTTTGCCACATCCAATATGGTGGCGAGGATGACGTATAATTCTACGCAGAAGGCGGCGTCTATTTTTATATGTCTATGACTTCACGGTGGGCGGCACGGTGGTGTAGTGGTTAGCGCTGTCGCCTCACAGCAAGAAGGTCCGGGTTCGAGCCCTGTGGCCGGCGAGGGCCTTTCTGTGCGGAGTTTGCATGTTCTCCCCGTGTCCGCGTGGGTTTCCTCTGGGTGCTCCGGTTTCCCCCACAGTCCAAAGACATGCAGGTTAGGTTAACTGGTGACTCTAAATTGACCGTAGGTGTGAATGTGAGTGTGAATGGTTGTTTGTGTCTATGTGTCAGCCCTGTGATGACCTGGCGACTTGTCCAGGGTGTACCCCGCCTTTCGCCCGTAGTCAGCTGGGATAGGCTCCGGCTTGCCTGCGACCCTGTAGGACAGGATAAAGCGGCTAGAGATAATGAGATGATAATGAGACTTCACAGTTAGCGGGATTCTCGCAATGCGATGTACGCATGATCAAAAGTGGAACGAAGTCTCGCTACCACAAGATAACGCGCGATTTCATAAGACTCTTTACTGGCTGTCTGTGGTGTACAGTACATTTGTAAATGTTATGCACTCTTATCATCGTGGGAATTGATTATAGCTCTAAATAAATATTGAAGTTTTTTTAAAGAATCCGTATAACTTTATTTATATGCCCGTATACTACGTTTATTGAATCAAATCCATATAAAATACGGACATTCCGTATAGGTTGACATGTATGGTGTGTGTGAGAGAGAGAGATGAGGCCTTGAAATAAACATTGTCTCATAAGCAAACAGGATGCTTCTGAATTTTATGTCAGAAAACCCAAAATGTGTGACTTTGATTTATCTTGCTCCATTCTGTTTCAACATATTCATGAATTACACAAGCACATTCATGTATAGTTGCAAAACAAACAAACAAACAAACAAACAAACAAAACCCACACATTTATACGTTATTGTCCTCCAGAGAGTCATTGGCCCTCTTCATAAAATGAGCACAATTGATTGTATCAAATAAACATTACCTTTAACAATTCAAAATTTCTCCTCAAACAGCAGGAGAAAAATTTACCTTTTGTCCTTCTCATTATAATTACCATTAAGCACAATTCGAAAAAGTTAATGCTGGCTGAAACAGAATGGTGTCAGCATGAACCTTTTCAGCAGTTTGTGCTACAGTAGCTTTTCTTTGAGATTGGACCATATGGGCTAGCCTTCATACCACATGCAAATCAGTAAGCCTTCGACACCCATGACCCTGTCTCTGGTTCACCGGTTGTCCTTCCTTGGACCATTTTTGTTCGGTACTAATCACTGCATACCGGGAACACCCCACAAGATGTGCCATTTTGGAGATGCTCAGACCCAGTCATCTCGCCATCACAATTTGGCCCTTGTGAAAGTCACTCAGATGCTTACGCTTGCCTGTTTTCCCAGCTTCCAACACATCAACTTCAGGAACTGACTGTTCTCTTGCTGCCTAATCAATCCCACTTCTTGACAGGTGCCATTGCAACAACATAAATCAGTGTATTTCACTTCACCTGTCAGTGTTTTTAATTTTATATCTTATTGGTGTCTATATTTAACAATTATTATAATAATAACCGAGACAAAGTTGAGGTTATTATTCACTGATATTCACTGAGCCTGAGGCAGATAATTGTTTTAATATAAATACACAGGTGGTTATTAAAAAAATCATATTAAAAAAATAATTTATTTCACTCTTCAAAAGACTTGTCACTTATCTATGTGAGTCACATAAAATACCTTGTTTAGAAATGGATAAAATAAATCACAATTCCACTTTACTTTTGAACAGCTTTAGACCAAACTTCATAGCATCTTTAGTGCTTTTAGGAACAGCATTTTCTTTCAACATTTGTAATTCTTCCTCACTTACGGTGACGAAGTGATTGGCTGCCATTTTGCCGAGTCACTCGAGGTGATTATCGAGAAATAGTCTGACTCTCTCGACCAATCAGCGCCCATGATTTTCTCTGATCACCTGCGTATTTATACTAAATGGGTTTAATTACTTGACTTCATTAAGACAGTGTTCCTGGAAGAATTTTATTTCAAAAGACATTTTACATTGCATCATCAGACACACACACACACACTGAAACAAAACTGATGTGACTTAAACATTTGCCAGGAGGTGATTCATAGGTTTCTTTATCTGACAGAAATGGAAGGAGAGAGACAGAGAGTGTAATTAATTATGTGCAATCTACAGAACATATATGTGTTTCTGAAATCCATATCTCAGTTGCCAAGCTCAACACCACTAATAATAAACAGCTTGGTTTATTAAACAGTTCTTCTGTATATGAGGGTTACTCAGTAGAGTCTAAGCAAATGGATGCACGTGTCCTCTAATTGCAAGATTTTTGATATATAGTAACCCACATGTAAATAACAGCATGAGTTTGTCTTTTTTGATTTGTCATCACGCTCATAGAACAACTCCAATGAGCAAAACTGATACTATGATGATGCTGATGATGCCATGACAATCAGAGAGAGACACGCGAAATCAATGCTACAAATCTTCTGCTTGTTCTAAAGCATTCAGCCAGCGACAATAACACATGATGACTGAGTCCTGTTTTGTAAATTTTATTCTAATCTCCTGTAACCTGCGGCAAAAACATAACAAATGTCAAGCTCCTCTAAGGAAGCTGAGTGTAATAGACGTTGGCAGTAAATTTTGCGCTAGTCCGTCAAATCGTAGGTGCAATAATCGATCTTGACGTCGTGAGCTGACGGAGTCGGCTTGTGAAAAATACACGCTTTTTTTTCTGACACTGGCTGTCATAATAGCATCTGCTCATCACGCCCTTTTAGCTTTGTAACCTGCTTGTGACAGGTGATATATAATGACATCAGTGACTGAAACCAGCTGTTAAAAGTTCCTGAGACTCAACTTTTATCTGGTTACGCATTCTTTTTTTCTCTCTGGTTGCTCCCTAACTGAATGAAGCAGCACAGCTCTCACAACCGTCTGGTCTCTACTGGGACATCAGTGTGATATTACACACCATCGCCGTATTGTTATTGATCCTACCAGCCATGTTCTTCTTGCTACGGCATGCTCAGTGGGAAACTCTGCTGCAAATGCATGAGTTTTTAGAACAATAGAGAGCAGAGTGCAATGTGGTTGGACTTTATTGTAAGGCGGTGTGAATGACATGGGAGGCAATGTTTGGATATAATAACACAGTGAAATACTGTGAAAGAGTACCGAGGTTGCTGATGAAGTGGAAGGAGTGAGGTGGATTTGACAGAGGTAACTGTGGTGGCTGACACGCAATTGGAGCAAATGATATGACATTCAAGAAGAAGAAGAAGATGATGACGACGACGATGACAGAAAGAGAGTGTCCATACAGTTTAGGGGGAAATAGTGGATGTTATTTTCTAAAATGTAGTTTTGATGCACACAGGTAGCCAAATTTGAGAAGCAGTTCTCATGCTGTCATACATTTTGGCTGAGATGAAAATAAAATAGCCCTAAAAGTTTATTTTGGGTTAAAATATGAATGCATGGCGAACCACTACCTCACTGGGCTCCTACTGTGAACAAGACGCAACAAAAGCTAATCTCAGAGGGGAACCATCAGGGCCTTCTAGGCCTTCAGAGAAGGCCCAAACATATCAGCATTTCAAATATTCTATTTATTTCTCTCATTCTTTAATTTCTTTCATTCTTTCAAAATTTCATCATAATTATTCTCTTCTAATTTGGCTTCATTTACTATCAAATTTGCTTTAGAAATGAAAGGGTTACTGTCCTGAAAACATTAAAATAGAGTTATCCAATGAGATTTGTTTGTTTGTTGTCTCTAAGCTGAGAAGAGTTTCAAGCTGGCTCGCTCATTGGTTAGGACGTCATTGCTCAGACAGAAGGCCATGGCAGTGTATGTTTATGTAGGAAGTGACAGATGAATTAACCAATCAGATTTTGATTTATAGTGAGAGGGACTAAACATTTATCGCCCTTGGCCTTCTTGAAGGCCAACACTAGCTTAACCGTGAGTTGGCGCCATCAGCGCAGCCGTGAAGTCATCTTCCAGCCAGTGTAGTGTTGGCGAATGCTAATAAAGTAGTCAAGCCAGTGCTATTGAGAGCAAGTAGCACAGGCTAACGACCGAGAAACTAAGATTTCTGTCTCCAGACTGTTCTTCCACGCTGCACGCTTGCTACAGTATTTTTCAGTCAGACTTAAGTATTTTATTTCCCCGTGTAATTTACTTAGTTACTTTTAAAATCAACATCAACAACTACACACAACGGTGCTACCTGGCAGCCTGCTGCTCATCCCTTAAAAAATCCTTTGCCCTGTTGCTTTTTTGGTGTCAGGCTATGTTTTGGCTGAGCTCAAGTCCCAGCTCAAATAATAACAGTTCGCCACTGGCCAACCTATACTTCTGTGTAGACTCTAGCTGCGAACCGGTACGCTGTAACCTATACCACTACCTGATGTGCACCTCTAAAGAAATGTAACTACACATTGTGGTAACGCAGACTATGATTAGTCCTCTTGGCAGCATCACATTTCCATCTATTAATTTTCAGCTGCTCTTTCTTCTCTGCAAAAATCGGAAATCTACTATCACAATATTGTGTTAATATACAGGTTGTTTCAAAACAATTTGATATCATTTCACAATCTAATAACTTTGCCAATTCTCGTTCAATTGACCTCAAATTTTAACAGCATGTGTGGAAACAGGTCAGACTTTTATGTTTCATGTTTTTTTTTCTTTTTATCTTTTTAGGTATAGAAATGGCATTCGCTGGAAAAGAAAAGGCGTTTTGTAGGTTAGAGTACGCTCAAAACAGTCGAACAAGATTATGCAGCGTGCATTTATGAGAGAATTCTCAAAAAATGCACCAACTGCAATGCAGATTTGGACATGGCACAAAAAGTTCAAAGAGGAAGGTTGTGTGTGCAGGACAAAAGGATCTGGACAACCATCAGCATTGGAAGAGACAGTCGAGCGGTTTCGCGAATATTGAAAATTTGTGAAATCGTTCATGGAATCCACATACTTTTGAATTTCTCATTCAGATTTTGAGGAATAAATCTTGTATTGCTCAACATTGAGCTTGTTCAGTTTCATTTGCCTCAACTATGTAGTTTCTGGGATATTTACATCTCAAATAATGTCAATTTTTTTGAAACACCCTGTATAATGTGTGAGACTCTATAACAGTTGTAGATCATTATAATAGCCAGTTTAATGCTGCATCTAATCCTGTGGATTTAAACACTCTGGCATTGTTTTTGTGCCTCATTCCTGAGCACAGTGGGACTTTCACTTTGAGCTGCTCGTCCTGCTGAATACAGACGAGTTAAAACACTTCAGCAATACTTTCAGTGAGCATTCATTTGGTTTATAATTAATCACGCAGAGTTTCTTTTCCCCCAATAAATTTGTTTCAAAACAACATTTTGTCCATGTTAGTTTCTGTGTATTATTCCTACAGTGAAACACAATACTTGTTTGCTCATCAGGCCACAGGCCAGACTGGATGAGCTTATGTGATCACGCATCGTCCATCATCCGTCGTTCATCCACAATTTACAAAAATCACTACTCCTCCTACAAAATTGATTGGATTTGAATCAAACTCACTGACAGTGGGGCCTGGTCAAGCGTCAGTCTGTGAATGGAGGGCAGAGTCAGGGAAGGTAAGTGGTAGAATCACTGCACCTGATGGGAATTAACCTGTGTTTGTGTCTTCCTCAGTGACCGCACCCTATAAGAGGAAAGGGAGAGCAGAGGAAGGGAGCTCTCCCCCCAACCAGAACACTTGTGTGTGTGCGTGCGTGCCTGGGAGAGTAAATGTATAACACTGAAAAGCGAAGAATAAAAGAGGTTTTTGAGAACTCAGTTCTGGCCTGCCGTGCTTCTGTGCTCCACCCACCTGGTCTGATTTTACAGTGGTGCCGAAACCTAGGAACGGAGTGCAGAAGGGAACAGCCCCATGGAGTCCTCCCCCTTCAAGGACCTGATCCATGCCTTTGCCATGGCCCAACAGGGCCAGCACCAGGTGCTGATTGCCCTACAGAAGGAGCAGGAACAATGGTTCAAAGCCCTGGTGCTGGCACAGCAGGAAGATTGCCAGGCGTTCCGGCACCTGCTCGCATTTAGTGAAGAGTGGGGCCTGCCATAGTTTATCAAGGGGAGGTCCCGGAGTGGCATTGGTGGGAGCAGCTGTCACAGAGCCGTCTATGTCATCACCACGTCGGAGTGAGGAGCAGCCTGCTCCTCCTCCCTCTCTCGGGGATTCCCTTGCGGATTTCCCGTTAGCGCAGTTGCGAGACGAGACTCTGCGGCATGCGTTTGACCAAGTGAGAGTAATCGATGGTCAAACTCTCCAGCCAAATGCCACACCATCCTTTCCCTATTTTTCCATTATTAAGGATAGATTATAACGAATGACCCAGGACACTCAAGCCTAAGGAACCAATAACACAGCTTTTAATCCCAAAGAGCCGCCGGGAATTTAGGCTCACTTTAATCCCATGGCTGGACACTTAGAGCAGGATAAGACACTAGCCCGAATAATGGCCCAGTTCTATTGGCCAGGGATTCATGGCAATGTCCGTAGGTGGTGTATGGCATGCCGCAAATGCCAGTTAGTAAATCCTGCAGCCATTCCAAAAGCGCCTTTGCACCCTCTGCCATTAATCGAGACCCCGTTCGAAAGAATCGGGATGGATGTCATCGGGCCATTAGATCGGTCAGCATGAGGATATCGCTTTATTTTAGTTCTGGTGGACTATGCAACGTGATATCCAGAAGCAGTGCCTCTTCGCAATATCTCAGCACATAGTATTGCAGAAGCGCTCTTCTGTGTCATTTCCTGAGTCGGAATCCCCAAAGAGATTCTGACTGATCAAGGCACTATGTTTATGTCACGCACACTGTGCGAACTGTACGGGTTACTGGGAATTAAGCCTATCCACACCAGCGTTTATCACCCACAAACGGATGGCTTAGTCGCACCCTCAAGAATATAATTAGAAAATTTGTAAGCAAAGACACACGCAACTGGGATAAATGGCTCGAGCCCCTGTTATTCGCAGTGCGAGAGGTCCCGCAAGCCTCCATGGAGTTCTCCCCATTTGAATTATTATACGGGCGTAAGCCTTGTGGCATTCTTGATGTGCTACGTGAAAATTGGGAGGAGGGACCTTCAACCAGTAAAAACAAAATTCAATACGTTATCGACCTGCACGCCAAACTCCACACACTCATGCACTTAACCCAGGAGAATTTGCAGCAGGCCCAAGAACGTCAAGTTCATCTGTATGACAGGGGCATGCGCCTTAGGGAATTCACACCGGGAGATAAAGTATTCGTGTTGTTGCCCACATCGAGCTCCAAATTGATTGCCAGGTGGCAAGGACACTTTGAGGCCACACCATGAATCGGGGACGTCGACTATGAAGTGAGGCGAACGGACAGGGGTGGGGCGTTACAGATTTACCACCTCAATCTGCTAAAACGCTGGAACCAGGAGGTCCCCGTGGCGTTGGTGTCGGTGGTTCCGGAGAAGGCGGAGCTGGGGCTGGAGGTTCATAAAGGAAAATTGACATCGCCCACCGCTCTGGTCCCCTGTGGAGACCACCTCTCCCCAACCCAGCTCACGGAGATCGCCCAGTTGCAGACAGAATTTTCTGATGTGTTCTTGCCCCTGCCCAGCCACACCCACCTCATAGAACACCACATTGAGACGCCCCCGGGGGTAGTAGTGTGCAGCCGCCCTTACAGACTGCCTGAACACAAAAAAAAGGTGGTTCGGGAAGAACTCGAGGCCATGCTCGAAATGGGCATCGTTGAGGAGTCCCACAGTGACTGGAGCAGCCCAGTGGTCTTGGTTCCCAAGGCCGACGGGTCAGTCCGGTTCTGTGTGGACTATAGAAAAGTCAACGCAGTGTCTAAATTTGATGCGTACCCAATGCCTTGTATTGACGAGTTGCTCAATTGACTAGGCATGGTTCGTTTTTATTCGACACTGGATTTGACAAAGGGATATTGGCAGATCCCCTTGACTCCTCTATCCTGAGAGAAAATGACCTTTTCCACACCATTTGGCTTACACCAGTTCATCACAGTTCCTTTTGGGCTGTTTGGGGTGCCCGCTACGTTCCAGTGGCTTATTGACAGGGTCCTCCGCCCCCACGACACCTACACGGCTGCCTGCTTAGACGATATTATTATTTACAGTAATGACTGGCCGCAGCACTTAGAACACCTAAGGGCCATCCTTAGGTTGCTGAGGCAAGCGGGTCTCACAGCCAACCCAAAGAAGTGTGCAATTGGGCGGGTGGAAGTACGGTATCTGGGTTTCCACTTGGACAATGGGCAGGTGCATTCCCAAATTAATAAGACAGCAGCGATTGCAGCCTGCCTGAGGCCCAAGACCAAAAAGGGGGTGAGACCATTTCTGGAGCTGGCTGGCTACTATTGTAGGTTTATACCTAATTATTCGGACGTCACCAGCCCGCTGACTGATCTCACTAAAAAGGGAGCACCGGATCCAGTCCAGTGGACGGAGCAATGCCAGCGGGCTTTCATTGAGGTAAAGGCTGCACTGTGTGGGGGGCTACTGTTACACTCCCCTGGCTTTTCTCTCCCCTTTATTTTGCAGACGGACGCGTCGGACAGAGGGCTGTTCTGTCCCAGGAGGTGGAGGGAGAGGAACGTCCCATACTGTACATCAGCCGGAAGCTGTCGGTGCGTGAGGGCAGGTACAGCACAATAGAAAAGGAATGCCTCGCCATCAAGTGGGTGGTCCTCGCTCTCCGCTACTACCTGCTGGGGCACCCTTTCACCCTCTGTTCGGACCACGCGCCCCTGCAGTGGCTCCACCACATGAAGGATGCCAATGCGCAGATCACCCATTGGTATCTGGCACTCCAGCCATTTAAATTCGAGGTGGTCCACAGGCCGGGGGCGCAGATGGTCGTGGTGGATTTCCTCTCCCGTCAAGGGGGGGAAGTCGGCTGCAGGCCGGATGGCTCCCCGGCCTGAGTCGAGCGGTGGGAGTATGTGGCAGCCGGGGCGTGGTCAAGCGTCAGTCTGTGAATGGAGGGCAGCATCAGGGAAGGTAAGTGGTAGAATCACTGCAACTGATGGGAATTAACCTGTGTGCGTGTGTCTTCCCCAGTGACCGCACCCTATAAGAGGAGAGGGAGAGCTGTCCCCCCAACCAGAACACTTGTGTGTGCGTGCGTGCCTGGGAGAGTAAATGTATAACGCTGAAAAGCGAAGAATAAAAGAGGTTTTTGAGAACTCAGTTCTGGCCTGCTGTGCTTCTGTGCTCCACCCACCTGGTCTGAGTTTACACTCACATACAGTGGGGCAAAAAAGTATTTAGTCAGTCACCAATTGTGCAAGTTCTCCCACTTAAAAAGATGAGAGAGGCCTGTAATTTTCATCATAGGTATACCTCAACTATGAGAGACAAAATGAGAAAAAAATCCAGAAAATCACATTGTCTGTCTGATTTTTAAAGAATTTATTTGCAAATTATGGTGGAAAATAAGTATTTGGTCAATAACAAAAGTTCATCGCAATACTCTGTTATATACCCTTTGTTGGCAATGACAGAGGTCAAACGTTTTCTGTAAGCCTTCACAAGGTTTTCACACACTGTTGCTGGTATTTTGGCTCATTCCTCCATGCAGATCTCCTCTAGAGCAGTGATGTTTTGGGGCTGTCGCTGGGCAACACGGACTTTCAACTCCCTCCAAAGATTTTCTATGGGGTTGAGATCTGGAGACTGGCTAGGCCACTCCAGGACCTTGAAATGCTTCTTACGAAGCCACTCCTTCATTGCCCGGGTGGTGTGTTTGGGATCATTGTCATGCTGAAAGACCCAGCCACGTTTCATCTTCAATGCACTTGCTGATGGAAGGAGGTTTTCACTCAAAATCTCACGATACATGGCCCCATTCATTCTTTCCTTTACACGGATCAGTCGTCCTGGTCCCTTTGCAGAAAAACAGCCCCAAGCATGATGTATACCACCCCCATGCTTCACAGTAGGTATGGTGTTCTTTGGATGCAACTCAGCATTCTTTCTCCTCCAAACATGACAAGTTGAGTTTTTACCAAAAAGTTCTATTTTGGTTTCATCTGACCATGACATTCTCCCAATCCTCTTCTGGATCATCCAAATTTTCTCTAGCAAACTTCAAACGGGCCTGGACATGTACTGGCTTAAGCAGGGGGACACGTCTGGCACTGCAGGATTTGAGTCCCTGGCGGCATAGTGTGTTACTGATGGTAGCCTTTGTTACTTTGGTCCCAGCTCTCTGCAGGTCATTCACTAGGTCCCCCCGTGTGGTTCTGGGATTTTTGCTCACCGTTCTTGTGATCATTTTGACCCCAAGGGGTGAGATCTTGCGTGGAGCCCCAGATCGAGGGAGATTATCAGTGGTTTTGTATGTCTTCCATTTTCTAATAATTGCTCCCACAGTTGATTTCTTCACACCAAGCTGCTTACCTATTGCAGATTCAGTCTTCCCAGCCTGGTGCAGGTCTACAATTTTGTTTCTGGTGTCCCTTGACAGCTCTTTGGTCTTGGCCATAGTGGAGTTTGGAGTGTGACTGTTTGAGGTTGTGGACAGGTGTCTTTTATACTGATAACGAGTTCAAACAGGTGCCATTAATACAGGTAACGAGTGGAGGACAGAGGAGCCTCTTAAAGAAGTTGTTACAGGTCTGTGAGAGCCAGAAATCTTGCTTGTTTGTAGGTGACCAAATACTTATTTTACCGAGGAATTTACCAATTAATTCATTAAAAATCCTACAATGTGATTTCCTGGATTCTTTCCCCCCATTCTGTTTCTCATAGTTGAAGTGTACCTATGATGAAAATTACAGGCCTCTCTCATCTTTTTAAGTGGGAGAACTTGCACAATTGGTGACTGACTAAATACTTTTTTGCCCCACTGTACAATGTTCCCCAGGTGGGTGTGCATAAAAATTGTCAAGATGGTGGTGCCACCGGTCATATTTACGATTTTATGGGTGTCTGAAATTTTGGGGTGACTCGTCACATTAAATGCTACTCTTTGAAAACTGCTGAGACGTTTTCACTGAAACTCACCCAGAAGACTCTAAAGACATATTCCAACAAGAATTGTTCACCAGGTGGCACCACCTACCATGGATGAAGCTACAGAGGGGTCATGTGCAAGTTCACAAATATCACTACTCCTCCTATAGGAGGTGATCAGATTTTGATCAAACTCATATGGAATGCTCCCCAGGTTGGCATGTATAAAACTTGTCAACATGGCAGTGCCACCTGTCATATTTAACATTTTATGGGTGTTTGAAAATGTTGGGTGACTCGTCACACCAAACACTGCTGTTCGTAAACTGCTCAGATGTTTTCACTGAAACTCGCCCAAAAGACTCTAAAGACATATTCCAACAAGAATTGTTCACCAAGTGGTGCCACCTGCCATGGATGCGGCTACACAGGGGTCATATGCAATTTTCTAAAAATTGCTACTCCTCCCACAGGATTGATCGGATTTCAAACTTGCACACAACAACAGTAGCTGGTATGAGCTACAGCCTCATTGAGGCTATTTTATATTCCACTCTTCTATGTGTAAAAGTAGTAAATTCTGGTGTGTTTCATGTGACAGTGCCTCCTAGAGGAGATGTGCACCTTAGATGCAAGTATAAATACTTCACCCTATGCTATCGTCGACACCATACCTATGGCATAGATTCAATGCAGAAGTATAAACTGGATTTAAGAATCTTGGGTTATGTTCAGACTGTCAGTCCAAATCTGATTTATGTCCGTATCCAGTTAGAATCTGATGATATGAAGCAGGTCTGAACAGCTGAAATTCACATGAGATGTGATTTTTACAAATCTGTTCCAAACTTCAATCATATGTGGTTTGAAATATGATTCGAATTGCATTTTTGGAAATCTGTTTAGGTCTGACTGCTCTGATCGGATTTCAGGTGTTTTTTTTTTTTTACATCTGTGACTTTTGACACCATGTTCATGTTTACATCACACGTACAGGAAACATGCTAGATTTGGTGGTGCACGAAATAAAGCAGAGTAGGCAAGCCTGCTGCATCTGTCTCTGACGCCATCTCATTTTTATAAAACCTGCGCCATGGTTCCACATTGCTAGGTGCTAAATAAGCAAGCCCCTTTCATTACCCTTCATTTTGGTTTGTTTGTCAACTACTACTACTTTCAGATGCAATGTCATTACTATAGCAAACAACGTGAATAAGAGGGAAAATGAGGATTGCCACACGGACACACACATTGAATTTTATCTCTTGCAATATATAACGTGGACAGTCAAGCAGGATGATCGGATTCAGATCGGATATGCAAAAAAAAAAAGAAAAAATATTTGGACTGACAGTCTGAATATAGCCTTAGACTTCAGTTGTGGAATTGAAAAATCCCAAATAAAGTCATAGATGCCAATACTTTATTCTTGGCACAAACTAAGAAAAATTAAAGTGCACATTTTGTTAGATGCTGCAATGCAACAAAAAGACAAGCTCAAGATGTTCTTTTGATTAATAAGACAATATTTATTAGTGCCATCCACATCCGTATCATAAAATTTGTGGTTTTTGCTACGAGTGTTTTGTGAGAGGTACAGCACATGGTGTTGTCATCTCACAGCTCCTGAGCTTAAGTTACTGTCTGTGAGGAGTTTTGCATGTTCCCATATTTATGCAGGTTGGTTGGGTACATTAAGTTGCCCGTAGGTGTGAATGAGTTTGTGCACGATGGGCTGGTGTCCCATCCATGCCTCACACCCAAAGCATGTTAAGACCAGTAAATTGTGTCTGCTAAGGAAAACAACCTGAGTCTATGCATGCTTCAGTCTGCTAATGTTAAATATCCATCCATCCAGCTATCCATCCATTATCTGTAGCTAGTTATCCTGTGCAGGGTCGCGGGCAAGCTGGAACCTATCCCAGCTGACTATGGGCGAGAGGCGGGGTACACCCTGGACAAGTCGCCAGATAATCGCAGGGCTGACACATAGAGACAAACAACCATTCACACTCACATTCACACCTACGGTCAATTTAGAGCCACCAATTAGCCTAACCTGCATGTCTTTGGACTGTGAGGGAAACCGGAGCACCCAGAGGAAACCCACACAGACACAGGGAGAACATGCAAACTCCACACAGAAAGGCCACTGGGCTCGAACCCAGAACCTTCTTATTGTGAGGCGACAGTGCTAACCACTGCACCACCGTGTCATGCCCCCATGTTAAATATCAAATTACTTATTTTTAATTACAAAATTACTCTAAATGATCATTTAATAAAAATGTGTAGCTGCCTGGACATTTGAAAAAGTTTAAAAACAACGATAAAGAAATACAAATATTAAATTATCTTTCTAGAAAAAGATATTTAAACAATAATTGAATGCTACAGGAACATATACAGTTGTGGTCAGAAGTTTACATACAGTGACATGAATGTCATCTTGGATATGAATGCCATGGCAATATTTGGGCTTTCAGTAATTTCTTTGAACTGTTCTTTTTATGTGGCAGAATGTACAGCATACATCTTTAATTTAAAAAAAAACACTTGAATTTGGTGCACAAGTTTTAATTTTCTTTGGGTTTTCTGAAATCAACACTAGGTCAAAAATTTATATACGTTCACTTTGATTATTAATTCAGAGGTGCTGAAACTTCCAAAATGTCTCTTACCTTGCCAAGGCCTCTTAACTTCCTGTTAGTGATCATGACTGACTACAGCTGGTTGCTTGTCTGTGCCTTCATAAAAAGGGTTTGTTTACAGCACTCACTGGATTGACCAACACACAGTAAAATAGGAAAGTCCAAGGAGCTCAGTGCAGATCTGAGAAAGAGGATTGCAAATATACACAACTCCAGAATGTCTCTTGGAGCCATTTCTAAACAACTGCAAATTCCAAGATCAGTTCAAACAATTGTATCCAAGTTATTGTGAGGTGTAGTCACTTTGCTAAGCCACTTTGCTTCAAGAAACCCCAACTGTCACCCTCAGCTGAAAGGAAATTGGTTTGGATGTTCAGGAACAACCTGGGAACCACCATGGCACAGCCCTGCCATGAACTGGAAGCTGATGGATCACTGTCTACAGTTCAGATCACCATGGAATAAGAGGCTGCTATCTGAGAAATAACCCCTTACTCCAGAACTGATACCTTCAAGCTTGACTAAAGTTTGAAGCTGACCACACAGACAAAGAAAAAGCCTTCTGGAGGATAGCTGTATGGTCAGATGAGACAAAGATTGAGTTGACTGGCCACAATGACCACCATGTACAGAGGGACACTATCAGCTGGTGGTGGTAGGATCATCATGCTCTGGGGCTGTTTTGCTGCCAGTGGAACTGGTTCATTGCACAAAGTAGATGGAATAATGAAGGAGGAGGACTACCTCAGAATTCTTCAGCATAAACCATCAGAAACTTGAACACGACTTGGGACTTGGGAGTTACAATGGGACAATGAACCCAAACATGCATCAGAGCTGGTTGTGGAGGATAAAACAGGCTAACTTTAAGCTTAAAACAAGTCCTGACTTCAACCCTATTGAAAATATATCAAAGTCCTTCCCACGCCATGTGGCACATAGGGTGGTGTCGATCCCCGTTTCCATAGCCCTCAGCCTCTCACCTATTACATAGCTAGGGTTACAATGAGGGGCTGGTTCTCTGGTAACCGTGAGAGTTTGACTCCCCGCTCGCATCTGTATTGCAGCGTGCCTTGCCAGACAGCAGTAGGTACCATTTTTTTATGATGGTCTTTGGTATGACCCGACCGTGAGTAGAACTCCCGATTGAGAGGTGGACATGCTAACCACTAGGCCAACTCACGGTATTGAAAATATATGGACCATGCTTATAAGTCGAGTCCATGCCAAGAAAAAAAAACAAATTTAATTGAACTCTACCAATTCTACCATGAAGAGTTGTGAAATATCCAACCAGAAAAACACGGATCGGGGCAGCGTCAGCAGTGATGTGGACGCTGTTGTGGTAAAGAGAGAGCTGAGCCAAAAGGCAAAGCTCTCAATTTACTGGTCCATCTACGTTCCCACTCTCACCTATGGTCACAAGCTATGGGTAGTGACTGAAAGAATGAGATCATGAATAAAAGCAGTAGAAATTAGTTTTCTCCACAGGGTGGCTGGGCTCTCCCTTAGAGACAGGGTGAGAAGCTCGGTCATTTGTGAGAGACTCAGAGTAGAACTGCTGCTCCTCCACATCGAAAGGAGTCAGTTGAGGTGGTTCGGGCAACTTGTTAGGATGCCCCTTGGACGGCTCCTAAGGGAGGTTTTCTGGGCATGTCCCACTGGGAGGAGACCCCAGGGCAGACCCAGGACACGCTGGAGAGATTACGTCTCTCGGCTGGCCTGGGAACACCTCGGTATTTCCCCCGGAAGAACTGGTGGAGGTGGCCAGGGAGAGGGAAGTCTGGGCTGCTCTGCTTAGGCTGCTACCCCCACGACCTGGATCCAGATAAGTGGTAAAAGATGGATGGATGGATTCTGCCAGAAGCTTTTTCATGCTAAACAAACGTTTGGTCAAAGTGAATCTTGCGAAGAGACATTTTACCCAAATATTAGGTGTGCTGTATGTAAATATTTGACCCTGTATATATAATTTTGACCCTGTGTTGATTTCAGAAAACCCAAAGAAAATTAAAACTTGTGCACCAAATTCTAGAGGTTTTTTTTTTAATTAAAGCTGTATGCTGTACAATCATTCCGCCACAGAAAAAGAACAGTTCAAAGAAATTACTGAAAGCCAAAATATTGCCATGACATTTGTATCCAAGATGGCATTCATGTCACTGTATGTAAACTTCTGACCACAACTGTATGACATTATACGGACCCTTGGCCACCATTTTTATGCTTGCTAGGTGACATGGAAAGATGGCTTCCTATGCTGAGTCAAGTGAACTAATCGAACTGTTGAACTGCACACAGCAAAGAAAATGTATCTACGTGTGTGCGTGTGTGTGAGAGAGAGAGAGAAAGAAATGGGGAGGACAAGTGTTGTGGTGTCTGAATTCAATCGATATTGGAGAGGAATAGGTGTAATGTATCACCCAAGCGTGTGCGCGTGCACACACACACACACACACACACAAACATCCAGATAAATAGTAGACAGCGGAGGAGGTTGCAGACGTATGCTGATATATGCCAGCCTTGGGAGCTGTAGATCTAGTCATTCCTTTAAACCCATTTCATCACTGTGTGACTTTATTACTGATTTGGGATCAGACACCCCCTACACCCTCGACACTCTGTAAGACGGATGACTAACCTGGGGCCTGTGTGTCTGCTCGCCACTGATGTTAAAATGATCTCACACTCTTAAACTCAAACCATTATTTTTATCCCATTTTTGTTTCACTCATTTTTTTGTTATCCCAGATAGACTCATAACTGTTCAGATACACCAGAATTGTGTCTTAAAACACATACTCGGAATATGCTTACAGAAGTACATATTTTTGAGTGGGCTTGTAGCTGAGAGGCTCATTTAATTTTATATGGAAGGTAAATAAGGAATGAAACACATCAGGATGTAATGTCATTGGAAAAAAGTCACACATCAGGATGTAATGTCATTGGAAAATAATTAACA
The DNA here is from genome assembly GCF_027579695.1 of Neoarius graeffei. Lineage (NCBI taxonomy): Eukaryota > Metazoa > Chordata > Actinopteri > Siluriformes > Ariidae > Neoarius > Neoarius graeffei. The sequence continues at coordinate 75,651,836 of NC_083569.1, read as the reverse complement.
GTTATTCCATGAAATCAAGTTGTACATGAGCTGATAGCCAACGAGGTGCGTAGCACCAAGTTGGCTATAAGCCATGTATGATAAGATTGAGTGGAATAACTGTTTTATTCTATCCACATTCACTGGATTTTGAGAAACAGAGCATTTTTATTTTTTGCAAATTTGATAAATAAAAACTTCTGAGAAAATCATTTCTGCTTAGCGGACATATGACAAATTGCATACATGTGTAATTTTAATGCTTTAAAAGATGAAGAATGTAAATAAACCAGCCAAATTACAGTCGCAATTTGTGAAAAATGCTATAAAAATAATTCTTAAAAATTAAAAAAATATATGTTCTTACCAGGCGGCACAGTGGTGTAGTGGTTAGCACTGTCACCTCACAGCAAGAATGTCCGGGTTCGAGCCCCGTGGCCTTTCTGTGCGGAGTTTGCATGTTCTCCCTGTGTCCGTGTGGGTTTCCTCCGGGTGCTCCGGTTTCCCCCACAGTCCAAAGATATGCAGATTAGGTTAACTGGTGACTCTAAATTGACCGTAGGTGTGAATGTGGGTGTGAATGGTTGTCTGTCTCTATGTGTCAGCCCTGTGATGACCTGGCGACTTGTCCAGGGTGTACCCCGCCTTTCGCCCGTAGTCAGCTGGGATAGGCTCCAGCTTGCTTGCGACCCTGTAGAAGGATAAAGCGGCTAGACATAATGAGATGAGATGTTCCTACCATCGAATACTTTTATTTCATATTCTGTTGCCTTTTTTTTTTTTTTTCCCCTCCTAGAACTGCCACCTTATTGTGGTGGAGGGGTTTGTGTGCTTGAATGATCCTAGGAGCTATGTTGTTGGGGGCATTATGCCCCTGTTAGGGTTTCCCAAGGCAGACAGGTCCTAGGTGACAGGCCAGACCAAGAGCAGTTCACCAAAAAACCCCTATGGAGAAAAAATCCAGGACCGTGACGTCGCCCGGTAGGACGCAGCCGGGGCCCCACCCTGGAGCCAGGCCCGGGGTTGGGGCTCGTATGCGAGCGCTTGGTGGCCGGGCCTTTGCCCATGGGGCCCGGCTGGGCTCAGCCCGAAGAGGCGACGTGGGCCCGACCTCCTGTGGGTTCACCACCCACAGAGGTAGCAGTAGGGGACTGGTGCAGTGTGGATTGGGTGGCAGTCGAAGGCAGGGGCCTCGACGACCTGATCCCCGGACACAGCGGCTGGCTGTTGGGACATGGAATGTCACTTCGCTGGGGGGGAAGGAGCCTGAGCTTGTGCGGGAGGTTGAGAGGTACCGGCTAGAGATAGTCGGGCTCACCTCCACGCACAGCTTGGGCTCTGGAACCCAGCTCCTCGAGAGGGGCTGGACTTTCCACTTCTCTGGAGTCGCCCGTGGTGAGCGGCGGCGGGCTGGTGTGGGCTTCCTTATAGCTCCCCAGCTCAGCCGCCATGTGTTGGAGTTTACCCCAGTGAACGAGAGGGTCGCCTCTCTGCACCTTCGGATTGGGGAGAGGGCTCTTGCTGTTGTTTGTGCCTACGGGCCAAATAGCAGTATAGAGTATCCGGCCTTCTTGGAGTCCCTGGGAGAGGTACTGAGGGGTGCTCAGCTGGGGACTCCATTGTGCTACTGGGGGACTTCAATGCTCACGTGGGCGATGACAGTGACACCTGGAGGGGCGTGGTTGGGAGGAACGGCCTCCCCGATCTGAACCCGAGTGGTGTTTTGTTATTGGACTTCTGTGCTAGTCACAGTTTGTCCATAACGAACACCATGTTCGAGCATAGGGGTGTCCATAAGTGCACGTGGCACCAGGACACCTTAGGTCGGAGGTCAATGATCGACTTTGTAGTCGTGTCATCTGATCTCCGACCCTATGTCTTGGACACTCGGGTGAAGAGAGGGGCTGAGTTGTCAACTGATCACCACCTGGTGGTGAGTTGGATCCGCTGGCGGAGGAGGAAGCTGGACAGACCTGGCAGGCCCAAACGTATGGTGAGGGTCTGCTGGGAACGTCTGGCCGAGCACTCTGTTGGGGAGGTCTTTAACTCCCACCTCCGGGAGCGCTTTTCCCAGCTTCCGAGGGAGGCGGGGGACATTGAGTCTGAGTGGACCATGTTCTCTACCTCCATTGTGGACGCAGCTGTTCGGAGCTGTGGCCGCAAGGTCTCCGGTGCCTGTCGTGGCGGCAATCCCCGAACCCGGTGGTGGACACCGGAAGTAAGGGATGCCGTCAAGCTGAAGAAGGAGTCCTATCGGGCCATGTTGACCTCCGGGACTCCTGAGGCAGCCGACGGGTATCGGCAGGCCAGGCGTGCTGCAGCTCGGGCAGTTGCAGAGGCAAAAACTCGGAACTGGGAGGAGTTCGGGGAGGCCATGGAGAAGGACTATCGGTCGGCCTCGAAGAAATTCTGGCAAACCGTCCGGCGCCTCAGGAGGGGGAAGCAGTACTCTGCCAACACTGTTTACAGTGCGGGTGGGGAGCTGTTGACCTCGACTGGGGACATTGTTGGGCGGTGGAAGGAATACTTTGAGGATCTCCTCAATCCCACCGTCATGTCTTCCACTGAGGAGACTGAGGCTGATGACTCAGAGGTGGACTCGTCCATTACCCAAGCCGAAGTCACTGAGGTGGTTTGCAAGCTCCTCGGTGGCAAGGCACCGGGGGTGGATGAGATCCGCCCTGAGTATCTCAAGTCTCTGGATGTTGTGGGGCTGTCTTGGTTGACACGCCTCTGCAACATCGCGTGGCGGTCGGGGACAGTGCCTCTGGAGTGGCAGACTGGGGTGGTGGTCCCTCTTTTTAAGAAAGGGGACCGGAGAGTGTGCTCCAATTATAGGGGAATCACACTTCTCAGCCTCCCAGGGAAAGTTTACTCCAGGGTACTGGAGAGGAGAATTCGACCAATAGTCGAACCTCGGATCCAGGAGGAACAATGCGGTTTTCGTCCTGGTCGCGGAACACTGGACCAGCTCTATACCCTTCATAGGGTGCTCGAGGGTTCATGGGAGTTTGCCCAACCAGTCCACATGTGCTTTGTGGATCTGGAGAAGGCATTCGACCGTGTCCCCCGTGGTATTCTGTGGGGGGTGCTTCGGGAGTATGGGGTTCGGGGCTCTTTGCTAAGGGCTGTCCGGTCCCTGTACGAACGGAGCAGGAGTCTGGTTCGCATTGCCGGCAGTAAGTCAGACCTGTTCCCGGTGCATGTTGGACTCCGTCAGGGCTGCCCTTTGTCACCGGTTCTGTTCATAATTTTTATGGACAGAATTTCTAGGCGCAGCCAGGGGCCGGAAGGAATCCTGTTTGGGAACCACAGGATTTCATCTCTGCTTTTTGCGGATGATGTTGTCCTGTTGGCTTCTTCAAACCAGGACCTTCAGCATGCACTGGGGCGGTTTGCAGTCAAGTGTGAAGCGGCTGGGATGAGAATCAGCACCTTCAAGTCCGAGGCCATGGTTCTCGACCGGAAAAGGGTGGCTTGCCCTCTCCAGGTTGGTGGAGAAGTCCTGCCTCAAGTGGAGGAGTTTAAGTATCTCGGGATCTTGTTCACGAGTGAGGGAAGGATGGAGCGTGAGATCGACAGGCGGATCGGTGCAGCCTCCGCAGTGATGCGGTCGCTTTACCGGTCCGTCGTGGTGAAGAAGGAGCTGAGCCAAAAGGCGAAGCTCTCAATTTACCGGTCGATCTACGTTCCGACTCTCACCTATGGTCATGAGCTTTGGGTAATGACAGAAAGAACAAGATCGCGGATACAAGCGGCTGAAATGAGTTTCCTTCGCAGGGTGGCTGGGCGCTCCCTTAGAGATAGGGTGAGAAGCACAGTCACTCGGGAGGAGCTTGGAGTAGAGCCGCTGCTCCTCCACATCGAGAGGAACCAGCTGAGGTGGCTCGGGCATCTTTTTCAGATGCCTCCTGGACGCCTCCCTGGGGAGGTGTTCCAGGCATGTCCCCCCGGGAGGAGGCCCCGGGGAAGACCCAGGACACGCTGGAGGGACTATGTCTCTCGGCTGGCCTGGGAACGCCTCGGTGTTCTTCCCGAGGAGCTGGCCGAGGTGTCTGGGGAAAGGGAAGTTTGGGCTTCCATGCTTAGACTGCTGCCTCCGCGACCCGGTCCTGGATAAGCGGAAGAAGACGAGACGAGACGAGACGAGACTGTTGCTTTTTTTGTATTTTGGGGGGTTTTGTTTTCGAGTAGAGTATTTTTTCATCCTCAGTTGGTTCATCAAAACACTCTGCCATTTTGTTTTTCTCTACTCACAGTATATGACCTGATAGCCTAGTAGTAGAGTAGCCAATCAGAGCATGCGATTGCTTATATCCAGTGAATGTGGATAGAATAATCAGTGTTCTTCAGCCTGATGCAAAGCAGAGTTACTGTTGCCACCCCAAAGTTGATTCTTTTCCCATAACAGCACACTGTCTTATACTACAGCAATTTGTTGTAATAATAATTGTTTTTCCCTCTTATACTAAAGCAATTTGTCAACTCTCTGAAATTTCTATGTATTATTCAACAACACATTATGCTTTTTAACAATTTATTCTGTTGTGGAACATCCGTGAGACAAATTTTCTTATCATTTACATTATAGCAGCTATAAATGGTAATTTCCTCACCAATATCTCTTTTTTCTCTCCTTTGAAATTAATAAGATTTAGAAAATATGAAGCTGTCCATGTTGCCAACCAACCACAAAGTGCAAAGTCCTCTGTCCTGAAGACTCTCCCATGGTGGAAAACTGACCGTTGAATTTCATTGTTGGATCTCTTTGTGACCAGAGTTGCCAGATGTGTGTGATAAAAGCAGTCCAATGGACAAATTGTGTTAAAACATATGGTTTCCTTGAATAGTTTATCCACCAAGGTCATAAAATTGTCACATTATTATTAACTTTTAATTATTATTGCAAATTACGGGGTGGCACGGTGGTGTAATGGTTAGCACTGTCGCCTCACAGCAAGAAGGTCCTGGGTTCAAACCTCATGGCCGATGGGGGTCTTTCTGTGTGGAGTTTGCATGTTCTCCCTGTGTCTGTGTGGGTTTCCTCTGGGTGCTCCGGTTTCCCCCACAGTCCAAAGCCATGCAGGTTAGGCTAATTGGTGGCTCTAAATTGACCGTATATGTGAATGGTTGTTTGTCTCTGTGTATCAGCCCTGTGATGACCTGGCGACTTGTCCAGGGTGTACCCCGCCTCTCACCCATACTCAGCTGGGAAAAAGTTCCAGCTTGCCTGTGACCCTGTACAGGATAAGTTGCTACAGATAATGGATGTACAGATTTAATGGTGCTTCCTGGGATATTCAAAGTTTGGGATATCTTTTATAACCCAACCCTGATCTGTACTTCTTCACAACTTTGACCTATTTGGAGTGTTCGTTGGTTCTCATGTTGCTTGCTTAGTAAAATACCCAGCCATTGGGGTTGCACAAGCCAGTACATACTTAGTGCCAGTCCCAAGTCCGGATAGATTGGAGAGGGTCGCATCAGGAAGGGCATCTGGTGTAAAACCTCTGCCCAATTGAATATGTGGAACAGATCAGCTGTGGCAACCCCAAATGTATGGGAGCAGCCAGAAGAAGAAGATTATTACAAATTATTAGGCATGTAAAAATACACCGTGCAATGACAAATGGCTATACAAATTTATGATGATTCAAACTGATTAAATAAAATGTTAATTGCAATTATTATCAGGCTGCATAATCTTGTAGTTTTTCCTAGCTGTAATTATGCTGTTTAGACAGCAGAGGGCACAATAGCTTACAGTAGAGAGAATGCTCGTGACTTCACGGATGCAGAGAAGTAACACAGCTCTAATGCCACGAAAACACAAACAAAAACAAATCTAAAATGGGAAAGAGCTGTTTTGTGTTTGTACAAATGCATTTAGCAAGAACTCAGAGCTCTCTTTTTAAAGACTGCTGAAAGCTAAAGAAAAGTGAAGCAGATGGAAGTAGTATAAAAGTTCAGAAATGTTTATTAAGAAAAGGCCTGCTTACTATTACTTTTTTCACTTTTAATAAAATTAATATTTTAGTTTAAGGGCTATTATGTTTTACTCCAACCTTGACAAATGGTAATTAATTACAAAATTTGTAAATAATTATTGTTGGTTGTGAACCCAATATTATGAATCGAATTGACTTGTGAACTGGGTGAATTGTTACATGCCTACAAATTACACATTGTTTCATTTAAAAAAAAATGTATCATGAGAAAAAAAAATGAAGAAAAAAAATCAACTTGTGCTGACAAAACTAGGACAGCTTGAGTAAACCATGCATCTGGCAGCACTGGCTTTACAGCTTCAAGTCACAGGTGTGGCATTTATTTACACTTGGATTATGGATGCAGTGAAAAATATGTACAAATGTGTTGCTCTTTGGGAATTTTACTTTTCTGCAAGATTATATATAAGACTTAAAATATAACATGCAAGATATTTAAGGCTAAATACCACCAACAGCTTAGTATGTGTAGCCCAAATGTCACCTATGGCCTAAAGGTTAAAGAAGCAGCTTTGGGACCAAAAGGTTGCTGGTTCGATTCCCTGGACCAGCAGGAATGGCTGAAGTGCCCTTGAGCAAGGCACCTAACCCCTAACTGCTCCCTGGGTTGCTCTGGGTATGTTGTATGTCACTCTGGATAAGAGCATCTGCTAAATGCTTGTAATGTAATGTAGACAATTATCCTGACATTGATATAAATGTTATTGGAGCAATAATGCGGTAAATTATTTGATGTATTATGTCACCAGTTGTGTCAGCAATGTTACAGCTGACTGTTGAAAGTCTGAGGAAAGCAGTGCTTTTTTTTCTTTCATGTGTTTTTGCTTATTATTTTTGCTACTGACATTTCCCCCATTTTCTCCTCCAGTTTATTATGTATTTAATAGTGCTGTCAAGCGATTAAAATATTTAATCGCGATTAATGTCGCGACTGTCATAGTTAACTCGCGATTAATCGCAATTTAATCACACATTTTTGTCACACAAAAAACCATTGTAATTCTCTTACCAGCATAAAAAAGTGAATTGGCTTGTTTTGTACCAATGTTTTTCTTATTGCAAAGCATAACACGTCTTGACACAGCCACTGCAAACTGAAACCTAAGCTGAGCACCGTGGCTGTTCGTCCCGAGACTAACAAGAGAACCATGAGTGAAGTAATCTACTGCTTGAGTTAGTCTATCAGAGAGACAGGTTACACAGTGACGGTAGGCTTGACATGCTTGATTATAATATAAAGTACACTATTATATTAACTTTAAATTGTTCGTTGATAAATATTGCATTGAATCTGATCTTTACTGTTTCAGCTCACTTAACACATTTTGTACTTTTACACTTTCTGCCTGTTGATGCATCGCGCTGTCCAATCAGAGGTGGCCAAATTTGCATATTACAGGAAGGATTTCTGGGATAGCATTGAGTTTACAGTTCAGAGGGATCTGGCTTCTTTAGACGCTGTCTTCTTAAAACTGAATAAATATTTAAAAAGAGCCAAATGAGCCAGTCTTTTGAACGGCTCTTTTCAAAGAACGGATCACAAAGATGCGGATCCCATCAAAGAGCCATAAATCCCATCTCTACTAGCGTGCCCTGCCCGCGCTGGTTCTTTGAGGGAGGAGGGCAGAGGACTCTGGCTGTGCGGGGCGTGGCTAGCTGCTATCGTTTTTCTAAGCAAAGTCGCTGTTCCAAGTTCCTGGCAGTTTCAAAAGCTTATGAAAAACCTACATCATGTCACAGAGCGTTAATCTCGTGATTAAAAAAATGATCGCCGTTAAAATTGAGTCAAGTTAACGCGTTAATAACGCAACATTTTTGACAGCACTAGTATTTAACTATCTTCAGTAATTGTTTTATCCTTGTCAAGTATCTGAAGTGAAGGACATCCTGAGGACACTGTAGGCAAGGTGGGAATCCACCCTGAAAGGGAGACAAGTCCATTGCTTCATACAGTAAATTCGTTCACACAAATCCACCCACCAGCATGTTTTTGGCAGGTGGAAGGAAACCAGAGAACCCAGAGTAAACCCACACAGACAGTAACCTGAACTCAGGATCAAACCAGGCACCCTGGAGCTATGTTTTTAAAGTTTAGTGATTGCCAATTTCCACCCCATTAGGCAGGTCTTTCCGTATTATATGATCTCCCAATCAGGGAGTGTATAGAATCTACACCAGCACAATTTCATCCAAAATCATATAGGTCCAGTAATGTTATTTTCACTGTGAATATGGACAACAAATTACATGCAAAAACCATTAAGCAAGGGTGGCATGGTTGTGTAGTGGTTAGCACTGTCACCTCACAGCAAGAAGGTTCTGGGTTTGAGCCCAGTGGCTGATGGGGGCCTTTCTGTGTGGAGTTTGCATGTTCTCCCTGTGTCTGCATGGGTGTGCTTCGGTTTCTCCCACAGACTAAAGACATGCAGGTTAGGCTAATTGGTAGCTCTAAATTGACCGTGAATGTGAATTATTGTGTGTCTCTATGTGTCAGCCCTGTGATGATCTGGCGACTTGTCCAGGGTGTACCCCGCCTCTCGTCCATAGTCAGCTGGGATAGGATCCAGCTTGCCCACAACCCTGCACAGGATAAGCGGCTAAAGATAATGGATGGATGGATGGATGGATGGATGGATGGATGGATGGAAGGGACATTGTAAGCAAAGTGTACACACTTAATATGGAATGTGTAGCTTTCAGCAGATTCAGTAATAGTAATATCACTAAAATGTATCTGCTTCTGTCATGAGTTGCCCTGTGACACCATTAACAAATGCACATATGTATCACGCAAGCTAATAAACTGAAAATCTCTGGGATAATGAGTCTGACCTTGTTTGTGAAACAGGTGATAGGTGTACACACACACACACACACAGATGCTTGATGTTTTCATTTATTCATTTCAATATCCAGGAGCACGTCAGAGACCATTACAGTGCGCAATGTGGCGTGACGGCTTTTTGATCCACACAAAATACAAAATGAGGAGTGTGAAAACGGTAGCAATGTGTGAGCTGTTTATTAGCACTGCTGATGGCATGCCCTGCTGATGATATACTTTTGATGTGTGTGTGTGTGTGTGTGTGTGTGTGTGTGTGTGTGTGTGTGTGTGTGTGTGTGTGTGTGTGCGCGTTGACATGGTACAGGTGTTTACATGCTCATGTACATGCTCCTTCACATAACAGTGTTAGCAGGTAAAAGGCATGCTGGGTTGTGTTCTGTATATCTGGTGTGTGTGTGTGTGTGTGTGTGTGTGTGTGTGTGTGTGTGTGTGTGTGTGCGTGCACGCACCTGTAGTGTACTGGTGCTCTGTGTTTTAAACACTTTGTGCATTGCTTCCTCAGACCTTTTAAGTGGGATGCTCCACCTCCACACACACACACACACACAGCAAACCATCCAATGCTACAAAGGACACAATTTGTCACCAGTGGCAGCTCTGTCCCATGGTGAGGTGTGGGTGTGTGCGTGTGTGTGTGTGTGTGGGGGGGGGGGGGGGGGGTGTCTGTTTACGTGTTGTCATCTCACAGACAGTGAGCACATTTCTTGGCTCATGGTTAGTGAGATGACACTGGAGTGCTGCTCTATGCATATATTTCCATAATCAAAGCAAATTTGCTTTAACACAGTGTGCACTGTGTGGCCTTATGGTAATTTTGTTTACTGTGTGTGTGTGTGTGTGTGTGTGTTATCTTTGTCAGAAGCCATGTTTATGTAGGTGTGTGTGTGTGTGTGTGGTGGTGGTGGTGGTTTCTGTTTGTATATCACAGTAGTGGGATAATGTTCACTGCAGTGTCCAGTGCTGCAGTTCACTGTGAGACACTATCACATGATGAAGCGTGCACATACACACACTTAAACTACATTCACATTACTAGGTTGTGACACAAATCTGATTACATCTTAAATGTGACATACGTCATTTTTTTCTCTACTGTGTGAACAATTTTTAAATCTGACCTGAACCAAAATTCATGTGGCTTTTTCCAAACATGTATACGCATCATTATCATCGTCGTCCAGTGTCTGCATCATGGCAAAGCAAAAACAGAGGACAATCGCAGTCCCTACATACACAGTGGAAGCTTGGGGAAATTAGTCATATTTATGGAAATTAATCAATTGCTATCCATTGCGTAGTTTTCTAAATAATTACCCAAGAAATGCCAAAGCTAGGTTGAAAACAAGCATGGTTACAACACCAAAGCAATGCTCTCCTGTATAAATGCTCCCTGAAAGCCTCCACACTGAGGTCCCACCATTGCTGGCTCCAATCCCATACCAACACATCACTTGGCACAGCAGTGCCAGTAATGGCTGCAAAAATGGAAAAGCTAGCCATCTGGCCTCTCTTCACCTTCTCGACCTGATCTTTTACAGCTGATGAGCTGCTTGTCGACCTTCAGAGCAAATTGCAGTGCAGGCTTGGGTTACTAGCAAGTTTGTTTGATGCTTTTACTATGCTGGACATTTTTGTTGATTGTATGAATTATGCAAAATTGATGTTGATGTACACGTGTGGGGTATATTGGAGGATGGCTGTGTTCACATTAAAGACAGATATGAGTCACTTTAAGTTGTGAATGTGAAAATTAGAATTAAAAAAAAAATTGAATTCAAAAACAAACCTAGCCTTCCTCTCTGTTGCCTTTTAAAAGTGCAAAAAGTTCACATTCGTGCTGCAAACCTCCTGTTTTACCACATCCCAAAGGTGCTTTATTGGATGCAGGTCTGGTGACTGGGTAAGCAAATGTTTGTGCAGCCAGTTTGATACAACATATGCTTTAAGACAAATTATCATGCTAGAAGTAGCCATCATTTGTCATCATTGTCACTGCCGAACCCGATCTGGGCTTGAGGCGAACCATGTTTGGTTGGCTTGACCAGAATTGCAGCAGCAGGTTGGCCAATTCCTTTCTGCGCACTCATTCACATATTTGCACCTATGGGCAATTTAGATTAACCAGTTAACCTAACTGCATCTCTTTGGACTGTGGGGGAAACCAGAGCACCTGAAGGAAACCCACGCAGACAGGGGGAAGAGCATGCAAACTCCACACAGAAAGACCCCATCAGCCGCTGGGCTCAAACCCAGAACCTTCTTGCTGTGAGGCGACAGTGCTAACCACCATGCCACCCAACCATCATTAGAAGAGTAAATTGTGGCCATAAATAGACACAGTTCTCAAAAGGTGCAGTTTGTGGCATTCAACTGATATTAAGAAAGGTTGAATGTGCCAAGAAACATATTTACACCACACATTTACACTACCACCACCAGTCTGGAGTGTTGACCTAATGCAGAATCCATGGATTCTTGCTGCTGGTGCCAAAGTCTGACTCCACCATCATGTCACAGCAGAAATCATGCTTCATCCAACCAGCCAATGTTTTTCCAATCAGCTGTCCAGTTTCACCGAGTCTGTGCCTACTGTAGCCTCAGATTCCTGGTCATAGCTGACTGAAGTGGAACCTTATGTAGTCTTCTGCTGTTGTAGCATCCATCCACCATCCACCTCAAGCTCTGCACGTTATACATCCTGAGATGCTTTTCTGCTTACCAGAGTTGTAAAGAGGTTAACTGGCAGCTTGAACCAGTTTGGCTATTCTCTTCTGATATTTCATACACAAAGTGCTTTTACCCATGAAATTGCCCCTTACTGGATATTTTTTGTTTCGTTTTGGACACCATTCCATGTAAACTCTAGAGACTGTTGTGTCTGAGACTTCCAGGAGATCAGCAGTTTCTGAAATATTCAAACCATCCCATCTGGCACCAAAAATCATGCCATGGTTAATGTCACTGAGATCACAGTTTTCCCCAATCAGTTGACAGATTTCCACTGGGTAGTGTAGTGGTTAGTACTGTTACCTCACAGCAAGAAGGTTCTGGGTTCAAGCCCAGTGGCTGACAGGAGACTTTCTGTGTAGAGTTCACATGTTCTCCCTGTGTTTGTGTAGGTGTGCTCTGGTTTCCCCCAAAGATATGCAGTTAGGTTATGCCCAGGTCAGGTGGCAGAAAGACACATGCTGCGACCTGCTATCGGTCGGTTGCTGACTGACTGCAGGTGGATGCAGGCGTTTTGCGTCAAATCCTTCGTTGTGGTCAGACATATTGCAAGATGCAGAGTTTTTAAGCTGAATCTTGTCATGAGCCAGCCAGGAATATCTAGGTCCTTATCTGATCTTTCACCCCTTTCCCTGGTTTTCCCCAAGCTTTTTCCACACTGTGGCCAGCACACATGTCTCTCATCAGCTCATCCACGACTCTATATTATACCGCTTGGATATTCATTTGGTGCAGGATTGTCTTCGCCTCAGGATACATTTTTTCACCCATTTCCCCCCCTGGTTTTTGTATTCTATTATTTTGTTACTTTGCTGCACGCTGTGGAGTATTTTGCTCTTCTGTGGATATCTTTTATAGGGACTGTGAATACGTTGTTTTCCCAATGTGGAAGCACTTTGAACTTTTGAACTGTGTTCTTTGAACTGAGCGCGCTTTCCAATTGCAGGGCTGCGTTTCTGGACTCTATCATGCTTTTTTCCTTTTGCGCTCGTTTGGCTGCTGATCTCTAATCTCCATTTTTCCCCTAATTATCCGTTCCTGTATTTCTCCCGTTGGCTCCTCCCCTCTGCTTCTCCGCCATCCGGATTAAGACCTGCCTTCTACATGCGCCAACCTGCTATTTGCACCGATTGGAAGCGAATTGAAGCTGAAATGCGAACAGATCATGATCCACTTGTGTCAACCTGCCTCTACTAAAGACCCTCTGCAACACTCTGCCATTATCTGCATTATCGTGTGTCAACGCAAGACCAGTCTTGCATCTACCTGTGATTTTGTTATTGCAGGTAGATGCAAGTAGTTGAAAACTAGTTGCAGCCTACTGTCTGACCTGAGCATTAACTGACTACTCTAAATGCATTTCCCAAGCCCAGAAATGGGAGGGTTGTGGCAGGAAGGGCATCCGGCGTAAAACTATGCTCCAATTAACATGCGGATCAATAGGGTCCACATGGACCCCAACTTGGCAACAGTGCTGGACAAGGAAGATGATGATGATGATGATGAGTTGACAGATTTCCACTGGTGTTTAATTTCTACTCGTAAGCAACCAACTACTACTTTGGAGCTGATTCTATGAACAGAGATGGAACCATAACCATAATAGATCAGTATTTCACCTTTGCCGTGAGTCACGTATGTTTCGATGATACAAAGCAAATATAGATAAACTTGTGCACTCTCTCTCTCTCTCTCTCTCTCTCTCTCTCTCTCTCTCACACACACACACACACACACTGTATTCTTATATTTATAACCAACTATGTATTCATTTCCAGCAGCATTGTGAACGCTGAGGGGATTTCTCTGACCACTTGCTCCATTCTTCTTGTCAGCACAGCGTAACGCAGTGGACCTCTCAGAATGGAAATTAATAGACCATATTTTTTCCTCTCTGACAAAATGGCTTGCACCCATAATAACACTATTACACTGTATTACTCTAAAACAGCTGTGGCTACTGCTAACCAGGGATGACAGTGGTTAATAAGAGAAGTAATGTACTGCTCAAATCAACTAATTAAACTCCTGTCTGACATCAATTATCATGTAAGTATATGGTGTTATGATTATTAAGCTGAGATTCTGTTTAATTTATTGCAAGATACAGAAAGGTGACCCCTGCTAGATGTGATTATGTAACTAATATAGTCAGCCTTGGAATAGATTTGTATGTGTGTGTATGTGTGTGTTTGTATCACACTGTGTGGATTCTCAGTTCTTGCCAGTGCAAGTCAATACTACAGAGTAAGGCTTGGCAAAGCGGCTACGCTAAACAGGCCGTGCTTTGCAGCAGGGAAACACTGAGGAACATACACTAAAATTGGACTGATTCAGAGAAGATTAGCATGGAAATATGAGAAGAATGACACACAAATTGGCAAAGCTGGAGATCTGGTTGATGTTTACAAACCTGTCAGGTTAACCAGACATTGCCACATCTCTCTCTCTCTCTCTCTCTCTCTCTCTTCCCCCCCCTTATATGGAAGCAAAAAGAGACAGAAAGATTTGAATTTTAAAAGCAATTGCATTCTTAAAGATGTTCTCAAAAATCTATATTCAAATAGTTTTCAGTGCCCATAAAATCAGATTCAAATATTCACATTTTTTCTTTTAATAGAGACTTCAAAGCATTTTTGTAAGCCGCTCTGGATAGGGTATCTGCAAAATGCTGTAAATGTAAATGCAGTTGCCTTTGCCTGGTAAGTCAGGAATTGGCAAAGGCAATTCATTATTGATAATTCAATTGCTTTTATCTTTTAATCTTTGTCTCATTTAGTTTCTGTACACTCTCTCTCTCAATAATCAATATTTGCAATTGCAATGCCTTCACTTTTAGCAGAACTTTTTACTTATTACCTCGCCTATGACGGAGTAAGCGGGGCGAGGTATTCTAATCAGTGCTGTTTGTTTGTGTGTCTCTCTGTTAACAATCTAGCGTCTAGATGGTTGCACCAATTGACTTCAAATTTTCAGGGTAGGTGGGCAATGGTCCGTAGATTACCTGATTAAATTTTGGGGGTAATCAGATCAAGGTGAAGGTCAAGGTCACCGGAAAGGTTGGGTGAGGTTTGTTTTGCCCGACAACACTTGTATATATTGTGTCAGAGCACAGGCAATGCTGCTTCGATTGTCAGGGTTCTCCAGAAAATCTGAAGTAGCTGGCTTAAAAAAAATAAAAAATAAAAAGGAGTAGGCTGCTAATGCGCTAATGCTAGGGGGGTCTGGAGGCATCCCTCCCACCCAGAAAATTTTGAAATTTACATGCACACTTCTGGTGCATTCTCAGCTCATGAATTACTAACCATTTCCCTGTAAAACACTTTCAAAATATGTTTGAAATTTCCCTCCAGACGTGTGTGTGCTTGGCTTTCTCACTTACCCTCTGTAGTACGCTGCCTGGCTCTGTAACATAACTATATACGCTACGGCATGGTCACATGGTCTGGCTCAACCAATCAGAGCACGAGACTCAATTAACAAATATGGTGTCGCTTCCAGTCATGACCCGAATTGAAGACAATTTCCTGGTGAAATAATTGGATTTTTAGGAAATTATGGGTAGCTGAGATTATATACGTAAATTGCTTGAACATTGAAAGGCAATTTTTTTTTCTTCCTGGGATCGAGTAGCCAGTGCAGATCGTCTGTGTCGCCAGAGAAAGCTGCCAGTTGCTGGCACTTCTGGACATCACTGATTGTTTTGCCCATGAAGCATAGGTACAAGTATAATGCCAACCGAACAGCATTTGTAATAAAACCTGGGAAACGTTCTGTTCTATGACCCTGTTTACACTTGGATTTAAAATGCATCTTGGGTGATTGGGTTGGAAATGGACAGCACTAAATACAAGTGTAAATGACCCCAAGATGCTTTCAAGCCACATTCACTCAAACCACTTGCCAAGGTGATCTGGGATGTATTTGACCACATATCTTTTGTAATGTAAACACTAACACACCCTGATGCATTCCCGACTAGGAAAATACGTCATCTGTGCAGGACATGGTGGTTGTTTTGGTGACAGCACGCCAACGCGCATAGTGATGTAGGCAGAAATGAAATCTGAACACAAGTGATCAGCTGGACACCTTGGAGAAGCATGATAGATACAGGTGCAAACAACGATATGTCTTGGTTGTTCACTTGATCCGAGATGCATTTTTAAAACCAAGTGGAAACAGGACCTCAGGTACAAAATGTTTTGAATCTATGTTCTAACACAGTGGAACTGAGTTGGCTTCAGTGGGTAGGGTATAGTTTATAGTCATATTTTTATAGGTGGCAAAAATGGTAGCATGCTAGTTGGTATAAATGGACAAATAATGACAGTAATTACTTATCACAGCACTTCATGGCTCAGTTCATATAGCTCACTTACTCAAATTCAATAATCACTTTATAATCATCAGAGTCATGTTACATCCAGAGTCTATCCCAGGAACACTGGGCGTGAGGCAGGAGTACACTCTGGAAGGGATGCCAGTCACACAGCCACCCTGCACACACATCACGCTTAGAGATAATTAATCTTCGCCAATCCACCTGCTGACTGATGTAGCTGTGCTTATAAATTATGAACTAATATTAGAAGTTAACAATATTTATTTTTAATTAATTAATTCATTAATTCATTCATTTAAAATATGGTCTAATTGTCATCACAATTGAAACACTTTCCACTCATCAAACTTTAATGCGAAAACAAAGAATCAGGGTAAAGCTTGAATGTCGTAGGGATGGTTGCCATGGTGAGTATGGGTTGTTGGTGTGGCGTTGAGGCCGTAGTCTAATTTAATTGCGATTAGCTGAACTTGGCCTGAAGGGGGGGCTGTGCCCAAAGTGTGTATGAAACAAAGGATATCCATGGGGCACAACAGCTCTGAATCCACCCCTCATTTCTCTCTCTCTCTCTCTGCTTCTCTCTTGCTGTCCCTATATCTCTCACTCCATCTCTTTCTCTTTATTCATTGCCCTCATTTTGCTGCTCAAAGACTACATTTCTCATATTGTGACAAGCACAGCAGGATTGGGAGCAAAACTCAGTCGATAAAAAATAGGACTGCAACAGAACAGAGGGATGGA
Source organism: Neoarius graeffei (assembly GCF_027579695.1). Taxonomy (NCBI): domain Eukaryota; kingdom Metazoa; phylum Chordata; class Actinopteri; order Siluriformes; family Ariidae; genus Neoarius; species Neoarius graeffei. The sequence continues at coordinate 75,635,191 of NC_083569.1, read as the reverse complement.
GGGAAAGGCCTATGGGAAAGAGAAAGAGAGAGAGAGAGAGAGAGAGAGAGAGAGATAGTAAACAACCCATCTCACTGTAAACATATGCCATGCAGGGAGAGATGTATACGTAAAAAAGAGCTTGCGCTGGCAGGGTAGATGGTTGATTCACTCTGGCAGCAGAGGAGAAGCTGTGATGGAGTGATGGATGATTGATGTGTGTGTGTATGTATGTGTGTGTGTGAGAGAGAGAGAGAGAGAGAGAGAGAGAGAGGCCATTCAGATGCTGTCTCTCATGCTGAGTACTCTAAATGCTCGAAGCATCATTATAAAAACACACGCATCCACTCTCTCACCTGAGAGGTCAATGGCAATCTTTTTTTGCACAGGTGTGTGTGTGTGTGTGTGTGTGTGTGTGTGTGTGTATTGTAGTGTGACAATACGGAAGAATTCATCAATCTCCTAGCATATAACATGAAGATTATAGCTGCTTTTATGTGTTACTTCTGTGTCCTGCTGTGTGTGTATTACTCCTTTCACACATATATGGGTGCTTGTGTGTTTTGTGTGTTAATGCAGTTTTGAAAATTTGAACCAGATGCATGATGAATTGTCCATGACATACACAGATGTGTGTGTGTGTGTGTGTGTGTGTGTGTGTGTGTGTGTACTCGTACTTGCTACATACTGAGGACAGGAATACATATTTTATCAACTGAATTATGACCTTTTGGGGGAAGTGAGGACATTTTGGTTGGTTCTTACTTCTTCAAAGGGCTGTTTGAGGGTTAAGACTAATTTTAAGGTTCAGGTTAGAATGAGGTTTAGGTTCGGGTTAGGGTCAGGGTTGGGGTTAGGCATTTAGTTGTGATGGTTCAGGCTAGGATAAGGGGCTAGGGAACAAATTATGTCAATGAGGGTCCCCACAAAGATATAAGTGTGTGTGTGTGTGTGTGTGTGTGTGTGTGTGTGTGCAGGTTAATCTAATTCAGGCATCTGTGTGAGAATGTCTCTATGGGAAAGTGATAAAATGAGAGAAAAACCTAAATATGGCATCCTGCTTGCTCATATCAGCTCATATAAATGAGAAAGACGACAGGGATGGAACAACCTCCTAATCATCTCCTATGCAATCTCACGGTCTTGTCTTGTGTCGAAATGAGTACAGATTTGGAGAGTCAGGTGGGTAATTTCATCATGACCCTTTTTTAATATTTTCTAAAAGAGGGTAATCTTTGGACTGCACTGGTCATCCATCAGTGTAAAAACACGGCCTTTCTCCGATACAGCCATTGAGAAAAGACGAATTTATTTCAGCTTTTTTTTTTTCATCTGTAAGGCCTACACTGTTCTGGACCACCCCACCCATCCCATGCTGAGCAGATACCCATGAAATATGTTTAATGGGTCTCATCTCTGTCATAGCATTCACAGAAAGACAGAACTGCTAAAAGATAAACTAAACATTGTTTAAACGACTCAATAACCTAAATTGATTTTTGTACATTATTTCATCTTTTGTAATGATTTTTGAATATTTAACAATTATTCTATAAAATTGAGTCATACATGAGCTGATAGCCAACGAGGTGCATCGCGCTGAGTTGGCTATAAGCCATGTCCGACGAGATTGAGTGGAATAACTGTTTTATTATATCCACGTTGACTGGATTTTGAGAAACAGAGCATTGTTAGTTATTTTTTGCAAATTCAATAAAAAAAACCCTCCTAGAACTGCCACCTTATTGTGGTGGAGGGGTTTGTGTGCTTGAATGATCCTAGGAGCTATGTTGTCGGGGGCATTATGCCCCTGTCACGGTTTCCCAAGGCAGACAGGTCCTAGGTGACAGGCCAGACCAAGAGCAGTTCACCAAAACCCTTATGGAGAAACCATCAAGGACCGTGACGTCGCCCGGTACGGTGCAGCCGAGGCCCCACCCTGGAGCCAGGCCTGGGGTTGGGGCTCATATGCAAGCGCTTGGTGGCCGGGCCTTTGCCCATGGGGCCCGGCCGGGCTCAGCCCGAAGAGGTGACGTGGGCCCAACCTCCTGTGGGTTCACCACCCACAGAGGTAGCAGTAGGGGACTGGTGCAGTGTGGATTGGGTGGCAGTCGAAGGCAGGGGCCTCGATGACCTGATCCCCGGACACAGCGGCTAGCTGTTGGGACATGGAATGTCACTTCGCTGGGGGGGAAAGAGCCTGAGCTTGTGCGGGAGGTTGAGAGGTACCGGCTAGAGATAGTCGGGCTCACCTCCACGCACAGCTTGGGCTCTGGAACCCAGCTCCTCGAGAGGGGCTGGACTCTCCACTTCTCTGGAGTCGCCCATGGTGAGCAGCGGCGGGCTGGTGTGGGCTTGCTTATAGCTCCCCAGCTCAGCCGCCATGTGTTGGAGTTTACCCCAGTGAACGAGAGGGTCGCCTCTCTGCGCCTTCGGATTGGGGAGAGGGCTCTTGCTGTTGTTTTTGCCTACGGGCCGAATAGCAGTATAGAGTATCCGGCCTTCTTGGAGTCCCTGGGAGAAGTACTGAGGGGTGCTCAGACTGGGGACTCCATTGTGTTACTGGGGGACTTCAATGCTCACGTGGGCAATGACAGTGACACCTGGAGGGGCATGGTTGGGAGGAACGGCCTCCCCGATCTGAACCTGAGTGGTGTTTTGTTATTGGACTTCTGTGCTAGTCACAGTTTGTCCATAACGAACACCATGTTCGAGCATAGGGGTGTCCATAAGTGCACGTGGCACCAGGACACCTTAGGTCGGAGGTCGATGATAGACTTTGTTGTTGTTTCATCTGATCTCCGGCCCTATGTCTTGGACACTCGGGTGAAGAGAGGGGCTGAGCTGTCAACTGATCACCATCTGGTGGTGAGTTGGATCCGCTGGCGGAGGAGGAAGCTGGACAGACCTGGCAGGCCCAAATGTATGGTGAGGGTCTGCTGGGAACGTCTGGCTGAGCACTCTGTTGGGGAGGTCTTTAACTCCCACCTCCAGGAGAGCTTTTCCCAGCTTCCGAGGGAGGCGGGGGACATTGAGTCTGAGTGGACCATGTTCTCTACCTCCATTGTGGACGCAGCTGTTCGGAGCTGTGGCCACAAGGTCTCCGGTGCCTTTTGTGGCGGCAATCCCCGAACCCGGTGGTGGACACCAGAAGTAAGGGATGCCATCAAGCTGAAGAAGGAGTCCTATCAGGCCATGTTGACCTCCGGGACCCCTGAGGCAGCTGACGGGTATCGGCAGGCCAGGCGTGCTGCAGCTTGGGCAGTTGCGGAGGCAAAAACTCGGAACTGGGAGGAGTTCGGGGAGGCCATGGAGAAGGACTATCGGTCGGCCTCGAAGAAATTCTGGCAAACCATCCGGCGCATCAGGAGGGGGAAGCAGTCCTCTGCCAACACTTTACAGTGTGGGTGGGGAGCTGTTGACCTCGACTGGGGACATTGTCAGGCGGTGGAAGGAATACTTTGAGGATCTCCTCAATCCCACCGTCATGTCTTCCACTGAGGAGACTGAGGCTGATAACTCAGAGGTGGACTCGTCCATTACCCAAGCCAAAGTCACTGAGGGGGTTTGCAAGCTCCTCGGTGGCAAGGCACCGGGGGTGGATGAGATCCGCCCTGAGTATCTCAAGTCTCTGGATGTTGTGGGGCTGTCTTGGTTGACATGCCTCTGCAACATCGCGTGGCGGTCAGGGACAGTGCCTCTGGAGTGGCAGACTGGGGTGGTGGTCCCTCTTTTTAAGAAAGGGGACCGGAGAGTGTGCTCCAATTATAGGGGACTCACACTTCTCAGCCTCCCGGGGAAAGTTTACTCTAGGGTACTGGAGAGGAGAATTCGACCAATAGTCGAACCTCGGATCCAGGAGGAACAATGCGGTTTTCGTCCTGGTCGCGGAACACTGGACCAGCTCTATACCCTTCATAGGGTGCTCAAGACGAGACAATAAATAAAAACTTTATACAAAAAAATCAGACAAAATAATTTCCACTTAGAATGTAAACAAACCAGTGAAGTGACAGTAGCAATTTGTGAAAAATGCTATAATTATAATTCTTGGGAAAAAAAAAAAGTTCTTACCATCAAATACTTTTACTCCATATTTTGTTCCTTTTATTGTATTTTGGGGGGGGGGGTTGTTTTTGAGTAGAGTTTTTATTTCCTTCTCGTTTGGTTCAGCAACACGCGCCACCATTTTGTTATTCTCTCCTCACGGTATATGAGCTGATATCCTAGTAGTAGAGTAGCCAATCAGAGCACGCGATTGCTCATATCCAGTGAATGTGGACAGAATAATTATTATTCTTATCACTAGTTACTTTGAAATTGCATTGATAATGTTCAACTCTTCCAGTGCAGATACTGGCTTTTTCTGGTTAATAGAAATAGAGGGAAAAACAGTGAAGGCTTTTTTTTTTCGATTGCTAGATGTGAGCTGTTAAACTGACACACAAGCTGAGTCAAGGGACACATCTGTACTGTTACAAATGTTTGATGTGCTCCGGATAGCAACACCAAAGGGGGTGGGGGAATAAGAAAGGAAATGCAGGGTACAAGTTAGAATTTTTTTTTAAACTCTGTGTTCTCCGTGCTTAGCTGATTTGTCATTTTTTTTCTATATGCACTTGCTAAAAGTTTATTACAGTCTAAGTATTACTGATCAATCAATAAGAGTTTTAAGTGTAGTGTATCTTTTCAGCTTTCAGCATTTTTCCCCTTTTTGGCTTGTTTAATTATGTATAATTATTATTATGTAAATTATGTATAATTTATTATTGTTTAATTATAACTGAGCCAAACCAAATTTCATTCTGAACTAATTATGAAATTGACTAACACATGAGAATGCACACAAAAGATAAAAAATTGTGTCCATTATAGTTTTATGGCATTAAATGTCATCACTTTCTCTCACAGATTCCAGAAAACATCATCAGTTAACCTGGAGTCTTATGTGGAGGAGTTTTTGGTCATGTTGTAGTTTGTCAGTAATGGTTTATCTGCATTGTACTTGGGTATCTTAGTATCTTAAGATCTATTTTTTCCTCTATAACTGCTAAACACGAGGGACCCTGCTCTAGATATTTCAGCTACAAAGCACCTGCTACAAAATGTTCCTGGCGCTACCGCTGCTTTGTGCCTCCTGTTGCCTGGCAAAAGTACCACAGTACCAGGGCCAGGCTGCCAAGCAGTTTCCATCAGGCATCTCATTTGCCCAAACTGAATAAATTCCCCCTCCCTATACCAACCTGACCCCCAGCATCAGCAGCACTATTGATGCCAGAATATAACGATATTTTTTCTGCATTACATCTCTTAACAACTTTAAGGTATGGTTCCTCAGGGTGCAGTGTGCAGTTATTGATATTCAGTATGCTGCCGCTCATGTCGGTTTCTATCATGTACAGTTTGCACTGTCAGGCAGCTGATAACTACAGTACGATGCCTATATGAAGAGGGATATCTCATCTCATTATCTCTAGCCGCTTTATCCTTCTACAGGGTCGCAGGCAAGCTGGAGCCTATCCCAGCTGACTACAGGCGAAAGGCGGGGTACACCCTGGACAAGTCGCCAGGTCATCACAGGGCTGACACATAGACACAGACAACCATTCACACTCACATTCACACCTACGGTCAATTTAGAGTCACCAGTTAACCTAACCTGCATGTCCTTGGACTGTGGGGGAAACCGGAGCACCCGGAGGAAACCCACGCGGACACGGGGAGAACATGCAAACTCCACACAGAAAGGCCCTCGCCGGCCCCGGGGCTCGAACCCAGGACCTTCTTGCTGTGAGGCGACAGCGCTAACCACTACGCCACCGTGCTGCCAAGAGGGATATTAGTGTCATAATTATTGACAAGCTAACTTTAGCAATGATGTTAATGGTAGCAAGCTTACAGCAGATGCAGCTACTTGAATGCAGTGAGTTGTTGTTGTTGTTGTTTTTGATGGCATTACCATCAAGTTTCAGGAACAATTACTTTCTTCATACTCATGCATATAGTATTGATAATATACGCTGCTCACTTGTAAGTTACCAAGTGAGTTCATGGTACAGCTGATTTTCATTAATGGATGCCCACAAAACTCTATAAAAGGTAAAGCTCATTGAGCTGAAAATGACAAAATGATGACTAAATGGCAAAAGAGTGCCACCTAAGGAAGGAGTGCACTCAATTTTCCAGCAGCTCAGCCATTGCAGAGCATCAGCTACCATAGACACACTGACTCTTCCTCATTTTATACAGCTGCAATATTTTTGTCCTGATTAATTTGTCATTCTTACTTGTCTTCACTGACATATTTCTTTTTGGATTGCTTTATTTCGAGTCATTACATTGAGAAAACACAATTGTAACACAGTGCATAATTGAAATTAATGAGTGACAGTGTACTCTGTATATCAACTTGCAGTAACTCATTACGAGTATACAATTTGAAACCCATCAATCAAGGTTCGGATAACTGAATCTCCTTAAATGTAAATTTACATAGTCTCAGGAACTCTTGTAGCTTACAAACGTTTTTACAAATTAACTGGATTTTCATGAATGTAATATTTCTTGTGGAAATGCAAATGATTTCCAAATACATTAGCTCAAACCAGTTTGATAAATGAGCGCTAATATGTGTTTCTCACATTTTGTTGCACATTCATTTAGCTAAGAATAAGACAGAAATTTTCATTTGTTGGACGATAGTCAAACTCATTTGATATATTGTGTCACATTTATCAATAATTTACCTTCATCTTCTGATGCTGCTTCTGTAGTTCTGTATACTATACAGATATCTGTAATCTTGTGATGGATATTTATTGCATTGCACTGCACTTGCTCCTGTTCTGTTATTCTCACATTTGCACAATAGATGTCAGTTCTGGATCAGGATGGGATAAAAGTGATGCGACTTGGCATTGGTACGTGTGTGTGTACTGGATTAAGTCTGTGATTTATATACTAAGGCCAGTACACTGTCATGATTGTAGCATGCATTGCATCACACAGGCTCTGGGGATTTGTAAGCACTTCTCCATGCACAAAGCTGCTTGTTTTTCTATCCACCATGCATAAACCTTTCTCACAGCAAAACCCCCACTGTTGATTTAACAGCTACACAGTTAATATAATGTCAGCTGGAGACAAATGTTTTACTGGATTTTGCTGTGCTCTTTAGAATCCGTTACTTTTCTGGGAAGACGTTTTAATCACTAGTGAGAGTAATCAGATCAGGCATCCTGATGCGTGCATATGTTCAGAGTGTATCAGTGCCCACTGGAGTGTTGTACAGTTTCAAAGATGAATGCATGCTGTCAAATCTGTTGTTAACTGAAACAAGTGATATCATGACCTTAGTGTTAAAGAGTGGAATCTGGAATTTTGGGCAAATATACGTACCAGGACCAGCGTGGAAAATTCGTCGCCACAGGCTTGCTCATCAGGGATAAATACATTCATTCAGGATAAAATTAGCTGATATGTTTAAAGTCTTTATTTTTCTGTAAAGCTACATTGCGACAAAATCTGGCATTAAAACAGTTTATACAAATAAAGTGAACTAAACTTGATTGTACTGTTAACATGCACTCACCAGCCACTTTTTATTAAGCTACATGGCTTTCATTATGCAAATGACGAGCAAACTTAGAGATTGAATGATGTTTTCAGGCAAAACTGTGTAGTTGCTTGCAAATGAATATCATGTAACAGTTTTAAATAAGGAATGAAAGTTACTTTTCACATGCAAACATGATTAACTTGACACTGAATTCTATCTTTTGCTTTTTAACTCTATTAGAATGCATTTAAATGTAGCAACTATTTTACTTTCACTCATACACAGTACTGTGCAAAAGTTTTAAGCACATGTAAGGAAATGCTGTAGACCAAATATGGCTTAAAAAAAAATACTATAAACAGCAGTAAGCCATAATAAATGAAACAAAGTCAATACTTGATGTGAGACAACCCTTTGCTTTAAAAAAAAAAGTAGTCTCAGGTACAGTGAGTGCAGTTTTATAAGGAACTGAGCTGTAGGTTTTACTGAGCATCTTGCAGAACCACAGTTCTTCTGGACACTGACTGTCGCACTTGCTGCTTAATTTTGCAGCAAAGCCCAGTAGTCTTAATTATGTTTTCTTTTTTTTAATCTGAAAAGTGCTCTCTAATGTAATATGGTGCTCAGATACAAACTTTTTTTCTGGAGCATTTAATTGTCCTGGAAAATGAATATTTGGAACTCTAAAATGTTTTTGTACTGACTCAATAATGTAGAAGTCATAGAATAGAAATCTATAACTGTCAGGTTCATGAGGGAGGCAGATGTAAGCACAGAAGTAAATCAGTTTAATAACAGTGAAAAAAAAAAATTATATATATATATATATATATATATATATATATATATATATATATATATATATAAACAGTGAATATATATAATGTGGCCAAATTATTAAGGATGGGACTGGACACAAAATTATATATGTAGGATCTTTAATACCCCGACTGACCCAAAGTAAGGACAGCATTAATTTTATAATTTTGAGACAGTTATTAGTCACATTTGAAATAAAAGAAAACAAATTATTTTCCCTCTATACGGACTCTTATGACTCCGTCAGAACAAACCCCCCAAAAAATCAAAAACAGACAACGCAGAGCAAAACAGACAACAGCAGTGGCCGTATTTCTAGGCAAACAGAAAACATACATAAATACATTTCAAAGCCACGCTTCTCCTTTTAACTTATACATTTTATAGTACATACCAGGTTTGAACTCGGTAAACTCCACGGATTAACTTAATAAACACTATGAAGTAATTTAAATTTACATATTCATACATCACTTGGTAACATATGACCCCGAATCAACATACTACACACTTTAGGAATCAGGAAACAAAATCAGGTGCTCACCCACTCCTAGCTTGCAGCCCAAGGGCCTCACCCCCCACCGGACGCAGCACACACAGTTCTCAGTCTCCCCTCTACATGAGCAATAACACCCAATATCAATAAACAATATTTAACACTGAAAATATCTTAACAAGGATTTCTGTGAACTATAACTGACCACTTACGCTAACCTGTGGTCATCCAGGTCAACTCCAGACACAACGGAGACGAGACAAGCGCACACGTCACTGATGAGAAGCAAGCGCAAAATCCCCAGTCACGACCATCCGTCGGTCACTCAGTCACTCTCCAAACATGTACTCTTCCCGCAGCACACAGTTCACTTAGCTCTTCTCTTACACACCTTCGCTACCGCCCGCGTTAGGAGGAATGTTTTCGCGCGAACCAAGTCTCACGTGATTTCCTTATTCTCGCGAGACCCCTCCGATCCGGCCGGTCGCGCCGTGACGTCACACACTACCAGGGCACAACCGATACAAAAAAAAACACAGTACCCCCTATCCACCTGGCTATATATATATATATATATATATATATATATATATATATATATATATATATATAAACAAGCATGTAAAGCATACACAGGCAAACAGTCCAAATTAGCAGGCAAGATCAAAAATGTGATAACAGGCAAAAGAGTCGGGCGAGGTGCAAACAGGATATCAGAGGCAAAGCAAGAATGAGAACAAGAAACAGGCACAGGAATCAAGAAACCAGGAAATCAAGAACACGGGTAGAAAGGCTCGGTAATGCGTACTGGCATATCGTAATACTTTGCGATGAGCATGCATCAGCACAGTCCTTAAATAGGTACACACATAGTTCCTTAATTGCATTCAAGTGCGCATAGTTCACAGCATCCGTGCTGGAGTCCACTCGGCGCGCGCGCAGCCCAAGGCACGCCTTCAGGTGCATGCGCCACAGCGCACAGGACTGACAGAACCCCCTCCCAAAGAGCTCCCACTGGGAACGAAAATCCATCATACTTGGCCCCGGTGGGGGTTCGGGCTCAGGCTCAGGACAAGACTTGGATTCTTGACTAAGAGTGGGCTTGAGCTGGGGACTTGACTTGAGTTCTGGGTCAGAATCATGCTCAGACACCAGACCTGACTTGGGTCCTGGACTTGGCTCAGATCCAGGACTGAAGGTGGACTCAAGCTCCGGGCTGGCTTCAAACTCTGGAGGTGACTTCAGCTCTGGTGATGACTTCAGCTTTGGGCTGGATTCTGGCTCCGGCTCAGGAGATGACTCAGGCTGGAGTTCTGGAACTGGCTTGGATGCAGGGCTGGGCTCGAGCTCAGGAGATGACTTGAGCTCTGGTGATGACTCTGGCTCCAGCTCAGGAGATGACTCAAGCTGGAGTTCTGGAACTGGTTTGGACACAGGGCTGGAAGTGTGCTTGAGCTCTGAAGATGACTTGGGCTCTGGGGATGATTTAAGCTCTGGAGATGGCCTGAGCTCTGGACTGGACTCTGACTCAAGCTCTGGAGAAGACTCAGGTAAGGGTTCTGGAACTGGCTTGGGCTCAGGGCAGGAAGCGAGCCTCAACTCAGGCTCCAGGCTGTATTCGGGTTCTGTAGAGGACTTGAGCTCTGGGGATGACTCGCGTTCTGGACTTGGCTCAGACTGTGGACTTGGCTTACATTCAAACTCTGGATTTGGCTCTCGTTCGAACTCTGGACTTGGCTCAGGCATGGGCTCGAGCTCTGTACTAGACTTGTGCTGTGGACTTGGCTTGGACTCAGCTTGTGGGGCTTTTCTTACAAAGCCCCACAGTTATGGAACAGCCTTCCAAGTAGTGTTCAGGAATCAGACACAGTCTCAGTGTTTAAGTCTAGGCTGAAAACATATCTGTTTAGTCAAGCCTTTTGTTAATGGTGTTTATGAGGTAAAGGTGTAGATCTGGAGGATCCTCAGACATAGAGTGTTTTGGTAAACTGGGATGTATGGATGCTGTCAGTCCCCACTTGCTTGCTCACTCGAGTTTGTTGATGGTGTTGTTAGGACTAGGACTGTTTTGGCCTCTAGAGGCCGCTGTTATTTCCTTTTCATGTCGTGTTTATTTTGGCCTCTAGAGGCCGCCATTGTTCCTGTGTTTTGTGTTTGTGTTAATTGCCTAATTATCTTCACCTGTGTCCTTAATTAGTTTGTCTATTTATACCCCTGAGTTCAGTCCTCTTGTCACGGAGTCTTTGTGCTGTTATGTTTATCTCCAGTTTCCTTTGTACTGTGTTTTTTGATCTTCTTAGCTTTTGAATTTTTGCACTTTGCTTTTCTTTTGGATTATACTCTTTGGTTTTTTTTTGTCTTTTGTTTTGCCCTGTATATAGTGTATATAGTTTAAATAAACCTTTTGATTCTTTTTCTACTTCCGCCTCACGCCTCTGCATTTGAGTCATCCCCCTGGTGGCCTAGTGGGGGTTTGCTGGATTATCACACCAACGAACCAGGTTCGAATCCCAGCAAAACCCTAACAGAAAGACTCCGTCATGACCGACTCAGCAGAGGCTGCTTCAACTGTCTACCCGGCCAACCTTCAGGGAATTATGGCAGCTTTGACACGCTTCGGAGCGACCATGGACGCTCATGGACGTACGCTCACCAGCCAACGTGAGGCCCTCGCTCGCCACGAGGAACTGCTTCAGCAAATTGGGAAAACCCTGGCACAGCTGACATCTCTGCCTGCATCTCCTGCTCCTGATCCAGCTCCCACTCCTGCTCCAGTGCCTCCTGCAATGCTGCCTTCTTCACCTCGCGAACCCAGCCTTCCTGCACCACAGAGGTATGACGGCAAGCACAGTGAGTGCCGAGAGTTCCTTACCCAGTGTCAACTCACCTTTGAGCTTCAGCCTACCACCTACACTACGGATCGCCGCAAGATTGCCTTTGTGATCACCTTATTAGCTGGTAAGGCGCGAGCCTGGGCTACTGCTATCTGGCAAAGACAGGGACCTGAGTGCTTTGATTTCCAGCTGTTTTCTGAAGAGATGCTTCGGGTCTTCGATCAGGCAGACATCAGTACCGACGCAGCCCGAAAGCTCATGTCCATCCGGCAAGGAGGAAGCGTCGCAGATTACGCCATCTCGTTCCGAACACTCGCAGCAGTAAGTGGATGGAACGAGACTGCCCTGGTGTCAGCCTTCCACCATGGTCTGTCTGACCCCATCAAGGACGGTCTGGCCTCTATTGGATGCCCAAGTGACCTCGAAACCCTCATCTCACATGCTATTCGTCTGGACAACAGGATGAGAGAACGCCACCAAGCCTTGAGCCCCCCCAGCCTCCCTACCTCTACCTGGAGACCGTCTACCTCCTTCAGTGACTGTCCAGAACCCATGCAAGTGGGTCGTACTCGCCTCTCCGCATCTGAGAGGGAGCGCAGAAGGAGGGACAAGTGCTGCATCTACTGTGGCAAGCCTGGTCACTTCCGAGCATCATGTCCCGAACTCTTGGGAAAAGGACCGCCCCGTCCAGCCGAGGGAGGGTTGTGACGGGGCCTACCCTCTCTCCCGGACTCCCTGGCCAAGGAATCTACATCCCGGTCTCCATCTCCTGGGGTGAGTCTGTCCACTCTTGTCAAGCTTTGATAGACTCAGGGGCGGCTGGGAACTTTATGGATATTCACTTCGCCCAAAGCATCAATATTCCGACTGCACCTCTTGAAGTCCCACTGTCTGTGTCTGCCCTCGATGGCCAAGCGTTAGGTGATGGAAGAGTCACCCAAGTTACTTCTCCAGTTTTCCTCCAGTCTCAAGGTCACAAGGAAGAAATATCCCTGCACCTGATTCCTTCACCTGAGTTCCCAGTTATTCTAGGCCTTCCTTGGCTTACTCGCCACAACCCTCGCATAGACTGGGTAACAAGCCAGGTTGTGGAATGGGGCCCTGCATGCCATGCCTCTTGTCTGCTCTCTAGCTCTCCTGTGTCTCCTGCCGAGCCCCCTGATCTCACCGAGTTATCTCAAGTTCCCACAGAGTACTGGGATCTCAAGGAGGTATTCAGCAAGAGCAGGGCCGCCGTTCTTCCTCCGCACCGGGCCTACGACTGTGCCATCGACTTGCTCCCTGGGACTACCCCTCCTCGTGGCAGACTGTTTTCACTCTCTCAGCCAGAACGCAAGGCCATGGAGGAATACCTCAAAGATGCCCTGGTCTCTGGGTTTATTCGACCCTCCACTTCACCTGCTGGAGCCGGCTTCTTCTTTGTTGGCAAGAAGGATGGGGGGCTCCGACCATGTATTGATTACAGGGGCCTGAATAAGATCACTGTGCGCAACCGATATCCCCTTCCGCTGATGTCCACAGCTTTCGACCTGCTCCAAGGCGCCACCGTCTTCACCAAGTTGGACCTACGGAACGCATACCACCTCATCCGTATCCGACAGGGAGACGAGTGGAAGACTGCCTTTAACACCCCGTCTGGGCACTATGAATACCAGGTGATGCCCTTCGGACTCACCAACGCACCAGCTGTTTTTCAGGCCCTAATCAACGACGTCTTAAGGGACATGATTAACCTATATGTTTTTGTCTACCTCGACGACATCCTTATCTTTTCCAAGACCGTGCAGGAGCACCGCCACCATGTCCGCCAGGTTCTCCAGAGGCTGCTACAGAACAATCTGTTCGCCAAGGCCCAGAAATGCGAATTTCATGTTCCCGAGGTCTCCTTTCTGGGATTTATTGTACGGACAGGCCAACTCCAAATGGACCCTGCCAAGACCCTGGCCGTCCGGGATTGGCCTACTCCCAAGTCCGTTAAGGAGGTTCAGCGGTTCTTAGGATTCGCTAACTTCTACCGCAAGTTCATCAGGAACTTCAGTTCTGTGGCAGCACCCATGTCAGACCTCACCAAAGGGACAGGTGGATCTTATGGCTGGTCTCCTCAGGCAGAAAAGGCGTTCAAAGACCTCAAGGACCGCTTCTGCACGGCACCTATTCTGGTTCTCCCGGACACCTCCCAACCATTCATCGTGGAGGTGGACGCCTCGGACAGTGGTGTCGGCGCGGTGCTCTCTCAACGTTCGGAAGGAAAGCTGCACCCCTGCGCTTACTTCTCCCACCGCCTGAGTCCTGCTGAGTCCCGGTACGATGTGGGGGATCGAGAACTGCTAGCGGTCAAACTGGCCCTTGAGGAGTGGAGGCACTGGCTGGAGGGAGCACAACATCCATTCCTGGTTTGGACTGACCACAAGAACCTGGAGTACCTCCAGCAAGCCAAGAGACTGAACCCTCGACAGGCTAGGTGGGCCCTGTTTTTCAGTCGGTTTGACTTCACCCTCTCATTCCGCCCCGGCTCCAAGAACACCAAACCTGACGCACTGTCCAGACTGTTCTCTGCCACTAACAGGGAGAATGAAGTCGGGCCTATTATCCCTGTGTCCCGGATTGTGGCCCCTGTCCGCTGGGGTATTGAGGAGGCTGTCCGACGAGCCCAACGCCAGGACCCCGGTCCTGGGACGGGGCCACCAGGCCTCTTGTACGTCCCACATCAAGCCCGGGCCAAGGTTCTCCAGTGGGGTCACTCTTCCCCTCTCACCGCCCACCCGGGAGCTCGGAGGACCCTGGACTTCCTGAAAAGACGCTTCTGGTGGCCTAACATGGAGAAGGAAGTAAGGTCATTTGTCCTGTCCTGTGAGGTTTGCACCAGAACCAAGAACCCACGACAGCGTCCCCAGGGTCTCCTGCATCCTCTGACCATTCCCCGGCGTCCCTGGTCCCACGTGGCAGTCGACTTTATCACGGGTCTCCCTGAGTCACAAGGTAACACGGTCATTTTGGTCTTAGTTGACAGATTCTCCAAGGCCTGCCGCTTCATACCACTGTGCAAACTCCCCTCTGCTCTTGAAACTGCGAAACTTTTGTTTAATCATGTCTTCCGAGTCTTTGGTCTTCCACAGGACATCGTCTCAGACCGAGGGCCCCAGTTCTCCTCCCGAGTGTGGCACGGGTTCTGCAAGGTCATCGGAGCCACTGCCAGCCTCTCCTCTGGGTTTCACCCACAGTCCAATGGTCAGACGGAGAGGCTCAACCAGGACCTGGAAACCACCCTGCGAGGCCTGGCTATGGATAACCCGACATCGTGGAGCACCTGGCTGCCATGGGCGGAGTACGCCCACAACACCCTGCAGTCATCGGCCACCAAGCTGTCGCCATTCCAGTGCCAATTCGGGTTCCAGCCACCTCTGTTCCCGGACCAGGAGGAGGACGCGGGGGTGCCCTCGGTCAACCAATATGTGAGACGGTGTCGCAAGACCTGGAGCAAGGTCAGGAAGACCCTCATACAGACCTCCAGAACCAACCAGACTCAGGCCAACCGCCATAGAAGACCTGCACACGCTTTCCGCCCTGGGCAGCGTGTTTGGCTGTCCACTAAGGACCTTCCACTGCGGGTGGAGAACCGCAAGCTTGCTCCTCGCTACATTGGCCCCTTCAAGGTGGTGCGCAGGGTGAACCCTGTCTCCTACCGGCTCCAGTTGCCCCGGACTCTGAGGATCAACCCCACTTTCCATGTTTCCCTGTTACGGCCCATACTGACGTCTACGTATGCCCCTGCCCCTAGGAACCCCCCACCCCCCCGCATCTTCCAGGGGCAGACTGTGTTCACTGTGAATCGCCTGCTTGACTCCCGCCGGGTCCGCGGCGGGTTGCAATATCTGGTGGACTGGGAGGGCTATGGTCCTGAGGAGCGCTGCTGGGTTCCTGCTCGGGATGTCCTTGATAAAGAACTATGTCGGGACTTCCATTCGGCCCATCCGGATCGCCCTGGGAACGTCAGGAGACGCTCCTAGAGGGGGGGGGTCCTGTTAGGACTAGGACTGTTTTGGCCTCTAGAGGCCGCTGTTATTTCCTTTTCATGTCGTGTTTATTTTGGCCTCTAGAGGCCGCCATTGTTCCTGTGTTTTGTGTTTGTGTTAATTGCCTAATTATCTTCACCTGTGTCCTTAATTAGTTTGTCTATTTATACCCCTGAGTTCAGTCCTCTTGTCACGGAGTCTTTGTGCTGTTATGTTTATCTCCAGTTTCCTTTGTACTGTGTTTTTTGATCTTCTTAGCTTTTGAATTTTTGCACTTTGCTTTTCTTTTGGATTATACTCTTTGGTTTTTTTTTGTCTTTTGTTTTGCCCTGTATATAGTGTATATAGTTTAAATAAACCTTTTGATTCTTTTTCTACTTCCGCCTCACGCCTCTGCATTTGAGTCATCCCCCTGGTGGCCTAGTGGGGGTTTGCTGGATTATCACACCAACGAACCAGGTTCGAATCCCAGCAAAACCCTAACAGGTGTAGTGGCTGGCTGCTTTATGTCCCAGGGCTCCCTCATGCCTGTGTTACCTTCTGGCTCTCCCCTTTTAGTTATGCTGTCATAGTTAGTTGCCGGAGTCCCTGCTTGTACTCAGTGCAATATGTATACTGTTCCTACTTATTCAGGTGACATTGGGCATACCTAACAACCTGTGTTTTCTCTCCCCCCCCAAAAAAATCTGTCCCTCTGAGTTACATGTTGGTCCTAGGATCGAGATGCTGACCTCTTCTACTCCTCGGACCTGCCTGATCCATCCTGGTGCCCTGTGTCTGGTTGGAGTCTCATTGCATCGCTCCTGTGGAGGGCGGCCCCATGCGGACAGTTGGGGGTCACGGCTGGAGGATGCTCTGGACTCTTGCAGTGGTGCTTTTGTGGCTGGGGACTGCAGTTGACTTGCTGACTTTAGGACTGCAGTTGACTTGCTGACTTTAGGACTGCAGTTGACTTGCTGACTTTAGGACTGCAGTTGACTTGCTGACTTAAGGACTGCAGTTGACTTGCTGACTTTGGGACTAAGGTTGTCGTGAATGGTTTTGCGCTCGGGTTTCCATTGGTGGGGGGTTTATAGCATCAACGAAGCTGAGTTTGTTAGGACTGTTAATGTTATAGTCATGTTGTCTGTTGTTGCCCGGATGGGGTTGGGTTCCCTTTTGAGTCTGGTTCCTCTCAAGGTTTCTTCCTCATGTCGTCTGTGGGAGTTTTTCCTTGCCACCGTCGCCACAGGCATGCTGATTGGGGATAGATTAGGGATAAAATTAGCTCACATTTTAAGTTGTTCAAATTCTGTAAAGCTGCTTTGCGACAATGTTTATTGTTAAAAGCGCTATACAAATAAACTTGACTTGACTTGGCTTGGACTCAGGCATGGGCTTGAACTCTATCAGTGCATTGCTTTGGTCCTGGTTAGGACCTGGCGGCGGGACGACGACGACCTCTTCATAGCCAGGCAGCGGCGGGACGATGACATCTTCATAGCCGGCTGAGGCAAAGGTCACTCCCACGCCCTTTGACAAAGGTTCAGGAACAGGCTCAGGGTCTGGCACTGGCCTTGACTCTGGCATAGGCTCTGATGCTTCAGCTGGAGCATTAGCGCTGACTCTGACTCTGCCACTGGAGCAAGCATTGGCACTGACTCCAACTCTGGCACTGGTTCTGGAGCAGATGTTGGCTCTGGAACAGATGCTGGTGCTGGAACAGGAACAGATGCTGGCACAGGCTTTGACACTGGAATGGACGCTGGTGCTGGCACAGGAACAGATGCTGGCTCCGGTGTTGACTCTGGCTCTGACACTGGAGCTGGCACAGGAACAGATGCTGGCATTGGCACTGGAACAGACACTGGCACTGGAACAGGAACAGATGCTGGCACAAGCTTTGACACTGGAACGGATGCTGGTGCTGGCACAGGAACAGGCGGTGGCTCTGGTGCTGACTCAGACACTGGCTCTGACACTGGAGCTGGCACAGGAACAGATGCTGGCACTGGAACAGGCTCTGCTGCTGACTTAGACTCTGACGCTGGAGCTGGCACCAGCTCTGACACTGGTACTGGAGCTGGCTCTGGTTGAGGCATTGATTACCTCCGCCAAGGAGGTTATGTTTTCGGTAGCATTGGTTTGTTTGTTTGTTGGTTGATTTGTCTGTTAGCAACATTACTGAAAAAGTAATGAACGGATTGCTCTGAAATTTTTTCCAGAGGTGTGACTGGGCACAAGTAACAATCCATTAAATTTTGGCGGTGATCCGGATCACCTTCTGGATCCCAGATTTTTTTAAAGGATTCTTGGTGGAGGTCTGCACTCTCCGAGTGCTTTTCTAGTTCAGGTACTGGTTCTGGCTGAGAAACCAGCTCTGGAGAGACAGCCTCTAGGAGGGGCTCAGGAACAACAGCCTCCTCTGCTGTCTCTACATCAGCCACTGGAGGGAGCTCTGGAGTGATGGCCTCCTCCGCTGAGTTGGCCATTGAAATGATTGCCCCTCCCCAAAAATTTTCATGGGATTCCTCCTTTTCCAAAGATTCAAAAATGAACTTGAGCATGGCAAAGAAAGTCTGTGAGCTTCAAAGGCATGGATACTCGATTCGGATCAGGTAATCCACCCATTCGCGTGCTCGTCCAGTAATAAATGTTAGGATGAAGCTTACCCAGATGGGTTTTGGTGGCTTGGGCTCTTGGAGGTCCTCCTAGAAGAATTCACACTGAAGACTGAATCCCATAGGGTGATATATTCCATAGTAGGGTGCCGGGGGACTCCAGTCAGATTTCAGCTGAAAATATGATGCGAGGGGCTGAGACAGGGAAACTTGGAAGCAGCGTGGAATCTTGTACTGGAATGCTTCTGCTCCATCCATTGTTAGGCGAAGTATTCTGTCAGGTTTGCGAGGGAGGTGGATGTGTGTGCTGGAGTCCACTCAGCGTGCGTGCAGCCTGAGGTGCGCCTTCAGGTGCATGCGCCACAGCATGCAGAACTGACAATAACAAAGTTTGTATGAAAAAAAATAGGGTGCCTAAGACTTTTGCACAGTACTGTACATCTTTGGCTGAATACTCCCATTTTTAACTGAGTAAGATTTAGACACATTATACATCCATTATCTATAACCACTTATCCTGTGCAGGGTCGCGGGCAAGCTGGAGCCTATTCCAGCTGATTATGGGGTACACCCTGGACAAGTCGCCAAGTCATTGCAGGGCTGACACATAGAGAGAAGCAACCATTCACACTCACATTCACACCTACGGTCAATTTAGAGCCACCAATTAACCTATTCTGCATGTCTTTGGACCGTGGAGGAAACTGGAGCACCCGGAGGAAACCCACACAGACATGGGGAGAACATGCAAACTCCACACAGAAAAGCCCCGGTTGGCCATTGGGCTTGAACCCAGAACCTTCTTGCTGTGAGGCGACCGTGCTAACCACTACACCACTGTGCTGCCCACATTATACATTATTATAAGTATAATTTCTCAGTACTTTCCACACCCCGACAAGGACATCAAAAGGCAGATCAATAGATGTAAAATAAAAATCTAAAATGTAATGTAAAGTACATCATCCTTCTTCTAAAATGTTTTCTGGAGAGTTTTAACTATAAGTTTTTAGTTCATTAGATTTTCAAATGGCAACACAAGAAGAGGATAATTCCTTTTACTCTCATCCCATTTTATGCAATGCAGAATTGTTTCAGAAGTAAATGCTGTTTGCCGACAGTTACATATGACGTGCCTTCAACGTTGCCTTTACTTATTATTGACTACTCTCACTTGCCCATATGTGTGAATGTGAGAGTGAATGGCTGTCTCTGTGTTGGCTGTGTTGATATTGAGGTATGTTGAATCATAAAAAAAATAAAAATAAAAAAAACCCACACAATTCAACATTACAGAATGACAAGCTTCTCAAAAATGTCAGGATCTTGATAATATTGTGTTTTCCCAATTCTAATACATGAACCTCAACCCATGAAGGCCTCAGTCATTATCTGAGGAGTTGACTCAGATGTCCTACTCTGAGGGCTACATCCTTCAGAGACTCATTATTTGTAGAAGTGCAAACTAACAGCCATTTCAAATTCACATTAGTCTCTTTTATAGCAGAAACCAAAGTGCTCTTCTGTCACACAATCAATGACACTTATGTATCACATTACATTGTTACATTACATTATAGGCATTTAGCAGATGCTCTTATCCAGAGCGACATAAATTAATAATGAACTAATCAGTGAAAACTTCTCCACGTTGCATACGTTTTGTGCAGACAGGATAAGCTTTCCATATACAGTATACAATATGTAGGCAAGTTAATCTTCCCGGAAGACATCTGTAGTAACTGAGGGCAAGTCACACAGGATAAGCGATCTCTGCATAAATTAATACACACTGATTGTTTTGCTTTTTTTAGGGCTTGTGCCTGCGAAGTTGCACTTGATCATTAGTAGGTCACATGATCATAACATGTACAACCCCAAATCAGAAAAGGTTTGGACGGTATGTTGAAATTAAAACTGAAAACAATGATTTGTAAAGAATCTTTGACCTGTATTGCATTCAAAACAATACAACACATTTATTTGACATTTTAACTGGCATTTGTGGATGCAAGTCTGTATTGTCATGCATGACAAAGGTTTGCCAAAGTAATCCTGAACCCACGTAGTTATATCAGCTAGAGATGAATAGCAGTTCTTGAAGCAGTGCCATGTGAGGGATCGGAGATCACGGGTGTTCAGCTTAGGCGTGTGCTCTTGCCCTTTATACACCAAAATTCCTCCAGATTCCTTGAATTGTTTAATGACATTATGCACCATAGAGGGTCAAATAGCTAAAGCCCTTCCTGTCCGTCTTTGTTTTAAAAACAATTTTAACATTGTTTTTAAGCATTTCAATAATTTTCTCATGCATTTGTTGACAAACTGGAGATCCTCGGCCCATCTTTGTCCCTCAAAAACTAGGTCTTTCCTGGATACTGATTTTGTAACAAATCATGATTATAATCACCTGTTGACATCACCTGTTTCAAATCACATCATCATTTAACTCTTTTACCTCATTACTAGCCCTAAATTGCCCCATCTCAACTTTTTGGGAAGTTGTTGCAGGCCTGAAATACAGAAATGGATATTCAAAAATGAAATGAAGCTGACCAGACAAAACATGAAATATATTGGGTTATTTGTCTCCAATGAAATACAAGTCAAAGTAAACTTAGAAATGACTGCTTTCTTTTTATTTGCATTTTTCCTACTGTTCCAACTTTTTCTGATTTGAGGTTGTATTAAACTTGTGCTAAAAACATATTAACATACCTAAAGTCCCCAGACACAGTGCTTCTCTGACAAGTCATTTTAAATGTCAACATTTTTTTTTCTTTACCTCTGCCTCCAGTGGTGGAGACATTGTTTTCTGATTGTTTGTCTGTCTCTGTCTGTCCATCCGTGCATTCGTCCAAGATTCTCCTTAAAGCAGTATCTCAATAATAAGTGGTTGAATGTTTGTAGGGTTTATATAGAATTGTCATTGGAAACAGCAGATGAACTGATTAGATTTTGGAAGTGATCCAAATAGGGTCAAAGTCATAATAAGGGCAAAAATCTGAAATAATGTTTCTGCAACAGCTTTCTTCCTGTTGAAGTGTATGTTAAGGGTATTTCAGACATACAAATTAGGAACAAGAAGGACTAGACCTGTTGGTGGTGAAGGCATCCTCATTGACACCATTGCCATTGCATTCTACTTGTTTATTCTTTGTTTTAAACTTTGCCAGTACCTTTGTTGGATTCAAATTCAAATGAGCAGCCAGAAAAAAAGCTTCCTTCTCCAAACTAATGAAGAAGAAAAAGAATAAGTGCAGAATCACTTTTTTTGCAGAATTGAACAGTATTGTTACCAATATGTCAATTTGGATATGATGTACATTGCCTGAGGTTGAAATTAGTAACTTGGCTTCCTCCTTGTGTAATACAGTTTCAGGTTACATTTCTGGATGCAGTAGCGGTCTCTGTTAAGTGGTTTTCCGAAGTAGTTCTGAGCCCATGTGGCTGTGTTTGTCACATTTGCGTGATGGTTTCTCAGGCAGTACTGCCTGAGGGCTCGAAGGTCACAGACATTCAACAGTGGTTTCTGACCTTGCCCTTTACATACTGAGATGTCTCTGAATTCCCTGAATCTTTTCACAGTATTATGTGGTGTAGATTTTGTAAGACCTAAAATCTTCTGTTGAGAAATGTTCTTTTTGAATTGACTAAGGTGGTGTTTACATTAGACCGTATCAGCGGATCATCAGATTAACGTTTTTAAAACGATTAGTGTGCACACAGCAACGCCAATACACGATTCGCATGCACACAGCAACGCCAATACACGGATACGCTTGGCTCCGCAGGCATCCTGCGCTCCAAATCACTCCGCCCTGAACAGCGAGTGCCCTCTGGAGGGTGCGCACTCTGGCCCTGCGCAGCTCACAGAGCGCGCGAGTGGAGCGCACGAGCAGTGATTTGGGACTGAGCCGCTGTGTGTGTGATCTTAGTGCATGTCGGGCATGCGCGTCACTTACCACTTGCAAGTGGAAGGATGGCAAGCCTAAAGACAATCATAACTACACAATGGGCAGTATTTGCATCAGTATTTGCAGTATTTTCATACTTTTATACTTTTTAATGAAAGGTGATACAAGGCAGAAGTCCGCGCCGTTTTTCAGCAGTCGCGTCACATGACCAACGCCAGCGAATCAGGAAGGTGGATGTCACAGTGACGTTGTCCAATGACGATGCCAGCTAGAGCTCAGCACAGCGTATCCGCGTATTCTGAATGTTTACACAGCACCGGACCAGACACGATCTGGATTGAATACGTGGACCCTGGCGGATTCCCGTTTCCCGGCGTTTTAATGTAAACGGACAGTGCATCCGTGAAGAAAACGAGACAGATACGGTCTAATGTAAACTTGGCCTAACAATTCTCTCATGAATTTTGGCACAAAGAAGTGAGCCACAACCCATCCTTGCTTGCAAAGACTGAGCCTTTAGTGCTGCTCCTTTTATACCCAATCATGTTACCAATTAACCTGCTTATTGTGGAATCTTCCAAAATGGTGTTACTCATCTCATCTCATTATCTCTAGCTGCTTTATCCTGTTCTACAGGGTCACAGGCAAGCTGGAGCCTATCCCAGCTGACTACGGGTGAAAGGCGGGGTACACCCTGGACAAGTCGCCAGGTCATCACAGGGCTGGTGTTACTTGAATATCCTATAAACATTTCAATATTATTTTGCCTCTGTCCCAACTTTTCTCTGAACATGTTACAGGCATCTAATTCTAACTTTGTTTATATTTACAAAATACAATTAAGTTGGTCAGTAAAACTATCAAAAGTCTTTACTTTGTATTTTTGTCAGTTAAATAAAGGTTCATGAGAGTTAACAAATTACAGATTTTTGTTTTTATTGTATTTTAGAAAATATCCCAACTTTTCTGGAAATGGGGTTAGTAAACAACTCACTTGTAGAAGTGTTTCCTGTATGGTCAAAAAATGCAATTATGTAATCAGGATATTCATTATAGTTTTGAAATGAAGTCTATTTTGTTAACATTATCAACTGCCCATTGATGGAGACTTGAGTGCAAAACTGTTCATGACAATTGCAGTCCTAAATTTATAATGGCAATTGTAGTCTTAATCCATCATAGCAAAACTTTTTGTATTAATTGCCCAAAGCCATCTTCTAAGTGTATCTTTAGGCTGTTCATATGGGGCCATCTTCCAGGAAGCAAAGCAATGAGAACATAAGCCAGAAGTAGGGCATCAGGATGGAGCAGGTGCTGTACATATGGGGCCATTCTCATAGGAGTGAAGTAATGAGAACTCCAACCAGAAGTAGGGCATCAGGATGGATCAGGCAGGTCTGAAGAACATGAGAGGTCAGCATCACTCATATCTCAGGAGTTGCATATGTAACGAGAGAGAGAGATGGAGAGAAGATTTTTAGGTATGCCCATTGGCACTTAATGGTTAAGAACAGTGTACATTGCAGGGACTCGGGCAAGAATAACTATGATGGCATAATTAAAAGGGAGAGCCAGAAGGTAATACAAATGTGAAAGTGCCCTGGGACATAAAGCCACCATCCCTTCCACCATCAACAAATCTGAATGGACATGTGAGGGGGTGACAGCATCTATCCCAGTTTCCCAAAACACTCTATGCCCAAAAACTCTCCAGATCTGCTCCTTTACCTAATAAAAAGCTATTAAAAAAGGCTTGACTAAACAAATATGTTTTCAGCCTAAACTTAAACATTGAGACTGTGTCTGAGAGCCAAGCACTACTTAGAAAGCTGTTCTATAACTGTGGCGCATTGTAAGAGAAGGCTGTGCCCCCTGCCGTAGTCCACAATTTAAGGTATCAACAAATAGCCTGCATCTTTTGACCTAAGTAGGTGTAGTGGGTCATAAAAGATCAGAAGTTCACTCAGATACTGTGGCATGAGACCATTCAGTGCTTTAGAGGTCAATGGTAGTATTTTATAATCAATACAAAATTTAATTGGGAACGAATGCAGTGTGGATAGGGGTGATATGGTCATATTTTCTGGTATTGGTAAGGACTCTTGCTGCTGCATTGTGGACTAACTGGAGCTTGTTTATGCACTTATTGGAACATCCAGAGTGGAAGGCATTACAGTAATCCAACCTCAAGGTAACAAAGGCATGAACAAGTTTTTCTTGTTCATTAGTTTTTTTCTGTATCGTGTAGTGATATTGTATTTCTTATCTTAGCAATATTTCTGAGATGAATGAAGGCTGTCCTAGTAATATTAACTATATGAGTTCCAAATAAAGGACTGGAGTAAAAAATCACCCCAAGGTCTTTTACTGCTGCACATCATGAAACAGGCCATCCAGAGTTAATATGTAATCAGGAAGCTTACCTGCATGTGGTCCTAGTACAAGTTCTTCTGTTTTGTCAGAATTAAGTAGAAGGAGGTTAATAAGCATCCAGTATTGAATGTCTTTTACACATTCCTTGGATTTTATTAAGCTGGTGTCTCTCATCTGGCTTTGCTGTAACATTCAACTGTGTGCCATCAGCATAAGGATGCTAATACCATGCTTATGAATAATATTACCCAGGGATAACATATATATGAAGAAAAAAGCAGTGGGCGTAAGACAGAACTTTATGGAACATGAAGCTTTACCTTGGTATGCATAGAGAAGCCACCATTTACATCAATTAAATAAGACCTGAGCCAGGAGAGTGCTGTTCCCTTAATTCCAATGACATTTTCTCATCTATCAAGGATAATAGTATGATCAATGCTGTCAAAAGCTGTAATTTGATAAAGTAACACAGGTAAGGAGACACAATCCTAATCAGAAGCCAGTAGTAGGTCATTTACTACTTTAACCAGTGTTGGCCCATGTGCTATGATGAGGTCTAAATCCTGACTGATATGTTTCATGAATGTTATGACTATAGGTCTGAGCACAACTGCTGTGCTACAGCTTTTTCTAGGATCCTGGAATTAAAGTGGAGGTTTGATATTGGCCTACAGATGGACAGCTGACGAGAGTCAAGGTCAGGATTATTAATCAGATTTTTCAAATTTTGCCATTGAAATAATTTATGAAGTCGTTGCAACTACATATTGAAGGTGTGCATGTTTCTGTTGTGGCCTTATTCCGAGTTAATTTTGCTCCAGTATTAAATAAGAATCTAGGATTATTTTTGTTATTGTAGCAGTTCTATATGAGTGGGTGGAGCACAGAGGACGGCAGGACAGAGATCAGGTTTACAAATAGCTTTTATTGCCACACTTTTCAGTCTAACAATATCTTAAACCAATAGAGACACAGACGCAACCGGCGTCTAGCTTGGGGATGAGCTCCTCTGCTCTCTGCTCTCCCTCTTTAAATAGGGCGCGGTCACTGGGAAGACACACACAAACACAAGTTAATTGACGTCAGGTGTAGTGATTCTGCCACTTACCTTCCCTGACTCCGCCCTCCTGTCACAGACTGGCGCTTGACCATACCCCCACCGCCCGACTCAGGCCGGGCGGCCGTCCGACCTGCAGCCGACTCCCCCCCCCCCCCCCCCCCCCCTTGACGGGAGAGGAAGTCCGCCACGACCAACTGCGCCCCCGGCCTGTGGACCACCTTGAAATTAAAGGGTTGGAGTGCCAGATACCAACGGGTGATCCGCGCATTGGCATCCTTCATGCGGTGGAGCCACTGGAGGGGCGCGTGGTCCGAACAGAGGGTGAAAGGGTGCCCCAGCAGGTAGTACCAGAGGGTGAGGACCGCCCACTTGATGGCCAGACACTCTTTCTCTATGGTGCTGTAGCGCCCCTCACGCACCGACAGCTTCCGGCTGATGTACAGGACGGGGCGGTCCTCCACCTCCTGGGACAAAACCGCCCCCAGCCCTCTGTCCGACGCGTCGGTCTGCAACATAAAGGGGAGAGAAAAGTCAGGGGAGTGTAAAAGTGGCCCCCCACACAGTGCAGCCTTTACCTCAGAAAAAGCCCGCTGGCATTGCTCTGTCCACTGGACCGGATCTGGTGCCCCCTTTTTAGTGAGATCAGTCAGCGGGCTGGTGACGTCCGAATAATTAGGTATAAACCTACGATAATAGCCAGCCAGCCCCAGGAACTGTCTCACCCCCTTTTTGGTCTTGGGCCTCGGGCAGGCCGCAATTGCTGCGGTCTTGTTAATTTGGGGACGTGCCTGCCCGTTGCCCAAGTGGAAGCCCAGATACCGTACTTCCACCCGCCCAATCGCACACTTCTTCGGGTTGGCTGTGAGACCCGCTCACCTCAGCGACCTCAGGACGGCCCTTAGGTGTTCGAGGTGCCTCAGTCAGTCATTACTATAGACGATGATGTCGTCAAGGTAGGCGGCCGCATAGGTGGCGTGGGGGCGGAGGACCCTGTCCATCAGCCGCTGAAACGTAGCGGGCGCCCCAAACAGCCCAAACGGAAGGGTGACGAATTGGTGTAAACCAAACAGTGTGGAAAAGGCCGTTTTTTTCTCGGGATAGTGGAGTCAAGGGGATCTGCCAATATCCCTTCGTCAAATCCAGTGTCGAATAAAAGCGAGCAGTGCCGAGTCGATCGAGCAACTCATCAATACGAGGCATTGGGTACGCGCCGAATTTAGACACCGCATTGACTTTTCTATAGTCCACACAGAACCGGACCGACCCGTCGGCCTTGGGTACCAAGACCACCGGGCTGCTCCAGTCACTGTGGGACTCCTCGATGATGCCCATTTCGAGCATAGTCTCAAGTTCTTCCCGAACCACCTTTTTTTTGTGTTCGGGTAGCCTGTAAGGGCGGCTACGCGCTACCACCCCTGGGGGCGTCTCTATGTGGTGCTCTATGAGGTTAGTGTGACCGGGCAGGGGCGAGAACACATCCGAAAACTCGGTCTGCAACTGGGTGACCTCCGTGAGTTGGGTCGGGGAGAGGTGGTCTCCACAGGGGACCGGAGAGGTACGTGATGCCAATGCCCCTTTTTGAACCTCCGGCCCCAGCTCCGCCTTCTCCGGAACCACCAACACCAAGGCCACGGGGACCTCCTCATTCCAGAGTTTAAGCAGATTGAGGTGGTAAATCTGTAGCACCCCGCCCCTGTCCGTTCGCCTCACCTCGTAGTCGATGTCCCCGACTCGCCGTGTGACCTCAAAGGGTCCTTGCCACTTGGCGATCAATTTGGAGCTCGATGTGGGCAACAGTATGAGTACCTTATCTCCCAGTGTGAACTCCCTAAGGCGAGTACCCTTGTTGTACAGGCGGGCTTGACGTTCTTGGGCCTGCCGCAAATTCTCCTGGGTTAGGTGGGTGAGCGTGTGGAGTTTTGCGTGCAGGTCCATCACGTATTGAATTTCGTTCTTACTTTGTGAAGGTCCCCCCTACCAATTTTCCTGCAGCACGTCTAGAATGCCGCGCAGCTTACGCCCATATAATAATTCGAACGGGGAGAACCCCGTGGAGGCTTGGGGGACCTCTCGCACTGAAAACAACAAGGGCTCGAGCCACTTATCCCAATTACGTGCATCCTCACTTACGAATTTTTTAATGATATTTTTGAGGGTGCGATTGAACCGTTCCACTAAACCATCCGTTTGTGGGTGATACATGCCGGTGCGGATCGGCTTAATCCCCAATAACCCATACAGTTCGCGCAGTGTCCGTGACATAAATGTGGTGCCTTGATTAGTTAGAATCTCTTTCGGGATTCCAACTCGGGAGATAATGCGGTAGAGCGCCTCTGCAATACTGCGTGCTGAGATATTGCGAAGAGGCACTGCTTCTGGGTATCGCATTGCATAGTCCACCAGAACTAATATAAAGCGGTACCCTCATGCTGACCAATCTAATGGCCTGACGAGATCCATCCCAATCCTTTCGAACGGGGTCTTGATTAATGGGAGAGGGTGCAAAGGCGCTTTTGGAATGGCCGCTGGATTTACTAACTGGCATTCGCGGCATGCCGTACACCACCTACGAACATCGCCGCGAATCCCCGGCCAATAGAATCGGGCCATTATTCGGGCTAGTGTCTTATCCTGCCCCAAGTGTCCAGCCATGGGATTAAAGTGAGCCGCCTGGAATACCAATTCCCGGCAGCTCTTTGGAATTAAAAGTTGCGTGACTCGCTCTTTAGTTTGAGTGTCCTGCGTCACTCAGTATAACCTATCCTTCATAATCACGAAGTAGGGGAAGGACGGGGTGGCGTTTGGCTGGAGCGTTTGACCATCGATTACTCTCACCTGGTCAAACGCATGTCGCAGAGTCTTGTCTCACGACTGCTTTAATGGGAAATCTGCGAGGGATTCCCTAGTAGAGAGAGGAGGGGCTGGCGGCTCCTCACTCTGCCGCGGAGATGACGTAGACGGCTCTGTGACAGCTGCTCCTGCCAAAGCAACACCGGGACCTCCCCCTGTTAAATAGTAGGACCCACTCTTTACTAAGCGTGTCATTAAATCCCAAAATCCCGGCCAATCAGTCCCCAAAATTAAAGAGTGGGTAAGGCGAGGATTAACCGCCGCCTTCACTATAAATTTTTCCCCTCGGAAAAAAATGTGGACCGACACCAAAGGGTAGCTGTGAACGTCCCCGTGCACACACAACACCTTCACCCCCTGTGCTCCCCCCAATGCCTCATTTTGCACCAGGCTTTGGTGAATTGAGGTCTGATTACAACCAGAATCCACCAACGCCTGATATGTATCCCCTTGAATACTCACCGGTATGCGATACGCTCCGGCCCGATCGAGGGCGGCTTCTGGTGCGTCGGAGATCTGAACCACCGCGCCCACCTCCATTGCCGTGCACTGCTGTTGGAGGTGGCCCGGTTCCCCGCAGCACCAGCAAACCGGCCCGGGCTTCCTCTCTGCACTGGTGTTCGGGGGCTCACTCACCTGGGGGGGGGAGACAGACACAGAAGGGAGAAACGGGAGGGCACCGCGGGTGCGGCGGGCCGGCTGGGGTAGTGCCGGCCCCCGCCTCCACGGTGGGGGAATGGGGCAAGGATGGGACACAGGAGGAGGGAGAGAGAGAGAGAGAGAGAGAGAGAGAGAGGAGAAGAGGCTGTCTGCTGTCCTGCCGCTGGAACAGCTGCCAAATGGTCCTCCGCCAGCTCGATGGCCTGATCCAGCGACGCCGGGCGGTGGCACTGGACCCACTCCGCAGTTCCTGTCGGCAAGCGCGCGATGAACTGCTCCAGCACCACCTGATCGACGATCTCCTCGGCGTCGCGGTTGTTGGCCCTCAGCCACCACCAGCAGGCATCCCGAAGTTGCTGGCCAAACGCGAACAGCCGGCCGACGTCCTCCAAGCGCAAAGCAAGGAAGCGCTGGTGCTGCTGCTCCGGGGTGTGCCCCACGCGCTGGAGGACGGCCCGGCGGAAGTCTGCGTAGGCCAGCCGATGGTCAGCGGGGAGCTGTAGCATGGCCAGCTGTGCCTGTCCCTTTAGCAGGGGGAGAAGGCGCGCCGCGCACTGCTCCATCAGCCACCCCGAGGCCTCTGCGACTTGCTCAAAGAGCGTGATAAAAGCCTCGGGGTCGTCCTGCGGACCCATCTTGGTTAAGGTGAGGGGAGACGGGCCCGCGGTGGGAGCGCTGGTGGACCCCGCTGACGCGAGGAGGTGCCGGAACACCTCCCGCTCTTCTTGCTGGGCCAGCACCAGGGCCTCGAAGCGCTGTTCTTGTTCCTTTCGGAGGCTGACGAGCACCTGGTGCTGGCTTTGCTGGGCCGTGGCGAGGGCATGGACTAGGTCAGCGAATGGGGAGGACTCCATGGGGCTGATCAGCTGCTGTGCTCCACTATCTCCTGGGTTTCGGCACCACTGTAGCAGTTCTATATGAGTGGGTGGAGCACAGAGGACAGCAGGACAGAGATCAGGTTTACAAATAGCTTTTATTCCCACACTTTTCAGTCTAACAATATCTTAAACCAATAGAGACATAGACGCAACCGGCGTCTAGCTTGGAGATGAGCTCCTCTGCTCTCCCTCTTTAAATAGGGCGCGGTCACTGGGAAGACACACACAAACACAGGTTAATTGACGTCAGGTGTAGTGATTCTGCCACTTACCTTCCCTGACTCCGCCCTCCTGTCACAGACCGGCGCTTGACCATGCCCCCGCTGCCACAGTTATCTTCTATGAGGATGCCACACTAAGAGCTTTTTTATAGTTCAGGAAGCTCTCCTTCCATTCTAATTGGATCATTACCAATTTTGTTTAACACCATTTACAGGGCTGCCAACTTTTCAAAATTCCTTGGAGTGAGATTTTTTTTTGGGGGGGGGTCGACGGCAAAATTTTTCCGCACACCATGTAGTAAGTGGGAATTTTGTATTCAGTTTGATATTCACTTGTTCCCCTGCGTTCTGGTGTTTTGTTTGTGGGTCGTCCAGCTGGAGATGGACAATGGGGGGGGTGTTTGAGATTTTGGATTTAGTAGATGTTCCTGCATTCTGGTGGATTTTTGGAGTGGCCTGCTGTGCCATACCTACATTCTTACACACCCTGACTTGCCAGGTCTTCAGCTTGTGGCCAACAAAAGCACCAAGTTTTGGCTTAAAAGCCCCCACACTAGAAAACTACACATGACTGCCAATGTTCCTGTAGCCTTATCGACCTGTGTTTCAGATTTAAAGGCAAGTTCATGTTTGAAAATATTTCATCAGCTAAGCCTAAACACCTTCTGAATTGAAACTAAATGTTAAGTTTTTAATAACTGTTGCAAAAAAATAAGATTGTCCCTCACTGACTATTCATTATGCATTTAAGGGCTTTCCCCACCACTGGGTTCAGCAGAAGGTTGGCATGGGGAAAAATATCAACAGCAAAAGAACAAATAAAATGCTTAAACAGTAAGCAAAATGTGCATGTGCTACAAGAAACATTAAAATGATTAAGTTTGAACAGTATTGAAACACAAAAAGCTGAACCTTGGCCATAGGTGGGAATGTGCACACAAAGTTGGGCTTAAAAATTTTGGTCATACTTAAATAAGCTATATTAATATATTTCTTATTAATTTATTTCTTATCTATGTTTCTTATTAGTAATAGAGCATTCGTCAGGGCCTGTTATCTGACAAATATTCTCTACCTGTCTTGCCCTCTTTGAAACCCTGTCTCCTCAGTATATTGTTCTCTGTCTTTTTTTTTTAATTATTCACAAGTTCAAGTTCTTTGATATTACAGGTGACCATGCTTTATTTACTTTAACTGAGCAATTACATACATCATAAATAATTAAAAATAAATACCCTGTAAATAAACAATAGGTATGGTGGCTAATGGCTCTTCTTGCATTTGTAATATTATCTCTTACTTGCTTTATTTTACAACATTTCCAGTATGGCTTCAAATAAAGTCATAAAGTATGATAACATATAGTAAACAAACTAAAAATACGCCTTAATAAACGTGTGCTAAGGAGGTGCTCTCCTGTGCTGCTTGTTGGGGAAGATAGAGGCTGTGGCACAGCAGTAGGCCTATAATGATTTAGCATGCCTAGTACACAGCTCTCGATATGGCATTAAATATTCTCACAACACTTATAGGCTAAAACGATTAAGAAACTTTATATAAGTTCATAATTACGCCAGTAACACCACACATTGGTGTGCATATGTACAAACCTGTCTGAGACACCCGTCTTCAACTCGGATACCTTCTTCTCTCTCCTCTTCCTCTAAATTGACGGTAGGCAATTATCCAGCTTCCGGCGAGTGCAGCATCATTAGATGCGCCACCTACCATAGGGGAGTGTGTACAGAAGGGAACAGCTCTCTGCCTGTTCAGCCGTGCGTAAGGCGTAATTGATCAATCGCAAGTGGTTGGCGCGACGCAATGGGTAACCTAGATTAGATAGATAAACTAGATTTTTTTCTAGCATGAGAAATCGGAGGTATGGCGTGTGAAGACAATCAAATGCGTGTGTCTCACGCTCATTGCGTGAGAGTTGGCAGCCCAGCCATTTACATTCTAATTTTTGTGTGGTCTGTTTTATGGTGTATGCACAATTGTTATACCAGAGTGCTAGCTTTTTTCTCTTTAATTAACATGTACCTGTTTTTACTCCTATTAGTTATAATTTGCAGTTACAAAATGTGATGTAATTATCTTTTATACTTGGACTTAAGCTACATTTTTAGGCAAAGAATCAATCAGTAAAAAGTATCTTGGGTGTCCATCAGTTAATGCCTTCAGTAATGACTGTTCAGGTAAACAGTAAACTTCAGGTTAGAATGAGCCTACAAATCTGCTGATGATGTGTCTCTCTTTCAAGTCCCCTGTGTAAATTTGATCATTTCAGAATAGGCCACACAATCAGACACAGCTTTTGCATGTATTATGAATTCTCTTAGCTTAGTCACAGATGAGCGTAGTGTCCTAGCGGCTCTTCTGTCTCAGGTACACACACACACACACACACACACACACACACAGAATCCTCTGCCTGAGCATCTGTGCTATATTATAATCACTGTGGGCTGAGGTGATTCCACTGTAGTCACCATTGTGCTGTGGAAAGAGTGTGTTTGACAGGACTGTTGTGATGTGTTATAAGGTGAAAAGAAGAAAAAGTACCAGCTGTGGTTTCGTAGAGGAATGAAATTGAGCTGGTAGACATTGCTGGAAGAGATTGGGAGAGAGAGAGAGAGAGAGAGAGAGAGAGAGAGAGAGAGCATGTTGTTTCAGTGCTACTCTTGATTTGGAGATTGTTGAAGGAGTCGTGTACACCCAGTGGACCAGTAAAGTTGCCACAGCTCTTCCTGTTTGGAGGAAGAGAGAGGGTGTTTCACATTCAAAGCATTTCATTTTAATGAGACACACACAACTACATGGACGCAGTGCTGCCATTCAGATGCTCACCACAGCCAGAAACTCTTTGTTCAGCAGGAAGACAGCTCAGGGCCTGGTCTGGACAGAATTCAGGTTGCTGGAACTGAGATGCTTTTTAAACTAGTACACACATATGCTGTGAGTCTATGTGGGTGGAGATGTACACTACACTCTGCTGTACATTTCTTTGATTTCTATCTCATGGGAGTGAACAGGGAAGAAGGTACGTAGGAAAGGGCAGAGAGGGAGGATATGAAGGTCGTGTGAAAGCCAGAGTTAGAGGAGAGGATGCCTCTGTGCTCTTTTGTTTGCATGGTTGTTTGCAGCAGTTAAATGTGTGTTTAACAAATGGCTCCTCTATTTGATCCTCTAGAGCAGTTCATTCATGAAACAAGTGCATGACAGAATTTGCATACTATCAGGATTCTACTCATTCTAGACTGAACGGTGGAGGAAGTGAAGAGAGAGGATAGGGTGAAATTGAATAAGGGAGAAAGTTAAAAAGCAGAGGGAGAAAAAAGATAGACGAGAAAGAAAGAACGAAGATTGAAGAAAAAGAACATTACCTACATACTGCCCCACACCTAGGTATATTCCAACACACACCACAGATAATTTATCTTGTGACCTTTTCATTACGATATGTCTGAAATTCATGATACATGACTCGGTGAAGCTTGTTCTCATCTTCCCTCCGAGTCTTTCATCCATCCTTTCATCTCTCTCCTCGGTCTCGTTTATCAAGCTATACAAAGTCAAGGAGAGGTGCTTCATTACTGTTCTAAGAAGATTTTTGAAAATCTTAGTTAAAAAAAAAATCCTTTAGTCAATTAGGCTGGTTTGCCACTGAATTTGATACACACACACACACACACATGTATAAAAATAGAATCTCACTTATTATTCCACCTCATTTTTTTTCTTTCAGATCTATTTCAAAATAGGTTGCCCATAATTCAATTTAAAAAGACATGCTCAGATAATTTATTCAAATAATGTTCAGTGAATTCACTGAGAGTGAGCCAATATGCTGAGATTATTTGGGATAATGTTTTTATGTGATTTAATTTTTAAAAATGTAGAAACGTTAAGTTTAGTTTTATGTCACTTTTATGCATGTTTGCTATGACCGCAAGCTGGCCTAGTGGTTAGCGTGTCCGCCTCTCAGTTGGGAGATCGCGAGTTCTACTTGTGGTCAGGCCGTACCAAAGACCATCATAAAAATGGTACCTACTACTGTCTGGCAAGGCATGCTGCAATACAGACGTGAGTGTGGAGTAAACTCTCGCAGTTACCAGAAGACTAGCCCCCCACTGTAACCCTAGCTGTATAGGTGAGAGGCCAAGGGCTATAGAAGCAGAAATCGGCACTGCTGAATGCGCCTTAAGGGCCTGATTAGTACTGGGAGACTGTCTGGGAAGACCAGGTCCTGGCATGGGAAGAACTTTGACTGTTTTGACTTTATGCGTATTGAATAGTGGTATCTAGTGTTATAGAACTTCAGCTTGGTCTTGGTCTCAATACCACTTTTTAAAGGTCTTGGTCTCATCTTGGAATGGACCACATTTTTACTCGGTCTTGTCTTGATCTAGACAAGAGGACTCAGGATTTTATTTCAAGACCAGTCAAGACCACAACTGCGGGGATTTCACTAAATTGCCTGTACATTGTCTGATTTGTTAACATTGTTACTGTGATTGGATCTAAACTTTCCTGCTTCAAATGCAACCAATAATGTGACTCCTTGCCAATTTTACATTTCTGTTACTGTTAATGGCTGTCACCCCTCCCTAGGGGCGCAGATAGGATTTTTGAACTGGGGGGGACTGAGCTGTCATTTTGTGTAAATGCATATGTACTGACTTCCATTTTGTGTAAATGCATATGTACTGAAGCTTCAATATACATTAGAATTGTGAGTTTTCTAACTGAATGAACATTGGTAGACAAAGGCCTACCTGGTCAACACTAGCCATATATGATCAAATTATTTGTCTGGTATGTTAATCACTCTCCAAAACTTCATGTCTTCTGCATGTTTTATTTAAACATTTGCTGATCTCAGCAGGATGAAGAATCTCATCACAGAAACTTTAACTGTAACTTCTAACAAAAAGGGAATGTCCAAAAATTAATAACAAAATAAAATTGAAATGATTCACACTCGTGCCTTTATGTAAATGATTAGAAACATAAAATGTGTATGAAAACAAGTATAAACACTTGAACAACAGATTCACACAAATAAAAATAAAAAGTATTTTTTCCAATAAACAAAATTGATAGAAAAAAAAAAATCCCTCTGCAGCCAAACAAATTTACCGTCTCGAAGCAGACTCAATAGGTCCCAAAAACATCTCTCCGCCACTTCCCAGTTTAAAAACTGGGACATCATGGAACATGGAATTCGAAAAAAATGGACAGTTAATGAAATGAAATGAAAACCCCAACGTTTATGTTGGTAGATGCTAGATTTCAATGCTTTTCCGACTTCAAACTTCCAACTTAGGAGTACAACTGAACGCACCATTAGTCGTAGCAGAAACACCAAATGGATGAGCTGTGCAGTGTTATTAACTGAGAATTACGTGGAAAATTGAACACCTTGCTTTCCCAACTCTGTAAGGATCTGCTCCAGCCTTTCCCCTTCTTGAATCGGTGTAATGTGGATTGATCACAGACAAGGCTACTGCTGCTGCCATTTCAACTTTGTGCTGCAATGTAAGTTAGTCTGACTAACGGAACATTTATCCTCACTTTTTCTACCTATGTTTGGCGCCTTACATAGGGACGGTGGGGGGGACAGATAGGGGTCACTATAAATATGGGGGGGACATGTCCCCCCTGTCCCCAGTGCCATCTGCGCCCTTGCCCCTCCCCTCCCCTTCACACCCACTGGTCTGGTCCTGGTCTTGACTCAGTCTCACCCTGCCTTGGTCTTAGTCCTGATTTGGTCTGTACCCCAAAGTCTTGGTTTTGTCTCGGTCTCGATACACTCTGATCTTGGTCAAGACTTGGTTTCGGTTTAGGAGACCTTGACTACAATAGTGATATATAATAAACTGACAACTCTGATTATTTTTCCACATAAGTCCTGGTGAGGTTAAAAATCATCTTCCTGAGAAAGCTTTGGCCGATAGTACAAATATATAATCAAAAATACAATTGCATTTACAGACAGAGAGGGGTCTGAATGCATGTCTTTTCTGTATGTTGAGAGATGGTGAGTCCATTCGTTTACAAGATGCTTGAAGGGAGTGTGGTGCAGAGCAGGGTGTAATAAGTGCCGTCAAGTAGGTTGGAGTGTGTTTATGGCTTTATAGGCAAGCGTCAGTGTTTTAAAACTGGTGCAGGCAGCTACAGGGAACTTGTGGAGGGAAAGCAGCAATGGGGTGTTGTGGGACAACCTGGGGAGGTTGAAACCAAGACAGCAGCTGATTTCAGGGCCAGCTGAAAGGGTCGGATGGCGTGCAGGGACAGACTTGCCAGGAATGTGTTACGGTAGTCCAGTTTTAAGGTGACATGAGATTGAACAGGCTCTGAATGGAGGCTGCGGATAGAAATTTTAAGATCCTCTTGTTGTAAAGGAGAAACATGCATGACTGAGTCAGTTTAGCAATGTGAGCAGAGAAGGATAGTTGGTTGTTCATAACTACCCCAAGGTTGTGTGACCTATAAAAATAGCAACATAGAAAATAAATAGAAATACAATTGGCATAAGCAATTTCAACACAGGGCAGCAAGCTAGTATACAGTATGCCCATGTGGATTTCTCTTCTCTTCTCTGTGTATGTGTATGTATTGAATATGGATAAAGCTGAACTCCACCTGCTATTAAATATTAACCGGAGTGAAACATGTTGACAGGTCCTACCTTCTTTTCCTCTTTATAGTAGTTGTATTTTAACAGGCCTGTGACACTTCTTCTGTCTCTAGCCTCTCAGAGACACAGATGCACTTAGATTAATGAAGGCCCAAACACACACACACACACACACACACACACACACACACACACACACACACACACACTCTCTCACTCTCTGTTTCTCTCTCCTATGCTTTTGCTAGTAAGGGAGTATAATGATTAGTGTGTGCTGTCTCATTAGCCCTGTTCTCTCTCTCGTGCTAGTGTGACCTCACCTGGAGAAGAAGCACCCACCTCACATTAAACCCCTGTAAATATTTGACTTTAACTCTTCAGCACATATTGTTCCCAATTTTGTGCTCTGGTGGTCTGTGACCTCCATTTCCCAAAGTGTGTGCATCTCTTTGTCATTGCACTGTTCTCTCAGATTCTGATAAAATGTCTAATTGCTTAAAGGAAGTGAGGGTCAGAGCAAAGCCCGTCAGGAGCACCTGACTGTTAATAGCCTTGCTTAGTTCTGGGAATTGAAGCCACAGACATCACCACCATCTCCACCCCCCCACCCCCATAACCTCACCCGTGCTCGCTTTACATTCACAGAAGAGAATGTTGGGGTAACGTTAGCTCACTACTGTGATTTTTGCTGTTTGCAATGTTAAAGTAATGAGACAAAAGTTCATTGTGCTTGCTACTTAGCAAGTATCATTTATTTATTTATTTATTTATTCATTTATTTACAGAGCAAAAGATACCACATGATGCATGTTGTCTGAATTTTACTTCCAAAATGAAATCCTGCCTTCAAACATGCCTCATATAGTATTATTTAACACTTGTGAATAAGTGATTCAGGACATTCAGGTGCATCACTAACATTTGACTCATCTGCTTTTGTTGCTAACATATCACCCTCTTATTAGCTCATCTGGCCAACAGGCAATGAGCTTATGCCATCGTGTGTTGTCCGTCCATCATCAGTCGTCCGTCCGGCATTGTCCACATTTCATGAAAATCACTTCTTCTCCCTCAATCCTTCACCGATTTTTATTCTTCTTGGCAGGAAAGTAGGTCTGCCTGGGGTGTATATGGCTTCTATCCAAATTTGCATATTTGCAATTAATAATGAAGATATGGAGTAATTAAGCCCAAATGAGCAGTTTCCACACAAATCACTTCTTCTCCCTCAATTCTTTACTGATTTTGATTCTTTCTGGCATAAATGCAGAAGGGTGCATATAACTTCTACCCAGATTTGCTTAATTACAATTATTAATGAAGTTATGGACTAATTAAGCCTTAATGAGCAGTTCAGCCAAAATCGCTTCTTCTTGGTCAATTCCTGGCCGTTTTGGATTCTTTCTGGCAAATAGGTAGGTATTCCTAGGGTGTATTTAGCTTCTATATATACAACCCCGATTCCAAAAAAGTTGGGACAAAGTACAAATTGTAAATAAAAACGGAATGCAATAATTTACAAATCTCAAAAACTGATATTGTATTCACAATATAACATAGACAACATATCAAATGTTGAAAGTGAGCCATTTTGAAATTTCATGCCAAATATTGGCTCATTTGCAATTTCATGACAGCAACACATCTCAAAAAAGTTGGGACAGGGGCAATAAGAGGCTGGAAAAGTTAAAGGTACAAAAAAGGAAGAGCTGGAGGACCAAATTGCAACTCATTAGGTCAATTGGCAATAGGTCATTAACATGACTGGGTATAAAAAGAGCATCTTGGAGTGGCAGCGGCTCTCGGAAGTAAAGATGGGAAGAGGATCACCAATCCCCCTAATTCTGCACTGACAAATAGTGGAGCAATATCAGAAAGGAGTTCGACAGTGTAAAATTGCAAAGAGTTTGAACATATCATCATCTGCAGTGCATAATATCATCAAAAGATTCAGAGAATCTAGAAGAATCTCTGTGCGTAAGGGTCAAGGCTGGAAAACCATACTGGGTGCCCATGATCTTCGGGCCCTTAGACGGCACTGCATCACATACAGGCATGCTTCTGTATTGGAAATCACCAAATGGGCTCAGGAATATTTCCAGACAACATTATCTATGAACACAATTCACCGTGCCATCCGCTGTTGCCAGCTAAAACTCTATAGTTCAAAGAAGAAGCCATATCTAAACATGATCCAGAAGCGCAAATGTCTTCTTTGGGCCAAGGCTTATTTAAAATGGACCGTGGCAAAGTGGAAAACTGTTCTGTGGTCAGAAGGGGATGTCTCACAGTGATAAACATGGCCTTGTCCCAACTTTTTTGAGATGTGTTGTTGTCATGAAATTTAAAATCACCTAATTTTTTTCTTTAAATGATACATTTTCTCAGTTTAAACATTTGATATGTCATCTATGTTCTATTCTGAATAAAATATGGAATTTTGAAACTTCCACATCATTGGATTCCGTTTTTATTTACAATTTGTACTTTGTCCCAACTTTTTTGGAATCGGGGTTTTATATATATATATATATATATATATATATATATATATATATAATCACAGGCGATTGCTCTAAGACAACAAGGGAGGCTCAGCCTCCTCTAAAAATGATGAACATCGTGTAGGATGAATTGCGCTAGGCTTATGTTATAGCCGACCTTATAACATTGCTATTTCAGATCCAGAATCATAGAAATATATGTGCTCAACCCACTACAGTGCGAAATCATTCCCTTATAACTTTCCCCAGTTCGCCTCATGTGTGCGTGAGTTTTTCCCCCTCGTGACAACGCGATGCAGCCCAGCCTCAGTGGATTGGGAGCTCTGTGCTTGTCAATCTCAAAATGCAAGACGATTATTGGACAAATACTGTGAAAATGCCCGCCTACGGAGTCTCATGGACTCCCAGCCTCAGTGGACTTCAATGGCATTTGGGAGCTATGCGCTTTTCAATCTCAAAATGCAAGACGGTTATTGGACAAATACTGCGAAAATGCCCGCCCACGGACTCCGAACCTCACATGGGAGGGACATGGCAGTTTCCGCAAGGAGACTGGTGATTGGTGAAAGCGGCCGGATATTTTCTTTGATTGACAGCTCGTTTCAACTATAGACAGGCAGCGGTACAGTGTTGCCAGATTGGGGGGTTTCCCGCTCAATTGGGTGGTTTTAAGTGCATTTTGGTGGGTTTTGAACATATTTTGGGCTGGATAACGTCAGCAGTATCTGGCAACATCAGTTCAGTCCCATGCGGATTCGCAAGTGCTGTGGTGTATTGTAAGAGATCGGCTTACATTTCGATTTCATTCATTATATACGGTTTCTACCAGCTTTTTTAGTTTGTATATATTTTCATTGTAAATAAAGTGTAAATATAGTGTTGTCAAGTTTGCTATCTTAGTTCCAGAAATTTTGTTTATTTGAGTGACTGAACTTGAACTTGAGGGGGCTAGTCAACTAGCAAGAAAGCTGCGCACGGATGCCAAGCATTGCTGATTTAATTTTGGTGAAGCCATTTGCCAGTCTTCCTTTCGAGGAAAAAATTAAAGAGCAGGGTAGACCAACGCCTCAAATTGACTTGATGAAAAAGGTAGGGAATAATACTCGTTCCTTTCAGCTCTCCTGGTACGAGAAAGTGAATTGGCTAACAGCAAGTGACCCACATCAACAACAGTAAATAGGCTACTTTAGTAATATGTCATGGATGGACCAAAAATATAGAATCTATTTAAAATGTTTATGCTGAGTATATTATATTAGAATATATGTTTTTCTGGATATGAATTAAACACAGCTACAATTTGGAAAACATTTTTAAACAAAAACACAGCCGAGGTCAATTTTTAAACAACATGCCACAATTTTAAAATATAAAATGTTAAAATATACCCCCCCCCCCAACACCACCATCATGTATATTGGACAGTAGGCTAATGGGCCAAAAGAACCTGTTATTTCACAGTTTGTGATGCTGCCAACAATCAGCCAGATCAGAGGCAAGAGTATGGGCAAAACTGATGTGTTTTTTCTTTTAAAATCTGGAAATATCGTAACCGACCAGCCTCCCCTGTTTGAAAGACTACCAGCCGCCACTGATATATATATATATACTGTATATAGCTTGTAACATTTATTACGCAAGGTGGCCCACTTTAGATCGTTCCTTCTGGACTAGATGGGGCCAGAGTGAGCTACGCCATCATTGACGGTCTCGTTCAAATTGTCTTCAGTCTTCCTAAGTTCACCCATGCCACTTCACTGCTGTTCTCACCATTATATTTAAACCTTGATGCATGCCTATAAAGCCAACTGGACCAGCCTAGCCAACCTGATGACAATCCTCACATCCCAAACCCTACCTCAAGCCTTTTAAATCACAAGTATCGTGCAGGTTAACCCGTAACCACTGAGTATCAAAACTGTTTTTTTATGGTCACAGGTGGTAGAATGAACTTTCCTTCGCTGTCCGAGGACCTCAACACCCATGTCGTCAACAAGCACTTACAAACACTTTGAGTGATGCACATTCACATCTCACAGACCCAGTTTACACTTGATTTTAAAATGCATCTAGGGCAAACGGATCACAAGCAGACAGCCAAGACACACCACCATTTATAACTATGTGTATCACAAATCTCCAAGGTATCCAACTGATCACTTGTGTTCAGATTTCATTACTGCCTACATCACTTCCGCAAGAATCTGAAAGGGCTCCACGCACAGTTATGTTAAAAACATTAAACCTGCAACATACTTTGATTATTTTCTTGCACTCCAACCAAGTACATCGGTGCTCCTCTCCATTTTTTCAAGCACTGGCATGCTGTCACCAAAACAACCACCATGTCCTGCATTGATGATGTCTTTTGCTGTTATGCCCTTGTCTAGGATGCATCATGACACATGAGTGTTTACAGTACAGATTGTGGTCAAATCACCTTGGTTAGTGGTTTGAGTGATTGGATCACAATGCATCTTGGTGGTCATTTAAACTTGTATTTACCACTGTCACCCATGACACATTTTAAAACCAAGTGTAAACAGGGCCATAAACACTTATGTATCAGCACTGACCCCTGTCATTAGCATTTTGTTAAGTGTATCCTTGGATTGATGTGCAAAAGCATAAGTATATGTTTTCCAAGTACACAACCAAGCATTGCTCTGGAGTAGAGCATCAGCCAAATGCCATAAATGTAAATTAGAACTAAAACCATACTTTCTACTGTCATGATAAAAGGGCAATGGTGGGTGGCAAGTTCTCAGATATCAAAAACCTCTGATAGCAAGATTGTTTGCAAGGTTCCCACTTATAAATACAGTTTGTAAGGACATTCACAAGTAACCTTTCAGTTGGAAACTCATATTTACAGTACCACACAAGAGAAGCTATTACTTCAGAAGCACATAGCGTTTTCGTTCCGCATCCTTTGCCTTTGAAATGAATTGGCATTTTGGCAGGTAAATTTTTTTTCCACCTCACAGAAATCTCATAAGATGTGGAACGGACTACTTCTCTCTCTCTCTCTCTCTCTCTGTCTCTCTCTCTCTCTGTCTCTCTTTAGTTAAGGACTGCCATCAGAATACCTGAACAGCACTTCATTTTTTCTTTCTCTATTCCTCTGCCTTGAAAGGCAGTGTTGAAATTTGCTCTCTGACTCCCACTGTCATGGTTTTACTGAACTGTGTCTGGCGACAAAGAGAAAGGACTTAGGATGCAATTGCCAACAATACCATTTTGCTCTTACTTGTTTTTCTCACAGTGACTGCTGTCTCTCTATCCATCTGTTTGTTCTATCACTCTTGGCACAGCAGGGCCCCGATCAACTCTGAGCTTAATCTTCTGGGAGGAAAGAGAGATGAATAGAGGAGAAAAAGTGTGAACCCAAAGTTTGACCGAGCCATCGGCAGCCTTGCTACTGATAAGCAGTTTCACACAAGCATGCACACATACACGCACACATACACACTTATGAAAACATAATCACACACAGCCATCTCCCAGGGTACTGAGATTCAACTTCAAGAGCCGAGGCATTCACAATCACAAACACACACCTGCACACAATGGACCACCTGCTCTCACACTTGAAATGATCTAGAAAGCAGTGATTTCTAAATTGACTTTGACTTGTATTTCATTGGAGACAGTATGAATACAAGATATTTCATGTTTTGTCTGGTCAGCTTCATTTCATTTGTTAATATACATCCATTCCTGCATTTCAGGCCTGCAACACTTTCCAAAAAAAGTTGGGACACAGCAATTTAGGGCTAGTAATGAGGTAAAACAAGTAAATAATGTTGTGATTTGAAACAGGTGATGTCAACAGGTGATTGTAATTGTGATTTGTTACAAAATCAGTATCCAGGAAAGGGCTAGTCTTTGAGGAACAAATATGGGCTTAGGATCTCCAATTTGTCAACAAATGTGTGAGGAAATGTTTGAAATGTTTAAAACAATGTTCCTCAAAGAAAAATAGAAAGGGATTTGGATATTTCGCCCTCTACAGTTCATAATGTCATCGAACATTTCAAGGAATCTGGAGGAATTTCTGTCCATAAAGGACAACTGCCCAAGCTTAAGCTGAACACCTGTGATCTCTGATCCCTCAGACAGCGCTGCATCAAGAACCATCATTCATCTACAGCTGATATAACCACATGGGCTAGGGATTACTTTCGCAATCCTTTGTCAAGCACTACGATATGGAGTTACTTCCACAAATGCCAGTTAAAATTTTACT
The DNA here is from genome assembly GCF_027579695.1 of Neoarius graeffei. NCBI lineage: Eukaryota > Metazoa > Chordata > Actinopteri > Siluriformes > Ariidae > Neoarius > Neoarius graeffei. Next base: position 75,591,537 of record NC_083569.1, on the reverse strand, counting down.
GTGCAAAACGGAAGCCTTATGTTAACTGTGCCAGAAGCACCATCAACTTCTCTGGGCTCTGAGGCATCTGGGATGGACCATCACACAGTGGAAATGTGTATTATGGTCAGATGAATCAGTATTCTAGGTCTTTTTTTGGAAGAAATGTCTGCCGTGTGCTCCGGACCATAGAAGAAAAGGACCATCCAGACTGTTATTAGCAACAAGTCCAAAAGCCAGGGTCTGTCATGGTATGGGGTTGTGTCAGTGCCCTTGGCAAAGTGATGGCTGCATTAATGCAGAAAAGTACATTGAGATTTTGGAGCAACATATTCTGCCTTCAAGACAACATCATTTCCAGGGATATTTCAACAAGTAAATGCAAATTCACATTCTGCACATATTGCCCTGGACATATTAAGGCATGGCTGTGGAAGAAGGGGGCGCCGCCTGTCCCCTCTGTCCCCAAGAGAGAATTTGTGGTGAATTTTGAAATGAAAAATATGACAATGACGACCCCATACTGTTGCACACCTTAAGACCTGTCCACAGGAAGAATGGGACAAAATAACACCTGAAATGCTTCATCACTTGGTGTCTTCAGTCCCCAAACATCTTTTAAGTGTTGTGAAAAGGAATGGCAACATGACAAAGTGGTAAATGCTTTACCATCTCAACTTTTTTGAAATGTGTTGCAAGAATCAACATTGAATTGGGTTTATTTTGAAGAAACAATAAAATTATTGAGGTAAAACATAAAATAGTGTGCTGCTGTGTTATTTTCAATGCAATACAGGTCAAATCATTGTTTTCTGTTTTAATTTAAATTTCAACATACCATCCCTGCTTTTTACGATTTTGGGTTTTACTTGATCTCAGGTACACCTGGTGACAGCAGCTCTCCAATCCACACCCCCACAAAGAATAAAGTGTGTGTGTGTGTGTGTTGACATGTGTATGTGCAAATTTATGGAGACTTTTCTCCTCTGTCTCATTTATTCCAGCCATTCATCACATTCTGCCACCCCCTCATGGCACAGCGTGCCCACTACAGCCCAATTAGGCCTTGTAACAATGCCAATTAAGCAATTAAGACCCAAATAACCTGGGTGTCCTGCAGTGATGGTGCCTGTGCCAGCTGCATGCCTGCACTGTGCTCAGTCTGTGCCTGCTTTAGGCTGTCTACAGGGCACAGACATGAGCTGCTTTAAGAGAGGCCAAGAGTGTGATTAAGAGCTGTGTCACCCTGGCGCAGGATCAGAAAGGAGGCGGACTCATTTGCCTGATGTGATCCTTAATGAGTAAGACCTCTGATTCCAGATCAGCTTGGAATCTAGCGGTCGGAATTTGATCGTGTTGATGCAGGTGGCTGATCTCAGGTGCTTTCATCAGTTACATATACACACAGCCTAACAATACAACTGTTTTGGGAATAAACAACCAACACTTCAGTTGAAATGCAACCAATCGGAATAAAATTTTTATCCCATCAAACAAGGGATCAAACAATATAATAATCTGCTGAATAGAATAATTGTCATGTAAACCAGCTAATCTAATTACTTTTACTAACTAAATATGTGTTTACATTCTGCCATGTGCATTTTGAGTCATGGCACATGCTAGACATACATAAAATGCTCCTGTGAGAAAACAAAGTTTGTTATAGAGTTTAAAAGATATATATACTACTAAAGGAAGGCTGTCTCTCTGTCTGTTCACCTATGCAAATCGACATAGCTGGACGCACATACTCCAGACTTTGCACATGGATTGATGATACCCCAGAGGGCCCAAGACAACATTTTTGATTTTCTAAAACATGGGATTAGTGCTAATCCATCACACTATTCATTTCCCATAGGCTACATGCTCATGCTAGCACACTGTGCTAATCCAAGACACTATCATTTCCCAGAGGCAACATGCTCACACTAACATGCTGCGTGCAGCCTCAGCAGGGAATCCCCTCCCTGACTCGCCTGAGAGTTTCGATTGTATAGGACCTCACAATCAGCGCTCCTCACCTGAGACTTCTGCTAGGGCCAAGTCTGGGTCACTGAGGAGACGCGGGGAGTGATTTACCTCATTCTAATAGAACACATTGAAAACATATACGGTATATCACATTTGTCCACTCAACTCTCCACTGGGCCATTCAGAGGAAATCACAAAAAAATCACAGGCGATAACTATCCATCCATCCATCCATCCATCCATTATCTGTAGCAGCTTATCCTGTTCTACAGGGTCACAGGCAAGCTGGAGCCTATCCCAGCTGACTATGGGCGAGAGGTGGGGCACACCCTGGACGAGTCGCCAGGTTGGCGATAACTACTAGTACAGTATAATATAAACAACTATACAGTTGGATCATGTTAAAAACAATCCCAGCTGACCTGCTAAACTAACTTTAGCCACTTGTTACACTTTGAAACTTTGACTTTCCATTATTATAGCTGACACTAAAGGGAAGTTTTTTCTTACGTTTGTTGAGAAGCTTTTCTCTCCTAGATTTGTTCAGGCTTGAAGGCTCGTCTTTAAAAGGCATGGATTTATACACTTTTGAAAAACCCAGTCACCCACACTTCTGCTCAAGTAATACAGACTTATAGAGGCCTATAACATATCTCTGAATATGAGTAATGTTCACATGGCTAAATTCAATGTTACTTTTGGACTTAACTCCCCAACTTTGGATACAGCCCTTGGTGTATCTGTGTTCTGTGTATCTGTGTGTGCACATGCGTAGTTTAAGTACAGACCAGAGAAGCCTTTTAGTAATCTCACATCACGGACACGACCCATCAGACTGAGGGGAAAAAAAACCCCACAGAGTTGAGGGAAAAGATGGGAAATGTTAGTGATGAGTTTTGATAAAATAAAAGCTTTTGTAGTAATAGAATGACAAAAGGGGAAAACATAACAAAAGAAAGAATCCCATCCCACCAATTTCTGTTTTAAATGACTTGCGTTGATGTTCCTGTCGTTTCACAGTTAAAATAGAAAAGTTTTATTATGTGCAGAATTGTATATCTCTCTGTGTGTTTCAAATACCTGGGAACAGATTGGCAATGCAATCAAGAGCAGTAATAGACACATTAGACCATTATATGACAGTGATAAAGCAGGACAAATTAGGCAGAGGAATAGATTCAGACTGCTAATGGTTTCTATGGTAATGTTGAAAATGATGTTGATGATGATGATGATGACAGTGTGAGGATATTGTTTACTATCCTTTTTTCATTCTGTTGATTCTCACTGGCTTTGGCTTTGATATATTTATGTTCTCTGGCACTCTGCTGTTCTGCAGTGGTGCTTGAAAGTTTGTGAACCCTTTAGAATTTTCTATATTTCTGCATAAATATGACCTAAAACATCGTCAGATTTTCACACAAGTCCTAAAAGTAGATAAAGAGAACCCAGTTAAACAAATGAGACAAAAATATTATACTTGGTCATTTATTTATTGAGAAAAACGATCCAATATTACATATCTGTGAGTGGCAAAAGTATGTGAACCTTTGCTTTCAGTATCTGGTGTGACCCCCTTGTACAGCAATAACTGCAACTAAACGTTTCCGGTAACTGTTGATCAGTCCTGCACACCGGCTTGGAGGAATTTTAGCCCATTCCTCCGTACAGAACAGCTTCAACTCTGGGATGTTGGTGGGTTTCTTCACATGAACTGCTCGCTTCAGGTCCTTCCACAACATTTCGATTGAATTAAGGTCAGGACTTTGGCTTGGCCATTCCAAAACATCCTTTGTTTGTGCCATGATACACTTCCACAAACGTGTTGTGAAGCTCAGACTTTGATAGATCCCTGTTCTTTAAATAAAACAGGGTGCCCACTCACACCTGATTGTCATCCCATTGATTGAAAACACCTGACTCTAATTTCACCTTCAAATTAACTGCTAATCCTAGAGGTTCACATACTTTTGCCACTCACAGATATGTAATTTTGGATCATTTTCCTCAATAAATAAATGACCAAGTATAATATTTTTGTCTCATTTGTTTAACTGGATTCTCTTTATCTACATTTAGGACTTGTGTGAAAATCTGATGATGTTTTAGCTCATAATTATGCAGAAATATAGAAAATTTTAAAGGGTTCACAAAATTTCAAGCACCACTGTAAGTGTGCTGTTTGTGAGGTATGTGTGTATATGTATATGTGTGTGGTGTAGAAATGGAACAGCTGCTTGCTCACCAACAGCTAACTACTAACTACAGAGGAAATGCATATGAAACCCATTGATTCATCAATCATTGCTCATCTAATCAGAGGGCTTGGAAAAAAAACAAAAAGGATCTCTCAGTATGTGATGAATTTGTTTATGTTCTTAATTAGGCTTCATCTCCTCACATTGTTTCCTTCACATACACCAACTGTTTCAGTGTTTACAATAGACTAACCTTTGTTTAATATAACTAAGTGACTGAGCTGTGAAAAAAGCTTTATCATCAGTTTAAAAATGTTGTTTCTCAACAAATCCCAGTACATTCATAATTCAATGGTGCCACAGAATAGAAAACTGTTTCTGCATCTCTGTTTTCTGGAGTTTGTTCTGAAAATGTCACTTGGCATATATTTTCTAATATCTACTTTTTATGAAAAATGGGTCATTGTTGATTGTGTGTTATACAATTACTCATTTTCTGTTCCCAGGAATATGTTTTTACAGCATTAACTTCCTGCAGAGTTAGGAAGTAACAAAGTACAATTACTATACTTAAGTTGGGTTTTTAAGTATCTATACATTGAGTTTTCTTTGCCATAATACTTTGCTTTTTACTCACCACATTTCAAAAGAAAATCTCTACTTTCTACTCCTTACATTTTCAAACACTATATCAGTACATTTTCTGACTTGCCCAAAGAGAGTTGTTGTAAGGTAGAATCTGGAGTGTGCATATTGTATATAAAGGGACTTACAAGAACCCCTAGGCACTTGGGAGGAAGGCTGTAATTAAGGTGTAGACACTAGAAAACTTCACCAGCAGGTAAGTATTAAAGTTTACTGGAGAAAAGCAGCACCTAGAGGTTGCTGTAAAACCCCTTGTAAAGGCACTTTCCAATTTCACCCAGGGGTTCAAACACCTGTGCAAATGTTAATTATTCTAGATTCATTGATTGACTAGATCATCAGCCTTTTTATTGTTGGAAAAGCTCTTTTTTTGCATACTTCTTAGTAATAATTCATACACACACAAGCAAAATGAGTCAAGTTTGCAGGTCTACATTTCTCTATCATCACGTATTTGTAAAGTCATAGAGTGATGTTTGAGAATACAACAGCTTAAAAGAGTTTAACTAACTACCTAATAAATGTGAACTTTAACAGAGGTGATGGTTAGAATGAGACCTTGTACACATCACTGTAATCTGTCTTCTGTTATGTACACTTTGTTTTTCCCCAAAGCAGTTTAGATTGTGACAGCTGGCTATTAGCATTTGACTGGTTTGTATTGTCAGAGCTATTAAATCCAACATTTGAGAGAGTATGGATAAATCTGTTGTTAGTTAGCCTTAGCTAAGGTTCCCCCTGAGTTCCTTGGTCAAAAAGACACTGATTTACCACCTAAAACTACAATCAGTCTATAATTTGAGGCAGTTTTTTTTTTTTTTAATTGGGAACTTTTTTTGTTCTGAATTTGACTTTTATATCTGAATTAAAGTGACACAGGTCGATGTGCTGGTTCAGGAATCATTTAATCCACTCCCCTTTCTGAATTGTTGGCGCTGATACCCATCCCCATAGCTGGTACGCATCATCTTGTTTCAATACATCTTATTTCCTAATGCGGGGCGTCCTAACCACTTGTTAATCTGTTTACAAACCACTCAACAGCCAGTTCAGAAAAGTCACGAGGTCATGTGCAGGTCAGAGGTCGTGACTGCAGAGCCACAGCAAACATGGTGGATCACCCAGATCAAATGAAGACTCCTAAATTGAGACAAATTGAAATATTTAGAAAAATATTTTTATAAAAATAAAAATCAAGAATTGAAATATTCCAGGGCGGTACGGTGGTGTAGTGGTTAGCGCTGTCGCCTCACAGCAAGAAGGTCTGGGTTCGAGCCCCTTGGCCGGCGAGGGCCTTTCTGTGCGGAGTTTGCATGTCCTCCCCATGTCCGCGTGGGTTTCCTCCAGGTGCTCCGGTTTCCCCCACAGTCCAAAGACATGCAGGTTAGGTTAACTGGTGACTCTAAATTGACCGTAGGTGTGAATGTGAGTGTGAATGGTTGTCTGTGTCTATGTGTCAGCCCTGTGATGACCTGGCAACTTGTCCAGGGTGTACCCTGCCTCTCGCCCGTAGTCAGCTGGGATAGGCTCCAGCTTGCCTGCGACCCTGTAGAACAGGATAAAGCGGCTAGAGAGATGAGATATTCCAAACCTAAACGCACGTGTGAGCTTGAAGGCTCTCGAGCACTTGCTTCTGTGTCGGCGGCCGCCAGTTCCACCCTGTTTGTTGTGTAATATTATAATGAGGATAAACTTTGGCCATTTCCATACCCAAATATAAACATTAGTGCACTGTGTTTTTCCAGCTCATTCTCCTTCACAGGCATGAGGCAGTGGGCAATACCACATGCGATTCAAGTAGCTAGGAGTTATTCTAGCTCCATAGGGTACTGTTGATCTTTTTAATACATTGACCTGTGTGACTTTAATTGAGTAAATGAGTTTATACTTTTCTACCTAAACTTGGATGAAGAATCCATCCATCCAAGCCGCTTGTCCTGTTCTACAGGGTCGCAGGCAACCTGGAGACTATCCCAGCTGACTATGGGCAAGAGGCAGGCTACACCCTGGACTAGCCAGATCATCGCAAGGCTGACACACAGAGACAAACAACCATTCACACTCACACCTACGGTCAATTTAGAGCCACAAATTAACCTAGCCTGTGGGGGAAACCGGAGCACCCGGAGGAAACCCATGCAGACACGGGGAGAACATGCAAACTCCACACAGAAAGGCCCTCGCCGGCCGCTGGGCTTGAACCCAGGACCTTCTTACTGTGAGGCAACAGTGATAACCAATTGCACCACCATGCTGCCTGGATGAAGAATATGAAGCTGTATTTTAACTTTTATCAGAGTATTTATTTACAGGTACATGTATGTACGTTACAGTTTCTGAATGTTATAGTTCTTGGAACATTTGGTTCAAAGATTGAATAATGAAGGTTGAGAAAGTTTTTATCTAATGTTTATAGATAACAGTGCTTCAAGGTTTTGGTGATAAGAACGTTATAACATAATGATTTTATAATGTTCATTATTGTCTCACTGGGGAACATATGAGCAAGGCTGAAACTTTGCTAACATGTTAAGCAATCATAAAACACACCATTACTACAGAATATATTTCTAGACTATATTGCAGAAATGTTGTTTTTTTATTTTTGTAATGTTACAGCCTGACCTTCTTGTTGAATGTTCTCATAACATTTTCTGTAAGCTGGAAAGGTCTGACTTTTGCACCCTTTCTTTCTCTTCCACAGGACTCCCAAGCGTGATTGTCTGTGTGACCGACCCCATGAGGACAGTGCCAGGCAATGGAACGTAACAGACTTTTCCTCTTTGACCTTTGCCACATGACAGCAACCTGCCAGGGTTGAGATCACCACTGGCAACACTTTTTTCTTGCCTTTGTTCTCCTGCCTGTCCCTTCTGTTCACCAAACCCTGTTCCTGCCCTCTCTGTCCACAGCATCTTGTTTTGTCCACAGCATCTTGTTGAAAAAAGATCACGCTTCTTACTCTCTATCCTGGTACCATCCTAGTGGATAATCATTTCACCTATCCCCTTCTTGATTTGAAGGATAAAAAACAGAAATGCTAAAAGCAGTCATGCGCCCACCACGCTGGTGCAAGCAGGACTCTGGCTGTGCCCACAGATTGGACACTCTCGGCTGTGTTTCTGTCCTGTGTCTAGCACTGTGGCTGACTCTGGGTGCATGTCAGCGCTCTGAACCCAGCACCAAAAACCCGATTGTCAGCACCAACTATGGAAAGCTGCGTGGACTCAAAAAGGAACTGAATAATGAGATATTGGGCCCTGTGGAACAGTACCTGGGTGTGCCCTATGCTTCACCACCCATCGGGGACCGCCGGTTTCAGCCCCCAGAGGCGCCTGGATCGTGGCCTGAAGTGCGCAACGCTACTCAGTTCGTACCTGTGTGCCCACAGAACCTCCACGGAGTACTGCCTGAGATCATGCTGCCCGTGTGGTTCACTGACAGCCTGGACGTAGCTGCTACTTACATTCAGAACCAGAGTGAGGACTGCCTCTACCTGAATGTCTACGTACCCACCGAGGATGGTGAGCTGCTCCATTCAGCACTACACACTATATAGAGAGATTGCAGATTTTAATGAAAGATTTCAATGAAATCATTTTCATATTTTTAATCCAATTTAACCCTTTGGTGACTGACCCCTTGAAAATGGTTCCTCCAGGAACGATGACGTTTCAGTTGTCAAGACAACGGAAAAACTAAAATACAAAAACAGAAAGATACGTCACAATGCTCTTGTGCACAAAACAAAATGCTCTTGTATTTGTATTTTAGTTTTTCCGTTGTCTTGACAACTGAAACGTCATGGTTCCTGGAGGAACCATTTTCAAGGGGTCAGTCACCAAAGGGTTAAATAATGTCTTTCTTAAGAATTATTAACTATTGTACAACAAAAACGTAATTAAAAATATACTTCAATTTTAAATTTAAAAATAATTTATACTATATTAACAGTTATTCCACGAAATTGAGTCATACATGAGCTGATAGCCAATGAGTTGCATAATGCCAAGTTGGCTATAAGTCATGTATGACAAGATTGAATGGAATAACTGTTTTATTCTATCCACATTCACTGGATTTTGAGAAACAGAGCATTTTTACTTTTATTTTTTGTAAATTTGATCAACAAAAACTTTACACAAAACGTCAGATAAAATCATTTCCGTTTATGCCCAGGTCAGATGGCAGGCTGCATCTAGTTTTCAACTACTTGTGTCTACCTGCGATAACAAAATCACAGGTCGACACAAGACTGATCTTGTGTCAACACACGACAATGCAGATAGTGGTAGAATGTTGTAGAGGGTCTTTAGTAGAGGCAGGTTGATGTAAGTGGATCACAATCTGTTCACATTTCAATCGGTGCAAATAGCAGGTTGATGCATGTAGAGGCAGGCAGTCGTGCAACACTTGAGCAACCAATCGCAGGTTGAAGCAGGTAGTGACAGCTAGATGCAGGGGAAGACAAGTCTTTAGAGATGGCTGCAATGCATCGCAGGTAGAGGCAGACTGCACCTGCAAGTAGTTTATAACAACCTGTGAGCAGTCTTATGGCCTTATATTTTTTTCAGGTTTTTTGTGCGCTGCGTCAACTTGCGTCTGCTTCTGACTGGTTGATTCAGCTTAAAAACTCTGCATCTTGCAGTACATCTGACCACAACGAAGGATTTGATGCAAAACACCTGCGTTCACCTGCGATCGGTCACCACCCGACCGATTGCAAGTCACAGCATGCGTCTTTCTGCTGTCTGACCTGGGCATTAGAATGTAAACAAACCGGTGAAATGACAGTCGCAATTTGTGAAAAATGGTATAATGATAATTCTTGAAAAATAAAAAGACATGTTCTTACCATCAAATACTTTTATTTCGTATGTTGTTGCTTTTTTTTGGGGTGGGGGTTCTTATTTAGGGTTTTTTGGTGGTTGGCAAACCAACTTAAAGGTGCATTACCGCTACCAACTGGGCTGAAGTATGGAACAGGAGATGGGGGGGTTTACTGTTTTCTTTTAGTTGTTTCTGTTTCTTTTCAATACTTGATAATTTTGGGGGGTTTTGTTTTAGAGTTTTTATTTCAACCTCGGTTGGTTCAGCAACACGCTCCGCCATTTTGTTTTTCTCTACTCATGGTATATGAGCTGATAGCCTAGTAATAGAGTAGCCAATCAAAGTGCGCGATTGCTCATATCCAGTGAATGTGGATAGAATAATAATATTTATTTATTTTCACAGCTACTGTACACAAAAGCAGAACAAAACACTTTAGATTAGATTAGATTAGATTAGATTAGATTAGATTAGATTAGATTAGATAAAGCTTTATTGATCCCTTTGGGAGGGTTCCCTCAGGGAAATTAAGAAGTTGTCAATCAAAGTGCAGTATGTAACAGCACAGCATCTTTTTGCTGCATTGTTTTTCAGGAGACAAAACACAAAACACATCACATCTTTTTCTCCTACTTTTTTTCTTGTTTTGTCTCCAGCTATAACACAAGGCACATTACATTGGACAAGGTGTCCATCTGTACAAATTAAAAGGTTCTAAGAGGTCTTAAAGTGCTTTTTACCAATGAAAGGCCTTACTAGCAAAAATAAAAATGTCTTCATTTTGTATTTGCATCATTAGATTTAGGGATTTTTAGTAGTTGTTTTAATCTGGTCTTTGATTGTTCTTCTTTATGCTACTGAATTCTTTTGAAAACATGACTTCATCTCTCTCTCTCTCTCTCTCTCTCTCTCTCTCATATACAGAAACACACACACACACACACACACACACACACACACACACACACACACACACACACACACACACACACACAAAATGGTGGGGTCCCTTGATGAGGCAAGGGTGTGTTAAACTGAGGCTGAGCTAGTATTCACAGAGACCTGATGGCATGCAGGATGTAAATTGGAAACAATAAAAATTCACACCGGGTACATTTTTTTTTTTCCTTTCAAACCACACATTGATGGTGTGACTTCTACAGATACAGATTTTCAGATTTGAATGCAAGTTGACTGCCTACAAATTTGGCCTTAAATTACATTTGAAGTGGCATTGAAAAAGTATTAAATATGCTGTAACTTAGAAGAAGACTACAGTGATTTCTTCCAGGCCGTGGTGCTGATTTGTGGCATTGGCATAACTCTGAGTCCATCTGCGATGCAGAAACATAATCCTGATCTCATTCCATTCTCTTTTTCACTGCACTGGGGATGTTAGCGTGTGAGTGTAAATCTAGTTAATACCAGTCAGAAAATACAGACTAATCAGTGCAAAGGGAAATCTGTCTCAGAGCGCACTCTCAACCTGAAGCACAGGAAATCAAACCAGGAATTAACATCTAAAATGACTGAATTCTTTTTTTAAAGGCTGAGAAAAGTGAGAGCTCTCTGTCAGTCTTTTGTTTTGTTGAGTTTTGGGGTTTCAAAAAAATGGCAAAACTAAAAATTGCTCTCAGTGGGCCAAGCTGCTGATTTGTGAGCTCAGGTTTTTTAAATGTTATTTTTGTGGGTATTTTTTTTTTATTATTATTTTGTAATTAATACTTCCTCTTCAAACACCTGATTGCCAAAGAATACATAATCAATATTGACATCAATTTTCTGTCCGGTTTTCTGATCTGGTCACACACACCACTGTTTTTGAGCTTTTTTCTTGGTGTGAGGTGGCAAAGGTCTCACTGTTTTTCTTCTTCTTCTTCTTTTTATAAAGGCTTTTGCTATTAAACCCTGTTTATATCAGAGTCATCTACTTTGGAATAATAAGGGAATGTGCACAGTCTCGAGTGTAACTGAATGCAGACACATACCCACAGTGGATTAAACACTGGGATAATACAGTGTGACACATCAACATGCAAGTGAAACTCCACTGGGGATCCATGGAGTGTGTTCAGTGAGTGTGTGTAGGTGTGCGAGTTTTCATATGAACACCCCTGGTGTGAAAATGGTTGTTTTATTTTCTTGCCTGTCAACACCAACAGCAGTTTGTAGTCTCTCTCTCTCTCTCTCTCTCTCTCCTTTTTTCTTTCATCACAAATGTGTACAAATCAGTGACTTTTTAAAGCTTTTGCACTATCCAGATCAGTCCATGTGCATCTTTCTCAATCTCTAAATTCCACTTAATCCAGCCAATTTATTCTAGACATCCAAGGCATATATGTGTGTATGTATGTATATATCTCACACACACACACACACACACACACACACACACACACACACACACACATATATCATGCACACTTTATTTCAGGACCAAATAGGGCACTTAACATCTAGTAATACTTACTTACCATGACTGATATGCTTTTGTATGATCTAAAATGTTTAGCTTGTTTGTGTATGTGCGTGTATGTGTGACCTGGAGCATGAGGACCTTCATGTGTTAGTCCGTGTGCTGCAGCCATGTAAGATCAGATCCCCATCAGTCAGTGTTTATGGGAACTATTCATTCACCTTACTACAAACAGTATGTCCTCTCATATATTTCACCGCAATCAATTCTTTGAGTGCTGGCCTCTGCAATATTCACCTGCTCAGTGACAATTCCTCATTCAAAGCCTTCTGTTTAATTCCTTGCCTCATGCAAGTCCTTAGATGCTGCTCAGACTCCTTTTTTTGCTAGCCTTTTCATATAATGAGTGTTATGTCCTTAACTGTGCCCAAACCTGATTTTATCTTACACATTTATAGAATTTTTTTCAATGGGGGCTTGATAATTAGCTGATAATTGGCTGATCGCTAACCTGTGCAGCTACATCATTGTGCTGCATATAATAGTCTGCTGGTATGTAAGTACTTTAGGTGATAAGCCTGTTTTCTTATTGTAAGCTGAGGAACTGTATTAATTGAATACCATTTGTTCTTTAGTTAGCCTTTTCAGAAAGCTTGAACCTTTAGTTTTATGTTTAGTTCATGGTGCTTACATGTACAAAATAACCAGATAACTGCAAAAATCAACGGAATAAAACTTCAAGTATGCATTCAGTCAGGCAAATATATTTTACATGATCATATGTTTTTCACATTTGAAAACAGTGAGTACCATGCAATAACATTTGAAAAACAGATGAAGATGCATTTCATAACATAATATACCCCTGAATTAATAGTTCTGGATATCTACTCTTGGTTTGTGCCCTGGCTTTCACCTGTGAAGACTGCATTTGTTGTTATAAAGGATAAACCAAAATGACGACCAGAGAACTGTCAATGGGAGAAAAGTAAGCTGCAACCCCAATTCCAAAATATCTGGGACACTGTGCAAAAATGTAAATAAAAACAGCATGTGATGATTTGTGAATCAGGGAAACCCTATAGTTCATTGAAAATAGTACAAAAACAACATATCAAATGTTGAAACTGAGAAATTATTATTATTTTTTTAAATATATGCTCATTTTGAATTTGATGTCAACAACACGTTTCAAAAAAGTTGGGACAGGGGCATGTTTACCACTGTGTTGCATCACCTCTACTTTTAACAATACTCTGTAAATGTTTGGGAACTAAGGAGATCAATTGCTGTAGTTTTGAAAGTGAAATGTTGTCCCATTCTTGCCTGATATAGAATTTCAACTGCTCAATATTTCGGGGTCTCCTGTGCCATATTTTTCGTTTCATAATGTGCCAAATGTTTTCAATGGAAGACAGGCCTGGACTACAGGCATCCAGTTTAGCACCTAGACTCTTTTACTACGGAGCCATGCAGTTGTAATACATGCAGAATATGGGTTGGCATTGTCTTGTTGAAATAAGCAAGGACTTCCCTGAAAAAGACATCATCTGGATGACAGCATCTGTTGTTCCAAATACTGCATACTGTATATTGCTCAACATTAATGGTGCCTTCCCAGATGTGCAAGCTACCCATATCATGTGCACTAATGCATCCCCATACCATCATGGATGCTGGCTTTTGAAATGTGCACTGATAACAAGCTGGATGGTCTTGTCTCCTCTTTGGCCTGGAGGATGCGGTGTCCATGATTTCTAAAAAGAAATTTTTGATTTGTCAGACCACAGGACAGATTTCCACTTCACCTCAGTCCATCGTAAATGAGCTTGGGCCCAGAGAAGGAGCCAGTGTTTCTGGATATTGTTTATATATGGTTTCTTTTTTCTATGGTAGAATTTTAACTTGCACTTGTGGATGCAGTGATGAACTGTGTTCACAGATGGTGGTTTCCAGAACTCTTCCTGAGCCCATGCAGCAATTTCCACTCAAGAATCATGTCTCTTTTTAATGCAGAGTTGCCTGAGGGTCTGAAGATCATGGACATCCAGTATTGGTTTTCAGCCTTGTCCCTTTTGTACAGAGATTTCTCTGGATTGCAATTTTATGTTGAGGAACACTATTTTTATATTATAGCACTATTTGCACATGCAGTCTTTCACAAAGTGGTTGTTATGGCAATACTGTGTGTTTTTGTTTCTACTTGTGTCCTCCCCAGGTACTGCCCTCTTTCTTCCTACCAGTAAGGTGATTGGTTGAGCACATCAGTGCTTAATTGATCCTAATCAGGGACTGGTGGATAAAAAATGAGTAGGAGTGCACAGATGGTGCCAGTGGGCCAATAGGCATTGTTCGGTCTGTGTGTGTGTGGGGGGGGTTTGCCTGCGACATTTAAGTGCGGTGTACCAAAGTACAATAATTGGAATTGTATTGGAAAAGAAAGAAACCACTGGTGTACCAAGTAGTAGTAGTAGTGGTAGTAGTAGTATCCAGTATTTGATTATACTGCTTCAGGGGTCCCTGACACAGGGGTAGGCAGCAGTCGGCTAGTCTTCACACCGCGTTTCCAGGCAGCTCTGTCCAGTGGATTCACACTGGTGAGGCCGCACACTTTGATGTCCTTCTTGACACACTCCATCCAAGATTTCCTCGGTCTACCACGACCTCTGTTGCCTGGCAACTGCAACTTGGTGATGGTGTTGATGCAGCTACTGGCTCGTTCAACGTGTCTGTACCACCGGAGTCGGTGCGACCGCAGCACTGAGGTGATGTCCTCCACACCAAGTCTAGCATGTAGGGTTGCTGAAGGTGTCTCATCCTGGGGTTTGACGCCACAGATCCATCTAATCATGGATCTGTCGTTGCAGCGCAATCGCTGGAGATCCGAGGGGGTAGGGGCCCAAGTTTCACTCCCATGGAGCATAGCTGATCGCACGCAGGAGTTAAGCACCTTGCAATGGGTTTTGAAGGGTAAGTGCCTGGAGGTTAGGATGGGCAGGAGCTTCTTACTAACAGACATCAAAAAGTTTGGCCAAGGAAAACAGCAGTTAATGACAGAAACATTGTGAATGGGAGAGAAACAATCCCCACAGGGCAAAGGGGAAGGTGTCACAATGAACCATTTCAAGAAGACTTTAAGAGCAGAAATATAGAGGCCATACCACAAGATGCAAATTCACTCAACAGCAGTACGAATCAGAAGGCCAGATTGAGCGGATAGGGATGAGGCACAAAAATTCTACAGTGGTGCTTGAAAGTTTGTGAACCCTTCAGAATTTTCTATATTTCTGCATAAATATGACCGAAAACATCATCAGATTTTCACACAAGTCCTAGAAGTAAATAAAGAGAACCCAGTTAAACAAATGAGACAAAAATATTATACTTGGTCATTTATTTATTGAGAAAATGATCCAATATTACATATCTGTGAGTGGCAAAAGTATGTGAACCTTTGCTTTCAGTATCTGGTGTGACCCCCTTGTGCAGCAATAACTGCAACTAAACATTTGCGGTAACTGTTGATCAGTCCTGCACACCGGCTTGGAGGAATTTTAGCCCATTCCTCCGTACAGAACAGCTTCAACTCTGGGATGTTGGTAGGTTTCCTCATATGAACTGCTCACTTCAGGTCCTTCCACAACATTTCCATTGGATTAAGGTCAGGACTTTGACTTGGCCAGTCCAAAGCATTAACTTTATTTTTCTTTAACCATTCTTTGGTAGAACGACTTGTGTGTTTAGGGTCGTTGTCCTGCTGCATGACCCACCTTCTCTTGAGATTCAGTTCATGGACAGATGTCCTGACATTTTCCTTTAGAATTTGCTGGTATAATTCAGAATTCATTGTTCCATCAATGATGGCAAGCCGTCCTGGCCCAAATGCAGCAAAACAGGCCCAAACCATGATACTACCACCACCACCTTTCTCCAAACAGAACACTTCTCATTTAAACCAAAAAGTTCTATTTTGATCTCATCCATCCACAAAACATTTTTCCAATAGCCTTCTGGCTTGTCCATGTGATCTTTAGCAAACTGCAGATGAGCAATGTTGTTTTTGGAGAGCAGTGGCTTTCTCCTTGCCACCCTGCCATGCACACCATTGTTGTTTAGTGTTCTCCTGATGGTGTACTCATGAACATTAACATTAACCAATGTGAGAGAGGCCTTCAGTTGCTTAGAAGTTACCCTGGGGTCCTTTGTGACCTCACCAACTATTACACGCCTTGCTCTTGGAGTGATCTTTGTTGGTCGACCACTTCTGGGGAGGGTAACAATGGTCTTGAATTTCTTCCATTTGTACACAATCTGTCTTACTGTGGATTGGTGGAGTCCAAACTCTTTAGAGATGGTTTTGTAACCTTTTCCAGCCTGATGAGCATCAACAACGCTTTTTCTGAGGTCCTCAGAAATCTCCTTTGTTCGTGCCATGATACACTTCCACAAACATGTGTTGTGAAGATCAGACTTTGATAGATCCCTATTCTTTAAATAAAACAGGGTGCCCACTCACACCTGATTGTCATCCCATTGATTGAAAACACCTGATTCTAATTTCACCTTCAAATTAACTGCTAATCCTAGAGGTTCACATACTTTTGCCACTCACAGATATGTAATATTGGATCATTTTCCTCAATAAATAAATGACCAAGTATAATATTTTTATCTCATTTGTTTAACTGGGTTCTCTTTATCTACTTTTAGGACTTGTGTGAAAATCTGATGATGTTTCAGGTCATATTTATACAGAAATATAGAAAATTCGAAAGGGTTCACAAACTTTCAAGCACCACTGTAGAGCCAAGATTAAACTCAACCAAAGTGATGGAAAGGCCAAAGTGTAGAGAAAGAAAGGAATTGTTTATGATCCAAAACATACAAGCTCATTAGTCAAGCATGATAAAGGTAGTGTCATGGCTTGGTCCTGCATGGCTGCTTCTGGAAAGGTCTCACTAATCTTTTAGTGATGACATAACTCATGATGGTAGCAGCAGAATGAATTCAGAAGTCTACAGAAACATTCTGTCTGCCAATTTACAGAGAAATGCATCCAATCTAATTTGGAGCTACTTTATCGTGCAGCAAGACAATGAGCCAAAATACTCTGCCAACACAACAAAAGACTTCATCAGGAGGGAAAAGTGGAAGGTTTTAGTCTGCCCAAGTCAAGCACCAGTTCTTAACCCAACTGAGCATGCATTTCACGTCCTGGAGAGGAGACTGAAAGGAGAAAAAACCCAGAACAAACCTTTGAAAGAAGCTACAGTACAAGCCTGGAAAAGCTTAAAAAGTTTAGTGATGTCGGTGGGTCACTGCCTTGATGCCATTATTGCAAGCAAGGGATATGCAATCAAATATTAAATGTTATTTATGGAAAGCTCTTTAAGAATATATGTTCCAATACTTTTGCTCACCTAAAGTTTGAGTGGTATGCTACCAAAGATGCCATGTTCTGTGTTGTTGAACATATCCAGGTGTAAATAATAGGAAATGAAACATGAAATTCTGATCCATGTGAAATCTGATCGATCTAATACATCTTCTATGTATAGCAAAACCAAACGAACTGGCCTTTCAGTTCCAGTACTTTTGAAAGGAGACTGTAAATGTGGGTCATATTTTGTATCTGAATGGCTAAATGTTTTTTGTTCATCTGTGATAACCAGCCAGCAGTCAGTTCTTGGTCTTTTGATGGCTGCACATTGCTAGGGATCAGTTAAAATGTGCATCATCATGCCAGATTCTTTCAAATAAAGGTTCTGAAAAACTTTAACCCAGATAGCTGTCTAAGCTTTTGAGGGCATAAAACAAATGCCTGGATAAATAAGTGACTAAATGTGTAAATAACCAGCAATAAAATGTGATATATAGTCTTGGTGCAAAAAGTAATCAGGAGTCTTATTCCTGATCTGATCTGTTTATCTACTGGGGGAGTGAGGGAGATTAGTGATGAATAGTGTGTTTGTTAGAAAGGTAGGAGAGATGGGGGAAAGGGGAATTGGATACTGTTCTCTCTGACAGGAAAATGAAAACGCGTTTTGTGGAAGCACCTGAATGTGTATAAATTGGGCTTTTTAATGAGCATCAGAGCTGATGATGCAGGTCCTTTTCATTCTGTGGGGATGAGTGCTGTTGCAGAACAGAGAGCAAAGCAGCTTGAAGCTATCAGACCACAGACACACACACAGGGAGAGTAAAGAATCCAGAGTAGATTTAAATAGGGGCATCTGAGAAACTGGGTTATAAACTGTCTAGTACAGTAGACCCCGAAGCCGTTTGTTTTCAGGATAATGGCTGGCTGATGAAATTATTGGCTGGCTAGCTGACTCAGCCAAAACCTTAATGGCTGCTGCAGCCACCAAAATGTTTATGGCTACAAATGGCTGATACTGGACGTCACTGTGTGGCATATATCCGGGCGAACGGATCAAACAAATGGGGGGAATAAATAGCAAATTACCACAGGTCCCCTGGTCTCTTACTTCATTGTAAATATAAATCTAGCAAGATTGTAGTTCAATGCTAATAATAAGCTAATCTGGATTGTTCGAGGAAGGCATCTAGCTATCTACTCTCACTAGCAATGACCAGTGAAGGACTGGCAGCTATCTTACTATGATGAAAGTAGAGTGGTGGAGTACTTTTTTTTTTTTTATCAATCTCGAAGTATGTGAAACAAACAAACAAAAATACCTTTACACTTTCCCTCAGCAGCGGCAAAGAATGCAGCCATCTCGTCGATATCGGAGTCGATTGATGCTCTGGGTGGGTTCCCGGGTTCCCCAGTGTATCGTGGTAACGGTGTGAGGGGCGGGAAGCCAGACAGGTAGTCACAACGGCAAGCTTGTGGTGGCTCTCTGTGCTGTGATATCAGTTCTAAATCTCTACAGTGTATGCCTATTAGGGTTGCCACATCTGAGTTGTAAAAAACCGGGACACATCGGTCGGCAGCCGCGCCTGCGCGCACGTACGAGCGCGGGGGTTGAGGGCTGCGGACACGCACATCTACGATGCCTTATGCCTTATGTGAATGTTCACGTTTAAAAATAAAACAGTTCAACTGGTGCAGTTAGGCGTTTAGTTAAAATTCATTTTGTCTTCTTAACCCTTAAATGGGCACTACCACAAATATTATTACAAAAAATAATTTCATATAGGAATGATCTTATTTGGACCCCAATATTTTTTTTTAACAAATATTTAATAGTAGGCTAACAGCCCCCTGAAGAGCATGCATCTTACTTTGAAGCTTTAGGCCAAGTTTTAATCACATACAAAAATAAAAGAAAATACATTTGACTCCATAAACAAGTTTTGACATTTGTCTCTTCATAACAATAGTAGGGGTTAACAGAGTAAACAGTTATTTTTATAGGGATAATCTTTTTTGCCCCCCCTCCCTTCTTTATCAGTGCAGGTTTTGAACAATGTTGAATGTCACGTCTTTTTTTCTTTTTGACAGGTACCGGATCTTCTGCTTCATTCTGTCCGACTCCCTCATCGTCTGTCTCTCCTCCCATTCCGTTTCCAAATCAAAATAATACAAATATAATCAATATAATTTCTCTCAGTCTGCTTCGTTGTTGTTTTAGCCTTTTCTCTGGAGAACTGAACTTTAAAAGTTAGACTACCGTATCATACCAAATAGCCCTAATCCTTTGTTTTAATCACAAGAGAGAGGTGCTATGTTATTGGGACAACTGATTTATTCATTTCTCACGCCAGTGTTCAGGCATTCTTTTTTGATATATTTAATGATTCATTTATTGATGAAATTGGCCCAGGCTTTAGAACCAGCCTTTATCAGAATCAGAACATAGGAAGTAGACAGCCAGCCTACTCGCGCACCGACCAAGGGAACTCTCACCTATTGTTTGGTATTACGGTATTCCAGTATCTTTGATTTCGCGCGGCCGCCGTTGTATTGACCACGATCACCTAGCAACGGCGACTGGCTGCGTGCGCAAACATTCGGTGAGGCCACACAAGTAGCTGCCTACAATATGCCCGCTTACGTGAAAACTATTAATATGTTAAGTGGCTGCGAGAAACATTAATGATTTGTGTTTATTTCAATGGGGGATAATGTGAGGAAGTAAAAAACCGGGACAAAACGTGTCCCGGGAAGGTTATTCCATTTTCCTGGACATTTTCCATTTTCCACAAAAAAACCGGGACAATCCCGGAAAAACCTGGACGTGTGGCAACACTAATGCCTATACGTCTCTATTGTGTTATTAGTGTGTACAGTTGATCATGTTTGTGTCACTTTTCTTGTAGCTCATGATGTGGATAAACCCATTATTTGATGTACACAATTCTTAGTGGCTCAGCCAAATTTTATTAGATAGCGGCTCAAATTGGCTTACAAAATTATTGGCTGGCGGCGGCTCAAATTCTAAATGGCGGTTTTAGCGGCGCCTGGCGGCGGCTTCGGGGTCTATAGTACAGCCCATGTTGAGTTAATGTACAATAGAGTCAGACAAGGTCAAAGATCCATCCATCCATTCATTATCTGTAACCGCTTATCCTGTTCTACAGGGTCGCAGGTCAGAGATCCACGAAACTAATTTGTAACTTTTTCCCATGTATGTGTTTACATGAGAGAGAGAGAGAGAGAGAGAGAGAGTAGATTGTGTTAAAATGTTAGTTTGACAGCATGATAAAGAAGCAAACGATCAAGGGTTGAAAAACGACTGGGAAGCAAAGTGGAAAATGAAGAGACAGGCAGAGGGAGAAATAAAAAGAGTGAAGGAAGAGGGTAGGTTTAGGAAGGTGAGTTTGAAGGCAGAAGCTGGAGAATGCAGAGGGACGGGTCGCCTTGGCAACCTTGCAGCTATTCTGGCCTGTAGCTGTCAGGCATCACATAAGAGCTGTGTGTGTGTGCGCGCGCGCGTGCGTGTGTGTGTGTGAGCATTTTCATCCATTTGCCTTTCTACTGGTCTCTCAATAAGGGAATTTGCAACAACTGTGCACTATGTGCTATTTATAGCTTCAGAGGCAAGCGGGAAGAAAAAAGTTCTCAAGTATTTGCATGTGTATCAGGGTGTGTACTCCTTACTTATGCCGTCATTGCGCAGATGTTGAATTCTAAAGTGCTGATGTGATGCGCTGTCTTATCTCCATTTCTCCTGCTCTCTTTGTCAGTTATCTGCTGTCCCGTCCCCAATTTTAGAACCCACTCATTCTCAGAAGCTCCTTAAATAGAGATTGCTTGTGTAAGAACTGCTGCAGTGAAAGCCACAACTAGGTTTACCCTAACCTGACTTGTGTTGACACCAAGAGGTCTTTGGTGTTCCAGTGAATTTGAAATAGAGTGTGAGGAAGAATATATAACATTACTGGTATGACTCTATTAAGGGAGTTACGGTGGTGCCGTTGTTAGTGCTGTCGCTTTGCTGCAAGAAGGTTCTGGGTTCAAACCCTGTGGCTGACCATGGCCTTTCTGTGTGGATTTTGCATATTCTCCCAATGCCAGTGTGAGTTTTCTCCAAATGGCCCAGGGTTCCTCCCACAGTCCAAGGACATGCAGATTAGGTCAGTTGGCGACTGTAAATTGCCCGTAGCTGTGAATGTGAGTGTGAACAGTTGTTTGTCTCTGTGTTAACCTGGCGATAGTTCAGTGGCCTGTCCAGGGTGTACTGCACCTGCCCAGTGTGTACTGGGATTGGCTTCTGCTTCCCTGTGACCATGACAGATAAGTGGTATAGATATGGATAAATGACTCTACAGTGTTGACAAAGCTCAGCCTAGTCCTACTAAACTACTGCTATACTAAACAGAATATAATAATAATAATAATAATAAAAATAATAATTTTCATAAAAAACTGCAATAATATATAACAAGTATTACAAAAACTATATATGATCAAAACTGTGTATAGATACATCTTGCGATGCGCTGGGACACATCTTCAGAGATGTTCCTGAGGTCACTGGGTGTTTCGGGTCTTTCAACATCAGACACCCTCACTCAGGCGACACAGCCGGGGCTGATCAGACCCTGACTTGTGTCCCAGGAGTGTTAGCCCACATTTCGGACCTTTTAATCCAAATCCACCTAGAGGCTCTCTCTGCAGCCTCTATGGTGGACTTGATGGCTCTCCTCTTCCTAACTCCTGTGATGCTGAGGGTGTAGGTCTTGCATAGGGAGCGGGCGGCAAAGCCTCAACATCCCACCTCTATTGGTTCACAGCGGGCTTTCCAGCCTCTCCTCTGGCATTCCTCTACCAGCTTGTGGTATTTGAGCCACTTGCGCTCATTGGCCTCTTCTCTGCGGTCCTCCCAAGGGACTGTTAATTCCAATAGGAGGACTTGCTTCGAAGAGGCAGATGTCAACACCACATCTGGTCTCAAGGAGGTTGTTGTCACATACTCTGAGAACTTGAGCTGCCTGCGCAAGCCAACCCGCAGTCCCCAGTCTGATGCCGATAAGAGCAGGCTGGCTGCTGGTGTGTGTGTATATGTGTGTGTGTGTGTGTGTGTATCACATCAGCTGGATAGTACAGTGGTAATGCTCACTGACTACGACGTGGGAGATCGGGGTTCGAATCCCTGTCGGGGCAAAACATCATCCAGTAAGGCAAGATCAAAACATCATCCTTAGGCAAGACCCCTCATGATATATCAGCCTACCTCAGGAATGAGTGAAGACATAACTGATAGTCATACTGGCTCAGATGTCACCCGGGTCAACAAGGTCTGCTAGGGAACCAGGGCAAACTGAAATGGGCTACTGGAACAAGACATCGATGGACGAGGACAGAAAATACGGATTTGCTGGAATGCTACTATACAAGCAATCCCAGACAGAGGGGTACATACAGCGAATGTGGGTGATACTTCAAGGTCCATACTATCAAGGCTAACAAAGAAACAGCTATTAGCCCAGTGTTCCAACATCCGTAATCAAAATCTACTAATTAATGAAATACAACAACGATGCTACAGCAAGGGGGAGCCAGGAAGACAGGTCAGCGGGGAGATGTCATCATCATCCCCACAACCAGAGATTGGGTACCAGGCCCCAACAGCTAACAGCCTCAACACAAGAGCTGCTGACCTGAGAAGGAAGATCGTGACCCAGCTGGAAACCCCTGACGAATACCGAAGCTGAGTTGCCAAGTACCTTCAGAAGATCTACTAGTAAATGTGAATGCTGCTCTGAAGACAATCTCCACAAGAACCATCACTGAGACCAACAAGCTGATACACAGTACAGCAACAGTAATCATGGAGATGCTTGGACACAAGGTGGGCTCGGGACATAACAAACAGTATCCACCATGGAAGAGACGATTAGAGGCCAAGATAAAGGCAGCAAGGAGAGAAGTTAGCCAGCTAGCTGAACTACAGAAAGGGAACATGGTGAATAAAGGGGCACCCAGGAAGTACAACTCACTCTCCATACCAGAGGCACTTGAAACTGCCAAACAGCGACTAACAGCTCTGGCCACCCGGTTGAAGAGATACACCAAGGAGGGAGAGGCCAGGAGAATAAACAAGCTGTTCTCCACTGAACCAGCCAAGGTGTACTCTCAGTGGCAGGGGAACAACAACCGGTCAGACCCACCAAGAGCTGAGGTGGAAAAATACTGGAAAGACACATGGACATTGGGCATCACACAACACCGATCCCCAATGGTTAGTGGACCTAAGAGCTGACCACAGCAACCTCCCAGAACAAGAACCAGTAACCATCTCAATGGCAGACGTCCAAGAAAGAGTGTCAAAGATGAAGAGCTGGACAGCACCAAGCCCCGATATGATCCATACGTACTGGCTGAAGAAGCTAACTGCACTCCATGAACGCCTAGCAGCACAGATGAACCAGCTGCTGAGGGATGGGACCCACCCAGAATGGCTAACCCAAGGCAGGACAGTCCTAATCATGAAGGACCCCCAGAAGGGACCCATCCCATCCAACTACCGGCCAATTACCTGTCTCTGCACAACATGGAAGGCCCTGTCAGGCATCATTGCGGCAAAAATGAGTAAGCATGTGGCTCAATACATGAGCGAGGCACAGAAAGGAATTGGCAGTAACACCAGAGGAGCCAAGCACCAGCTATTGGTTGATAGAACAGTCGCCCGAGACTGTAAGAAGAGACAGACCAACCTGTGCACTGCCTGGATTGACTATAAGAAAGCCTACGACTCAATGCCACACACATGGATACTGGAATGTCTGGAACTGTATAAGACCAACAGGAACCTACGGACCTTCATCCAGAACTCAATGGAAATGTGGAAGACAACCCTAGAGGCCAATTCAAAACCCATTGCCCAAGTCAACATCAAGTGCGGCATATACCAAGGAGATGTGCTATCACCACTGCTGTTCTGCATAGGCCTGAACCCCCTTAGTCGGATCATCACGAAGAGCGGCTACGGGTACCGATTCCGTAGTGGGGCAACAATCAGCCACCTGCTCTACATGGATGACATCAAGCTGTATGCCAGGAATGAGCGAGAAATAGACTTGCTGATCCACACCACCCGGATCTACAGCGATGACATAGGGATGTCATTCGGATTGGACAAGTGTGGCCGGATGGTCCCAAAGAGAGGCAAGATGATCCAGACTGAGGGGATTGACCTACCAGAGGGCAACATAGGTGATATCCAAGACAGCTACAAGTACCTTGGCATCCCACAGGCTAATGGAAACCATGAAGAGGCCACAAGGAAGTCAACCACAGCCAAATACCTCCAGAGAGTAAGGCAGGTCCTGAAAAGTCAGCTGAATGGTAAGAACAAGGTCCGAGCAATCAACATGTACGCACTACCAGTCATCAGATACCCCGCTGGTATCATAAACTGGCCAAAGGAGGAGATAGAAGCCACAGATATCAAGACTAGAAAGCTCCTCACCATGCATGGAGGGTTCCACCCCAAGTCCAGCACCCTGAGACTATACACTAAGCAGAAAGAGGGAGGCTGAGGGCTAGTGAGCATCAAGACCACGGTCCAGGATGAAACATCGAAAATCCGAGAATACATCAGAAAGATGGCCCCAAAGGATGAACTGCTAAGTGAATGTCTCAGGCAGCAGAACCCTGATGAGAGAGCAGAGGAGGAGGAGGAACAGACAACCTGGAGGGACAAACCCCTACATGGCATGTACCACCGTCAGATAGAGGAAGTGGCTAATATCAAGAAATCCTACCAGTGGCTGGATAATGCAGGACTGACAGACAGCACAGAGGCACTAATCATGGCAGCACAAGAACAGGCCATAAGCACAAGAGCCATAGAGGCCAGGATCTACCAGAGTAGATCAGACCCAAGATGCAGACTGTGCAAAGAAGCCCCTGAAACAGTCCAGCACATAGTAGCAGGGTGTAAGATGCTAGCTGGATCAGCGTACATGGAGAGGCACAACCAAGTGGCTGGGATAGTATACAGGAACATCTGCAACCAGTATGGAATAGAAGTACCCAAGTCCCAATAGGCCATACCACAGAAAGTGGCTGAGAACAACAGGGCCAAGGTTCTGTGGGACTTCAGCTTCCAGACTGACAAACAGATCCTGGCTAACCAACCAGACATAGTGGTGGTGGACAAAGAGCAGAAGAGGGTGGTGGTGATAGATGTGGCGATCCCAGCTGACGCCAACATCAGGAAGAAGGAACATGAGAAACTTGAGAAGTATCAAGGGTTGAAAGAGCAGCTGGAACGGATGTGGAAGGTCAAGGGTTGCGTGGTCCCTGTGGTAGTGGGGGCACTTGGGGCAGTAACCCCCAAACTGGGAGAGTCTCGTCTCGTCTTCTTCCGCTTATCCGGGACCGGGTCGCGGAGGCAGCAGTCTAAGCATGGAAGCCCAAACTTCCCTTTCCCCAGACACCTCGGCCAGCTCCTCGGCGTTCCCAGGCCAGCCGAGAGACATAGTCCCTCCAGCGTGTCCTGGGTCTTCCCCGGGGCCTCCTCCCGGGGGGACATGCCTGGAACACCTCCCCAGGGAGGCATCCAGGAGGCATCCGAAAAAGATGCCCGAGCCACCTCAGCTGGTTCCTCTCGATGTGGAGGAGCAGCGGCTCTACTCCGAGCTCCTCCCGAGTGACTGTGCTTCTCACCCTATCTCTAAGGGAACGCCCAGCCACCCTGCGAAGGAAACTCATTTCAGCCGCTTGTATCCGCGATCTTGTTCTTTCTGTCATTACCCAAAGCTCATGACCATAGGTGAGAGTCGGAACGTAGATCGACCAGTAAATTGAGAGCTTCGCCTTTTGGCTCAGCTCCTTCTTCACCACGACGGACCGGTAAAGCGACCGCATCACTGCGGAGGCTGCACCGATCCGCCTGTCGATCTCACGCTCCATCCTTCCCTCACTCGTGAACAAGATCCCAAGATACTTAAACTCCTCCACTTAAGGCAGGACTTCTCCACCAACCTGGAGAGGGCAAGCCACCCTTTTCCGGTCGAGAACCATGGCCTCGGACTTGGAGGTGCTGATTCTCATCCCAGCCGCTTCACACTCGACTGCAAACCGCCCCAGTGCATGCTGAAGGTCCCGGCTTGAAGAAGCCAACAGGACAACATCATCCGCAAAAAGCAGAGATGAAATCCTGTGGTTCCCAAACAGGATTCCTTCCGGCCCCTGGCTGCGCCTAGAAATTCTGTCCATAAAAATTATGAACAGAACCGGTGACAAAGGGCAGCCCTGCCGGAGTCCAACATGCACTGGGAACAGGTCTGACTTACTGCCGGCAATGCGAACCAGACTCCTGCTCCGTTCGTACAGGGACCGGACAGCCCTTAGCAAAGAGCCCCGAACCCCATACTCCCGAAGCACCCCCCACAGAATACCACGGGGGACACGGTCGAATGCCTTCTCCAGATCCACAAAGCACATGTCCCAACAGCCAGCCGCTGTGACCGGGGATCAGGTCGTCGAGGCCCCTGCCTTCGACTGCCACCCAATCCACATTGCACCAAACCCCTACTGCTAGCTCTGTGGGTGGTGAACCCACAGGAGGTCGGGCCCACGTCACCTCTTCGGGCTGAGCCCGGCCGGGCCCCATGGGCAAAGGCCTGGCCACCAAGCGCTCGCATACGAGCCCCAACCCCGGGCCTGGCTCCAGGGTGGGGCCCCGGCTGCGTCCTACCGGGCGACGTCACGGTCCTGGATTTTTTCTCCATAGGGGTTTTTTGGTGAACTGCTCTTGGTCTGGCCTGTCACCTAGGACCTGTCTGCCTTGGGAAACCCTACCAGGGGCATAATGCCCCCGACAACATAGCTCCTAGGATCATTCAAGCACACAAACCCCTCCACCACAATAAGGTGGCAGTTCTAGGAGGGGAACTGGGAGAGTGGCTCCAGCAAATCCCAGGAACAACATCTGAAGCCTCAGTCCAGAAGAGCGCAGTCCTAGGAACATCGAAGATACTGCGCAGAACCCTCAAACTCCCAGGCCTCTGGTAGAGGACCCGAGCTTGAGGATGACATGGATACCACCCCCCCGCCGGGGGTGAGAAGGAGATTTTTTTTTTAATATATATATTGTAAGGTTCGCTAGATGTGGGTGGAGCACAGAGGACGGCAGGACAGAGACTGAGTTCGCAAAAAACTCTTTTATTTTCACTTTTCATTGGAAGCGTTTCTCTCTCAGCCACACATGCACGCCCACACATTCCGGTCCTCGGGTTGTGGAGAGAGCTCCTCTGCTCTCGCTCTCCCTCCTTAAATAGCCCGGTTTACTGGGGAGAACACACACAAAACATAGATTAATCACACTCAGGTGAAGCGATTCTGCCACTTATCTTCCCCAACTCCGCCCTCCTGTCACAGACCGGCGCTTGACCACGCCCCCGCTGCCACATACCCCCACCGCCCGACTCAGGCCGGGCGCCCGTCCAGCCCGCAGCCGACTCCCCCCCCCCCCCCTTGACGGGAGAGGAAGTCCGCAACGACCATCTGCGCCCCCGGCCTGTGGACCCCCTTGAAGTTGAAAGGTTGGAGCGCTAGATACCAACGGGTGATCCATGCGTTGGCATCCTTCATGCGGTGGAGCCACTGGAGGGGCGCGTGGTCCGAACAGAGGGTGAAAGAGTGCCCCAGCAGGTAGTAACGGAGGGCGAGGACCGCCCACTTCATCGCCAGACACTCTTTCTCGATAGTGCTGTAGCGCCCCTCACACACTGACAGCTTCCGGCTGATGTATAATACTGGGCGATCCTCTCCCCCCACCTGCTGGGACAAAACGGCCCCCAGCCCTCTGTCCGACGCATCCATCTGTAACACAAAAGGGAGAGAGAAGTCAGGGGAGTGTAAAAGTGGCCCCCCACACAGTGCAGCCTTTACCTCAGAGAAAGCCCGCTGGCACTGCTCCGTCCACTGGACCGGATCTGGCGCCCCCTTTTTAGTGAGGTCATTCAGCGGGCTGGTGACGTCCGAATAATTAGGTATAAACCTACGATAATAGCCAGCCAGCCCCAGGAACTGTCTCACCCCCTTTTTGGTCTTGGGCCTCGGGCAGGCCGCAATCGCTGCTGTCTTATTAATTTGGGGACGCACCTGCCCGTTACCCAAGTGGAAGCCCAGATACCGTACTTCCACCCGCCCAATCGCACACTTCTTCGGGTTGGCAGTGAGCCCCGCCCGCCTCAGCGACCTAAGGACGGCCCTCAGGTGTTGCAGGTGCCGCTGCCAGTCATTACTATAAATGATGATGTCATCCAAGTAAGCGGCCGCATAGGTGGCGTGGGGCCGGAGGATCCGGTCCATCAGCCGCTGAAACATAGCGGGCGCCCCAAACAGCCCAAACGGAAGTGTGACGAACTGGTGTAAGCCGAACGGTGTGGAAAAGGCCGTTTTTTCCCGGGATAATGGAGTCAAGGGGATCTGCCAATATCCCTTCGTTAAATCCAGTGTCGAGTAAAAGCGAGCCGTGCCTAGTCGATCGAGCAGCTCATCAATACGAGGCATTGGGTACGCGTCGAATTTAGACACCACGTTGACTTTTCTATAGTCCACACAGAACCGGACCGAGCCGTCGGCCTTGGGAACCAAGACCACCGGGCTGCTCCAGTCACTGTGGGACTCCTCGACGATGCCCATTTCGAGCATGGCCTGAAGTTTTTCCCGAACCACCTTTTTTTTGTGTTCGGGTAATCTATAAGGGCGGCTACGCACTACCACCCCCGGGGGCGTCTCTATGTGGTGTTCTATGAGATTGGTGCGACCGGGCAGGGGCAAGAACACATCCGAAAACTCGGCCTGCAACTGGGCGACCTCCGTGAGTTGGGTCGGGGAGAGGTGGTCTCCACAGGGGACCGGAGAGGTGCAAGATGCCAATGACCCTTTTTGGACCTCCGGCCCCAGCTCCGCCTTCTCCGGAACTACCGACACCAACGCCACGGGGACCTCCTCGTTCCAGAGCTTCAGCAGATTGAGGTGGTAGATCTGTAGCGCCCCCTCCCTGTCCATTCGTCTAACCTCATAGTCGACGTCCCCGACTCGCCGTGTGACCTCGAAGGGCCCTTGCCACTTGGCGATTAATTTGGAGCTCGACGTGGGCAGCAGGACGAGTACCTTATCTCCCGGAGTGAACTCTCTAAGGCGCGTGCCCTTGTTGTACAGGCGGGTTTGCCGTTCCTGGGCCTGCCGCAAATTCTCCTGAGTTAAGTGGGTGAGTGTGTGGAGTTTTGCGCGCAGATCCATAACGTATTGAATTTCATTTTTGCTCTGCGAAGGTCCCTCCTCCCAATTTTCCCGCAGTACATCTAAGATGCCGCGCGGCTTACGCCCATACAATAATTCAAACGGGGAGAACCCCGTGGAGGCTTGGGGGACCTCTCGCACTGCAAACAACAAGGGTTCGAGCCACTTATCCCAGTTACGTGCGTCCTCACTTATGAATTTTTTGATAATATTCTTGAGGGTGCGGTTGAACCGTTCGACTAAACCATCCGTCTGTGGGTGATACACGCTGGTGCGGATCGGCTTAATACCCAGTAGCCCATACAGTTCGGCCAGTGTTCGTGACATAAACGAGGTGCCTTGGTCAGTCAGAATCTCTTTCGGGATTCCGACCCGGGAGATGACGTGGAAGAGGGCCTCTGCAATACTACGTGCGGAGATATTGCGAAGAGGCACCGCCTCCGGGTATCGCGTTGCATAGTCCACCAGAACCAATATAAAGCGGTACCCTCGTGTTGACCGATCTAATGGCCCGACGAGAGCCATCCCAATTCTTTCAAACGGGGTCTCGATTAATGGTAGGGGGCGCAAAGGCGCTTTTGGAATGGCCGCTGGATTTACTAACTGGCATTCGCGGCACGCCATACACCACTTACGGACGTCGCCGCGAATCCCCGGCCAATAGAATCGGGCCATTATCCGGGCGAGTGTTTTATCCTGCCCGAGGTGTCCCGCCATGGGATTAAAGTGAGCCACCTGGAATACCAATTCCCGGCGGCTCTTTGGAATTAACAACTGGGTGACACGCTCCTTCGTCTGAGTGTCCTGCGTCACTCGGTACAACCTATCCTTTAAAATGGAAAAATAGGGGAAGGTCGGGGTGGCGTTCGGCTGGAGCGTTTGACCATCGATTACTCTCACTTGGTCAAACGCGTGTCGCAGAGTTTCGTCTCGCGATTGTTCCAGTGGGAAATCCGCGAGGGATTCCCCAATAGAAAGAGGAGGGGCCGGGGGCTCCTCACTCTGTCGCGGAGATGACGTAGACGGCTCTGCGACCGCAGCTCCAGCCAAAACGACACCGGGACCCCCCCCTGCTAACCGGCAGGACCCACTCTTTACTAGGTGTGCCATCAACCCCCGGAATCCCGGCCAATCAGTCCCCAAGATCAAAGAGTGGGTAAGGCGAGGATTAACCGCCGCCTTTACTATGGATTTGTCCCCTCTGAAATGTATGTGGACCGACACCAACGGGTAGCAGTGAACATCCCTGTGCACACACAACACCTTCACCCCTTGTGCTCCCCCCAATGCCTCGTCTTGCACCAGGCTTTGGCGGATCGAGGTCTGGTTGCAACCCGAATCCACCAACGCCTGATATGTCGCCCCTTGTACACTTACCGGTATGCGATATGCTCCGGCCTGATCGAGGGCAGCCTCTGGCGCGTCGGGGATCCGCACCACCGCCCCCACCTCCATCGCGACACACTGTTGCTGCAGGTGGCCCGGTTCCCCGCAGCGCCAGCAAACCGGCCCGGGCCTCCCCTCTGCAGCTGTGGTTTGAGGGTCACTCACCTGAGGGGGGGGAGAGACAGACACAGAAGGGAGAAACGGGAGGGCACCACGGGTGCGGCGGGCTGGCTGGGGTGGAGCCGGCCCCCGCCTCCGTGGTGGGGGAATGGGGCGAGGACGGGACACGGGAGGAGGGGGAAGAGAGAGAGAGAAGAGGAGAGAGAAGATGATGACAGCCATTGTCCTGCCGCCGGGACAGCCGCCAGATGATCCTCCGCCAGTCCTACGGCCTGATCCAGCGACGCCGGGCGGTGGCACTGGACCCACTCCGCGGTTCCGGCGGGTAGGCAGGCGATGAACTGTTCCAGCGCCACCTGGTCGATGATCCCTTCGGCGTCGCGATCTTCGGCCCTCAGCCACCGCCAGCAGGCGTCCCGGAGCTGCTGGCCGAACGCGAATGGGCTGCCGACTTCCTCCATTCGCAGCGCGCGGAAGCGCTGGCGCTGCTGCTCCGGCGTGCGCCCCATGCGCTGGAGGACAGCCCGGCGAAGGTCGGCGTAGGCCAGCCGGTGGTCGGCGGGGAGCTGTAGTGCGGCTAACTGCGCCTCTCCCGTCAGGAGGGGGAGGAGGCGCGCCGCGCGCTGCTCCATCGGCCACCCCGAGGCTTCGGCGACCTGTTCGAACAACGCGATGAATGCCTCGGGGTCGTCCTGCGGGCCCATCTTAGTCAAGGTGATGGGAGATGGGCCCGCGGCCGGGGCGCTGGTGGACCCCGCCGACGCGAGGAGGCGCCGGAACGCCTCTCGGTCTTCCTGTTGAGCCAGCACCAGGGCTTCGAAGCGCTGCTCCTGCTCCTTCCGGAGCGTGACGAGTGCCTGGTGCTGGCTCTGCTGAGCCGTGGATCAAGTCCGCGAACGGGGAGGATTCCATGGGGCTGCAGGACAGGTGCTCCACGATCCCGGGTTTCGGCACCACTGTAAGGTTCGCTAGATGTGGGTGGAGCACAGAGGACGGCAGGACAGAGACTGAGTTCGCAAAAAACTCTTTTATTTTCACTTTTCAGTGGAAGCGTTTCTCTCTCAGCCACACACGCACGCCCACACATTCCGGTCCTCGGGTTGTGGAGAGAGCTCCTCTGCTCTCGCTCTCCCTCCTTAAATAGCCCGGTTTACTGGGGAGAACACACACAAAACATAGATTAATCACACTCAGGTGAAGCAATTCTGCCACTTACCACTTATGTGTATATGTATGTGTGTGTGTGTATGCATATATATATATGATCAAAACTAAACTAAGCAATGTTAATTAAATTGATAAAAACTAAACGAAAGAATATAGGTTAAATTAATAAAAACTATATATAAATAGTTTTTAATACCAATAATTGGTGTTGTATGTACAGTATACACTGATCAGCCATAACATTAAAACACTGACAGGTGAAGTGAATAACATTGATTATCTCATTACAATGGCACCTGTCAAGGGGTGGGATATATTAGGCAGCAAGAGAACAGTCAGTTCTTGAAGTTGATGTGTTGGAAGCAGGAAAAATGGGCAAGTGTAAGGATCTGAGTGACTTTGACAAGGGACAAATTGTGATAGCTGGATGATAGTCTGAGCATCTCCAAAATGGCACATCTCGTGGGGTGTTCCTGGTATGCTGTGGTTAGTAAAAGTGGTCCAATGAAGGACAACCAGTGAACAGGGTCATGGGTGTTGAAGGCTCATTGATTCGCCTGGGGCATGAAGGCTCGCCCATGTAGTCTCATCCTACAGAAGAGCTACTGTAGTACAAACTGCTGAAAAAGTTAATGCTGACACCTTTCTGTTTTAGCCAGCATTCCAAAACACTTCTTTTTCTTCCAAGCCATTCCTTTATATTTTTTGTCCTGTACTTTGGCCAATTTCCATGTTGAAACACATACAGTCCCCTCCTAATACAGAATATTGCTGTACACTGAAGATGTTTGGGGTTAAGAGTAAAATGATGAATATGAGATTATCGGTCAGAATTTCAGCTTTCATGTCCTAATATTTATGTGTAGATGCGTTAAACAACTTTGAAAATGGCACATTTTGTTTGAACCCATCCATTTGTCAAGTGATGAAAAATATTGGAACATGTGACATTGTCCAGGTGTGCCCTGTTAAATTGAATATTTAAAC
Source organism: Neoarius graeffei (assembly GCF_027579695.1). NCBI lineage: Eukaryota > Metazoa > Chordata > Actinopteri > Siluriformes > Ariidae > Neoarius > Neoarius graeffei. Next base: position 75,558,161 of record NC_083569.1, on the reverse strand, counting down.
AAATAATATCTCTGAATGTCTACATTGCACAAGCATTGGGAATAGCCAATACAAAAATTTGGAATGTCCTGAAAAAGAAGGAAACCACTGATGTTCTAACAGCCAGACATCAGATACCAGTAAAGGTATCTTTACTGGTATCCGCCATGAATGCACATGTCAGGCTGACTGGAACAAGCTCTGCTCAGCTGACTGCAACAGGTTCTACTCAACAATTTGCTTATTTCTGTCTCCATTGAAGCTGGCAACAAGCTTTCCAGTTCCTGCTGCTGAAAAGCAACTGTCGACTATTGTGCTACCAGTACAGTTTTTGATCACTGGAATGATGTTATCTGGGAGTTGGGCTGTATTTGGTGTGCCCCAACCATTATACTTTGGCTTTAGACTAAATGGCTCAACTTTAGTCTCATCAGATCACAAAATCTTTTTCCAAAAGCTCTCACATTTTCTAATATGGCTTTTCTCAGAAGTGTCTTCCTTCTAGTGACTCTCTATGGATGCCGGATCTGTGAATTTCAGATTGTGAGCCCTGTCATCCCTTCAGTGTAATATTTTGCCATATTTTTTCCACTTTGTTATAATGGATTTCACAGTGTTCCTAAGAAGGTTCAAAGCTTTGCCAATGTTCTAATAACTTTTTCCATCTTTTTTCTCCTTTAACTTCATTTCAAGGTGGCACTATATTTACATTTTCTCATGTCTGAAGGTTCTTATAAGGATTGCAAGTCTAGTAATGGTGAATGTACTGGGATGGAATTCACTCTTTCATATGACAGAAAAGGATATACCGTATTTGCTGAGGGAATGGAGAGATCTTTTTTTTCCTGGCAGGGAAATGAAGGAGCATTTTGAGGTAGTGCCTGACTGTGTGTGGATAGTGCTTTTGTAATTAGTGTCAGAGCTAAAAGTACAGGTACCTGCACTGATGATGGCTATTTGAGAGAAAAGTCAGTGCATTTACATGCACATAGAGAAAATCGAATTTCTGCCGTAGCTCGACTGAAATCGAAGTTCTAAATGCCATGGAAACACCTTAGCTCGGCTGAAATCGAACCGAACTGGATTTCTCGTAATCGAGCTACGCGACCTAGATTATGTGATTGTAGCCAAGCTACTTAGTGCATGTAAACTCTATCGAGCTACGTAGTCGAGCTACTTACTTCAGCACTGCCCCTTCCGGAAGTGACGAGACCACAAGCGGGAAACACAACAGCCTCGGTCGGCATGACACTTCACCTTAGCCGCCACTTTATTAGGAACACTTGTGTCTGGGCATGTACGCACCCATTTCCAATGAGTTGGTAAGTTATTAGCATGTTAGCAGGCTAACAGTTAATATGTTCACCATTACAGATCAACTTCAACTTAGTGGCCATTTTATTAGGAACACTTCTGTTCGTACATACAAACACTCTTCTTGTGAACACGGAACCGATAACTTTGTTTATACTCTCGAATAGCTCTTCTTCATGACGACAACCGGAAGTGTACCAGCACGATGGGGCGTGTAGCGCCACCTGTGGCTCAGGTGCACAATGTACCTCACACAATAGCTTGATTTCCTTGTGTGCATGTAGGATTGGATTTCTCTGGCACTCCTGCTGGGATCCTTAGCTCGATTACCGACAGTAGCTCAATTTGGATGTGCATGTAAATGCACTGAGTGAATAAAGATGCAAGAAGAAGAGTGTTTGAGGATTATGCAGTTACAAAATGTTTAGGAAAATCTGACCTTTATTGGATAAATAAGACTGTGAAATGAATAAGATGCTGTGAGAGTTATTTTGTACTAAAAGGTGTGTGTGTGTGTGTGTGTGTGTGTGTGTGTGTGTGTGAGAAATATTGTCCAGTAACATGACTATATGTATACAGTTTCTGCATTTTTTATGGAAGTACAACCTTAAGCCCGGAGCACATGGGTGATTTTCCGTCACTTGGTCATGCAACTTTTTGACGCAAGTGAAAAATTGCTTTGTGTGCAGATATTTGTGATGGCGATTTTTTTTTTGTTGCTTGTGACAGATCATAGGTATCAAACATTGATATTCCATGACAAAAAATCCCCAGTTGACTTGTTGCAGAGATGTCGCCGCGTGTGCGTGTCTTTGCGATAATGACGTGATCACCTCCAAAGGCTAAGCCAATCCCCGTCCGCTAAGTAGTCATGTGATTTCCATATGACTTGCATCCCCCTCCCCAAATTGCCCACTGGTCACAGATAACGTGCACACGCAGCTACCTGAGAGGGGAAACTTGCGTCCAAAAATCACAATACGCTTGTGATGAGAAGTCACGTGTGTGCACTGGGCTTTAAAGTGCCTGTTGAAAGATCTTTTACAATTAATCAACCAAGTTACTGGAGTCTTTAACAAACAAAGTTTCCCAAGCAAGAAATTTTAACTGTAATGAAATGCAATGTAGCATGTTGTAGGAGAGAATATATTTAACAAAAAAAAAGGGAAAAAAAAGCTACTTAGAGCATATAAGTTTCTTTACCACAAACCAGTCAGAGCATCAGTACAAAAACAGACTACATGGCCAAAAGTTTGGGGAAACCTGTCTATCACATCCATATGTGCTTTTTGAACATCGCATTCCAGATATTAGTCCCCAGTGTTATAGTCAAGTCACTAAACCTCGAGTCCAAGTCCAGTCTCAAGTCCCCAGTGTTCAAGTCCGAGTCAAGTCCAAGTCATTAAAAAAAATTTCAAGTCGAGTCCGAATCGAGTCCACTATTGATCTGAGTTCGAGTCAAATCTGAGAACAAGACTCCAACCACACCATTTGATGGTGGCTGCTGCTGCCTTTATGTGAAACCATCTCTGCTACTGTGTTGGACTAACATTACCACTTGACTGCCCCATTTTGGTTAATAGACTACAGATAAAAAGCTTGTTCATTGCTCAGCAAGCCCCGCCCACTGTCAACAGGGCAAATAACATGAGAGAGGGTTAACACTAGCTAGTTCATCGGTCAGCAAGCCCCCCCCCTCCCACTATCAACAGGGCAAATAACGAGAGAGGGTTAACACAAGCTAGTTCATCCGCTCTCAACAGAGCAATGAACATAGTGTGCCATTTACTTCTCTGGGTGGAGTCTTATCAAATGATGGTTGAAGTTTGAGGTTGTCCCCATCGTCTCCTCGATAGTTCTTCTACATATGGAACACAGAGCAGTGCATTTTTTTCCCACTGCATGAGAAGTCTGTATAAGCAAAGCGGACAATCCTAGGGGCGTTCTCTCCAGGCATTTTAGCGCCATTAACACTAGTTTGTTCCTGAACATGACATATGAACAGGTGAATGTGCATTCTCTTGCACAAAATTAGTACAGGAATTAATATAGATATAAATATCTTATGCCAAATTATTATGGCATGTTACAAAAAATAAAGAAAAAATCCGAGTCCTCGTCTCCAATTTACGAGTCCACAGTTAATGCACAAGTTTGAGTCAGAGTCATCAGTGCTCAAGTCCAAGTCAAGTCACGAGTCCTTAAAATTAGGGCACGAGTTGGACTCGAATCCAAGTCCTAGACTCGAGTACTACAAATCTGTTAGTCCCCCTTTGCGGTTATAACAACCTCCACTCTTCTGGGAAGGTTTTTGACTAGATTTTGGAACATGGCTGTGGGGATTTGCCCTTTTAGCCACAAGAACATCACTGAAGTCAAGCACTGATATTGAGTGAGAAGTTGATGTGAGGTGTTCAGTGGGGTTGAGGTCAGGGCTCTGTGCAGGCCACTTGATTTCTTCCACTCCAATCCATAGCAAACCATGTCTGCATGGATCTCAGATCATACAGGGGCATTATCATACTGGAATATGTTTGCACCCCTTCGTTCCAGTGAAGGAAAAATTGTAATGCTACAGCATACAAAGACATTCAAGACAATTGTGTGCTTCCATTTTGTGACAGCAGTTTGGGAAGAACCACATCTCTGTGTGATGGTCAGGTGTCCACTAATATATAACATTTTTAACAATAGACATTGTCCCAATCACAGTTGTTGTAAATAGGCATTTTGTAACTAGTTTGTGTTCAAAAAGATCAAGTTATGTCAGATGTGGTACACTCGGAAAGCATAAACCATCCTTAAAGCTTTGGAACACCTTCTGTCCACAACACAACAGCTATGTGCAGCAGTTTTGAGAAAAGTACTGTTTTAGAGCCATTACAGCAGTTGCCTTTGTAGTTTTCTCCACTATGATAGAAAAAGAATTTGAAAGTCTCTATTGGTGGGCAAATTTCTACCAGTGTCTCATTTTTACAGGTTGAGCAACGAGGCCATAACATCCTAGCAGTTTTTTTGTGAGATGAAGGTTGCATAGAAATAGAAACGAGAGAAACTCAGACTCTTGTCGATGCTGTAAGGCACTCAGGTTATTCCAGGCCTTGCTTTGGAATGGTTTCCCAAACTGCTTCTTTCTATTCTCTCTGTCTCATTTGTGCCATCTCTATCGTTTTATTTTTTTCTCACAAACACACTCGCATATATCCACAAGCATTATTGCCATCTCATGCTGTGTGTCTTCATTCACTTGTCCCTCTTGCTCCCCTGCATGCTTTTCTTCCTTTTTTCTCTCTCTGCTGCTCAAAGGGTGTCTCTTCAGTTCCTGCTGTAGCTGAGTTGGCAAGTGGCTATGAATGCAAATAAGACCCAACCTCTCTCTCTCTCTCTCTCTCTCTCTCTCCACACACACACACACACACACACAGTTTGTAGTTATATCTGTGCTTTGAAAAAGCCTCAGTCAGAAGCCAAGAGTGAAGGAAGGTTGGAGAGAAAAAGAAGGCAAAAAAGATAAATGAAACCTAAAAAGATAAAGTGATATGTCTTCTGCTGAATATGAGAATAACAGTTCATAGTTTTTTCTCCCTTTCCCTGAGTATGAATCATCATGGCATTTATTCGTATATGGCTGTATTCAGACTTGGAAACTTAAGCCAAGACGTTATGTCAATATTTTCAGAGGGAGGTTCAATAGCTGCTTAATGCGATTACCTGTGTACCCAGTTCACATTATTATTAAAATTATCTGCATGTAATTTGTTCATCAAAGGTTTTCGGATTTTACTTTTGTAAAGCGCATCAGAGGAAAGGTTTTTTTTTTCTTTTCTTTCCCCATTAAGGTCTAGACCACTGCTTTTAAACACAAGAACTTGCCTTTCAGCCCCAAAGTTTGAGAAAATAGTTGATGGTTAATTGTGCATACAAATGAATGCAGCCATGAGATACCAAATCAAGGCCATGAAATTGTAGTGTGTTTGGGGATTTAGGTTGTATTATCACACCTTTATATTTCTCTTTTGAGTTGTTCAGTTAATGAAATAATGCTAAAGTTTTGTTTAATTTGTCACACTTTTCTGTAAAGAAAACATGCCCTCTGTTTGAAGGAAAAGCTGACTGAGCATTCATCTTCTCTGCCTACAGCTCACTTTAATTTAATTCATAATTTAATATATTATAAATTCAGTCTTTGTGGCAAGCAATGTCTCTGATTAAAATGTCTCCTCTGCTGCAGAAAAAAAAGTTTTAATAAAATGTGAAGGGATGATCATTAATTAACTGTGTCATATTTATGTATTTAATATTGGCTTTCATAATTTTTTGTGTATTTTAAAGCCCAAAAGATGAAGTTCAGCGTGATATATTGTGGTTGCATCAAAATATCAGCCAGGGCACGATACTTAAAGGTGACATATTATGAAAAACTCATATTTTCAGTGCTAACGTACATACGGTACATTTGGGTATCTGGAGTGCCTGCCAAGCCACAAAGCTCATTAGAATCATTAGCGAATGAACTCATTAGAATTATGCAGCCCCCTCATCTGAGTGTCTCCACTCATGGATTTAGCAAATTAATATTCATGAGGAACGTGCTACCTGACTGGTCAGTGAAAGAGGGGGTGGGGTGAGCAGTGTCTCTTTATCATTTAAAGGAATAGGCATTCAAATCAGCCATTTTGAACAGAGCTGTTTAGACAGGATGAGAAAGGAGCTGTGGTGTTTCATCGTTATGGTATTATGACCAATGCATGTTACAGACATTTCAGTAAGACCTCAGGGAACTGTGGCAACTTGTGGTGGAAAAGGAGTATGTCACCTTTAATGCTGTTCTTGCTCAAGCTGATATCTCACAAGAAAATGTGCTTAATTCCAGGTCAAAATCACACATAACTAATTGTCTAAAACATTTCTGTCTGTTTTAGGCAGACTCCACCTCTCTCTTGTAACTGCCTTAATAACATTTAATTCCATAATTACATACAGTGGGGCAAAAAAGTATTTAGTCAGCCACCAATTGTGCAAGTTCTCCCACTTAAAAAGATGAGAGAGGCCTGTAATTTTCATCATAGGTACACTTCAACTATGAGAGACAGAATGGGGGGAAAGAATCCAGGAAATCACATTGTAGGATTTTTAAAGAATTAATTGGTAAATTCCTCGGTAAAATAAGTGTTTGGTCACCTACAAACAAGCAAGATTTCTGGCTCTTACAGACCTGTAACTTCTTCTTTAAGAGGCTCCTCTGTCCTCCACTCGTTACCTGTATTAATGGCACCTGTTTGAACTCGTTATCAGTATAAAAGACACCTGTCACAACCTCAAACAGTCACACTCCAAACTCCACTATGGCCAAGACCAAAGAGCTGTCAAAGGACACCAGAAACAAAATTGTAGACCTGCACCAGGCTGGGAAGACTGAATCTGCAATAGGTAAGCAGCTTGGTGTGAAGAAATCAACTGTGGGAGCAATTATTAGAAAATGGAAGACATACAAGACCACTGATAATCTCCCTCGATCTGGGGCTCCATGCAAGATCTCACCCTGTGGGGTCAAAATGATCACAAGAACGGTGAGCAAAAATCCCAGAACCACACGGGGGGACCTAGTGAATGACCTGCAGAGAACTGGGACCAAAGTAACAAAGGCTACCATCAGTAACACACTACGCTGCCAGGGACTCAAATCCTGCAGTGCCAGATGTGTCCCCCTGCTTAAGCCAGTACATGTCCAGGCCCATCTGAAGTTTGCTAGAGAGCATTTGGATGATCCAGAAGAGGATTGGGAGAATGTCATATGGTCAGATGAAACCAAAATAGAACTTTTTGGTAAAAACTCAACTTGTTGTGTTTGGAGGAGAAATAATGCTGAGTTGCATCCAAAGAACACCATACCTACTGTGAAGCATGGGGGTGGAAACATCATGCTTTGGGGCTGTTTTTCTGCAAAGGGACCAGGATGACTGATCCGTGTAAAGGAAAGAATGAATGGGGCCATGTATCGTGAGATTTTGAGTGAAAACCTTCTTCCATCAGCAAGGGCATTGCATGAAACGTGGCTGGGTCTTTCAGCATGACAGTGATCCCAAGCACACCGCCCGGGCAACGAAGGAGTGGCTTCGTAAGAAGCATTTCAAGGTCCTGGAGTGGCCTAGCCAGTCTCCAGATCTCAACCCCATAGAAAATCTTTGGAGGGAGTTGAATGTCCGTGTTGCCCAGCGACAGCCCCAAAACATCACTGCTCTAGAGGAGATCTGCATGGAGGAATGGGCCAAAATACCAGCAACAGTGTGTGAAAACCTTGTGAAGACTTACAGAAAATGTTTGACCTCTGTCATTGCCAACAAAGGGTATATAACAAAGTATTGAGATAAACTTTTGTTATTGACCAAATACTTATTTTCCACCATAATTTGCAAATAAATTCTTTATAAATCAGACAATGTGATTTTCTGGATTTTTTTTTCTCATTTTGTCTCTCATAGTTGAGGTATACCTATGATGAAAATTACAGGCCTCTCTCATCTTTTTAAGTGGGAGAACTTGCACAATTGGTGACTGACTAAATACTTTTTTGCCCCACTGTATGAGGTCGGGCGGCACGGTGGTGTAGTGGTTAGCGCTGTCGGCTCACAGCAAGAAGGTCCAGGTTCGAGCCCCGTGGCCGGCGAGGGCCTTTCTGTGCGGAGTTTGCATGTTCTCCCCATGTCCGCGTGGGTTTCCTCCGGGTGCTCCGGTTTCCCCCACAGTCCAAAGACATGCAGGTTAGGTTAACTGGTGACTCTAAATTGACCGTAGGTGTGAATGTGAGTGTGAATGGTTGTCTGTGTCTATGTGTCAGCCCTGTGATGACCTGGCGACTTGTCCAGGGTGTACCCCGCCTCTCGCCCGTAGTCAGCTGGGATAGGCTCCAGCTTGCCTGCGACCCTGTAGAACAGGATAAAGCGGCTAGAGATAATGAGATGAGAGATGAGACATATGAGGTCTGAATAAACCTTCACTATGCACTCTGAATGCGCCACATCCTGACCATGTCTTCATTTCTGCAAAATAATGAACACAAAATCAGATGCATTTACATGCACTTAAGTCATCCTCATATACTGTAAGCCTGTAGTTATATGAGGATTTTTTTAAATGTCTGTTTATCACATAATGGTTTCCTTCTGCAGTCTGTCCAGATATTGTAGTGTTTACCTCCACATGAATTATCTCATCATGCTTGGATTAGTACTGTGCATGCAAATCAGTGGTGGTTTTAAAATAGGAGCAGAACAACTGTCTGTTATGTACAATCATATTAATGTACTTGTCCTAGTACCTTATTGTTTCTACAGTAACAGCTCATTCACAGATATTTGTATGACAGACAATCCACATAAGACAAATAATAAACATAGCCAATCAATTTTCCGATACCAAGAGAGCTGAAAGGAGCTTTATTATTATTATTTTTTTGTTTCCTTATTCCTCATAGATTTGAGCATCAAAATACTTCTAAAATCAGGTCAACATTAGCAGTGCCTGCCATTTTGTGCCAAAAGGCAGCTACTGTAAATGTCACATCCACATGCACTGGCACACAGAGCGTGCAGCGCGCACCACAGACTACAACTTGCACGGAGTGTCTCGATCAAGCTCTTTAGGACTAATTGCTATGCACCTGCTGCTGATCAGTTTATTTGGTTTCTCTTTTTTGTGTGTGCCTCTGATGTTCTGTTTGTGCCTTGCCTGACCACTGCTTGTTTTTGATGATGATTTTGTATAACGTTTTGGATCTGTTTGCCAGTGTGCTGTTAATAAAGAGCTTTCTGCAATTATATCTGTCTATCACCACTTACATGACAGAATACTTTGCTGACCACATAGATATAACAGAAAAGAGAGCAGACATGCTGCACAACACCATGCCAGATCCAGGGTACCTAAACTGGAATCGGTATGGTTCATCCAGCGGCTAGGGTTGTACATTAAGGCACCCTATGATGGCATAGACGAATTGCCCAGTGGATTTTTATGACAGTGCAGACTCTTCTCCGAGGACTTGGTGGAGCCTAAGCCTGCCAAGAAGGTCTGGATGGAATGTATGATTTAGTGGGTCACTGGACCAGCATGCCAGTAGGTCAAATACCTCCTCACAATAGAGTACCCATACCTCCAAGACTCCACGTCTTTCAGCAACATGCTCAAATTCTTGTTCCAGGCTGTAGGGTAGGAGGATCCCCTAGACATTTTTGAGGGGGCTGGTACTCCAGAAGCCGACATGGCAGCAGATGGGAAGGCCTCTGCTCTAGATCTCCCTCCTGAGGTCAACATAGAGGCAGACAGGGAGGCCTTCGCTCCAGAGCTCGCACCAGAGCCTGACAAGGTCGTCTCCGCTTCAAAGCTTGCTTTAGAGCTCACACCACAGGCTGACAGGGCAGCCTCCACTCCAGAGCTCAGGGAGAACAAGACCTTCACTTCACCACCAGGCTTCAGCGAGTACGCCATGACCAAAACCAAGCCCATACCTGTCTATAAGCTCATGTCTGAGCCTGAATTCCCTGCTTATGCCTAAGCTAGAGCCCATGCTGATGCCAGACACCATACTCATGCCAGAGTCCACGTCAATGTCAGAGTCTAAGCCAGAGTCCAAGCCCATGTCCATACCTGAGTCCAAGCGCATGTCCAGGTTCATGCCCATGCTAATGCCAGAGTCCATGCCAAGGTTAGAGTCTAAGCCAGAGTAGCAATACAGAATATAAAGGCTTGGTAACTTCATACACAGGGTACAGAGCATACAGTATATTTTGCAAAGTCTGTGTGATACTGAGAATCCATATATGCATGCACTGTGATTGTGCTCTGATCAGCAGCAGGTGCATGGCAATTAGTCCGAAAGAGCTTGAGCATGGCACTGTGCATGAGTTGCAGTCTGAGGTGCACACTGCATACTTCATGCGCCCGTGTGTGCGAATGTGACACTAAATTGCTTGCTGAAGAAGGGAGTGACGGCTAGGTAGACACTTATCGGCAACAAATTACACAAATTGATGCAAATCAAACAAAATGTTATATGTAGAGTTTATTTACAATATGTACAAGTTATAAAGAAAAAAACAATATCTCATCTTATTATCTCTAGCCACTTTATCCTGTTCTACAGGGTCGCAGGCAAGCTGGAGCCTATCCCAGCTGACTACGGGCAAAAGGCGGGGTACACCCTGGACAAGTCGCCAGGTCATCACAGGGCTGACACATAGACACAGACAATCATTCACACTCACATTCACACCTACGGTCAATTTAGAGTCACCAGTTAACCTAACCTGCATGTCTTTGGACTGTGGGGGAAACCGGAGCACCCGGAGGAAACCCACGCGGAAAAAAAACAATATTCTAGGGTTTTTTTTCTAAAAAAAAAACTAAAAATGTTATTTATGTTTTATTTATAAATACATTTATAATGTATAATTTATATATTTAAGTTTACAATTTATACATTTAAAATAAAAATAATTATTTTTTTTATTTATAAATATTTATAATTTATTTTAATTTTTATTTATTTATTTTTATTAATTTATTTATTTTGTAATTTTTTTTCTAAAAAATAATTTTCGAAAAAATACTTTCATGCTAGTGCTCATACTAGTTTTGTTTGTTTGTTTGTTTGTTTGTTTGTTTGTTTGTTTGTTTGTTTTTTTAAAGAGTTTTCTAATCCCAAACTGTTTTGGATTAGAAAACTCAACTAACCTCTACTACAGCTTCAAGTGATTCTGACTGGCATGGATATGTTTGCAATGTCAGTAATGTTCATTACCATTTCAGTCACTGGGAGTAGATCATGAGGTTCTGCCCTTTTGAGAGATCTCCCAATCATCATAAAGAGAATCTATGCATCTGGGTGGGACAAATGAAGGGTGCAATGGGATTTTTTTTTTTCTCTGCAAAACCCACCCGCCTCACTCCCATTAACAGCCAGAGATCTACAGCGTCCAAGTAGGACATAAAATGATGTGTTAAAATCCTGTTGTCCAGTGAGCATTACTCTTTCATCCCATTCAAACACATTGTACTTGAATGTTCTATAGAGTCCCAGAGAAGCACAGTCTTATGAGTTGTCTAGTTGTGTTAGGGTCTTCAAAGAAGATTTTCCCTCAGGATGTGCTGTCCGCCAGAACTAGTTTGCATTAAATGAACAAACAGCAAGATATTGCAGTGGGATATTTGATTCACTCAAATATTGAATTTTATTGCTGCATTTTGATGGAGTTTTTGAGGTAGTGTAAAAGCAATTGCCTGTGATTATAAATGCAATTATAGAATGAGAAACAAATCAAGAGTAGAAAAGGTTTATTCTTCGAGGTTAAAACCAATTCCCATCCAAAGTGCCTAAACTGTCAGACTAACAGCACTATGACAGACGGTGTGAAAGGTGTCCAGTGGAAGAAAGCTGAGAAACAGCATGCTTTATTTTAATCTGAGCGATCACTGGCCACATTTTGTATGTTTTAACAAGATTAAGTCAATGTCGCTGAGGCAAGGAAGAGAAGGATTGTCTCTCAAAATGAGCGAGATTACACTAAATCAGCGTGATTAGCCTGCATCTGTCATACATGCTCGTATACACAGGAGGAATAGAGTAAAAGAGGCAATAACTTCTCAGCCTATTAAGCATTTATCAAGACATACAGTACACAACCTTGCAACAGTGGCCTCAGTATACTTTCTGATAGGTAGTCAGGGCTGCACCGGCCGTAGTCGCCTTTAAATAAATGTTCTGCTTCACACCTCTGACCTCGCTGAGGCTTTGTGGAAGATTCAGTGAAGCAGACAGACATGGGCTGTGTGTCATACTGCTCATGAGGCCTGACAGTAAGTGTCACCACTGGTGTTACTGGGAAATTGCTTTAACCTTCATGCCTTCTCCATTGCCACCACTCCGTAAATGTCATCCTATCTGGCTGCTGTCCCTCTCCCCTCTGTTTAAACACTCCTCTTTTCCACATGCTCACACTATCTCTCTCAAACATTCTGCCTGTCTCTCTCTCTCTCTCTCTCTCTCTCTCACACACACACACACACACACACACACACACACACACACACACACACACACACACACACACAGTGTACGTCCCAATCACCTTGCTGGTCCTCTCCCTCTCCCTGTTTCCTCTATCTTCACCAAGCATTCTCCTTCATATCCCCAATGGACTCTATCTCTTCTTCCTCTTATTTTATCACTCTCTTTTCTGTCCTAACCAGAAGCCCTGCATCTTATACTCAACCAGTCATGCCGTGTCACTATACACTCACTGGCCACTTTATTAGGAACACCCCATACCTACTGTTTTATGCAGTTATCTAATCAGCCAATCCCTTGACAGCAACACAATGCATAAAATCATGCAGCTACAGATCAAGAGATTCAGGTAATGTTCACTTCAAACATCCATCCATCCATTATCTGTAGCCGCTTATCCTGTTCTACAGGGTTGCAGGCAAGCTGGAGCCTATCCCAGCTGACTATAGGCGAGAGGTGGAGTACACCCTGGACAAGTCGCCAGGTTATCGCAGGGCTGACACAAAGACAAACAACCGTTCACACTCACATTCACACCTACGGTCAATTTAGAGTCACCAATTAACCTAACCTGCATGTCTTTGGACTGTGGGGGAAACTGGAGCACCCGGAGGAAACCTACACAGACATGGGGAGGACATGCAAACTCCACACAGAAAGGCCCTCGCCGGCTGCTGGGCTCAAACCCAGGACTGAATGAAAATTCTTCATATATTCCAGGATATTTGACGTGCATTCTAAAAATTCTGACTGCATTCTCAGTGCATTCCAAACATTCGGGCCCATTCTTGTGGCCGGCCCGAATGTTTTGCTCATGCCCAAAACATTCGAGGTGCATTCAAAGAGGAGAAATATCGAACGGCATTTGACGTGTATTCTAACTGCATTCTGACTGCATTCTAAATATTCTTACAGCATTCCAATAGCATTCGAAACATTCTGATCACGTTCGAGGAAAAAATTTAAATGGCAAGCCACTTAAAATCCTGCCAGAATGTCCCGAATGTGCCTTGAATGAGCCGGAATGCCATCGGAATGAAAATTCTTCGTATATTCTGGGATATTCGAAGTACATTCTAAGTATTCGAGCTGCATTCTCTTTGAATTCTTAGACATTTGAAACATATTCGGCGGCTATTCTGGGAGCGTTCTGACTGCATTTGAGGTGAATTTGTACAGCATTCGAGGCACCTTCTGACCAGACTTCGGGTGGTATTCGGGCAGTAATCGAATCGAACGTTTCCTCTTTTTCACGCGCTCTCCCTGTGTTGACCATCCCCCTCTGGGCATGGCCTGGCACAAGGCTCGCACATTCCATTCACATTCCATACACACACTCATACATACACACACACTCTTACACACCTACTCATACACACACCCACACACACACACATAAACACGTGATTTCCCTCTCACATTTTAGCATCCACTCGCCCCTACACTGTAACACTGGCATATAACTTATTACTTCTGATCACCATTAGTGCCTTAATTATTATATACACTACTGATTCTTATTTGTATACATTGTATCACCCTTTATATTGAATTATTCCTTGGCTACTATTATTGCTATATCTGATCAATATTAATTTGCTAATTCATGTCAGCTATTTCAATAAATGGTATCTTTGGAATAAACTGTGTCCTGTTTATTGTTATAACATCCACTGAATGCCAACCACTGCCAAACAAGTATTCTAATTGCCTTCACCTATTTGGTTGTTATATGAATGTTATAGATCTAGAGTAAACGTATTACATTAGAGCTACACTACTGTACTCAATAAACTATAGCAACATCACCAAGTTATTCCAGTGATTTTAACAGTTTAGCTATAAACTATTAGACACTTGAATTAATGATTAATGAATTTATGAGACTGATCCCTTTTTACATGAGACTGATTTGATAAGCCTATTGCACCTACAGTGGGAATGATGCATCCAAAATGTATTTAAGTCTCAGTTGGGAACGTATGAATTATGTTCAGGGAGATATGATGAAATATGTGAAATAAAATCACTGCATGATGAGTACAATTAAATCACAGTGTGATGTAGTCATACATTTTGGGTGGATGTCAGACCGCAGTAGAGGCAGTGGTGCGATTCAGAATTTGTCATTTAATTATTTAAGGCATGTCTTCCATCAAAAATCATTCCATATTAATAACACTAACAGAATACTTTTATTACAGTGACAATGAAATTGATTCAGATAACATGCTCATAATAAGGGAAGTTTATGGGCATTTATGAGCATCATTATAGTGCACTTACTTCACAAACTATTGCTATTTGACACATAATCAACTGTGGGCGGCATGGTGGTATAGTGCTTACCGCTGTCGCCTCACAGCAAGAAGGTTCTGGGTTCAAGCCCAGTGGGCAACGGGGGCCTTTCTGTGTGGAGTTTGCATGTTCTCCCCGTGTCTGTGTGAGTTTCCTCTGGGTGCTCCGGTTTCTCCCACAGACATGCAGGTTAGGTTAATTGGTGGCTCTAAATTGACCGTAGGTGTGAATATGAGTGTGAATGGTTGTTTGTCTCTATGTGTCAGCCCTGCGATTGATCAGGCAACTTGTACCCCGCCTTTTGCCCATAGTCAGCTGGGAAAGACTCCAGCTTGCCCACGACCCTGCACAGGATAAGCGGTTACGGATAATGGATGGATGGATGATCAACTGTATTGTATCTGTGTTATGTAAATTGCCCATGAATAAGCATTTGAAATATTCATAAAATAGTTGAGCTTCAAACATGAAATCCTAGCTTAGCTATGTCTCTTATGAGGCTGGAGAAAAATACAAAGAATTTAGCTTGCACTAGATCACAACGAACCACAAATTAGGACACAAGTTGCATACAGCCAACAACATTCTGAACCAGGACCACCGTGAGTTTAAACAGACAAAATAAAAATATGGGAAAATGTTGATCAAAGTCATAGCCTTTAAGTCATGAAAGAGTTTCTTTTAATGCAGTTTGCGAAAACTAAACTACAGAAACCCGCTAAAAATAACATAATTACATTGAACCATCCATGATTGAGGACATCTTATCCTACTTAGGTATTATGGTCTGATATTAGAAATGTATAGAACATATACACTGAATTGTACATATATGGAATAAACTACATTAATTGGACATCATTTATAAAAACAATCAATAATGGTTATTTACAATAACAGCACCTCCCATAGTGTTTAGTCCTCATATACCACAGCAATTTGCCAATGTTCAGGTTTTTTTATTTAGAAACTTCTGACTTACCTCTGACAATAACAAAGTATATTAGAACAAATGCATTCGTATAAAGTTTACAGCTGTAACTACTGTCAAAGCAGTAACAAATATATATTAATCAACACTTTCATAATTGATCAGACCAATGAGGTGTGAGAATTTAAAATTTCTCTGGTTTACTAGAAAATTAATACACAATTTAAAATATATGTGAAAATCAAGTATACCATATGGCATGTTATTCAGAGTCCAATATCACGCAGCAAGATTCATTTAATCAGAAGGTTTGGAAAATTGAATTTTAATAGATTTATGCTTGGCAAGAAAAAGTAAAATATATCATCTTATACAATTGAGTATGCATTTATTTTCTTTTAAATTTGTAAAAAGTGGGCGGCACGGTGGTGTAGTGGTTAGCGCTGTCGCCTCACAGCAAGAAGGTCCTGGGTTCGAGCCCCGGGGCCGGCGAGGGCCTTTCTGTGTGGAGTTTGCATGTTCTCCCCGTGTCCGCGTGGGTTTCCTCTGGGTGCTCCGGTTTCCCCCACAGTCCAAAGACATGCAGGTTAGGTTAACTGGTGACTCTAAATTGACCGTAGGTGTGAATGTGAGTGTGAATGGTTGTCTGTGTCTATGTGTCAGCCCTGTGATGACCTGGCGACTTGTCCAGGGTGTACCCCGCCTTTCGCCCGTAGTCAGCTGGGATAGGCTCCAGCTTGCCTGCGATCCTGTAGAAGGATAAAGCGGCTAGAGATAATGAGATGAGATTTGTAAAAAGTATGGGGAAAACAGTACAAATACAAAGCAGTACCTTATTAAAACAGTGATTTGCATTCTGATAGCTGTATGTTAGAGCAAAATAGACTAAGTCCAGTGATCTCTGGCATTATCTCTACATAAGTACAGTACCAGTCAAAAGTTTGGACACCCCTACTCATTCATAGTTTTTTTCTGTATTATGACTATTTTCTACATTGTAGAACAATACTGAATACATCAAAACTATGAAATAACATATGGAACGTATATGGAATTATGTGGTAAACAAAAAAGTGTTTAAAAATATGTTTGATATTTTAGATTCTTCAAAGTAGCCACCGTTTACCTTGATGATGCTTTGCACACTATTGGCATTATCTTAACCAGCTTCATGAGGTAGTCACCTGGAATGCTCTTCAGTTAACAGGCGTGCCTCGTCAAAAGTTAATTAGTGCAATTTCTTGCCTTCTTATTGTGTTCGAGATCAAACAGTAAATAGCAAATAATAAAAATACAGTAAATAGCCCTATTCCACAACTTTAATAATCCATATTGTCAAGAACCACTCAGCTAAGTAAAGAGAAACGACAGTCCAAAATTAATTTAAGACATGAAGTGTCTTTTAATTAAGAAAAATAATTAAAATAAATAAAAAAACAACCATTGAATTAGAAGATGTGTCCAAACTTTTGACTAGTACTGTATATTTGTATGGACAACCAGAAGCAAATCTTGGTGATTCCTGTATATCTTACTCTTGTGTAATATACTCTGGCGTGCAGACATTTATTTCTTTTTCTATCTCCTGTGTTTGAAAGGTTACATTAATGACAAAATATTCCTGACCTTTATACAACATTTATAACAATAGTACTTAAAGCATTAGCCATCCGCTTCCCTTATACATATGTTACTGTATCTGCCTACTACAACCCCAATTCCAAAAAAGTTGGGACACTGTGTAAACTGTAAATAAAAACAAAAATGTGATAATTTGCAAATCATGGAAACCTTTGAAAATAGTACAAAGACAGCAGATCACATGTTGAAACAGAAATTTTATTGTTTTTTGAAAAATATGTGCTCATTTTGAATTTGATGTCAGCAACACGTTTCAAAAAAGTTGGGACAGGGGCCTGTCTACCACTGTGTTGCATCACCTCTACTTTTAACAACACTCTGTAAACGTTTGGGAACTGAGGAGAGCAATTGCGGTAGTTTTGAAAGAGAAATGTTGTCCCATTTTTGCATGATACACAATTTCAGTTGCTCAACAGTTCGGGTCTCCTTTGTCATATTTTGAGCTTCATAATGCACCAAATGTTTTAAATGGGAGACAGGTCTGGATTGCAGGCAGGCCAGTTTAGCACCCGGACTCTTTTACTACAGAACTATGCAGTTTTAATATGTGCAGAAAGCAGTTTGGCATTGCCTTGCTGAAAGAAGGAAGGCCTTCCCTGAAAAATATTTTGTCTGGATGGCAGTATGTTTCTCTGAAACATGTATATATCATTCAGCATTCATGATGCCTTCCAAGATGTGCAAGCTACCCAATGTTACGTACATTAATGCATCCTCATACCATCACAGATGCTGGCTTTTGAGCTGTGCACTGATAACAAGCCGGATGGTCCCTCTCCTTTTTGGCGTGGAGGATGTGATGTCCAAGATTTCTAAAAAGAATTTCAGATTTCGATTTGTCAGACCTTGGGACAATTTTCCACTTCACCTCAGTCCATCGTAAAAGAGCTCGGGCCCAGAGAAGGTAGCTGTGTTTCTGGATATTGTTTATATCTAGTTTTAACTTGCATTTATGGATGCAGAAATGAACTGTTTTCACAGATGATGGTTTTCTGAAGTGTTCCTGAGCCCATCCAGTGATTTCCACTACAGACATGTGTCTGCTTTTAATGCAGTGTCGCCTGAGGCATCAAATGTCAGTTTTCAGCCTTGTCTCTTGCATACAGAGATTTCTCCAGATTCTCTGAATCTTTTAATGATATTATGTACCATAGATGATGTGATCCCCAAATTCTTTGCAATTTTACAGAGGAATGTTATTCTTAAATTGTTGTACTGTTTGCCCAAGCAGTCTTTTACAGAGTGGTGAACCCCTCCCCATCTTTACTTCTGAGAGACTCCACCTCTCTGGGATGCTCTTTTTATACCCAATCATTTTACTGACCTGTTGCCAATTAACCAGATTACTTTTTTTTAGCATTACACAACTTTTTCAGTCTTTTGTTGTCCCTGTCCCAAGTTTTCTGAAACGTGTTGTTGACATCAAATTCAAAATGAGCATATATTTTTCAAAAAAACAATAAAATTTTTCAGTTTCAACATTTGATATGTTGTCTTCGTGCTATTTTCAGTGCAATATAGGGTTTCCATGATTTGCAAATTATCACATTCTGATTTTACTGATGTTTTACAGAGTGTCCCAACTTTTTTGGAATTGGGGTTGTAGATTTATAATGAAATATGTCTCTCACAGTATAAAATGTGTGGGATGTCTCTACAATGTGTGTGAGTGTGGATGTGTAGGCAACATACATAGCAGTCTGGAGCCTGGAGCAGTCTGGAGCATGGCCTGTACTCAAGGCTTGACATCTAGGTGAACTAACACTGCCTTTAAAGTAGCACCAGAGAGAAGGTATTTCAGACAGAAGTCAATTACAACCCCAATTCCAAAAAAAGTTGGGACTAAGTACAAATTGTAAATAAAAACGGAATGCAATAATTTACAAATCTCAAAAACTGATATTGTATTCACAATAGAACCTAGACAACATATCAAGTGTCAAAAGTGAGACATTTTGAAATTTCATGCCAAATATTGGCTCATTTGAAATTTCATGACAGCAACACATCTCAAAAAAGTTGGGACAGGGGCAATAAGAGGCTGGAAAAGTTAAAGGTACAAAAAAGGAACAGCTGGAGGACCAAATTGCAACTCATTAGGTCAATTGGCAATAGGTCATTTAACATGACTGGGTATAAAAAGAGCATCTTGGAGTGGCAGCAGCTCTCAGAAGTAAAGATGGGAAGAGGATCACCAATCCCCCTAATTCTGTGCTGACAAATAGTGGAGCAATATCAGAAAGGAGTTCGACAGTGTAAAATTGCAAAGAGTTTGAACATATCATCATCTACAGTGCATAATATCATCAAAAGATTCAAAGAATCTGGAAGAATCTCTGTGCGTAAGGGTCAAGGCCAGAAAACCATACTGGGTGCCCGTGATCTTCGGGCCCTTAGACGGCACTGCATCACATACAGGCATGCTTCTGTATTGGAAATCACAAAATGGGCTCAGGAATATTTCCAGAGAACATTATCTGTGAATACAATTCACCATGCCATCTGCTGTTGCCAGCTAAAAGTCTATAGTTCAAAGAAGAAGCCGTATCTAAACATGATCCAGAAGCGCAGATATCTTCTCTGGGCCAAGGCTCATTTAAAATGGACTGTGGCAAAGTGGAAAACTGTTCTGTGGTCAGACGAATCAAAATTTGAAGTTCTTTATGGAAATCAGGGACGCCGTGTCATTCGGACTAAAGAGGAGAAGGACGACCCAAGTTATCAGCGCTCAGTTCAGAAACCTGCATCTCTGATGGTATGGGGTTGCATTAGTGCGTGTGGCATGGGCAGCTTACACATCTGGAAAGACACCATCAATGCTGAAAGGTATATCCAGGTTCTAGAGCAACATATGCTCTCATCCAGATGACGTCTCTTTCAGGGAAGACCTTGCATTTTCCAACATGACAATGCCAAACCACATACTGCATCAATTACAGCATCATGGCTGCATAGAAGGGTCCGGGTACTGAACTGGCCAGCCTGCAGTCCAGATCTTTCACCCATAGAAAACATTTGGTGCATCATAAAACGGAAGATATGACAAAAAAGACCTAAGACAGTTGAGCAACTAGAATCCTACATTAGACAAGAATGGGTTAACATTCCTATCCCTAAACTTGAGCAACTTGTCTCCTCAGTCCCCAGACGTTTACAGACTGTTGTAAAGAGAAAAGGGGATGTCTCACAGTGGTAAACATGGCCTTGTCCCAACTTTTTTGAGACGTGTTGTTGTCATGAAATTTAAAATCACCTAGTTTTTCTCTTTAAATGATACATTTTCTCAGTTTAAACATTTGATGTGTCATCTATGTTCTATTCTGAATAAAATATGGAATTTTGAAACTTCCACATCATTGCATTCCGTTTTTATTTACAATTTGTACTTTGTCCCAACTTTTTTGGAATCATGGTTGTATTTCACATCGCTACACTGGGCCACAGAGTTCTCGGTCATCACAAGACAGTGGCAAATAGTTGCGCGAAGCACTGTTCAGTACCTGGAGGAATTGGATAGGATTTCAAACATTGGTGTAGAACTGGTTTGTTGGCAGACTCAGAACATGAGCAGACCATTTTTCTCCTCTGTGGGATTGTGGAGGAAGGAGCAGATTGTCATCATGCACCTGTTAGACCCATGCAATCTTCTGATTAGAAAACATGCATCCAAATCACTGGGAGAATTTTGAATGTTTGTTGAGGCACATGTGTGTGTCTGAGTGGGTGTGTCTGAGTGAGTGTGTGTGGGGGTGTGGGGGTGTGTGGGGGGGGTCATCCAAAAAAACTGTGACCAGGTCTACCAGTGAGAACGAAGGGTCTCACTCTGGCAGATTACATAACTCTGGCAGCCTCACACACACACACACACACACACACACACACACACACATGCTAAAACCACTCTGTATTAACAGTTTCCTTTAAGGATAAATTGCAAAAGCACATCAAACATCTTTCCGAAAGGAGACATGAGAAGTTATTTGTATATCAAGGAAGTTGGAAAAGGAACTAACCAAACAATTCACAAGATAAAAATCTGAATCAGACTGCCTGATCACGAATTGAGAGAGAGAGAGAGAGAGAGAGAGAGAGAGATTAATGATCGCTTCAGAGAATTTTCCTCTGAATTATACTCATATCATAGAAATCCAATTACCAACATGGAATACAGCCATTTTTTGGCAGTCTAAATTGAGTGAGACTTAAATGAAAAATGACCTTGATTCAGAATAAGATGCTATTCAGGCTTTTCCATCTGGCAAGGCCACAGGTCCTGATGGACTTGGCTACAAATTGTACAAAGCTCTCAGTAAAAGATTTTCTTTCCGTATGCTTAAAGTGGTGAATGGTTCAGTAAAAATAGGAGCCTGCATTGATTAATAGAGGCAGGTTGAGTATTTTTGAGTTACATTACACTGTATGGCAAGATGTTCCTTTATCTCCTTTTTCCTTTGATAGAGCTTGATCATGCTGTTGGGCCATTGACTATAGGGATCAGGAGACATTTACATATTCATGGAGAATGCTAAAAGCATAAAGGGACTTGGAAAGTCTTGTGAACCTATACCTATTTATACCATTGCGTGTTTGAATGCTGAAAACTGATTAGTCAGAAAATGTGTATTATTTTCACATAACAGCATAGGTAGTTCCACCTGTAATGAATGATAGGCTAATATTAATGCACTAGTTTGAATATATTATTGTTTCTATAGTAACAGCCCATACACAAGGACTTGTACAGCTAATAATAAATGGATTTATTGGATTGGGCAGCACAGTGGCATAGTGGTTTGCACTGTCGCCTCACAGCAAGAAGGTTCTGGGTTCGAGCCCAGCAGCCAATGGGGCCTTTCTGCATGGGTTTCCTCTGGCTGGTCCGGTTTCCCTCACAGTCCAAAGATATGCAGGTTAGGTTAACATGGGGCTGCCTTGGGCTGAAGTGCCCTTAAGCAAGGCACCTAATTCCTAATTGCTCTCCGGGTGCTGTAGCATAGCTGCTCACTGCTCTGGGTATATGTGTGTGTGTGTGTGTGTGTGTGTGTGTGTGTGTGTGTGTGTGTGTGTGTGTGTTAGAGAGAGAGAGAGTGTGATCAGATAGAGCAAGTGAGAGGTTGATGAGAGAATGGCTATTTATCACAGCTGTAATATATGTGAGAACAGGAACTTGTCTCTCAGACCTTCCACAGCATAAACTCTAACTAGAAACTGTTAAAATGCAGATGTTATTAATTAATAAATCAAACATTGTAATTGTTGGCAAATCACTGTGGTATAAGCAGAATGACACATTCTGCTTATACCACAGTTCTGCGAAAATAACGGTGTACTGTTATTTGAAACTCGGCTTGCACCTCATGCCGCATCACACCCCATAGAGTGCATTATTTTTATATAGGAGGATGGTCTGTCATGCTTTATTCCTTACATAGCCTACACTGAAGTTGTTTGTTTACAGCTTGCTTATTTAACTGCATTGATTCAATTAACATATTTATACCGTAAACAGTCAGGTAGAGCAAAAGTGAAGTCATGTCTGCAGTGAAACTATAGTGCTAGTACCTTGGGAGTTTTGAGATTCAGTTTAGTGGTTTGCTTTTAAGATACTAAGAAATTCCATATTACATTACATTACAGGCATTTCGCAGATGTTCTTATCCAGAGCAACCTGGGGAGCAGTTGGTGGTGAGGTGCCTTGCTCAAAGGCACTTCAGCCATTCTTGCTGGACCAGGGAATTGAACTGGTGACCTTTTGGTGCCAGCGTTGCTTCTCTGACCATTAGTCCATGGCTTCCCCATAAATTTGATAATAAATAAAATTGTAAAAAACAACAACAAAAAAACCCCACAACTTAATCTTTCATAATTGTTTGGAAACATATTAATTGAAATAAATTGTAATTAGTTTATTAATTAATTTTCATAAAATCTAAATTAGAGGTTCCATGCATGAATGTTCATTCACACACCAATATGATAATCAATTATTTGTTAGATAAGACTTTGTATATAAGACTAATGTACTGTCTAATGGTGTATAGGAGATATCTATATACTGTTATTTACCCAATGTAAAACCAAATTCAGCCTTTTCTGAGTACCCACGTGTACAGTAGGATGTGGCATTGGTGTGCGAAGACTTATCTTGTATACGAAGCTGTTCTACGAACACTTGGCAGAAAATGATTCAGTTTAAAAGTATTGCCCAGGCTTTATTACTGCAAAACCAAATTAGGGTAAAATCAATAGCTCTGTGTCTCCACAGTGTGACAGGTGCAATATAGCTGTAAGATTACTATCATACTTATTTTGCTTCTCCTGTGTGCTGTAAGACTATTAGTCTATCATGTTTTATCTTTTTTTCAAAAAGCTTTGAAGAAAAATACCAAGCCAAATAAATTTGCAGCAATTTTTGCACATAACATGGCAACCACACTTCTTTACAACAGACTGCAGGCTCAAATGGTGAGCATAAGTGTAGCCAAACTTATATTGCTTTTAAATAGGAAAATATCCAATGATTCTTTGCTCTAGTAAATGATCCAGTGAGACCATTTTTCACATCTTTTGAAAGAAGGATAGATCTACAACTTTCTCCATAGCTCCACTGAATTTTCTTACCAGTGTTAACTGGACAGTTCTGTGGAACAGTTAAATGCGTGAATGCCTTTTTTTCGACACAGATTTTCCTCCTCTTTGCATTAAAATTGCATGATAATTTTGAGTGCAATATAAAGAACAACGACAACAAAAAAAAAACATTTCTTATACTGTACACATGCATCAGCTGTTGAGCTGGCTGGTGTTAGCAACTCATGGTGATTGGTGCAGAGTGAAGCCAGGGCAGGAAGTCAAGCTGAACAAATGTATTACGCAAGTACTGCAAGTGTGTGTGTGTGTGTGTGGTGTGTGTGTGTGTGTGTGTGTGTGTGTGTGTGTGTGTGTGTACAACTCCAAATCAGAAAAAGTTGGGACAGTATGCGGACATTGAAATTAAAACTGAAAACAATTATTTGTAAATAATCTTTGGCCTGTATTTCACTCAAAACAATACAATAGTGCATTATTTGATGTCTTACTTCATGTGTTTGTTTGTTTGTTTGTTTGTTTGTTTCAAAATTAACACTTATTCTGAGTTTGATTCTTGTTTACATTTCCAAAATAGTTGGGACAGTAAAACATTTACCACTTTGTTGCCATCCCTTTTCACAACACTTAAAAGATGTTTAGGGACTGGAGACATCAAGTAATGAAGTGTTTCAGGTGTGACTTTGTCCCATTCTTCCTTGTCATATATGTATGCATGTGTGTGTGTGTGTCTATAAATTCAAAATTCACCACACATTCTTTATTGGGGACAGAGGGGACAGGCACCCTCTTCTTCCACAGCCATGTCTTTGTAATATGTGCAGAATGTGGTTTTGCACTGTCTTGTTGAAATATCCCTGGAAAAGATGTCATCTTGAAGACAGCATATGCTCCAAAATCTCAATGTATTTTTCTGCATTAATGCTGCCATCACAGAAGTGTAAGTTACTTTTGCCAAGGGCACTGACACAACCCCATACCATGACAGACCCTGGGTTTTGGACTTGTTGCTGGTAACAGTCTCAATGGTCCATTTCATATTTAGTCTGGAGAACACTGTGTCCATTTCTTCCAAAAAAGACATGGAATACAGGTTTGTCTGCCTACAATACACATTTCCATGTGATGGTCTATCCCAGATACCTACAAGCCCAATGAAGTCAACAGTGCATCTGGACACAGTTAACATAAGGCTTCCTTTTTGCACAGTAAAGTTTTAACTGGCATTTGTGGATGTGACTTCATATTGTACTGCTTGACAAAGGTTTGACAAAGTAATCCCGAGCCAATGTGGTTAGATCAGCTATAGATGAATGATGGTTCTTGATGCGGTTCTGTCTGAGGGATCAGAGATCACGGGTGTTCAGCTTAGGGTTGTGCTTTTGCCCTTTGTGCCCTGAAATTCCTCCAGATTCTTTGAATAGTTTCATGATCTTATGCACTGCAGAGGGTGAAATATCCAAATTCCTTCATATCTTTCTTTGAGAATCATTGTTTTTTAAACATTTCAATTATTTTCTCGTACATTTGACAAACTAAATTCTTGGCTCATCTTTGTTCCTCAAAGACTAGGTCTTTCCTGGGTACTGATTTTGTACTAAATCTTGATTACAATCACCTGTTGATATCTCCTGTTTCAAATCACATCATTATTTAATTGCTTTACCTCATTACTAGCCCTATAATGCTCTGTCCCAACTTTTGGAAAGTGTTGCAGGTCTGAAACATAGGAATGGATTTATATTAACAAATGAAATGAACTTGACCAGACAAAACATGAAATACTGTGCTTTGGGTTCATTCTGTCTGCAATGAAATACAAGTCAAAGTAGGCTTAGAAATCACCGTTTTCTTTTTTATTTGGATTTTCTGTCCCGTTCCAGCTTTTTTTGATTTGGCATCATATAGAGCATGATCCAGTTCAGAACAACTATCAAGCTGAATCCAGTTCACTGTAAGACATTAGAGATGGATGCAATGCAGGCAAACTTTAACAACAACAACAACAACAACAACAACAGGCAAACAATTTAATCACAAAACTAGGATATAGACAAAATCAGGCATGTATCAGATGATCAACCATCAGGGCAAACTCGGCAAAGCCAAGAGCAAAGAAATAGCAAGTAAAAAAATTCTAAACCAGAAAGCAAGCACTAGCACAAAGGCTTGGTATTGTCACAAGAATAAGCTTTGAGTGAGACTGTGGTGCTGAATGTGTGAGTGTTTGTGTTATTTATATCTATGTGACTGGGATCAGGTGTGTATAATTAGAAGTCTGGTGACCTTGAATAAGAACATGACTGTGGTTGATGGGAAATGGAGTTTGGTTTGGCTATGTTGTAAGGCTGGGAAGTTGAATTCATAGACAGAATCAGTACTTATTTGTAAAAGGTTCTATAAAACCTGATCTAGTTCAGATTAGATAAAGTCTGATCCAGTTCAATGTGGATTTATTAAGCCTTATCCACTTTAGTACAGCTATGATAGATAGATAGATAGATAGATAGATAGATAGATAGATAGATAGATAGATAGATAGATAGATAGATAGATAGCCAAAGGGAAATTGCAGTGTTGAAGCAGAAAATTCACAAAAATCACAAAACATACAAAACAAACAATGAGGTTGGTTAAAAAAGTATTTACAAATCTATACAAGTTACTTATACTACTATATAAGAAATGGATTAAAAATAGTAGAAAATCAAATAATAATAGAACAAAATAATAATAGAATACAAACTGTGCAATTAAAAAGTAGAATGTGCAAATTAAATGTACAATGTACAATGCCACTTAGAGAATAAGTCTCCTTTCCTGGCACAGAGGTGAGTCATTATATATTATTATTGCCGTGGGCAGTAAAGACTTCCTGTTGTGGTCCTTGTTACAGCAAAGTTGAAGGAGCCTCCGACTGAAAACACTCTGCTGTCTGACCAGTAGGTGATGCAGGGGATGTGAAATGTTGTCCATTATGTTGAGCAGTTTGTGCAGCATTCTCCTCTGAACAACAAACTCTAGGGGCTACAAAGTAGTCCCCAGCACCGAGCCAGCCTTCTTTACCAACTTCTTCAGTTTCTTAACATCACTGGCTCTGAGGCTGCTACCCAACATATGGCTGCAAAGGAAATTGTACTAGCAGCAACAGACTGGTAAAAGATGTGCACCGTCTTGTTGCACACACGAAAGGACCTTAGCTTCCTCAAGAAGTAGAATCTGCTCTGTCCCTTCCTGGAGACAGCCTCAGTGTTGCATTTCCAGTCCAGTCTGTTGTAAAGGTGAATGCTCAGATATCTGTATCCCTCCACCATCTCAACCTCTTCTCCTAAGATGAAGGTTATGTTCAACCTAGTCCTGGTTAAAGGACTGATCCAGATCTACAAACCCAGATCCAGTTAAGCATGGATCAATAAAACCAAATCCATTTCAGCATCAATCTATACAGCCTGATCCAGTTCAGCATGGATCTTTGAAGGCTGATGCAGTTTAGATTAGATTAGATTAGATTAGATTAGATAGAACTTTATTAATCCCTTTGGGAGGGTTCCCTCAGGAAAATTAAAATTCCAGCAGCATCATTACAGGATAAACAGAGAGTAGAAAATAGAGAAAACGTCTAGATAAATTAAATTAAGTATTTACACACACACACACACACATATATATATATATATATATATATATATATATATATATATATATATATATATATATATATATATATATATATATATAAAGTCCAGCAGGAGAGGTATTGCACATTTATATTGCACATTGTCCAGTATTGTTTTTTGTCAGACTAGGCTACTGCTCCTTCCTGTCCTCCTGTTACCCTTCCCCCCCCCCCCCCCCCCCCCCCCCCCCCAGAGAGGAGTTGTACAGTCTGATGGCATGAGGGACAAAGGAGTTTTTAAGTCTTTTAGTCCTGCACTTGGGAAGGAGCGTTCTGTCACTGAACAGGCTCCTCTGGTTGCTGATGATGGTGTGCAGAGGGTGACTGGCAAAGTCCATGATGCTCAGTAGTTTGTCCATAGTCCTCTTCTCTGCCACCATCACCAGAGAGTCCAGCTTCATGCCGACCACAGAGCCGGCCTGTCTGATCAGTTTGTCCAGCCTGGATGTGTCCTTCTTAGATGTGCTGCCCCCCCCAGCACACCACGGTGTAAAACAGGACACTGGCGACCACAGACTGATAGAACATCCACAGGAGTTTCCTGCAGATGTTAAAGGACCGCAGCCTCCTCAGGAAGTACAGCCTGCTCTGTCCCTTCCTGTACAAGTGGTTGGTGTTGCAAGTCCAGTCCAGCTTGCTGTCCAGCCACAGCCCGAGGTACTTGTGGGAATCCACAGCCTCCACCTTGACTCCCTCGATTAGATCTGGTCGTGACCTTGGTCTGGACCTCCCAAAGTCAATGACCAGCTCCTTGGTCTTCAAGGTGTTGAGCTGCAGATGGTTCCTGTTGCACCAAATGGCAAAGTCCCTTACCAGGCTCCTATACTCCTCCGCTCTGTCATCCGTGATACACCCCATGATGGCTGTGTCATCGGCGAACTTCTGAATGTGATACAGCTCCAAGTTGTAGCAGAAGTTGGTGGTGTACAGGGTGAAGAGAAGAGGGGCCAGCACCATGCCCTGGGGTGCTCCAGTGCTGCTCATCACAGTGTCAGATGTGATGTCCTTCAGCCTGACGTACCGCGGCCTGTCGGTGAGGTAGCTGGAGATCCAGGTGACCAAGCAGGGGTCCACTCGCATCCTGTTCAGTTTGTCCTGAAGCATAAGGGGCTGGATGATGTTGAAGGCACTCAGGAAGTCCAAGAAGAGGATCCTTACTATGCCATTTCCCTTATCCAGATGCGAGTGGGCTCAGTGTAGCAGGTAGAAGATGGCGTCTTCTACACCAACACCTGCCCGGTACGCAAACTGCAGACAGTCCTGGGCATGTTGCACCTGTGGTCTGAGGAGGCTGAGGAACAGCCGCTCCAACGTCTTCATCAGATGTGAAGTGAGTGCCACCACTCGGAAGTTGTTCACCTCGCTGGGCTGGTTCTTCTTGGGAACTGAAACGATGCATGATGTCTTCCAGAGGGTGGGCACTCTCCCCAGCTGCAGGCTGAGGTTGAAGATGCGTTGGAGTGGTTCACCCAGTTCAGTAGCACAGGTCTTCAGTAGTCGGGGACACACCTTGTCCGGGTCTGCTGCTTTCCTGGGGTGAAGCTTCCTCAGTTGACCTCTGACCTGGTCTGCAGTAATGCATGGAGGAGTCTGTGTTGAGGTGGGGGAGGAGGAGGGGGCTGCTGTGATGACTGGGAGGAGGTGTGTTGAGGGAAGAAGGAGAGATGGCTGCAGTGAGGGGGAGGGTGGGGGGGACGTGGGCTGGTTGAACTGGTTGAAGAAGTCATTCAGCTCATTCGCCCTCTCCACTGTCCCCTCAAGGACTCTGGTCTTTGTGTTGTGGCCTGTGATGGTTTTCACACCTTCTCAGACCTCCCTCATGCTGTTCTCCTTCAGCTTCTGCTCCACCTTTTTCCTGTAGCTGTCCTTAGCTTCCCTCATGCAACATTTAACCTCCTGCTGTGCTGCTTTCATTGCCTCCCTATCCCTGCTCCTAAAGGCGGCCTTCTTCCTGTTGAGGACAGCTTTGACTTCCTGTGTTACCCATGGCTTGTTATTAGGGTAACACCGTACAGTCTTAGCAGGGGAGACCACGTCTGCACAGAAGTTGAGGTAATCCGTCAGACAGTGTGTCAGCCCCTCTATGTCCTCACAGTGTGGGCTAAGCAGCACATCTCAATCCGTGGTGTCATAACAGTCTCTGAGGGCATCTTCCATTTCAGGGGACCACCTCCTGATGGAGCTAGTTGCTGCAGGCTGCCTTTGAACCAGGGGGGTGTACTTTGGCTGTAGACAAACCAGGTTGTGGTCAGACTTCCCTAGTGGGGGGAGGGGTGTGACTTTGTATGCATCCCTCACATTAGTATACAGCAAGTCAATTGTCCTGTTTTTCCTTGTTGGACAGTCCACAACCTGGTAAAAAGCAGCCAAAGTGGAGTCCAAAGTAGCGTGATTAAAGTCCCCAGAAATGATCATAAATGCCTCAGGGTGCTGTGTCTGCAGCCTTGCTGTGACAGAGTGAATCCTCTCACATGCAGCGGCTGCATCTGCCCTCAGAGGTATGTACACAGATGGTGATCACGTGACTGAACTCCCTCGGCAGATAATATTGGCTGCAGGCTAACAGCTAGCAGCTCTAAGTCTGGGCAATATAAGACTATCTTTACAGAGATATGTCCCGGGTTACACTGGTGGTTGTTCACGTAGATGATGAGTCCCCCACCTTTGCCTTTCCCGCATGCCTTAGTGTCTCTGTCGGCTCTCATAGTAGTGAATCCCCACAGGTCCACGTTAGCATCCAGTATGAGGTGTGTTAGCCATGTCTCCGTAAAGATAAACAAGCTGCTCTCACAGTAAATCCGCTGGTTGTTCAGTGCGGACAGCTCGTTGACCTTGTTCTGCAGCGAGTTCACATTCCCCATGATAACGGAGGGAATGGATGGTTTGCAGTGCCACTGGTTGTCCACTAGCCTCACCTTTAGCTTAGCCACGGCTTTGCAGCCCCTGGGTCTCCTCCTCAGCTCCGCCGGGATGGGGTGGCGTATCCTGGCTCATCCCATTGTTTTCAGGGCCAGCAGCTCCTCTCTCGAATAAGCAAGAAAACTGGCTGCTGGTTGCGTGTTAAAGTTAAAAATATCCATGTGATATGAAGAAAAACACTATGTCTTCGTAAGAAGAGCAGAAAAATAAAAAAGTGGGAAAAAAGAGGTTTAAAGAGCTAAAAACTACAGAGCTACTGGAGAGGCAGCCATCTCCCACAGTGCCACATGAATAGCATGGTATCTGTAAAGTCTTATCAATTTCAGAGTGGATCTGTAAGTTTGACTTGATCCAATTAATATGGGCGGCACAGTGGTGTAAGTGGTTAGCACTGTTGCCTCACAACAAGAAGGTTCTGGGTTCGAGCCCAGCGGCTGACTGGGGCCTTTCTGTGTGGAGTTTGCATGTTCTCCCTGTGTCTGTGTAGGTTTGCTCCAGTTTCCCCCACAGTCCAAAGACATGCAGTTAGTTTAACATGGGACGGCCTTGGGCTGAAGTGCCCAAGAGTGGCAGCGCGCATGTACACAGTGGCTTTGCTCTCCTACGATGAACTAAATTTCATTGTACATTTGTGCAATGACAATAAAGGTATTCTATTCTATGGATGTATACAGTTGAATCCAAACATGATTCAGGTTAGCACAGATCTATAAAGTGTGATCTGTTTGCAGGATTCCATAAAGTTCAGTTCATCATGGATCTGTAAGTTAAACGTCATTCAATTATGCTTGTGGCTCTGATTCACTTCAACACAACTCTATAAAGTATAAGCCAACATTGATCTATAAAGCATGATCCATTTCAGCATGGTTCCATAAAGCCTTATCCAGTTCAGTATGGATCTATAAAAACTGATCTAGTTTAGCAAAGCTTAATCCAATTCAGTGTGGACCTGTAAGTTAAAGGTGAAGCAGTTAATATGACACTATAGCAGCCTGACCCACTTCAACACAGCTATATTACCTTACGTTACATAGCATTTAGCAGACGCTCTAATCCAGAGCGACGTACAACAAGTGCAAAAGTCAGGTACAAGAAATGCTGAGCTTCTTGACAAAGTTCTAGTGCCAACTGAACAAGTGACAGAATAACACTAAGTGTAATATTCTGTTAATGTACCAACCATCAGCAAACAGCCAAGGAAAACAAAACAATCCAACCATAAAATGAGCTGATAAAGTACAACTACCGGTAAATAGAGAAAAATAAAACTAAAACTGGCTAAACCCAGGCTAGACAGTGCACAGCCTGGGTTGGTCAAGGCCATTATGCAATTACACAGTGGACAGGGAAACGGGAGAGGTGCAGCCTGAAGAGATGGGTCTTCAGTCTGTGCTTGAAAGTGGTCAGGGAGTCAGCAGTTCTGACTTCAGTGGGAAGGTCATTCCACCAACAGGGAGCCAGGACAGACAACTGTCTCGAGCAAGCTGGGCAGGAACGGAGAGGAGGAGGACCCAGATGACCAGTAGTAGCAGAACATAGGGATCTGGCTGGCATGTAGGGGCAGATCAGTCTGTGGAGGTATGCTGGACTGACTTGTCTTAAATTTGATGCAAGCTGCGACAGGTTGCCGGTGAAGGGCGACAAGCAGAGGGGTAATGTGGAAGGAACAAGGGAGATTGTAGACCAGGCAAGCTGCAGCATTCTGGATTAGCTGCAGGGGTCTGATGGCAGATGCTGGAAGGCCAGCAAGGAGAGAGTTGCAGTAGTCCAAGCAGGAGAGGATCAGTGCTTGGACCAGGAGCTGAGTAGAGTAGGTGGTGAGGAAGGGGCAGATCATTCAGCTGTTGTAAAGGAGAAATCTACATGTCTGGGTCACTGCAGTGATGTTTGCTGAGGAGGAGAGTCTGTCATTGAACACCACCCCTAGGTTTTTTGCACTGGTGAAGGTGACATAGACATTTCCCCCAGAGG
Source organism: Neoarius graeffei (assembly GCF_027579695.1). Classification (NCBI taxonomy): domain Eukaryota; kingdom Metazoa; phylum Chordata; class Actinopteri; order Siluriformes; family Ariidae; genus Neoarius; species Neoarius graeffei. Next base: position 75,525,776 of record NC_083569.1, on the reverse strand, counting down.
GATGATGAAGTCCGGGGGTGGAGAGGATGGAGCAGGAATGTAAATCACCTCCATCTTGCCTGGGTTGAGTTTTAGGTGATGGTTGTGTATCCAGCTGTGGAGCTATATAATGCCTGATCCAGTTCGGCACTGCTCTATAAGGACTGATCCAGCTTACATGGCTCTATAAATCCGGGTCCAATTCACTTCGCTTTGGAAAAACCTGATCCAGTTCATATTGGTTCCATAAAGCCTGATCCAGTTCACATGGCTTTGGAAAAGTCTGGTCTAGTTTATATGGCTATAAAGACTGATTCAGTTCACATGCTTCTATAAAGCCTGACCCAGATCTCATGAATTTGGAAAAGTCTGATCCAGGTTAGCAGGATACTGTAGGAACTGTAGGAATGAAAACCATTAGGGAAAAAAAAACCAAAAACAAACAAACAAAAAAATCCCCCAGATTTATTGTCATTGATAAATCACAGGATTGTTTTGTTATGTTCACCTTTGTGCCAAAGGAAAAAAATGTGACCACAGCACACTTTTAGAAAACTGTCTTGAAGTCAAACCTTACCCATAGGCCATAGGATATGTGGCGTAATGTGTGCATTGACAGGTTTAGTAAGCTCTATTAACTTCATCTTTGAAGTTCTTGGGAAAAATCCATGTCTCAGTTGAGCAGTACACAGTAAAGAGAAATAATAGAGAGAGCAGCTGAGAAAAAAGACTGTCAAGTGTTAAAAGGTGAAAGGAATAGCAAATGACAGTCGTCATGAAGGAAGCAGAGAAGAGGAGATAGGCAAGGCAAAACGAGTAGAGGAAGCAGGTCCAGTGGGAGGAGGGTGATTTGGCTGAAGAGTTTCAGCATTGGTGCACTACTCATTAAACGGGCCAAATCATGCATAACTATGCACACAACTTTGGCTTTGAATTGATTTTTTAAGGTAACTGGACTTGCCTCAGGCATATAATCCATTAAGAGAACAGAGAAAATTTCAGAGAAATAAAGAATGGGAGGAAAATAACCGATCCTCAGTTCACCTTCATACACTGAATGAGTATTGCCTGAAAGTTTAATTTTTTTGCATCATATTTGGGGGTGTGGGGGGTGTGGGGGTCTATCCTTCACCTTTTTTTAACTTCTTACAATGAATGTTGGTCTCATTCAGAGTTCAAACAGATTTGAATCTTTCACACACATTTTAAGGAATTAAAAGGGTTCAATCTCTCTCTCTCTCTCTCTCTCTCTCTCTCTCTCAGTCTCAGCAATCAGTTGACACTCATCACAGGAGATGTACATTTTTATGTGCAATATCTGAAATTGCCAAATAATAAAATGAATGTGATTTACCCATACAGGTACACTCAATACACACAGAACATGACAAGTATAGAACATACATTTTATAATATATTATAGATTAGAACAAACATTTGAAAGACACGTTTGAAAGAAAGTGTATTTCCAGCATCGAGCTGAAGAAAGGCACATTAAAATATAGTTGTTTATTTTCCTGCAGTGTTTTTGTACAGAAAAAAAAAATTGTACAGCATTTTTTTCACTGTGCACTGAAATAAGTACTGAATATTGTCTTGGGCTGCATGTTTATTAATATTTTGATTAATGTTCATCATTTAACTTGATGCTTATTCCTGCAGGGTTTGCTTTGTCTTTTTCACATCTTGTTTGCTTTGCCAAATGCTTAATAAAGCATTACACAACCATTTTTTTTTTTTTATTTCACCATCAACAGAAATTACAGCAAACATCTACTTGTGCTTAAGCAAGGGGGAAAACATGATTCCCTATCCACATTGTATTTTTAGTGTGTGTGCAGTGTGTATAGTAAGTGTGTGTTGTGGGGATTTCTTGAAAGTGGCCCCTGCAATGCATAGGCTCCCTACTCTACGCGTGATGTTTTTTTTTTTTTGCTTTTTTCCCACCCTGAATTTGAGGATGACAGCCTGTGCAGAACGGGGGCAGGAGGGACCTGGGGAAAGAAGGAGGAGGAGGAATCAGGGGGTGGGGTGGGGGTTCTTGTTTTTCAAGCCACTGAGGTTAATTCTTTATTCTTCCTTATCGATTTTTCTTCATCCCCGGAAGCCAAACAAGCTGTTGGAAACACAGACACTAAAGATAGTGTAAAGAGGGCAACAACACCAGTGCACAGCAATGACAAACCCACTTCCTACAAGCCAAAGAGAATATTCACAGATCTAATAGCACAATTCTTTGATCTTGCCAACAGTTTGTGTCTTTCTTGCACTTATTGTGTGTTTATGATGCCTTTTTTGTTTTCTTTTGTTTTTTCATCTTTCGCAAAAAGATAAAATCAATGACCTTTTGATGAATTGTCTTTTTTGCTCTTGCTTCTTTTCTTTTTTGATGTTTTTCTCTTAGTTTTTTCTTACCACAGTAATATTTTTTTGAATTTTCTCTTTTCTCTTTTCCCCCCCTCCTTTTTGTCTTAACCCTAGGTCCACTCACAAAAAAACACGATGAATCTACAATGAACCGGCCACGAGATGAAGGTATTTTTGTTGCATGTTTTTCCTTTTTTCTTGTATTTTTTAAGTCTTTTTTGGGTGGGGAGATAAAAGACAGCCTTCCTCGTTTGTCACGCGTAGGAGTGTTTGTATGTATATACATACATACATACATGCATACGTACGTACGTACATACATACATACATACGTACATATACATGTGTGTGTCTGTGTGAAACCTGAAAGCACTCTTGGATAACTTTGCTGAGTAGTTACAGGCCCACACTGCTGATCCTGTTGTTGCGAAAGTGTAGTTTTCTAAGATTATAAAATGAGCCTGAGCTGCTGAGAAAATCCGGCTGTATTACTATTAACAAAATAGGAAAGAAAGGCTTTGAAGCATAATGCTTCAACAGAGTTGTTAAAGCCATGATTTTACAGCTAAGCAACTGTTGCTGGTGTATAGAAGCGTTGTGTGCAGCTCAGTGAGATTATAATGGCTGAAATACCAGGCCGATTCTAATGAGGACAAATCAGTCGGCCTCTGTTCTGCACTCATAGTGTCCGTGGAGGAGCCTCTGGAGTGGCTTTAGCTGTGCTTGCAGTAAATACCACTCTGCAACTATCAGAAAATCACTCCTAGCATGGCTGGATGAAAAACATCAATGTGTATCAGCCTCCAAATGTGCACTCAGGCACACACACACACACACACACACACACACACACACACACACACACACACACACACACACAAAGTACAAACACATTCATGCCCAGCCTTTTAGTTTATTCATGTCTTATAACCCTTTTTTGTCTTTTTGGCCTTTGTCTTTGAGAAGGATGATGATGAGTTGTAATTCTGATACTGAGGAGGCCTTGCTGTTGAAATTCTTTGCCCTGTTCTTGTGTTTACAAAGAGACTCTTTTTCTCTCTTTGTCCTTTTCAGTCTTATTTTTTTCTTTTTGGATTTTCTTTTTACATGAAGACATCGACCCTGTTTGTAGCAAATGTGTTTTTTGTTTTATTTTTCTTCTTTATATACATTATTAACTAGTTTGGTCCTTGGGAGGACTGGACAGTGGGTATTAAAATGACATGTTTTCAAAATTGTATTATTAGTTAAATCTTATTACAGTCTCACATCCTTTTCGTGCCACATCTGTATAAAGCGAGGGAGAAATTTATGAAATTAAAAGATGATAGGTCTGTCTGTCAAGATCTGGTATTTAAAAGTATTCCGTTTGAGTGGCATAGTGGTAAGCCAGTACACTGAGATGTGTGTACGTTTGCATCAGCTTGTGAGAGAATGAATCACAGGGATAGTATGTCCACCTGAGCCCAGCTGATTATCCAGAGAAGAACTAACTATTTATACAAGCCCCTCCCTCTCTCTCTCTCTCTCTCTCTCCCCTTCACTCAAAGACTCTGTCTTTCTCTACCACCCCCCTCTATTTCTCTCATTTGGTCTCATATTATAGGGTGTGTGCTGTCTGCTGGGGCTGTCGATGTTAAACCTGTCACCCTGTCGAGCACATCATCGCTCCATCTTGCACATCTATATTTCACCCACCACACAGATGCTACAGCACCGGCAGCTTGTCTCACTGCCATTTTCATTTCTCCCAGGGTGGCTGAGGGATCTCTAACCACACCTCAAACAGTAGGACTGGGTGGAAAATGTAGGCTGGTTCCCTTCTTCAGTCTTCATTTTAGCTAAAAATAGTCTATTAGTAATCTTATCTCGACACAGCAGATGAAAAATAGAAATGTGTGATTAGGATTGTCAGATGGTAGATGAAACAGCATACCATTTAGTATGCATTATGCAGTGTTAATTACATTCTGTTCAGGATGGAGTACAGGATGGGTGAACGTACTAAATAACAATATCTAAACCATTTACTGCTGTTCATGGAAAAATCAAATCAGCGACTTTTTTTTCCAAGAATAATTTTGCTGTTCCCGGAAGTAATAGGACAGATAGCTACAGAAAAAAAAGAGTGAGAATAACAGCTGTATCCAACTGAACCCCCCTCCCCCCGTAATTTGTAAAATTAACATGTATTTGGCTAGTTTCTAAATCTGAGGCTTTTGTTTACATTTTCCAGCCCTTCAATTAGCCCTGCCTCTAGTTAAACAGATGGATTGTGGTTTGGAAGGAAGTTGAAATCTTGTCAATGTTTTAATTACAATTGCAATTTGGATTTCAGCCAATAGGGGTATCCCAAATAACCAAGTGTTTCTTTAAATATCACTTTGGTTGTGTGCAGTAATTGCTGAGAAATGAATATGTTGATCTAATTTGCAAATTGTTTTCACCAATTCAAGCCCATCTTGATCATAGCTTGAACAACCAGCATGATCACTCATTCAAAAGTGTCCTTGTAGAGTTTCCAGCGGAAAAAACAAAAAACAAAAACAACAACAACAAAAACATGTATATGCTGGTAATGCATGTATATTCTGTCATTAAATATAAAAGAACTTGACTTTACATTGTTTCATTCACTTTGAAGCAATATTATAGAAAAATGATTCATTCGATAATTAAAATGATTCATTGTTAGATGTCCCTGGCAGTTACAGTCTGCACATATGCCTACTTTATACATTCACTCATCCATCCCCACAGGGTACAGGATGTACAGTAATATTGTCCACTGTTATATTATTTACTGTAATATAGTGCATGTTGTCCAACTGTAGAACAGGCCAATGTGACTACCCTGGTAGGTGAGGTCAGGAATGTGGATATAGAAAGCAGGAGTTTAGAGAGTAGAGCTGCTTGGTTTTTATTTTTAATGACATTTTTCTGCACTGCTTACTATTCAATTTAATGGCACACTCAAAACCAAAGAAAAGTGCATGCAGCTTACTTCTGCATGACTCATTTCATATTCAAGTTCAAGTACAAGTTCAAAGTCTGGCTTTGCTCAACGTGGCTTTGTCTCTCTCTGGCACTTAACAGCCTACTGACAAAAAAGGGACATAAATAGCCCGTCATTAACCACACATAGGTGTACATCATCACTCATTACCTGCTTCTTTTTCAGACCCCTCCTTCCTTTCTGCCCACTTGATGCCCAGGCACTTCTCTATGATGAGTTTCCTGCTCATATATATGACAGTGTGCTCTCCCGCCTCCACCAGCTGGGACAGCATGTCCCCCAGCCCCCTGTCCAATGCACCAGTCTGCAAAATAAAGAGAAAGGGAAAGTCAGGAAAATGCAACAGCAGGTTCAGACAAATAACAGCTTTGAAGTTTATTTCAGTGTCTACCATCTTCACATTCATGTTATCACATTCTCATTTTTTAAAAATTTGATCTCACTTATATTTTATATCATATTACATTTGACAGCAAAGAAAAAAAAAGTTTGTTTCTTCAGTCTGCATTTTCTGTGCCCTGTATTTTGGGCTTCATGTCAATTACTTGTGTTTCAGCTATATGTAGGTATTTTACTAATTTTGATAGGCTGCCTGGAAAATCCATTAAAGTACCTGTGCAACCCAACTTTTGAGATAAATATTGCCATATCTTTTGAACTAAACTTTGAATAAAGCCCCTTGATATCACAATACTGTGTTGTTGTTTTTTTTTTGCTTTTGTCCTGAGTGTGCTATTAAATTGAAAAGAATAGTGCTGAAAAGCATGACTAAAAAAAATAAAATAAACACCATCACTCTATAAATCCCTGGTTCCTGCATTCCTGCACTTGAGGAAATATGGGTGACGTCAGTGTACAGTGATTGGTCCAGACTTAATAATAATAATAATAATAATAATAATAATAATAAAACACAGACAAATTGACCAACAGCGATGTCCAGGCTTTGAACGTTTATGCGATGGAGGAAATGCAATGTAATTTTTATGCACCTCAGTGAAATATTAAAAATCTTCATTAAATGAAATTAAATGGACATTTTTTTTCAGTTTTGTTTTTTAAAGATATCAAGTAAAAAAACGTGATAAAATAATAATCCACACTAACATGTTCGGTAAATGTATTTTAAGCAATCATGAACTATTTTCCACCACAAAATCACTCTTTATAATATAAAATAAATAATTTACTGTCAGCACGTAACACTTCCTGGGTGTATGCCCATTTTATAGCACAGTGGAATAATTCATTTCTATAGAAACATTTGACCGAAACATGACATGCAAAAGTGGAGAAGTTTAAATCCTAATGTTGCTAGTTTTCTGTTTTCTTGTAGTATTCTATATTGCCAAAGTATTGCTGCATGAATAGACCTAGTTTAATTACCACATTAATCACTTCAAACTTGGCTTAATTTAGCAACATACCTTCCATCTTCATTCTTCGGCAGTTTACGAAATGGGACATGATCTAGCACACCCTATCTTTTTGCATTTTATTACACCACAGTAGAGGTTCCCAAATGTTTTGGGGTAAATGACCCCAAATGGACATCATGATTTTTCTCCAAACCAAGGTCTTGACCACCATACATTTTTTTTTCTAGATTTCAAATTTATAATTTAGGACTACTGCTACATTTGAACATTTCATTATGTCAGTAACATATAACCCCAGATCAGAAAATGTTGGAATGGTATGTAAAATGCAAATTAAAAAAAGAAAGAAAGCAGTGATTTCTAAATTTACTTTGACTTTTTATTTCATTGCAGACAGTATGAACCCAAGATAGTTCATGTTTTGTCTGGTCAATTTCATTTCATTTGTTAATATACAGCCATTCTTGCATTTCAGACCTGCAACACATTCCCAAAAAAAGTTGGGACGGCAGCAGTTTAGGACCAGTAATGAGGTAAAACAATTAAATAATGATGTGATTTGAAACAGGTGATGTTAACAGGTGACTGTAGTCATGATTTGGTACAAAATCAGTATCTGGGAAAGGCCTAGTCTTTGAAGAGCAAAGATGGACAGAGGATCTCCAGTTTGTCAACAAATGCATGAGAAAATTTTTGAAATGTTTAAAAACAATGTTCCTCAAAGAAAGATATAAAAGGATTTAGATATTTCACCCTCTACGTTGAATAATATCCTTAAATGATTCAAGGAATCTGGGTGAATTTCGGTGCATAAAGGGCAAGGGCACAAGCCCAAGTTGAACACCCATGATATTGAATCCCTCAGCTAGCACTGCATCAAGAACCATCACTCATCTATAGCTGATATACTGACATGGGCTCGGGATTACTCTGGTAAACCTTTGTCAAGTGCTACAATATAGAGTTACATCCACAAAAACCAGTTAAAACATTACTGTGCAAAAAGGAAGCCTTATGTTAACTGTGTCCAGATGCACTGTTGACTTCTCTGGGCTCGTAGGCATCTGGGATGGACCATCATACGATGAAAATGGCATTTTCCATACCATCCCAACTTTTTATTTATTTGGGGTTGTAAGTTTTAAATAGCTAATAATTAAATATCAATGTTTCTATTGAATATACATCTGATTGTTGGACATGTGACACCAGCAGTCTGAGAAAACAAATCTCACAGTAGGGTATGTTGGAGCTACCAGTTGCACATTTTTATTGTTATTATATCTGTTTATATAATTTTAACATTTTTAGGAATACACTATCTCACAAAAATCAGTTATATAGTGGCTTTCCTGGTCCTTTTATATCTCCTATGTGTTTCAGAAATACTTCTGCTTTGTAAAGATGTATGATGGGTCATACTTGTGTTCAAATTTTAAGAACTAGTAGTACCGGTAATTTGACAGGCACATAGACCCCAAAATGATAAATTTGTATGTAATCTGTGGACTATGCTATTAAATAGTTCCAAAGTTATCATTGAGAATGGAGATAGCTTCCTTAAATATCTGATATAATGTGATGGGTTACACTGAAAGTGATAATAGCTCATAATAATGACAGATTGCTTCTTAGCAAGTCTTTCAATATTGGTAATATTTTTTTTCCATACCGTCGTGTCTGTCTGTAACATGATACACAGCTCCTCACTAGTGTATGCAGTTGTAATGGTGACTTGATGGTAGAAAGAGCGAATGATAATCTACTTGTATAAATAGTATCATTAGCAAAATCTGATTGATACGGTTGCCATAAAGTTCTTACTGTTTCCATCCCACAGAATGTCTGTCTGTCATGGACATTCAATTCCTTTACCTACTATAGAATCATCTCCTTACCAGAAAGTATTTGATTAAGTTATTGTGCTACAGGATCACTGTAGCCTGAATAAAGTATTTCACTTCTACAGATAAGAGCTTAAATTCCACAGTTCATGCAATTATAAACCTGCTTCTCAAAAAGGAATTGTATACATTCAGCCCAATTTGTCAAGGTGTTAAACAAGCTAGCAACTAAACACTGACCAAATGATTTCCTTGATCCTAAACAAGCTAAAATCATATGCTGGAGTCAAATGATAGGGGAATGATAATTATTCTGACATAGAATGCAATTTTACAGCCATTTTAATCAAAGGCTACTGATATCAGTGGCGGCTGGTAGTCTTTCAAACAGGGGAGGCTGGTCGGTTACGATATTTCCAGATTTTAAAAGAAAAATGAAAAACACATCAATTTTGCCCATACTCATGCCTCTGATATGGCTGATTGTTGGCAGGGTCACAAACTGTGAAATAACAGGTTCTTCTAGCCCATTAGCCTACTGTCCAATATACATGATGGTGGTGTTGGGGGGGGGATATTTTAACATTTTATATTTTAAAATTGTGGCATGTGGCATGTTGTTTAAAAATTGATCATTATTGAAAGCAGCTCTTTGTCAGGAACCTCAGCAGTAACAGCAGAGTGTTCTGGAATAGGCACAAGCACTGGCCTTGGGGAGCCAAACATAGAGCTGGGTGCCACACATTTCATTCAATGACACTTTCCCTATATTTTACTTATTTTGACTGAGAAATGTTTTATTGACAATTTTGATAAGCCTTCACTTTTAATCCAGGTCTGTAGTGTGAAATGTTCTCGGCTGTGTTTTTGTTTAAAAATGTTTTCCAAATTGTAGCTGTGTTTAATTCATATCCAGAAAAATATATATTCCAATATAATATACTCAGCATAAACATTTTAAATAGATTCTATATTTTTGGTCCATCCATGACATATTACTAAAGTAGCCTATTTACTGTTGTTGATGTGGGTCACTTGCTGTTAGCCAATTCACTTTCTCGTACCAGGAGAGCTGAAAGGAACGAGTATTATTCCCTACCTTTTTCACCAAGTCAATTTGAGGCGTTGGTCTACCCTGCTCTTTAATTTTAATTTTTTCCTCGAAAGGAAGACTGGCAAATGGCTTCACCAAAATTAAATCAGCAATGCTTGGCATCCATGCGCAGCTTTCTTGCTAGCTGACTAGCCCCCTCAAGTTCAAGTTCAGTCACTCAAATAAACGAAATTTCTGGAACTAAGATAGCAAACTTGACAACACTATATTTACACTTTATTTACAATGAAAATATATACAAACTAAAAAAGCTGGTAGAAACCGTATGTAATGAATGAAATCGAAATGTAAGCCGATCTCTTACAATACACCACAGCACTTGCGAATCCGCATGGGACTGAACTGAAATTCACCGCTGCCTGTCTATATTTGAAACGAGCTCTCAATCAAAGAAAATATCCGGCCGCTTTCACCAATCACCAATTTCCTCGTGGAAAGCTTTGCCATGTCCCTCCCACTGTGAGGCTGGGAATCCGTGGGGTGGGCGTTTTCGCAGTATTTGTCCAATAACCATCTTGCATTTTGATATTGAAAAGCGCATAGCTCCCAAATGCCATTGAAGTCCACTGAGGCTAGGAGTCCGTGGGGCGGGCGTTTTCGCAGTATTTGTCCAATAACCGTCTTGAATTTTGATATTGAAAAGCGCATAGCTCCCAAATGCCATTGAAGTCCACTGAGGCTGGGAGTCCGTGGGACTCCATGGGCGGGCATTTTTGCAGTATTTGTCCAATAATCATCTTGCATTTTGATATTGAAAAGCGCATAGCTCCCAAATGCCATTGAAGTCCACTGAGGCTGGGCTGCATCGCATTGTCACGAGGGGGAAAAACTCACGCACACATTAGGCAAACTGGGGAAAGTTATAACGGAATGATTTCGCACTGTAGTTGGGTTGAGCACATATATTTCTATGATTCTGGATCTGAAATAGCAATGTTATAAGGTCGGCTATAACATAAGCCTAGCGCAATTCATCCTACACGATGTTCATCATTTTTAGAGGAGGCTGAGCCTCCCTCATTGTCTTAGAGCAATCGCCCGTGACTGATATATACTGCATCAGGAGAAAGATTGCTTTCCCACTTATATTTTTCATTTCCTTTAGGTTTATACTTTCAGAAAATACATTAATACAAGTGTGGGGCAATTTATTTTTCAACAGTGGTGTTATACTGTTGATTCCAAACATTATGAACATGCTCAGTCCTGATCAATGGCAGAAGCAGGACATTTACTTCTTTAACCAATGCTGTGGTCCTTCCCTATTTTTATTATGTTTTGAACTATAGAATAGCCCATGTTAATATTGTACAGTAGTATAGGGCTCAAGTTGTTTCTTTTATGCAATATAGCACTACTAATGGCACTTCTATGAAAGATGGTGTTTTCTTTTGCTTGAACACGTACACTACTCTCATTAGGAAGTGTGTGTAAGTATATGTGTCTCATGCACATGTGGTGTTTAATGAGGAATCTGTACCATTATAGAGAGATCAGTCATATTGTAGATGTTTCATGTTCCATTTCCTTCTCCTACCCTAACCCTGTTTGATAACTGATGTGTGTTGACTGTAAATATCCACAAATAACAATCTAGAGAAAGGATACATAAATACAATTTGTAAAGGTAATCTGTCTGTTTTACAGTTCTTCAGTGTAATTTTAATGTTACATGTATAAACATGACTATGAAGTACAGATATCTTCCTTGCCTGCTTATTGGTTATGTTAGTGAGACAGCTTCTCTGCTCAGCTGCACATAATGCTTCCCAGGTTCGACAAGTGCACTTTAATTGTACCTAAAGTTTACTGACACTTCCTATTGATGATGCATATTAGTGATACTTTATGTTTAACGGAAACTAGCAAGTTAGCATGTCTTACTGTGTTTATGTTGTGCACAATTAAACAGCCTGTAGCTCTTTGGCTCATGATGATTCTAGCATGCTAACTATAAAGCAACCAGTTTAATAATGCAATGCTGGTATGTGGCGTGAGGTATGTAGCACTTATATTTATGCACTAAAGACACTTTAAGATAGTGTACTATGTTATTTGGATGTATTTGAAAGCTATACGACTAATTACTATGAAAGCCTAATGTCATGTCTGCACCTACTCGCACTCAGGGCTCCACTTCCTAGAGTTCGTATTGGCCTTCAAATATGGCCACTGTGGACTACAACAACCATCCTGCACCACACCAGTCTCAGTCTCCAGAATACTGATTATCACACACAGCTGTTCCTGATCACAGCCTCATCTCTGCTCTATATATAAGGACTCTCAGTTCTCAGTAACTTTGCAAAGTAAACACTCAGTGTTCCCTTGCGTGACTTTACTAAGCCTTATTGTTTGTGCTGATTTTCTGGTTGTTGACCTAGTTTGTACTTTGATTTTTGCTGTCTGTCTCTACTGCTGATATCTTGTTTGTGCCTCACCTGACCATTGCCTGTTTGTTGACTCTGCCTTCACTTTCCGATTTGAATTTCTCTGTCAGCTTTGCCTTTAATAAACTCTCTGTCACTTTAACATCTGTCTGTCATCTGCATTCCTGACAAATTACTTCACTGTCACTATGGATGTAGTGGAAGACCGCAGGCATGCTGCTTTATCTGCACAGTGGTGTCTCCTGGAAGAACAGCAACAACATGTTTGTGAAATGGATGCTGACATTACCCAACTCACCGCTGCTATTTCACAGGGACTCCTAGCATGCCTTGTGCTGGTTATGAGCTCCAGCATGCTTATTCCATGTCCTGAAAAGTCCTCAGAAGAAGTACTTGAGTGCAAGGGATTCCTCCTACTATGTCCCCTATTTTTCACTGCCCAAATAGGGACCGATGAGCAGCAGAAAATAGCCCAGTTCATTAATCTGCTCACTGGGAAAGTGCTCAAGTGGGCAACCACTCTGTGGGAGAAGTTCAGTGAACAGTTGCTCGGTGTCAAGCAGGGGAGGAGATGAGTTGCAGCATATGCATTGGCGTTCCATACACTCAGAAGCAGATGGAACAAGACAGCTTTCAAGGCAGCATTTTATCAAGGTCTTGATCTTAGACTTCTCACTGAACTAGCCTGTTGAGATGAACAGGCCTCCTTGGACTCTCTTATCAACATGTACAGCTGACTTGACAATTTGCTCTGAAACTGATTGTCTTTGCATTGCCCCATGTCTCACCCATCTGATGCTGAGGTCTGCAAACCCATGGAAGTCTCCTACACCAGAGTAGCTCACTTAGAATGTGAGTAAAAGCACAAAGAGGGGCTCTGCTTCCATCTAAACCTCTCTCATTCAAGTCATTTAAGCTTCATGTACAGATAAGGCTCTCAGAATCAGTCCATGTTCTCTATGCCCTGATAGATTCTGGAGCAGTGGGAAATTTCATGGATAGTGAGATCATGCAGAGACACCAAGTGCCCACACAAGTACTCTAAAAGCCCTTAAGCATCAGGGCCATTGATGGTAGGCCAATGGAGAGGGGTTCATCATGAGACACACTAAACCCCTCAGGTTTAGTGGCAGGACAGAGAGATTCTACAGTGGCCCACATCTTGCATGCAACATTTTCTCCCTAAGCTCACAGTTGCTTCCACCACCATGGCAAGCCCTGAAGTCACCATCATGGCCCACATTCCAGTATGTTACTGGGCACACATGGAGGTCTTTAGCAAGGGTAAAACCAGTGGGCTCCCTCCTCATTGTCCATACAACGGTGTGATAGAGCTCCTTTCTGGCACTATGCCTCCCTGTTGCTGTATCTACCTTCTCGCTATCTCTGAGTAAAAGGCTGTGGAGAACTATGTACAGGAGGCTCTACAACAGGGGTACATTTGTCCTTTCATGTCACCTGTATCTGCTGGCTTCTTCTTGATGGAGAAGAAGGAAAGGGCCTCAAGCCATGTATTGGCTACTGCATGCTGAATGAGATCACTGTGAAATATCCCTACCCCTTGCCGTTAGTTCCATTAGCCCTGGAACAACTCTGGCCAACTAGGTGTTCACAAAACTGGACCTTCATAGTGCCTATAACTTGGTGCGCATCCATGAGGGTGATGAGTGGAAGACAGCGTTTAGCACTACCTCTGGCCACTATGAGTACTGTGTCATGCCATATGCACAAGCTTGCATGCCAAGTGTCTCCCAGTGCTTGATAAATGATGTACTGAGGGACATGCTCAGAAAGTTTATCACATACATTGAGAATATCCTCATCTACTCTCCTGACAGAGGAGGGCATGAAGCCCATGTCAACAAAGTCCTAGCTAGACTACTAGACAACCACCTGTTTGTGAAAGTGGAGACATGTGAGTTTTACATAATTCAGACCTCCTTCCTGGGCTATATTGTCAGTGTAAAGAGAATAACCATGGATCAGGAGAAAGTTGTTGCAGTTACCATATGGCCCACTCCCATAACTGTCAAGGAGCTCCAATGTTTCCTGGGATTCGCCAACTTCTACCAGTGATTCATCAGGGCTTTCAGCTCAATTGCCACCCTACTCACCGCCCTGCTGAAAAAGGAGACCAAGCAACTTCAGTGTAACCTTGAGGCAGAGAAAACCTTTGCTCTACTCAAGACAGCCTTCATGTCTCCTCCTATCCTCAAACACCCTGATCCAATGAAACAATTAATTTTTGAAATGGATGCCTCTGAGTCTCAGGTTAGATCAGTGGTCTCACAAGATTTCAGCAAGAAGCCCAAGTTGTACTCAATGGCATTCTTCTCAAAGAAACTCACCCCATGGAATGAAACTGACATTGGTAACTGGGAGCTACTGGCCATATAATTTGTGCTGGAGGAGTTGCAGCACTGGCTGAAGGAGCAACATACCCTTTCACTATATACACTGACCACAAAAACCTGGAGTATCTCAAGTGTGCCAAAAGGTTGAACCCCTGTCAAGCTCACTGGGCCCTGTTCTTAAACTGTTTTCAATTCACTATAGCCTACAGGCCTGGTTCCATAAACAATAAAGCTGATTCTCTGTCTTATATCTACCCCACTTCAGTGCTAGCCCAGGATGCAGAACCCATTATCCTTCCTGCATGTTTTATCAACACCCTCACCTGGGAAATAGAGAGCTTGCCCAGACCCTGCCATATCACATTCCTGACATCTGCCCCACCAATTTGTCCATGCCTCCAAGATCGGCTGATCACTTGGGCACATGCTACTCCTGCAACTTGGCATCTGGGCAGCCAATGCACTTATTAGCTGCTGAAAACAAAGTACTGGTGGCTGAACACTGAATCAGTGTAACTTCTCATGGTCCATATGTGCACAGGCTAAAGTACCCAGGCGCTGCCAGTAGTCAAACTCATGCCATTACCCACACCTCAACAACTCTGGTCTCACATTGCCATCAACTTAATCACAGATCTTCCTATGTCCCAGAACAACACAGTTATCATGGTTATCATCGATTGCTTCTCCAAATTGTTGTGACTCATCCCTGTACCCGACCTCCCCACAGCACTAGAAACAACAGAATTAATCCTCTGCCATGTCTTCCGGTACGGTGGCATCCATGAAGACATAGTTAGTAATCGGAGCCCCTGGGTCATGATGTGAGTCTGGGCCAGGTTCATGGATAAATGGGGGTTTCAGTGATCTTCACTTCTGGCTACCACCCACAATCCAATGGCCAAGTGGAAAGGGCCAATCAGGAGATTGGATGCTCCATTGGGGTGTTCTGGATGAAGAATCAGAGGGACTGGGTGCAGTTCCCACCATGGGCCGAGTATGCACAAAACTTCTTGCAACACTCTGCTACTGAGCTCAGACCCTTCCAGTGTGTACTCAGTTACCAACCTCTCCTGTTTCCATGGGATGGTTCTCCCACCAGTGTTCCCACAGTCAATGACTGATTCAATCACAGTAAACAGGTTTGGGAGAGTGTCCACCAGTGCTTGGAGCAAGTGGCTCAGAGGTACAAGCACTTTGCTGACATCCACAGAGGGGGAACCCCCCCAATATAACCCAGGTGACAGGGTGTGGCTGTCTACCAAAGACATCAGGAACCCTCAAATCTGCAAAAAAAAAAAACAACTGTGCAACATACAGTGGCCTTTTCAAGATTCTGTAACAAATGTTGCTACAAGTTAGACTTGCCCCAACACAGCAAACTCTCATCAACCTTCCACATGTCATGCCTGAAACCTGCCATTCCTCAACCCTTGGTCATCAATATCACCTCCACTTCAGACCCCTGCACCACTCACCCTGAATGGACAACCTGCCTACATAGTTCACAACATCCTCAACTCTTGCCATAAAAGGGGCAACCTGGAATACCTGGTAGAGTTGGAAGGGCTACAGCCCCAAGGAGCATGGTTGGGTCTTAGCGAAGGACATCAGAGACCCACTTCTCCATCATGGCTTCCATGCTAAGCACCCTGATAAACCAGGTCCTCACCCCCAGGGCCGCACAAAAAAAGTATCACTCCCAGAGTGAGCTCCGTGGGCTGGTTCTGTCTTTTCTCCATCTGCTCACACTCAAGACTCCACTTCCCAGAGTTCGCAGCAGCCTTCAAATATGGCTGCTGTGGACTACACCATCCATCCTGCACCGCACCACTCTCAGTCTCAGGAATACTGATTATCACACACACTTGTTCCTGATCACAGCCTCATCTCCACTCTACATACACTGCAACCCCACTATGACAAACTCTTACTATGAACTTTTGCATATAAACAAATTAAGTTCGTGTCCCCTGCTTTTAGTGACAGTGAGTCAGATTCTTCAAAAAAAAAAAAAAATCGCTGCGTCACATCCACGCACAATGGTGCTCAGAACGTGCAATGCTTGTGTGCATCACCATTAGGACTAATTATGATGCACCTATTCCGGATTAAAGCAGAATTACAGCATGCATTTATAAGGACTCTTTAACGCTACAGTCACACTACAACTCGCGATGCTTTGCGATGGGTTATCAATGAAAATGAAGTGTTTTGGTGATGATGCATAGCGATATACAGGTGAGCTAAAAGTTGTGGTCACACAGCAGGTGAACACTCGAATGTCATGCCTTCGTGTGCTCGAGTGGCCACACTTGTTCACAGGACTGAGTCATTATGGGAAACACCTGATGCTGATTTGAGTGGAATCAGCATGCACATGTAAAGACACTGTTTTCACAAAGGCTTTGTGAAGTATTATCATTATCACTGTCATGTTTGTTTCGACCCATGTTTATGACTGGTTAAATACTCTGCTTTATGACACTGCTTTCTATTTTACTTTTGGTTTCATTTTTGTTTTGTTATTGTAACTATCATGCCTGCTAATAAACACACTTCCTGCACTTAGATCCACCTACCACTGCATACCTGACAGAATATTTGCAAAATCTCTGAAAACAGCATCCTTATATGCGCGTGCTGATTACACTCAAATCAGCATCAGGTGTTTCCTCTAATGACTGGGTCCCAAGAGCTCGCACAACACGCTCTGAAGGATCCCTGAATATAAATGCTCTTTGTAAGTCTTGGGGAAGGTTAGGCTATGCCAAGCCGCTGTGGTGATGAGACTCCTGCGAGCATCAGGGATATGGATTCAAGACAAATACATCTCAAGAGGCTTGACGGAGGTTCCCTGAGCTTCAGGAAATATTCCCAAACCCATCTGTGAGTATTTGCTGCTTAGTTTGCCGACAAAAACATCACCACTAAATTTCAATAAATGCATTAAAATTTTTTGCAACATTTTTGGCGACTCATGAGGTGGAGACATACCAAAAAAACAACTTGTGAAGTTTAGAGAACATTTGTCATGCATTGCATGATTGGTGACGATGCTATCAATTTTTCATCAAGTATTTGCAAATCCATCACGAGCTGTAGTGTGACCAGGGCCTAAAAGCATAGACTTGGCAAAGTATACGTGTTGAACCTAGTGTCTCATGTTACCAAGCCTTGTATCTGTATATTGCCTTTCTGGTTTTGACTTTGTTTTGTGTGTTTGGACTGCCTTTCATCTTTGCCTCTGTCATTCTGTTTGTACCTTGCTTGACCACTGCCCATTTCACGACCCTGCCTTTGTCTTACATGTTTTAACTGTTTGCCTGCTTGTTTGTCAATAAACACTCTTCCTGCAACAACATCCTTCATTCACCTGCTTACTGTACATGACACACTGAGCCATGTGTTCCTTTTCCCACCAGAGGCAAACAATAAGTAATTAAGTCTGCAGGTCAAGTTAACAATACATGTTAATGGCATAAAACAAAGGCTTAACTAGCCAAACTTAGGTGTCAATCACTAACAATGATCAAGAATGGTGATAAAAGGACCAATAAAAGGATGAAATGACTACTGATACTGCTAAATTTAACACCTAGTTAAAGTGTACCGGCAGTGTTTTTATACCCTTGCCCAGCCATGCAGCACGATACAAATGACATCATTGGTGATTTGCAACACATGAACAACCCCCCCCCCCCCCCCCCCATCTGTCCCTCTGAGTTACATGTTGATCTGGGATTGGGATGCTGGCCTCTTCTGCCCCTCGGACCTGCTTGGTCCATCCTGGTGCCCTGTGTCTGGTCGGAGTTTTATCGCCCCACTCCTGTGAAGGACGGCCCCATGAGGACAGTTGAGGGTTATACCTGTTAAAACTGTTAATATTATAGTCAGGCTGTCTGTTGTTGCCCAAATGAGGATGGGTTCCCTTTTGAGTCTGGTTCCTCTCGAGGTTTCTTCCTCATGTCGTCTGAGGGAGTTTTTCCTTGCCACCGTCGCCACAGGCTTGCTCATTGGGGATAGATTAGGGATAAAATTAGCTCATGTTTTAAGTCGTTCAAATTCTGTAAAGCTGCTTTGCGACAATGTTTATTGTTAAAAGCGCTGTACAAATAAACTTGATTTGATTTGAACAAACTAAATGGTGAAGATTTAGAAAACATAGTGTGTCAGTGGGTGGACATTAACGATACACCTGCAACCTCCATCATTCCCATAACAGACAAAGAAATCTTCGCTTCCATTCATGATCCTTTAAATCAGTCAATAAACTGCAATAGTGACTTGGAAGGGAAAATTCCTGATGAGAATGTGCCCAAATTTGTATATAATGTAAATATTTGATGTGACAAGTGGGTCCATTTCAGTATTACCAACTTTTCGGTATAACAAACTATTTTGATATCCCTGAAGGAGTTTGTCATAGTGGGGATGCAGTGTATAAGGACTCTCAGTTCACAGTAACCTTGTGAAGTAGCCGCTCAGTGTTCTATTGCCTGACTTTACCAAGCTTTATTGTTCATGCTGAATTTATGCTTATTGATCTAGTTTGTACTTTGGTTTTTGCTCTCCATCTATATCATGTTTGTGCCTTTGCCTGACCATTGCCTGTTTGTTGATTCTGCCTTTGCTTTATAATTTGGATTTGTCTGCCAGCTTTGCCTTTAATAAACTCTCTGCCACTTTTACATCCGTCTGTCACCTACATTCTTTGACACCTAAATATTATCAGTTGTGTCCAGAAACCTGAGTTAGACTATAATGATGACATTTAACATGAGATGCATATAAGCACCTTGTTAATCATTGTTTTAAAGATCTAAATGCAATACTGTATGTTAAATTTCCTGTATTGTAGCTAAATATTGTATTTTGTTGCAGAGTATATTATTTTGTGGAACAAATCTTTGTTTATGATGCAACATGTATTATCTCTGTTCTGTGTATTTCATTTTTTCAGTTTTCATGGTGTTCATTAACTCATTGTCAGGAAAGGAAAGAAATAAACCTTAGGGACCTGTCCGAAACTCTCTGCAATTCATTTTTGTTGATACCAAGAGCTACTCCACTGACTGTTTGCTTCAATTAAAATTAGTATCCCGTCCACCATATTTTCAGCATTCTAATTTATTTGGTATGTTTAAAGGTTTTGTGTAAGAATTCTGGGTGGCCATTTCTGATTATTTCAGCTGACTAGTTTGTATTTATTACAGAGGGATAGATACAGTGTGATCTAATGTTACATGCCATAATATCATCCTATCATGCTATAATGATATTAAGTTCAATAGCCACATTAGTAAAGAAACATGGGGACTGGATGACAGGACCATCAGGGAGGGCAAAAAAAGGGATAATGTAAGCAAAGAATGGGTTAAGCTGTTGAAAGAGCAATCAGTTAGTCTATGGCGTGTGTGTGTGCGCGTGTGCGTGTATGCAGGGTAATCAGCAGGGCTGTCAACTCCTGGCTACATCTGCACCAGCTACAGGGCTGTCAACATCTTCTCTGCTGTCCACATCTCACACACACACACACACACACACACACACACACACACACACACACACACACCAGCTAAAAGCTGACAGACCCTATTTCACACGAAGAGAACAGAGAATCAGAGAAAGTGAGGGACAGAGAGAGAGAGCAAATATATGAGGATCAGACATGGGGGAGGAGATGGATACATACAGAGAGAGATAATTGCTGAGCAGACATTAATCAAACCTTAATGAGACTGGAATTTAATGGACTGCATTAAATTAATTAAAGCACTTTTTAATCTTACCAGAAACTGGGCTTGGGTTTATAAATGAACCTTGAAGTGATATTAAAATAGTATACATTGTTCGTTTAAAGCAGTATATTCAAACATAGATACAGAATGTATTAAAATGTGGCGGCATAGTGGTGTAGTGTTTAGCACTGTCGCCTCACAGCAAGAAGGTCCTGGGTTCGATCCCAGCGGCCAGCGAGGGCCTTTCTGTGTGGAGTTTGCATGTTCTCCCCATGTCCGTGTGGATTTTCTCCAGGTGCTCCAGTTTCCCCCACAATCCAAAGGCATGCAGGTTAGGCTAATTGATGGCTCTAAATTGACTGTAGGTGTGAGTGTGAATGGTTGTCTGTGTCTATGTGTTAGCCCTGCGATGACCTGGTGACTTGTCCAGGGTGTACCCCGCCTCTTGCCCATAGTCAGCTAGGATAGGCTCCAGCTTGGCTGCGACCCTGTAGGACAGGATAAGTGGCTACAGATAATGGAGGGATGTATTAAAATGTGTGTCTAATAGATTCTTAGAGCCTTTTTAGACAGTCTTTATTCACTTCATTTTCACTAGTCTGTTTTCATCTACATCTGCTTTGAGAACGCTGCTTCTCCCCTCTAATATGAATTGAAATAAGTTGAGATTTTTCAAAAAGAATGAGAAATGAGATGTTAAGAAATTGTGAAACATAAACTCAAATCCAGTTCCTACTACAGTTGGACAATCATTTGGGCCAAATGAAAGTTTTAAATGCTGTCAGGCTGTCTGCTTCCTTATATCCTTCTGTGAATTTGAATCATGTTCAGAAAGAGGAATAATAATAAAAAAAGCTACTGTCCAGTTTTAATTTTCAGGTTCTCAACTGAATGTTAGAGTCAGGCATAGTTATAAGACACATGTCCATGTCTGTATATGAATGTTGGTGTTCATGCCTGAGCAAATACTAACAGTTTTGGAAGTTTAAACCGAATGATTCACATTGCAGGATAAAAGTGTTTCACTTTAGTTTTGTGTTCATAGCTGGTCTTCATTCCTTACAAAATTCTTTCAGCCTACTCAGGTCCAAAATACTCAGTCGTAAAAATCCAAAGTAAAGTATACATGACCTATTAAATATTGATACTCAGCTTAAGTAATATAGCCTATTGAAGATCGTTCAAGTGCCAGGCTACATCTCTTCTATATGGATTACTCAGAGATACAAACATGAGCTCTGTAATACATGATCTGTTTATTTTTATATGTGCTCAATCACAAGTTATAGCATTTTAAAGTCTGGTTACCCACAAAAGGGAAAAGAGAGAAATTTTCTTTTAAATGTTCCATTCCAGTTTCACTGAAAGTTGTCAAAACATTGATTGTCTAAACGGAACGACTATTTACTGATTTAACTTGTATTTAAAGGGGTTGGCTCACCCTTCCCAGAATCCAATTCATTGTTTTTGTTTACATACAGGCCACTGAGTGCATGGTGCAGCAAATCCAAAGGAAGTAATCGAGCATCTGGAATGCCTACCCCCTCATGGGGGTGTGAGAGGCTCAGCTAGCATTAGCCTTCCATTGACTTCTATTTATTTTTGGCTTTTTTTTTTTACATCAAATAACTTTACTTCTGAATTGTTCTGTCCCTTTATATGACTGTTGTTATTTTCCAGAGAAATACAACACGGTATGAATGACTCCATAACATCATAAGTCACTTCATGGCGGTGTAATAAATGTTTCTCTAGCTATGTTAAAAATGATGTCACAAACCTGCAACATCGAGCTGCTCAATTGTATTGTTTGGATAAGGAAAATTTTCAAAGAAATCTGAAAACCCTATTCGACCATGAGTACTGCATTAGGTAGGACCCCTTGAAGAGCTCAGTGAATTAGAACACTTATCAAGATTTGATGCACTTGGAAAAAAGACATCAAAGTGATATTCAAAGTCATAAATTCCTAGACAGTACCATAGCCATCCCAAGAAATTTTTGTAGCAGCTACCATAGACCATAAGACAGCTACCTGTTGCTTTACATCATCAAAATTGAGCCTTTGCTGCATGGTAGACACACTGTCAGTGAGAGGCTCACCAGGAAGTAGCCCCAGTCTGGCTTCACTGCTCTCCATTCAAGCCCTATGGCATATCCCTAAAGTGTCCAGTCTTTTTACTGTCAATACCTCCACAAATTCACTATGGCAATCTCTTTGCAACCCATCTCAAACTTTTCTTCATCTATGTGTCATATGTGGAAGCTACACTTGTTGTTCTTTCGGCTGCTCAAATTAGGGGTTGCCACAGTGGATCTGTTCTGCATGTTTGATTTGGCATAGGTTTATCTGGGCTTGGGACCGGCGCCAAGTATGCACTGGCTTGTACAACCCCAGTGGCTGGGTATTTTACCTAATCTGCATGTCTTTGAACTGTGGGGGAAACCAGAGCACCTGGAGGAAACCCACACAGATACAGGGAGAACATGCAAACTCCACATAAGAAGGCCCTCATCGGCTATGAGGTTCGAACCCAGAACCTTCTTGCTATGAGGCAACAGTACTAACCACAACACCACTGTGCTGCTCATTATGGAAGCTTTGAGCACAATATGCTTCAGCTTTTCTTTCCTTTGTGGCCACCCATGAGGCACCCGAGGCCATGGAACAATGAAAATAGAATCAATTGGTTGAAAGAATTTAAAATATCGACACTTTGACAAAATATCTTCAATTGCATGTTACAATGTAAGATCTATGGCCTAGGATGTAGCCAGATTGTTGATTGTTTTTGGAATATCATTAGCATTGAAACTGGCTACTCCCTACTTGGTGCAGAGGATTCTGGGAAGGGTGAGCCAGCCCCTTTCATATGTTTTAGTATGGGCACACAACAATTACAACCCCGATTCCCAAAAAGTTGGGACAAAGTACAAATTGTAAATAAAAATGGAATGCAATAATTTACAAATCTCAAAAACTGATATTGTATTCACAATAGAACATAGACAACATATCAAATGTCGAAAGTGAGACATTTTGAAATTTCATGCCAAATATTGGCTCATTTGAAATTTCATGACAGCAACACATCTCAAAAAAGTTGGAACAGGGGCAATAAGAGGCTGGAAAAGTTAAAGGTACAAAAAAGGAAGAGCTGGAGGACCAAATTGCAACTCATTAGGTCAATTGGCAATAGGTCATTAACATGACTGGGTATAGACCTCTTGCAGTCACGTAACCGGAATGTAAACAGCCGCCATCTTGTTGGTCAACAACACAGCTGAATACTGCTGCACTCGTGTACAAAATGGATCAATTTCAACCGACGGACTACATGGCTCATTTTTCTAATGAACAGATAACTAGATATATGTCTAAAATAAACGACCTACAAATTAGTGACCCTTATCGATTACCGGATGTAGTTTTCACGACCGTGTCAGTGGATATTGAACTGCCAGAGGTGGAATACCCAGGTGTGTATAATTACCTCATTAACTTTCCCTCGCTGTTCAGTGGTGAAGCACTGTGTGTTTATAAATCTCTGGACAGTTATCTTTACAGAAATTCAGGATTTGTCAGCCCCCCTCAGATGTGGCATCTTGTAAACAAGAAAATAACAATCCTCATTGGATGGGTAAGTCACTTAAGTATTGAGTACTAGTACTGATACTAGATATATCAGTAGTGTCTAGTATAGCACTGACCAGCTGATTATAGAATAGAATAAGGTAATTCCAGCTGTAATTCCAAATCGTCCATCTTGTTTACCATGGATCTGGCGTTGGAGAGGTAGAGGCTTGGCAGTGGAGGTTTGAGTGGCTGTTTTCTGAGCTTAGTCAACAGGCCGGCTCTGCAGCCTCGCTTTTGCTTCCTCTCCCGACGCCACCTTCTTCGCCTGCCAGACCCGATAACAATTCACGGAGACCCCGCTGGTCTCGCCATCTCGTCCGGAATGTTGTGCATGTGATGGAAATCGCTACAAACCATCATTTTCTGCTGGAAACCAATGTCCAGTAAGTTCATACGGTTGTAGTGGATATTGAAGTCTGGTACAGATGAACAACACGCAAAAATACACACAAAAAACATAAAAAACGTGCACAGGTAGGGAGAGCTTGTAGCCGCAGCATCCCCATCATGCGCCGCCATATCCACTATTATGGTTGAATATTTTATATTATCAGTTAGATCAAGTATCACTAGTCTATCACTATTACTGTATATATGGTATACCTGATAGCAGCAATCCATTTTGCATGCCTGTCAGGGTCCTGTGGCAGCCTACTCTCAAGTGTATGTGAGCATCATGGGTTTCCCACACTTGAAAGGGAAGGACTCGGACACAGGATTCCACTCGTCTTATGTTTTATTGATTTTCAGTGGAGTTGACGTTGTAGTAGAATTGTATATAGTAGGGTTTTCCAGAAGAAAAGGTAGAAGTAGAAGCAGAAGTAGAACCAGAAGTAGACGTGGAACCAGAAGTAGAAGTAGAAGGCAGAAATATGGCGTTTGACCGATAAGATGGCGTCTGTTTACAATCTGGATCGGCTGTGATGTCACAAGCAAGTGGTCCATAAAAAGAGCATCTTGGAGTGGCAGCAGCTCTCAGAAGTAAAGATGGGAAGAGCATCACCAATCCCCCTAATTCTGCGCCGACAAATAGTGGAGCAATATCAGAAAGGAGTTCGACAGTGTAAAATTGCAAAGAGTTTGAACATATCATCATCTACAGTGCATAATATCATCAAAAGATTCAGAGAATCTGGAAGAATCTCTGTGCGTAAGGGTCAAGGCCAGAAAACCATACTGGGTGCCCGTGATCTTCGGGCCCTTAGACGGCACTGCATCACATACAGGCATGCTTCTGTATTGGAAATCACAAAATGAGCTTAGGAATATTTCCAGAGAACATTATCTGTGAACACAATTCACCGTGCCATTCGCCGTTGCCAGCTAAAACTCTATAGTTCAAAGAAGAAGCTGTATCTAAACATGATCCAGAAGCGCAGACGTCTTCTCTGGGCCAAGGCTCATTTAAAATGGACTGTGGCAAAGTGGAAAACTGTTCTGTGGTCAGACGAATCAAAATTTGAAGTTCTTTATGGAAATCACGGATGCCATGTCATTCGGACTAAAGAGGAGAAGGACGACCCAAGTTGTTATCAGCGCTCAGTTCAGGAGCCTGCATCTCTGATGGTATGGGGTTGCATTAGTGCATGTGGCATGGGCACCTTACACATCTGGAAAGACACCATCAATGCTGAAAGGCATATCCAGGTTCTAGAGCAACATATGCTCCCATCCAGATGACGTCTCTTTCAGGGAAAACCTTGCATTTTCCAACATGACAATGCCGAACCACATACTGCATCAATTACAGCATCATGGCTGCATAGAAGAAGGGTCCGGGTACTGAACCGGCCAGCCTGCAGTCCAGATCTTTCACCCATAGAAAACATTTGGCGCATCCTAAAATGGAAGATACGACAAAAAAGACCTAAGACAGTTGAGCAACTAGAATCCTACTGTAACAGTTCAATACATGTGGGTGGAGCACAGAGGACGGCAGGACAGAGATCAGGTGTAAACCGAGGCTTTATTGCCACACTTTTCATTCCAACAATATATCTATTTTAAACACACAGAGACACACACTCCAGCGTCTCATTCAGGGAATAGCCCCTCTGCTCTCACTCTCCCTCCTTAAATAGGGCGCAGTCACTGGGAAGACAGACAAACACATTAACACAGGTTAATTGCCGTCAGGTGTAGTGATTCTGCCACTCACCTTCCCTGACTCCGCCCTCCTGTCACAGACCGGCGCTTGACCACGCCCCCGCTGCCACATACCCCCACCACCCGACTCAGTCCGGGCGGCCGTCCGGCCTGCAGCCGACTCCCCCCCCCCCCTTGACGGGAGAGGAAGTCCGCCACGACCATCTGCGCCCCCGGCCTGTGGACCACCTTGAAATTGAAGGGTTGGAGTGCCAGATACCAATGGGTGATCCGTGCGTTGGCATCTTTCATGTGGTGGAGCCACTGGAGGGGCATGTGGTCCGAACAGAGGGTGAAAGGGCGCCCCAGCAGGTAGTAATGGAGGGCGAGGACTGCCCACTTGATCACCAGACACTCCTTCTCGATCGTGCTGTAGCGCCCCTCCCGCACCAACAGCTTCCTGCTAATGTACAGGATGGGGCAGTCCTCCCCCTCCACCTCCTGGGACAAAACCGCCCCCAGCCCTCTGTCCGACGCATCGGTCTGCAACACAAAGGGGAGAGAAAAGTCAGGGGAGTGTAAAAGTGGCCCCCCACACAGTGCAGCCTTCACTTCAGAAAAAGCCCGCTGGCATTGCTCCGTCCACTGGACCGGATCTGGTGCATCCTTTTTAGTGAGGTCAGTCAGCGGGCTGGTGACGTCTGAATAATTAGGTGTAAACCTACGGTAATAGCCAGCCAGCCCCAGGAACTGTCTCACCCCCTTTTTGGTCTTGGGCCTCGGGCAGGCCGCAATCGCTGCCGTCTTATTAATTTGGGGACGCACCTGCCCATTGCCCAAGTGGAAGCCCAGATACCGTACTTCCACCCGCCCAATCGCACACTTCTTCGGGTTGGCTGTGAGCCCTGCTCGTCTCAGCGACCTAAGGACGGCCCTCAGATGTTCAAGGTGCCTCTGCCAGTCATTACTATAGATGATAATATCATCCAGATATGCGGCCGCATAAGTGGCGTGAGGGCGGAGGACTCTGTCCATCAGCCGCTGAAACGTAGCGGGCGCCCAAAACAGCCCAAACGGAAGGGTGACAAATTGGTGTAAACCAAACGGTGTGGAAAAGGCCATTTTCTCTCGGGATAGTGGAGTCAAGGGGATCTGCCAATATCCCTTCGTCAAATCCAGCGTCGAATAAAAGCGAGCAGTGCCGAGTCGATCGAGCAACTCATCAATACGAGGCATCGGGTACGCATCAAATTTAGACACCGCATTGACTTTTCTGTAGTCCACAGAGAACCGGACCGACCCGTCGGCCTTGGGTACCAAGACCACCGGGCTGCTCCAGTCACTGTGGGACTCCTCGACGATGCCCATTTCGAGCATGGTCTCAAGTTCTTCCCGAACCACCTTTTTTTTGTGTTCAGGTAATCTGTAAGGGCGGCTACGCACTACTACCCCCGGGGGCGTCTCTATGTGGTGCTCTATGAGGTTGGTGCGACCGGGCAGGGGCAAGAACACATCCGAAAACTCGGTCTGCAACTGGGCGACCTCTGTGAGTTGGGTCGGGGAGAGGTGGTCTCCACAGGGGACTGGAGAGGTGCGTGATGCCAATGCCCTCTTTTGTACCTCCGGTCCCAGCTCCGCCTTCTCCGGAACCACCGACACCAACGCCATGGGGACCTCCTCATTCCAGAGTTTGAGCAGGTTGAGGTGGTAAATTTGTAGTGCCCCACCCCTGTCCGTTCACCTCACCTCCTAGTCCACGTCCCCGACTCACCGTGTGACCTCAAAGGGCCCTTGCCACTTGGCGATTAATTTGGAGCTTGAAGTGGGCAACAGTACGAGTACTTTATCTCCCTGGGTGAACTCCCTAAGGTGCGTACCCTTGTTGTATAGGCGGGCTTGCCATTCCTGGGCCTGCCGCAAATTCTCCTGAGTTAGGTGGGTGAGCGTGTGGAGTTTTGCGCGCAGGTCCATAACGTATTGAATTTCGTTCTTGATTTGTGAAGGTCCCTCCTCCCAATTTTCCCGCAGCACGTCTAGGATGCCACACGGCTTACGCCCATATAATAATTAGAACGGCGAGAACCCCGTGGAGGCTTGGGGAACCTCTCGCACTGAGAACAACAAGGGCTCGAGCCACTTATCCCAATCACGTGCGTCCTCACTTACGAATTCTTTAATGATATTTTTGAGGGTGTGATTGAACCGTTCCACTAAACCGTCCGTTTGTGGGTGATACACACTGGTGCGGATCGGCTTAATCCCCAATAACCCATACAGTTCGCGCAGTGTCCATGACATGAATGTAGTGCCTTGATCAGTCAGAATCTCTTTCGGGATTCCGACTCGGGAGATAACGCGGAAGAGTGCCTCTGCAATACTGCGTGCTGAGATATTGCGCAGAGGCACTGCTTCCGGGTATCGCGTTGCATAGTCCACCAGAACTAATATAAAGCGGTACCCTCGTGCTGACCGATCTAATGGCCCGACAAGATCCATGCCAATTCTCTCAAACGGGGTCTCGATCAATGGAAGAGGGCGCAAAGGCGCTTTTGGAATGGCTGCTGGATTTACTAACTGGCATTCGCGGCATGCCGTACACCACCTACGAACATCGCCGCGAATCCCCGGCCAATAGAATCGGGCCATTATTCGGGCTAGTGTCTTATCCTGCCCTAAGTGTCCAGCCATGGGATTAAAGTGAGCTGCCTGGAATACCAATTCCCAGCGGCTCTTCGGAATCAAAAGCTGCGTGACTCGCTCTTTAGTTTGAGTGTCCTGCGTCACTCGGTATAACCTATCCTTCATAATTGTGAAGTAGGGGAAAGACGGGGTGGTGTTCGGCTGGAGCGTTTGACTATCAATTACTCTCACTTGGTTAAACACATGTCGCAGAGTCCCGTCTCGCGATTGTTCTAATGGGAAACCCGCGAGGGATTCCCCAATAGAGAGAGGAGGAGCTGGCGGCTCCTCACTCTGATGCGGAGATGACGTAGACGGCTCTGTGACAGCTGCTCCCGCCAAAGCAACACCGGGACCTCCCCCTGTCAAATGGCAGGACCCACTCTTTACTAAGCGTGTCATTAACCCCCGAAATCCCGGCCAATCAGTCCCCAAAATTAAAGAGTGGGTAAGGCGAGGATTAACCGCCGCCTTCACTATAAATTTTTCCCCTCTGAAAAAAATGTGGACCGACACCAAAGGGTAGCTGTGAACATCCCCGTGCACACACAACACCTTCACCCCCTGTGCTCCCCCCAATGCCTCGTTTTGAACCAGGCTTTGGCGAATTGAGGTCTGATTACAACCCGAATCCACCAATGCCTGATATGTAGCCCCTTGGATACTCACCGGTATGCGATACGCTCCAGCCCGATCGAGGGCGGCCTCTGGCGCGTAGGGGATCCAAACCACCGCGCCCACTTCCATTGCCGTGCACTGTTGTTGAAGGTGGCCCGGCTCCCCGCAGCGCCAGCAAACCGGCCCGGGCTTTCCCTCTGCACCGGTGTTCTGGGGCTCACTCACCTGAAGGGGGGGAGAGACAGACACAGAAGGGAGAAACGGGAGGGCACCGCGGGTGCGGCGGGCCGGCTGGGGTGGTGCCGGCCCCCGTCTCTGCGGTGGGGGAATGGGGCGAGGATGGGACACAGAAGGAGGGGGAGAGAGAGAGAGAGAAGAGGAGAGAAGAGAAGAGAAGACGCCGTCTGCTGTCCTGCCACCGGAACAGCCACCAAATGATCCTCCGCCAGCTCGACTGCCTGATCCAGCGACGCCGGGCGGTGGCACTTGACCCACTCCGCGGTTCCTGGCGATGAACTGTTCCAGCACCACCTGGTCGATGATCCCCTTGGCATCGCGGTTGTCAGCCCTCAGCCACCGCCAGCAGGCGTCCCGGAGCTGCTGGCCGAATGCGAACGGCCGGCCGACTTCCTCCAAGTGCAGAGCGCGGAAGCGCTGGCGCTGCTGCTCTGGAGTGCGCCCCACGCGCTGGAGGATGGCCCGGCGGAGGTCCGCGTAGGCCAGCCGGTGGTCGGCAGGGAGCTGTAGCGTGGCCAGCTGTGCCTCTCCTGTTAGGAGGGGGAGGAGGCGCGCC
The DNA here is from genome assembly GCF_027579695.1 of Neoarius graeffei. Lineage (NCBI taxonomy): Eukaryota > Metazoa > Chordata > Actinopteri > Siluriformes > Ariidae > Neoarius > Neoarius graeffei. Next base: position 75,495,780 of record NC_083569.1, on the reverse strand, counting down.
GCGCGCTGCTCCATCGGCCACCCCGAGGCTTCTGCGACCTGTTCGAATAGCGTGATGAACGCCTCGGGGTCGTCCTGCGGGCCCATCTTGGTGACGGTGAGGGGAGACAGGGCCGCGGCCGGAGCGCTGGTGGACCCCGCCGACGCGAGGAGGTGCCGGAACGCCTCGCGGTCTTCCTGCTGGGCCAGCACCAGGGCTTCAAAGCGCCACTCTTGTTCCTTCCGGAGGGTGACGAGCGCCTGGTGATGGCGTTGCTGGCCGTGGCAAGGCCGTGGACCAGGTCGGCGAACGGGGAGGACTCCATGGGGCTGATCGGTTGGTGCTCCACTCTGGATTCCAGGTTTCAGCACCACTGTAACAGTTCAATACATGTGCGTGGAGCACAGAGGACGGCAGGACAGAGATCAGGTGTAAAATCTAGCCTTTATTGCCACACTTTTCAGTCCAACAATATATCTATTTTAAACACACAGAGACACACACTCCAGCGTCCCGTTCAGGGAACAGCCCCTCTGCTCTCGCTCTCCCTCCTTAAATAGGCCGCAGTCACTGGGAAGACACACAAACACAGGTTAATTGCTGTCAGGTGTAGTGATTCTGCCACTTACCTTCCCTGACACCGCCTTCCTGTCACAGACCAGCGCTTGACCACGCCCCCGCTGCCACACCTACATTAGACAAGAATGGGTTAACATTCCTATCCCTAAACTCGAGCAACTTGTCTCCTCAGTCCCCAGACGTTTACAGACTGTTGTAAAGAGAAAAGGGGATGTCTCACAGTGGTAAACATGGCCTTGTCCCAACTTTTTTGAGATGTGTTGTTGTCATGAAATTTAAAATCACCTAGTTTTTCTCTTTAAATGATACATTTTCTCAGTTTAAACACTTGATATGTCATCTATTTTCTATTCTGAATAAAATATGGAATTTTGAAACTTCCACATCATTGCATTCCATTTTTATTTACAATTTTTACTTTGTTCCCTCCTAGAACTGCCACCTTATTGTGGTGGAGGGGTTTGTGTGCTTGAATGATCCTAGGAGCTATGTTGTCGGGGGCATTATGCCCCTGTCAGGGTTTCCCAAGGCAGACAAGTCAAGTCAAGTCAAGTTTATTTGTATAGCGCTTTTAACAATAAAAATGTCGCAAAGCAGCTTTACAGAATTTGAACGACTTAAAACATGAGCTAATTTTATCCCTAATCTATCCCCAATGAGCAAGCCTGTGGCGACGGTGGCAAGGAAAAACTCCCTCAGACGACATGAGGAAGAAACCTTGAGAGGAACCAGACTCAAAAGGGAACCCATCCTCATTTGGGCAACAACAGACAGCCTGACTATAATATTAACAGTTTTAACATGAGGACAGTTTCGTTGATGTTATAACTCTTCACTGATGGAAAATTGAGTGCAAAACTGTTCATGATAACTGCAGTCCTAAAGTTAGCAAGACAACTGTAGTCCTCAGCCATAAAAGCATTACTGTAAGAGTCCAGAGCATCCTCCAGGTATAACCCTCAAGTGTCCTCATGGGGCCGTCCTTCACAGGAGCGGTGCGATAAAACTCCGACCAGACACAGGGCACCAGGATGGACCAAGCAGGTCCGAGGGGCAGAAGAGGCCAGCATCTCAATCCCAGGACCAACATGTAACTCAGAGGGACAGATTGGGGGGGGAAGAGAGAGAGAAAGAAAACACATGTTGTTAGGTATGCCCTAAAAATGACAAGTATTAAATCTGTGTGGTAGGCTCGCAGAGACGAGAGTCTTTACATCAGGCTTAACACACAACAATGGCATGTTAATATGGTAAAAAATATATCATGACCTGTTCTGGCTGGATGCTTGATTGGGTGATGGGAGCACACTCCTCAGCAATGATGAGATGCAGATGGGACCCTTAGGGCTGGCCAAGACAATTCAGTTACATTTCACCGGGTCTGGGACATGCGACAGAAAGTCTGATGGCCGATTCCCTGCAGGCTACGATAGCCAGTCGAGGTCTCCACCCTCTCCACCAAAAGATTTCCTATTGACTCCATGTAACTCAGAGGGACAGATTTGGGGTGGGAGGGGGAGGAAAAGAGAACACAGGTTGTTAGGTATGCCCAATGTCACCTGAATAAGTAGGAGCAGTATACATATTGCACCGAGTACAAGCAGGGACTCCGGCAACTAACTATGACAGCATAACTAAAAGGAGAGAGCCAGACAGGTCCTAGGTGACAGGCCAGACCAAGAGCAGTTCACCAAAACCCTTATGGAGAAACCATCAAGGACTGTGATGTCGCCCGGTATGGCGCAGCCGGGGCCCCACCCTGGAGCCAGGCCTGGGGTTGGGGCTCGTATGCAAGCGGTTGGTGGCCGGGCCTTTGCCCATGGGGCCCGGCCGGGCTCAGCCCGAAAAGGTGACGTGGGCCCGACCTCCTGTGGGTTCACCACCCACAGAGGTAGCAGTAGGGGACTGGTGCAGTGTGGATTGGGTGGCAGTCAAAGGCAGGGGCCTCGACGACCTGATCCCCGGACACAGCGGCTAGCTGTTGGGACATGGAATGTCACTTCGCTGGGGGGGAAAGAGCCTGAGCTTGTGTGGGAGGTTGAGAGGTACCGGCTAGAGATAGTCGGGCTCACCTCCACACACAGCTTGGGCTCTGGAACCCAGCTCCTCGAGAGGGGCTGGACTCTCCACTTCGCTGGAGTCGCCCATGGTGAGTGGCGGCGGGCTGGTGTGGGCTTGCTTATAGCTCCCCAGCTCAGCCACCATGTGTTGGAGTTTACCCCAGTGAACGAGAGGGTCGCCTCTCTGCGCCTTCGGATTGGGGAGAGGGCTCTTGCTGTTGTTTGTGCCTACGGGCCGAATAGCAGTATAGAGTATCCAGCCTTCTTGGAGTCCCTGGGAGAGGTACTGAGGAGTGCTCAGACTGGGGACTCCATTGTGTTACTGGGGGACTTCAATGCTCACGTGGGCGATGACAGTGACACCTGGAGGGGTGTGGTTGGGAGGAACGGCCTCCCCGATCTGAACCCGAGTGGTGTTTTGTTATTGGACTTCTGTGCTAGTCACGGTTTGTCCATAACGAACACCATGTTTGAGCATAGGGGTGTCCATAAGTGCACGTGGCACCAGGACACCTTAGGTCGGAGGTCGATGATAGACTTTGTTGTCGTTTCATCTGATCTCCGGCCCTATGTCTTGGACACTCGGGTGAAGAGAGGGGCTGAGCTGTCAACTGATCACCACCTGGTGGTGAGTTGGATCCACTGGCGGAGGAGGAAGCTGGACAGACCTGGCAGGCCCAAACGTATGGTGAGGGTCTGCTGGGAACGTTTGGCTGAGCACTCTGTTGGGGAGGTCTTTAACTCCCACCTCCAGGAGAGCTTTTCCCAGCTTCCGAGGGAGGCGGGGGACATTGAGTCTGAGTGGATCATGTTCTCTACCTCCATTGTGGATGCAGCTGTTCGGAGCTGTGGCCGCAAGGTCTCCGGTGCCTGTCGTGGCGGCAATCCCCGAACCCGGTGGTGGACACCGGAAGTAAGGGATGCCGTCAAGCTGAAGAAGGAGTCCTATCGGGCCATGTTGACCTCCGGGACCCCGAGGCAGCTGACGGGTATCGGCAGGCCAGGCGTGCTGCAGCTCGGGCAGTTGCGGAGGCAAAAACTTGGAACTGGGAGGAGTTCGGGGAGGCCATGGAGAAGGACTGTCGGTCAGCCTCAAAGAAATTCTGGCAAACCGTCCGGCACCTCAGGAGGGGGAAGCAGTACTCTGCCAACACTGTTTACAGTGCAGGTGGGGAGCTGTTGACCTCGACTGGGGACATTGTCGGGCGGTGGAAGGAATACTTTGAGGATCTCCTCAATCCCACCATCATGTCTTCCATTGAGGAGACTGAGGCTGATGACTCAGAGGTGGACTCGTCCATTACCCAAGCCGAAGTCACTGAAGTGGTTTGCAAGCTCCTCGGTGGCAAGGCACCGGGGGTGGATGAGATCCGCCCTGAGTATCTCAAGTCTCTGGATGTTGTGGGGCTGTCTTGGTTGACACGTCTCTGCAACATCGCGTGGCGGTCGGGGACAGTGCCTCTGGAGTGGCAGACTGGGGTGGTGGTCCCTCTTTTTAAGAAAGGGGACCGGAGAGTGTGCTCCAATTATAGGGGAATCACACTTCTCAGCCTCCCAGGGAAAGTTTACTCTAGGGTACTGGAGAGGAGAATTCGACCAATAGTTGAACCTCGGATCCAGGAGGAACAATGCGGTTTTCGTCCTGGTCGCAGAACACTGGACCAGCTCTATACCCTTCATAGGGTGCTCGAGGGTTCATGGGAGTTTGCCCAACCAGTCCACATGTGCTTTGTGGATCTGGAGAAGGCATTCGACCGTGTCCCTCGTGGTATTCTGTGGGGGGTGCTTCGGGAGTATGGGGTTCGGGGCTCTTTGCTAAGGGCTGTCCGGTCCCTGTACGAACGGAGCAGGAGTCTGGTTCACATTGCCGGCAGTAAGTCAGACCTGTTCCCAGTGCATGTTGGACTCTGGCAGGGCTGCCCTTTGTCACCGGTTTTGTTCATAATTTTTATGGACAGAATTTCTAGGCGCAGCCAGGGGCCGGAAGGAATCCTGTTTGGGAACCACAGGATTTCATCTCTGCTTTTTGTGGATGATGTTGTCCTGTTGGCTTCTTCAAACCAGGACCTCCAGCATGCACTGGGGCGGTTTGCAGTCGAGTGTGAAGTGGCTGGGATGAGAATCAGCACCTCCAAGTCCGAGGCCATGGTTCTCGACCGGAAAAGGGTGGCTTGCCATCTCCAGGTTGGTGGAGAAGTCCTGCCTCAAGTGGAAGAGTTTAAGTATCTCGGGATCTTGTTCACGAGTGAGGGAAGGATGGAGCATGAGATCAACAGGCGGATCGGTGCAGCCTCCGCAGTGATGCGGTCGCTTTACCGGTCCGTCGTGGTGAAGAAGGAGCTGAGCCAAAAGGCGAAGCTCTCAATTTACCGGTCGATCTATGTTCTGACTCTCACCTATGGTCTTGAGCTTTGGGTAATGACTGAAAGAACAAGTTCCCAGGGTGGCTGGGCGCTCCCTTAGAGATACGGTGAGAAGCACAGTCACTCGGGAGGAGCTCAGAGTAGAGCCGCTGCTCCTCCACATCGAGAGGAACCAGCTGAGGTGGCTCGGGCATCTTTTTCGGATGCCTCCTGGACGCCTCCCTGGGGAGGTGTTCCAGGCATGTCCCCCTGGGAGGAGGCCCCGGGGAAGACCCAGGACACGCTGGAGGGACTATGTCTCTCGGCTGGCCTGGGAACGCCTCGGTGTTCTTCCCGATGAGCTGACCGAGGTGTCTGGGGAGAGGGAAGTTTGGGCTTCCATGCTTAGACTGCTGCCTCCGTGACCCGGTCCCGGATAAAGCGGAAGAAGACGAGACAAGACTTTGTCCCAGCTTTTTTGGAATCAGGGTTGTATTACAATTCATTATATTTACATTATACATTGGCACAGATTTGGTATTCATAATGACAACTGATATACAAAAGATAACTAAAGTATCTCAGGTGGAATTATCTTATACTGATTTACTATTGTCCTGAGCAGACAAGGAATCCTTAAATGAATTCTGGAATCAAGAAGGTGTTCATTAATTTTCTTTAACAGCATGGCTTTGGCAGTAGTCATGACTAAGATGAACAAAAAAAAGCTCTCTAAAAGTGTTTCGGCAGACTAACCATTTTTATAGACATTTACTCAACATGCTCTATGCAGAAAGCTGGCACAGATAATAGAAAAACAAAATGGCTTTTGTGCCAGCTATAGCTTAATATACGACATTTGTTTCTATATTGTGCATGGATATAGAGTTGAAACATTTATATCAAGCATGAGTGCATGTAAGGCACACTGGTTAAATTAGAGCATAAACATAGACACCAGCACTGTCAAGCTGTGATGGTCCAGGCTCTTTTCTTATTGTCTGTTTTGTCACCATAATCAAGTAAACAAGAAGCAGAGGCAATGCATTGAGAAAATCCAGGGTGAAAGAAAGTCTCAGAAAAGAGGATTGTCGCATGAGAGAGAAAAAAAAATCCCTCAGTGCCTACTCTACATGAGAAATGTGGAGAAACCTGGGCTGTGCATATTTTATTTGTGTATGATGTACGTGTGCAGAGCATTTACACTTCATCTTTACAGTCCAGTGATCAACTTAATTGATCCCCCTTAAATAAAAACAAATCAAAATCAGCTTGGGTATTTTATAGGTATCGCTAAACCAAGCTATTCTGGAAGGAAATGGAGGTGAGAAAAGAGGGGTGGGGAATGGGGAATGGGAATGCGCTGAACGATGTCACGAATGCAGCAAATAAGGCAGAGAGGGAGAGAGGAGTGGAGTGGCAGAAGAGCAAAAGATGAAAGAGAGATGAGGGAATGCTCAGAGTGTTAAAAAGGAGAGAGAGTTGGAAGCATGGGGTTTGGGGAGGGAGAGAAAGAGAGTGTATGGTTTATTAAAGAAATAGAAGGAACACTGTGCTATCTTGAGATTTAAAGACAGCGATAGATGCAGTTCCATAATAAGAGGCCAGAGAGGGAGAGGCGCATACAGAAAGTACCAACTAATAGAAAAGAATAACAGGAAGAGAGGGATCAGAGAAAAAGTGGATAAAAGAGGAGGAGGGAGGAAGAGAAGAATTCGAGAATAGTGCACTTGTTTCTGTTGATGCTATTATGAGGCCGTTGGATGGAGAGCATACGAAGACCTTTGTTTGCAGGAGAGAATTACATGTTAGTTCTCTTCATTTGTAATAGTCTGCTTGCCCTCCATCTCTCTCTCTCTCTCTCTCTCTCTCTCTCTCTCTCTCTCACTTTTTTCTACTGTATGTCTTCAACCTCAGTTCATGTTCTGTGTTGCCCTTCCTGCATCTCTCTGTCTCTCTGTCCTTTTCTGTCTGTCTACAACTCCACATTGCTCTCATATACAGTCAGAATCAGTCCGTGTTTAAATTTAAATGAACTCAGGACGTCTTATAGGCCTGTGTGTTTGAGGACACAACAAAAACCATTAATATTCAGAAGGACAGGAAGCACATGCAAGATATGGCAAATGACAGGATCAGTCTTTTAATTTTTTTTTATTCAGTACACATGCAGTTAACATGGAATATGACTCACAAGTCAATTTTTTTACTATAGAAAACTGGGTGCTTTGTAATCAGTGTCTTCATCTAACTTACAGTCTGTATCAAATATAGACAGAATTACATTTCAGTCATTTCCTATTTTATATAAGGTTTTTAGCAGCAAGGAAACGCAAACATGCCTTCATATACATTTCTGTTTTCATTTGTGGCATTATTTTTTTTTAAACCTCTTTATTTTGCTCTCATTCTCGTTTGTTTCTCTTGCACATTTTTTATTCTGTTGTTCATTGATGTTCATTAATAACACTGAAGACAAGCATGAAAGGGGAAAACCACAAAATTTCAAATTAAAATGTTTGAAGAATGAGAACTAAACTAATTTTGCATATGCTTGAGTTGATATTTGCAACAGGCTTATTTGACAAAGCTTTTTATGCATGTATCTATTTTCTGAAATAGATCTTAAAACTGAACACATTTTCATGGTTTCAGTCAGCACAATGATGCATCTGGCTCAGTCTCAGTGTCTATGGGAGTGGATCAAAGTGAAAATGAAGTCTTGTATGAGCTATAAAGTGCTTCACTCCCACTGGCCTAAAGCACATTGAACTCTTTAACAGAAAATGTACTGCAGAGCTTGATTCACCTTGGAAGGTTGTTCAATATCAGGTCATATGTCAGTGTTAAGTTATTTGTTCACCTACGTTTGGCAATAAATCAAAAATATATTTAAGGAAATTACACATAGAAAGAGCAAAGATGCACATTCAAGTCAGAGCTTATGTTATCCATTGCACATGTAAATCAGAAATGAAAATTAAGTGATATGAGTAATGAATTATTTCTGATTAATTAATTAATTAATTAATTAATTAATTAATTAATTAATTAAATAATAGACCATATAAAGGGGCAACAAGCAATAAATCCATTACAATAGAAGTACATTATATATTTATCATATAGTGGCTTATGTTGATAGACATTAAAACTGTGAGTAACTTTAAAGTATTAAACATTAAACAGCACAGTTTGCCATTAAACATTAAAGCACAATAGTCAGTAGACCATGTAAATGACTCAGGTTTATGGAAATTAAATAAATGAAGATCCTTTGAAAGGGTCTTTCATAAAAGAGTATGGAGGAGATAAAGTTAAATTACTGATGCACTGAGGAGGAAGACAGGTTGGCAAGGCTGATGGCATGGTATAAGAGACCCTTTATGTGTCTGATACTGCACTGGTGTCATTAGCCAGATGGCAGAAATGTGGAAAAGTCTCAGTTATGGTGTGTGAGGGCATACACTGGACACATGGGGCACATGATTGGAGTCTGATCCTAGTTGCCCCATCCATGAGTGTCTTGCTAAGCACAGGCCCTAAGCACAGTCCCTAAGCACAAGATTGATAGAGGCCGGGGTCAACCACACGAGGCAGGACCCTAGGTGCAGACTGTGCAAAGATGACCCTGAGACAATCCAGCACATAACGTAAGATGCTACCAGGAAGAGCATACATGGAACGGCATAACAAAATGGCTGACATAGTGTACAGATACAGTACATCTATGCTGAGTATGGACTGGAAGTCCCAAGGTCAAAGTGGGACACACCTCCGAAGGTGGTTGAGAATGACCAAGCTAAGATCCTGTGGGACTTCTAGATACAGACGGACAACAGGTAATGGCTAACCAACCGGACATGGTAGTGGTGGACAAATGGGAGAATAAGGGTGTGGTGATAGATGTGGCAATACCAAGTGACAATAACATCAGGAAAAAGGAACTTGAGAAGCTCAAGAAGTATCAAGGGCTGAAAGAAGAGCTAGAAAAGATGTGGAAGAGGAGCCCTCGGTGCGGTGAAGGGTGACTCCAACAGACCTCAGAAACAACATCCAAGATCTCTGTGCAGAAAAGCACAGTACTAGAAACAGCTAAGATACTGCACAGGACCCTCAAACTCCCAGGCCTCTGGTAGAGGACCTGAGCTTGAGGGAAAAATGACTGCCTGAAGGGGATATATATATATATATATATATATATGATACTTAAGGGGTAGTGATTAGCATGGTCGCCTCACAGCAAGAAGGTTCCGGGTTCGAACCCAGCAGCCGGTGAGGGCCTTTCTGTGTAGAGTTTGCATGTTCTCCCCATGTCTGCATGGGTTTCCTCCGGGTGCTCCGGTTTCCCCCACAATCCAAAGACATGCAGTTAGGTTGACGTGGGGTGGCCTTGGGCTGAGGTGCCCTTGAGCAAGGTACCTGACCCTTGACTGCTCCCTGGGCGCTCTGGTGTGGCTGCCCACTGCTCTGAGTGTGTGCGTGTGTTCACTGCTTCAGATGGGTTAAATGCAGAGGATGAATTTCACTGTGCTTGAAGTGTGCATGTTATGAATAAAGGTTTCTTCTTCTTCTTCAAAATTATATTAACACTTAAATGGTAGAAACCATTTATTCACAAAACATACATCATATGTCCAAGATGATTTACAGGACGGTCTCAACCTGTTCGCTATCATGTTCAACACACAAAAAACAGCGAGCAACAGTATCATTTAATTGGTCACCCATGGCGCATATATATATATATATATATATATATATATATATGAATGAGTGATTCCACGCTTATGGGTACTGAAATGGGGACATGAACTTATTTTTAAAAATTCACCTAAAACCATTTCTTTTTTTTTTACCATCAGGTCACAAAACATGTAATCTTTAATGAATGATATGTTAAAAGATAACTTTAATTTTCTGAGATGTAATAAAAACATATTTATATGCCAAAGTCAGAACGTAACAGAAGTGTTGTGGACATATATATTCTCAATTTTAACAATGTAGAATTACTTTTTGAAACATAAGAAGGTGATGTTTTAGCAAATATAATTAATAAACATGTGTAGTAGAATAAACATATACATTCTTTCAATAAGATTAACATGGTATATAGCTAGATTGTAATTAATTTGTAACAGACGCGAGATGGACAATCGTAACAGAAGTAATGTAACAGACATCATTTTGGAACTCATAGGCTTGACTTTGGCATATAAATGTTTTTATTACATCTCAGAAAATTAAAGTTATCTTTTAACATATCATTCATTAAAGATTACATGTTTTGTGACCTGATGGTAAAAAAAAGAAATGGTTTTAGGTGAATAAGTTCATGTCCCCATTTCAGTACCCATAAGCGTGGAATCACTCATATATATATATATATATATATATTATATATATATATGTGTGTATATATATATATATATATATATATATATATATATATATATATATATATATATATATACACACACTATCAGGGAAATTAATGTTAAAATTGAACGTGAAAGGAAAATGTTTTTGCATCATAAAATACAAAAGGTAGTTCCTAATATGCAAATGCACAGTATAACAGGTGTTGGGTTATTTTAATCCAACCACTGGGTTGCACATATTGGGTAGTTTTGTTAGTTGTTTCATTACTGGACTAATTTGGTAAGAGCCCAACAAGTTGGCATCCAGATTTTAATGGACAAAATAAAGTTAGCAGTCTGTATCCAATTAATATCCAGTTCTCTAATATTAATCAATAAATAAAGTCACCACAGTCGGTTACATCACATTTAAATTTACATTTTTGCAGTTTATTAGCCCCATAACTGTTGCACATGTATTGAAATAACCTCACAGATGTTACCCAGTTATGATACAATTTAAAATAAGTGTATTTTTCATGAATAACACCTTGTCAGTTAGTTATCCTTAAGGCATGATTTTATTCACAATAAAACACTCAGTACTGTTAGGCTAGCTATGCTCTGTACACTCTTTTTTTAAAAGAGTATAGCAATGCTGGTTTCCTGGGGAAGGGGCACTCACATGCAGGGTTGGGGGCTTTTATATAAATTGCATATTTCTTTATTTTGGATTTCTTGGAAAAAAAGTAGGCACTTCTGTTCCTTTTTCTTGTTGTCTTATGATACTTTTTGTGGAATGGCCACGTCAAGAAATCCATTATTCATTAGATGATAAAAAAAAATGTCTTGGGTGACTTTAAAGAAAGGTGAATTCCAAGCATGCTCTGAAAAATGATCAGCTATGAATAGATGATTTCAAAAAGTATCATCTCCTGAGGAGCACAGTGTCTACAAGAGTTCATTTCAGTGCCACACAAAACCCATTAATTTCACTGATGAGCTCTTTACAAAGAAAGCTATCGAAGTAGTGAAGTCAGGTTTAGAGATGGAGTTCAGGTGCCTGTGGGTTACACTTTCAAAGGACAGAAGTTGAAAGAAAGAATTCGAGTTTCAGTGGAACAAAGTGCTGGTAGACTGACTGAAGCTTGGAAGGAAGACTCATAAAACATAATAAAAGGGAAAGGAATGAGAGAGAGAGAGAGAGAGAGAGAGAGAGAGAGAGACTCCTTCCAAATGTTAGAATTGTCTTTAAATTATAAAGGATTTAGAAAATGCACCCCAAATTGCTATTGATACCAATTTGATCCTGATGAACTCATTTAACTCCTTTGGAAACTAACTTTCCTTCTTTTTCCCCCCAAACACAAATACCACAACCACATGTAAGACCACAACTGATAGAGTTGCAAATTGTGTAACTATACTGTATCTCCAGTAACTGAACAACAACCAATAACAATGACCATGGAGCTCGACAGTATCAGAAATGGATTTATCCAGACCACAGTGTCACATCGCCAAGAGTTCATTGTGTTGTAGCAGCATTTTAATAGAATGAGGGGAGGGTGAAGGACAGAAAAAAAGAATGGCGAGTATGGCTGTGTCCAATGGATTTGGAACTAATTAAGTTCACACAACAGATAGAAAAAACACAATTGAAATACTACTGCCACTAAAACACTCTACTTCTGGCCCTCCTTTCCTCTGTCCCTCTGGTGCGCCATACCTCCCCTCCTTTAGCCCTCCACACCCCAGTTCCTCTAGTCCCAGAGTTTCTAGATTAAAAAAAAAAAGAAAAAGAAAAAAATCCGTCTCTCACAAACATGGCTCTAATGAATGTGACCACAGTGCACAAAAACTCTAATATACTACCAGATATTAAAGATATAATAGCAGCATGTGTGTATTGTAGATAGCTTATACTTTTTGTGTTTCCAGAACTTGTTTCAAGCTTATGTCTGGAGATTAATTTGTGGCATGCTTGCTGACTTTTTTAGCATTCAACTGATTTAATATTCTGTTCAACAGTATAATAATGTTTCCTTTAACAGCACTATCTGATGGCTGATTGTACACAACCAAACTCTAGATTTTCTTAGAGTTTTCTTTCAGCAAGTCTCTGTGGCGCAAGAGGCTAGCGGGTTCAGCTGTTAACCAAAAGGATGGTGGTTTGAATGCACCTTGGGACACAGCAGCTTTGCTGACAGACAGTCAACCAGTTTGATCAGCTCAGCTTATGTTGTGGTAGCTGGCTAAGGAAAGTTTACAATGGTGTGTTACATAGTTGGGGAAATATATAAACCGTGAAAGACTTATTGGGAGGCCATGGCTTAAAGATTGGAGAAGCAGCTTTGAGACCAAAAGGTTACTGGTTCATTTCCATGGTAGTGAACAGCTGAAGTGCCCTTGAGCAAAGCACCTAATTCTTGGGTGCTACAGCACAGCTGCCCATTGCTCTGGGTATGTGTGCTCACATCCCCAGATGGGTTAAATGCAGAGAAAGAATTTCACTGTACTCTAATGTACATGTGATGAATAAAGGCTTAATATTCACCCCAAAAATTATCTTTCCAAATCCTGTGCACAAATCTAAAGTCCAACATCAAGACCATTTTTGCAAAATACCTTATATTGTAATCAGTGTTGTGCAAGTTTATATTTAACATGAGCTAGCTTAAAGTTCACTTCACACCAAATAAAATGAAATAGTTTACATTTATAGTTTACAGCCCCAAAAATGAACTCGTTCATGTTCATTTCTCCCAGATTTTTTTAATGAGCTGCCCAACCTTCAGTCCCAGCCCCAATCACTGCCACTTCCCATACTAAATGAATTACTGCATAATACTAGAGAATCACTGACAGAACTGACTTTTATAAGCAAAAAATAAATAAATATATCAAAATGAGTATATGCTTTACCACTTAATGTATCATAAAGCAGGACAACTCAAAACAGATTGGTTTACAAATGTAATTCCTCGGGTGCCGCAATAAAACACGTGGTTCTTCTGATGTTTTTTGGAGGGTGGCAAACAGCTTTTTGGTGCATTACACCACCTTCTGGTAGGGACCTTCTGGTGCCTGAGTGAGCATTCAGTAGTTCATTAGCTGCAAACTGATTCATTCAGTTCGCTGTTCACTAAAAATATAAGGACGTTCAATGAATGGTGCTCATTCCGTGCATTCATGAACAGCACTTGTTGTAATATTCAATATAATGTAAAAAACATTTCTGAATGAAATATTAAAACATGCAATTTCCTTAAATTGTTATTTCACCAAGGTAATACAAGTGTTCTGTATTATTAGTGGAATTGTTATAAATAAATACAAGCTGTGAGAATCAGTAGAACCATTCAGTGACGCAAATTGTCTACATTCATACTGTAATGAGCAGAGCCTATGAAAAGAAAAAAGAAAAAAGTAACGATGCATGTACGTACAGACCCCTCCTAACAGTATTAGAACCGCAAGGCCAATTCTTGTTTTTGGTATACGCTAATGACATTTGGGTTTGAGATCAAAAGATGAATATGATATGATATGATATGAAACAATAAATCAGAATTTCTGCTTTCATTTCATGATATTCCTCTCATTTGCTTTCATTTCCACATCTTTGTTGGCAGACCACCTAAAATCAGTACTGCTCGTAGAGCTGACTGTGCTTTGGGAGGAGGGGTTGGAGGCAGCCCATGAAAGGAAGAGGCTGAAATACCTAGATCTGATTGCAGAGTGTAGGGAAGGCAGCTGGAGCACAAAACTCTGTCCAGTGGAGAGTGGGACAAGGGGCTGTGTTGGAAGTTCAATACTACATCTGCTCTGAGACTTAGGACTATGGAGCAAAGAGCTACACAAAGCCACCAGGGAGCTTTCCAAAGAGATAGAGAAGGCCAGCTTCTGGCTATGGCTAAGAAGGCAGGACAAGGTTTGGGGAGCCAGCAACTCTTGAGGAAGGTTAGCTGTGGGGAGTGTCAGGGAGACGTCCTTGTTCACTACCCCAACCACCAGGAGATGTTCCAGGGTTAAGGGGCATCTAGGAATGGTGGTCCCTGGCTGATGACCCCACAGCTAACCTGACAGGCACCAGGGGAGCTGCGGCAGGCCTAGAGCCTAGCAGGTTACCATCTTCAGTAGTGCTTGAAAGTTTGTGAACCCTTTAGAATTTTCTATATTTCTGCATGGGGCGGCATGGTGGTGTAGTGGTTAGCGCTGTCGCCTCACAGCAAGAAGGTCCAGGTTCGAGCCCCGTGGCCAGCAAGGACCTTTCTGTGCGGAGTTTGCATGTTCTTCCCGTGTCCACGTGGGTTTCCTCCGGGTGCTCCGGTTTCCCCCACAGTCCAAAGACATGCAGGTTAGGTTAACTGGTGACTCTAAATTGACCGTAGGTGTGAATGTGAGTGTGCATGGCTGTCTGTGTCTATGTGTCAGCCCTGTGATGACCTGGCGACTTGTCCAGGGTGTACCCCGCCTTTCGCCTGTAGTCAGCTGGGATAAGCTCCAGTTTGCCTGCGACCCTGTAGAACAGGATAAAGCGGCTAGAGATAATGAGATGAGATGAGACATCATTAGATTTTCACACAAGTCCTAAAAGTAGATAAAGAGAACCCAGTTAATCAAATGAGGCAAAAAAATATTATACTTGATCATTTATTTATTGAGGAAAACGATCCAATATTACATATCTGTGAGTGGCAAAAGTATGTGAACATTTGCTTTCAGTATCTGGTGACTCCCTTGTGCAGCAATAACTGCAACTAAACATTTTCAGTAACTGTTGATCAGTCCTGCACACTGGCTTGGAGGAATTTTAGCCCATTCCTCCATACAGAACAGCTTCACCTCTGGGATATTGGTGGGTTTCCTCACATGAACTGCTCGCTTCAGGTCCTTCCACAACATTTCGATTGGATTAAGGTCAGGACTTTGACTTGGCCATTCCAAAACATTAACTTTATTTTTCTTTAACCATTCTTTGGTAGAACGACTTGTGTACTTAGGGTCATTGTCTTGCTGCATGACCCACCTTCTCTTGAGATTCAGTTCATGGACAGATGTCCTGACATTTTCCTTTAGAATTCGCTGGTATAATTCTGAATTCATTTTTCTATCAATGATGGCAAGCCGTCCTGGCTCAGATACAGCAAAACCGGCCCAAACCATGATACTACCACCACCATGTTTCACAGATGGGATAAGGTTCTTATGCTGGAATGCAGTGTTTTCCTTTCTCCAAACATAACGCTTCTCATTTAAACCAAAAAGTTCTATTTTGGTCTCATCCATTCACAAAACATTTTTCCAATAGCCTTCTGGCTTGTCCACATGATCTTTAACAAACTGCAGATGAGCAGCAATGTTCTTTTTGGAGAGCAGTGTCTTTCTCCTTGCAACCCTGGCATGCACATCATTGTTGTTCAGTGTTCTCCTGATGGTGGGCTCATGAACATTAACATTAGCCAATGTGAGAGAGGCCTTCAGTTGCTTAGAAGTTACCCTGGGGTCCTTTGTGACCTTGCCGACTATTACACACCTTGCTCTTGGAGTGATCTTTGTTGGTCAACCACTCCTGGGGAGGGTAACAATGATCTTGAATTTCCTCCATTTGTACACAATTTTGAGGAAACTATGACTATAGATTGGTGGAGTCCAAACTCCTTAGAGATGATTTTGTAACCTTTTCCAGCCTGATGAGCAACAATGCTTTTTCTGAGGTCCTCAGAAATCTCCTTTGTTCATGCCATGATACACTTCCACAAAAGTGTTGTGAAGATCAGACTTTGATAGATCCCTGTTCTTTAAATAAATCAGGGTGCCCACTCACACCTGATTGTCATCCCACTGAATGAAAACACCTGACTTTAATTTTACCTTCAAATTAACTGCTAATCCTAGAGGTTCACATACTTTTGCCACTCACAGATATGTTATATCTGTCTCATTTGTCTCATTTGTTTAACTGGGTTCTCTTTATCTACTTTTAGAACTTGTGTGAAAATATGATGATGTTTTAGGTTGTATTTATGCAGAAATATATACAATTCTAAAGGGTTCACAAACTTTCAAGCACCACTGTACCTGTACAAATCAATAAGTGAACAAAAGTGTTGGAACCAGTAGCCTTAAAGCAATTAAAGTAAATACCACTTGCATATCCCTTGCTTGCATTAACTGCATCAATTTTTGCCTTCAAAGTTTTTTTGAATGGTGAATTATGACACATTCACATTTCCATTGTGGAGATTATTGGTGATGCCACTGATTATTATTTTGGGGGTTTTCTTCACAGCTATGATAATGTTTCTGTCATCAACTGCTTTTTTTCTTTTCCCCTTGGCCAACCTGTTCAATGTCTGATTCTTAGCACATCAGTGGTTTCTTTCTTTTTCAGGACACTCCAAATTGTTGTACTGACTATGCCCAATGCTTGTGTTTAGTTTAGTTTAGTTGCTTCATCACATATGTTACATGAAAAAAGAATAAATTAAGATAGAATAAAATGGGGAAAAAAAAGAGAAAAAAGTTTGTGACAGGAGAAGAATTCAGGTCAAAGCCCCAATTGATGTTCAACCTCTACATATTGCAAAAAATTAAAAAGAAACTTACAACACAGAAATATAAAAGTATAAAGAGAAACTAATGAAAAAGGAATCAAATAATAACTTTGCAATAATCATTTCTTATGGCAGTGGGTATAATGCAAGCATTGCTTTATAGTGATCAGAGATCAGGCTTTTAAATTGAGACAGACTAGTTGCATATTTTACAAGGGAGACTGTTCCAGAGCTTAAGAGTTTTAGGAAAATGAGAATATCAGAAATAGTTCTGATTATGAAAAGATAGAAGGCAATAATTTGCAGGATCATAATTATGTGTAGTATGGTGAGATACGACAGTTTGCAAGTAGCTCTCGAAGTTTGCAGTGACAACAAATGCAGTCTTTACAGGAAAAACCTAGGGCACAAACCAGGAGTAGACATTCAGAGCTATGAATTGTTTCAGCAAACAATTTTACAGGGCATATCTGGGCAACAAGAAACTGGTCAGTTACATGTTCCAATATTTTTGGAAATTCTGAAAAGAAAATTAAAAATTAAATTCTGATCTCTTGTCTCATATTCATCCTTTAATCTCAAACCCAAATGTCGTAAGTGTATAGCAGAAACAAAAGAATTGTCCTTACTGTTTCAATACCTTCTGAGAGGACTGTATGAGAGGAGACTGCCCTTGACCCATATTCTAATTTTAATACAGAGTTTTATTTAATATAATGTCTACAAGATTCTGATGCCACATGGTAGGATAGCTTAAATATAGCTCAATACCACTGGAAAACAATGAACCTGGCAAAATGGTTGACAGTGTCAGAGATGCATATCGGAGAGTTTTACGGATGTGCTGCTGTTCACACTATGAATAAAATTTGACTATATGCATCCGAGTTTGTGATATGATGGCCTGAGGTGGATTTTAATATCAGATGGGCCTCTCACTCCCTCTGGCCCTCTGTTGTGTTGTTGTTTTTTTTCTGGTTCATGTTCTCCATGTCCTCCCCTTCTTTCCTGTTTCGTTCTTCTCTGCTATAATTTTCTGTCTTCTCATTTTACACTATTCTGTGTGCAGTGTGTAAACTAAGAAACAAGGCTACAATGGGTCATAAAATTGACTGTGATATTTGTGAAGCCTTTAGAAGGGAAGATTTTGGCTTTTAAATGGATTTGTAGACGAGGAATGAGGGGCAGAAATGAGTTTGAATAAAGTGGAGAGAAACAGTGATGGAATAATGGGAGGACAAAAGATGCTTTAAAGGTTATTTAAAAGAAGGAAGTGGTTGAGGTCAAGAGGGACTGGGTAAGATAAATGAGAGAGGGAAGGTAGAGGAACAGGGTGTATAAACCATCAATCACTCGACTCATGTCACAGGTACACACAATGTCCATGTGGTCATGGCTCAAATGCAATCACATATGTACGTGGGTGTCTGAGTGAAGGCACCATGCCAAGATCCAGCACTGCAAGCTAGCTGATTGAATGGCTGCTTTGGGATGGGAAGGAATGGGCAATCAAGTTACGGCAGTTACCACAGCGGGCTACAATCACAGATGCCTGTGTCTCCGTTGGCTATGTTCATGTTTAAGGGTGAAAGTGCATATCTCTGATGTGTGTGTGGGTGTAAATTGGTGTGTCAGAGGCTACGTTTGTGCACAGAGGTTGAGTGTATGTGTTTGTTTAATGCATTGGCCTCACTGATATCTGGGTCCTTCTAGAGTGCCTGGTACATCCTTACAGATAACTACTGAAATATTTTAGTATTCACTTACAGGATATTTCTTATATTCTTATATTTATTTGCTCTTCTTCTGGAACAAAGAACTGAAACAGTTACTCATGCAACACTGAGCAGTTACCTCCCATATTACATTTAGTCACTGAGCAGCCCTTGTGTCCAGTGTAACTCATAGTCGGCATATCAGATGAAAATTCAAATTTAATCCAAATTACTTGAAACTACTCTCATTGAATTCAGAATTGAATGCAGAACAACACTTTTTATAAAATTATGTTTGTCCGTTCTTGAGATATTACAAATCAAAGATTGAAAAAACAGCTTAATTTTCAGAAAACTGATGTAATATTATGTCTGAAGATCACATGGTCCAAAATGGACCTCATTAATGAATGAGATCAAAAGTTTTTTCCTAATAACTTTTTTTGCAAGATATTTACATATAGTGTGAGAAATGGCGAGCTGAGGTGAAGTGAGGACCCAAGAGCAGACTCAAAACAGGGTTTTGGTTCACCTGTTGGATGTCCTGTTGGTGGGTCCCAAGGAGAGCTCCCTGTTTTTGCACCGCTGCTCTTAGCTGGGCAAATACTGCTGGGTCCATGTTGGCCAGACTGTGCTGTCAGAAATGTTGATTTGAGGTGAAGTGAGGACCCAAGAGCAGACTCAAAACAGGCAGTGTTCAGAGAGAAACTTCTTTATTGAAGTAGAGGGCAGAGGTACAATAGGGCTCAGGAAAAAATCAGTGGTCAAAGAACAGGCCAAGAGATCAAAAACACAGTGGAGCAGGCAGGCACGGTCAGGGACAAAAACAGGACAGAAAAAATCTTCACAAAAAACGAAGAACACAAGAACAAGGGAAATCCAGTCAGAGGAGGTGAAAACAATCCACAAACAGGCAGGTACAACAGGGGCAAAAAACTGGACAGAAAACTAGACAAGAAAAAAAACAAAACAAGGAACAGTTCAGGCAGGGGGAATCAAGAAGGCACAATATCAAAAGGCTGTAGCGAGGCGAGGAAAGTCTACAGGAGACAGTCTGGCAACTGGAGTGGCTCCAAACAGTTCTTAAAAAGGCCCTGGCTGATGGGAGAGGAGTGGTAGCAGTTGTGGGAGTGCCACTTCAGGGACAATGCCTTCAGCAAGGCAGGACTGAATTCCTGGCCTGGATTCGGCCTGGAGCCAGCATGGGAGTCCCACAAACTCAGGCATGGATGGACCAGACCGGACTGTGACAGTACCCCCCCCCCCCCCACGGGCGCCTCCAGGCACCTTAGGAAGTGTCTCAGGGTGTTGTTGGTGGAAGTCTGTGATGAGGGTGGGATCCATGATGAACCTGGCAGGAACCCAGCTCCTCTCATCAGGACCATACCCCTCCCAATCAACCAGATACTGGAGTCCTCTGCCTCGGCATCGTACCTTCATCAACCTCCTGACCATGAAGACCTCACCACCATCTATGAATCTGGGAGGAGGAGGAGGGGGTTTGGAGGGTGGGGACAGGGAACTGGAGACAAGGGTTTTGACTTGGAGGACATGGAAAGTTGGGTGAATATGGCGCATGGTTACGGGCAGAGACAGTCTTACAGAGCAGGGATTAATTACCTTGGAAATGGGGAAAGGTCCTATGAACCAGGGAGCCAATTTGTGGGAGACCGTCTTGAGGGGCAGGTGGCGAGTGGAGAGCATTACCCACTGCCCCACCCAATAGATGGGAGCTGCCGAGCGGTGTTTGTCGGCTTGCTCTTTAAACATCTTGACAGAACGTAAGGGCTTCTTCCTGGTCAATGCCCACATTCTCCTGCAGCAGCGCACAAAACACCTGGGCAGAGGGCATGGCGACTTCTTCTTGGATGGGGAAGAGTGGTGGCTGGTAACCCAGAGAGCACTGGAAGAGGGAAAGACCAGTAGCAGAGGTGGGTAAGGAGTTGTGAGCGTACTCTATCCAAGGAAGGGTCTTGCTCCAGGAGGCAGCATCCTTGGACACCATGCACCTGAGAGCTACTTCCAGCTCCTGGTTGGCCCAGTCCATCTGTCCATTGGTCTGAGGGTGAAAACCTGAAGACAGACTGCGAGAATCACCAATGAGTTTACAGAAAGCCTTCCAGAATTGGGCAGAGAACTGGGGTCCATGGTCGGATATAATGTCTGAGGGGAGTCTGTGTAGATGGAAAACATGGAGTATCAGCAATTCGGTGGTCTCCTTGGCGGTGGGAAGCTTGGGCAGAGGGATAAAATGAAGAGGTTTAGAAAAACAGTCAACAACAGTGAGGATACAAGTATTGCCACCTGAATTGGGGAGTCCTGTGATGAAATCCAGGGCTGTGTGTGACCAGGGCCGGTGGGGAACAGGAAGGGGTCTCAGCAGGCCATCTGTTGCTAGTCTTGTTCCTGGCGCAGTTATTGCAAGCTGCCACAAACTTCTGGACGTTCTCCTTGATGGATGGCCATCAAAAATGTTGTCGGATGAGTGCCAGAGTCCAGGCTGCTTCTGGGTGGCACGCCACTCTGGAACCATGACCCCATTGCAACACCTGTGCCCGCACAGAAACAGGAACAAAAAGATGGTTAGGAGGTGCATTACTGGGCCCTGGGTCCTGCTCATGGCCCTTCTGGACCAGGGTTTCCACCTCTAACAGAGCGGCCCCCACCAGGCACCATGGAGGAAGGATGGTATCAGGGGAGGTCAAGTCCTCCTGAAGGGGAGAAAACTTTCTGGACAAGGCATCGGGCTTACCATTCTTAGAGCCTGGGCGGAAGGAAAGTGTGAACTCGAAGTGCGAAAAGAAGAGACCATTGGGCCTGATGAGAATTGAGGTGCTTGGCAGTCCTGAGGTATTCAAGGTTCTTGTGATCTGTCTAGACGATGAAGGGAAGGTCTGACCCCTCCAACCAATGTCTCCATTCTTCCACGGCCAGTTTAACGGCCAACAATTCCCTATTGCCAACATCGTAGTTTCTCTCAGAGGGGGAAAGCCGATGAGAGAAGAAGGAGCAAGGATGAAGCTTGTTGTCACTAGCCGATCTTTGGGACAATATGGCCCTGACCCCTGACTCTGAAGCATCTACCTCAACCCCAAACTGCCAGGATGGATCTGGAATGGTGAGTATGGGTGCTGACGTGAACCTTCGTTTGAGCTCAGAGAATGTCTTCTCGGCCCCTTGCCCCCAGCTGAAAGGGACCTTGGTGGAAGTTAGAGCCGTGAAGGGTCCAGCCACCATATGAAAGTTCCTGATGAATCACCTGTAGAAATTCGCAAACCCAAGAAACCACTGAAGTTCTTGCTGAGAGGATGGGGTGGGCCAGTCAACAACTGCCTTGAGTTTCAGGGGGTCCATCTGAATCTGTGCAGGGGAGATGATGAAACCCAGAAAGGAGATAGAACTCCTACGGAACTCACATTTCTCAGCCTTAACAAAGAGTTTATTTTCCAGGAGTCATTGAAGGACCTGCCTGACGTGGATGCGGTGTTCATCAAGGGAGCAGGAAAAAAAAATGTTGTCCAGATAAACAAAAACAAAAAGGTTAAGGTAGTCCCTCAGGACATCATTAACGAGGGCCTGGAAAACTGCGGGAGCGTTAGTCAGGCCGAACGGAACCACGAGATATTTGTAGTGGCCCGTGGGGGTGTTGAATGCAGTCTTCCATTCGTCCCCTTCCCTGATCCTCACGAGGTGGTAAGCATTATTCAGGTCTAGCTTGGTGAAAATCTGGGCTCCCTGGAGTAACTCAAACGCCGTAGACATGAGAGGTAATCAATGCAAGGGTGCAAGGATTTGTCCTTCTCCACAAAAAAGAATCCTGCCCCTGCAGGAGAAGAGGAGGGACGAATAATTCCAGCTGCTAAGGACTCAGTGATGTATTTATCCATGGCTTGCCTTTCAGAAGGAGAGAGAGAGAGAGAGAGAGAGAGAGAGTAAAGTTGCCCCTTAGGTGGTGCAGTCCCAGGAAGAAGGTAAATTCCACAGTCATAGGGCCTATGGGGAGGAAGGGAAACAGCTTGAGACTTGCTGAACAAAGGTTTTAAGTCATTATACTCAGGAGGCATGTTAGAGAGGTCAGGATATTCACCAATGGTGGGCTGGAGTAGCTCGGCGTGAGGGAGGGCAGATCTCAGCCATGATGATAAACAGAATTGACTCCATCCTAAAATGGTGTTGTTAGTCCAGTTGACATGGGGGTTATGTAGAGTTAGCCAGGGCAGACTGAGAACTATGGGCACATGGGGATTGCTCATGACAAAAAATTGAATGGATTCAGAGTGGTTGCCAGAAATTCTTAAGGTGACTGGGGATGTTTTATGGGTGATAGTGGTCAGACCAGTACCGTTAAGGGTTAGGACAGTGAGGGACGGGTTCAGAGCCAGTAGTGGAATCCCCAGGCACTTGGCGGTGGTCGAGCAGATCAGGTTTCTGTCAGCCCCTGAATCAGTGAGTGCCTGGAGGTCGTGGGGTTGATTGCCATGGATAATGACCACTGGGAGTAGCGGTCGACTGGTAGGGGGCTGATTCTGGACATTGCCCACCAGGGCCCCTAAACTCACTGGTGGGCTCTTCCATTTAGAGGGCAAGCTTGGCAGAAGTGCCCCAGCTGTCCGCAATAAAAACATGTCCTCATAACCTGACAGCGCTGTTGTTCCTCAGGTGAGATGTGGGCTCGGTCTACCTGTATTGGCTCAGTGGAAGGAATGGAAGGCTGGGGGGAAGCGAGACTAGTCAGAGTTCTCTCTTTCACCCGCCGTCTGATCCGGGAGTCAGTATGACTGGCGAGGTCCATAAGACCAGGGAGATCAGGTGGCAGTTCTCATAAGACCAGCTCATCCTTGACGGCCCATTCAAAAATACATCGAGCAAGGCATTCTCATTCCAGCCACAAGATGCCACCAAGGTGTGAAACTCAATCGCATAGTTGAAAGTGGACCGGGCACCCTGCCACAGCCCCATGATTTCTCCAGCTGCCTCTCTGCCAGAGAGAGTGATCAAAGGTTCGCCTCATCTCCTCTGTGAAGTTCTTGAAGCTAGTGCAGCATGGTGCATTGGCATCCCACATAGCTGTTCCCCACTCCCTAGCTTTGCCAGTTAGGAGAATGATGGTGTAGGCCACTCGGGAATGCTCTGTAGGGAAGGCCAGCGGTTGAAGGTCAAGAATTAGCGAGCATTGAGATAAAAATGATCGGCAGGTACCTGGTTCTCCATTATATGGCTGTGGAGCGGGAAGTTTCAGCTCTCTGAAGAGGGCTGGAGCAGGAGCTGGGGGAGCAGTAGGCAGAGGGGGTTGTGTAGGAGCAGATGTAAATTGAAGCTGTTGTAGCTGAGTCGCAAGAAGATTGAAAGTGTTAGAGATGGTGACAAGGTTTTGGTTCACCTGTTGGACGTCCTGCTGGTGGGTCCCAAGGAGAGCTCCCTGTTTTTGCACTGCTGCTCTTAGCTGGGCAAATACTGCTGGGTCCATGTTAGCCAGACTGTGCCATCAGAAATGTCGATCTGAGGTGAAGTGAGGACCCAAGAGCAGACTCAAAACAGGCAGTGTTCAGAGAGAAACTTCTTTAATGAAGTAGAGGGCAAAGGTACAATAGGGCTCAGGCAAAAATCAGTGGTCAAAGAATGGGCCAAGAGGTCAAAAACAGTGGAGCAGGCAGGCACGGTCAGAGACAAAAACAAGACAGAAAAATCTTCACAAAAAATGAAGAACACAGGGACAAGGGAAATCCAGGCAGAGGAGGTGAAAACACAATCCAAAAGAACAGGCAGGTACAACAGGGGCAAAAAACTGGACAGAAAACTAGACAAGAAAAAAAAAAACAAGGAACAATTCAGGCAGGGGGAATCAAGAAGGCACAATATCAAAAGGCTGTAGCGAGGCAAGGAAAGTCTACAGGAGACAGTCTGGCAACTGGAGTGGCTCCAGACAGTTCTTAAAAAGGCCCTGGCTGATGGGAGAGGAGTGGTAGCAGGTGTGGGAGTGCCACTTCAGGGACAATGGCCTTCAGCAAGGCAGGACTGAATTCCTGACCCGGATCCAGCGTGGAGCCAGCATGGGAGTCTCACAAACTCAGGCATGGATGGACCGGACCGGATTGTGACACATAGACATTGGCAGGCACATAGATGGTTGTATACTGAATACAAGGTTTGAAAAATTATTAAAAACAAATTATGCAAAATAGCATTTAATTAGTATTAATTATGCTAATTACATAAAATCGTTAAATCAGTACACTCAGTAAAAAAGTCATAAAATATTTCTAATACCCTCTTTGTGCTCTGTAGGCCTTTGTATTTCTCAAAAGTAGGGCCTACTAGTGTTTATATGAAAGAATATAAATGATTATTTCGATTAATATTCACAGCTTTCAAGGCGAACCTCAAGAAAACTGTGTGAGCCACATCCAATAAATAATTCCAATTAATTGAATTGAAATTGACACTCGTGTTTCTGACTTCTGTTTTTTTAAATATCATTCCAACCACAAAGATCTCAATATTTTTCATTAAAACGACTCCAGTTATATTCTAAAATAGTTATTTATTTACATGATTCAGTTTTATTTGAAAAAAAAATAAGTAGGTAAAGCTATGAAAACTCACTTCAAAGTTTCCCATGAAGCATAACATCAAAACTAGCTGACAGAAAATTTTGCTGAATACTTCATCAGAAACAGTGAGAGCGAGAGAACATCCCTATACCTGTACAAGTTATCTGATTGATATTCACAAGTAGTCCAGTCGGAAACCGATCAGAAGAGAGAGAGAGAGAGAGAGAGCCTGACCATTTTCCCGTGACTCAAAAAGCACCGGCAGTTTCCTGACATCACACGAGCACAGAGTGGACTCTGTTGTACCAACTTCAACCTGCCGTGACTCCCAAAGTACTGAACAGATCATAACCAGATAAATTTCTTTGGAAAGCATAAGTTATAAGCTTTTTAATGATAGTATTCACAATAGAAAATATTCAAGAGTCAAGCAATGATAGATTTGAAAACTTAGATAAGCGGTTGCATGCACAATTTTCACACCACAGCTAGCGAGCGTCTGATATACCTACTCATAGAGCATACAATTCAGCCATTGAGATTTGCAGGGTGAAGGGCAAAGCAGGGGTTCTCTGGCAGGCCTTAGATTTAAACCATCCTTCATATTTTTCATGTTAATTGCATGTTTTATCCAATTATAACTGTTTAATGAGAAAGGGAGATTGATGTGCTTTGTCTTTGTCTGAGAATTGTGTTAATATGGAATAAATTAAACAACTTGTGACTATATATGGACTGTCATAGAAAATACTGGAAAAAACATAGGTGAGGGAAAATTATTGTTTTATAAATATAGAAAATTTAGATTTGGAAAAAAAACAAAACAAATGAATGAATGAATGAATGAATGCCTTAACCAAGCAGAAGAGCACAAAACTTACAGTTCTGGCCTTTTGAGTCATAGTCCATTAGCAGATCTATAGTTTCTATTGTCAGAAGCAGACCTTGGTCCTGGTTTCTCTAAAACCTTCAGAATTAAACATAGTTAATCCACAGAGAGAATCCAGCAAGCACCACATTCACAACTTCCTCAACTCACTTGCACTTTCATGTCTTTTGAATAATTTGTTCTCAGATATTCGCGACCGCAGGAAGAAACCTGTCATGCTGTTCATTCATGGTGGCTCGTATATGGAAGGAACCGGAAATATGTTTGACGCAAGTGTGCTGGCAGCTTATGGCAACGTCATTGTGGTCACCATGAACTACAGACTGGGAGTGCTAGGTGAGTCTCCTGTCCCTTATTCAGAATAATCATCTGAGCATTTGTAGATTTTTCGACAAATCTACAATCTACAGTCAGTTAATCAAACCTTGCTTCCCTTTGACGGATTGTAGTTATTAGAGTCAAGATCAGTGCAATAATCTACCATGCAGAATTTCGTCACAGGCTGACAGTTACAGGTCAGAGATCAGTTTCTGACCACTCTTAGGTTTTGAGTCAGTTTGCTGCTGCTGTTACATGCCTAAATTCACTGCCCTCATACTTGATCATTCTAATATCATTTGAGCAGAATCTGTTTCTGGATATTATAAAGCAGCAGTGTTTCTCTCTCCTAACCACTGAATTAAAATGAATGAATCTTGTGCTATGTTGAATGGTATGTTGGAACAGAAACACTCATTTGTACAGTGCTATTACTGAATTTGGACACCACTCTATCTGTCCTTTTCGATCAGGTTTAACATCCAAATGGGCCCACTTATTCTGTACCTACATCAGCTTATAATCTTAGTGTCACGACTTTTAGCCCATATTAAAGCAGAGATGCTAGGAAACTGCAATGCAATAGATCTCCCTCAGTGAAAATGAAAATCCCTGCACTGATATCAATCATGCAACCACTTTCGAACACCAAAAATACATGCCATTTAAGAAAGCCCTGCTTTAATACAATATAAAAATATAATTAAAAACTATAAAAACTACTGTTTTTGTGTCACTCAAAATAGTGTTTGACAAGCTTCATACTGTCAGAGATGCTTTCACTGCAGAATTCCAACCCAGTTATGTCATGAGGAAACATAGCTTAGTTGTTGTCTATGGAACTTAAATAGAGGATTCATTTCATACCTTTTGAAGAAACTGATGACAAAACCTTTTGTGATGTGCTTATAAGCTTGAATATCATGAGGAAGAACTGAGACAATAAAAGAGCTTCATGAGTAGCAGCAGTAAAAGATGCATTATCTTTTTCCATTGATGAAAATAGCAGTCGGTTGTTCTTATACTGGACTTACTCACCAATACCAAGCCAATAAAAGTCAGTGTGCTGCTGTCAGAGGTGGGAAGTAACAAAGTAATGTTACTCTAAAATATAGTATTTGTTTTATGGGTCTGTACTTTAATGGACTTGTTTTCACATAATACTTTTGAATTTTTGAATACACTTCTCTGTAATCTGTAATGCCATAAGGTAACTTTTTAGCATTAGCATCAGCTTGAAGGAGTTGATCAAAATTCCTAACAAATCTATATTTTTTACAGATGTGACCGAAAGTCACATCTGTGGTGGTGGTGGGGGGATTAATTCGGTTCAACAGTCTTATGGCATGTGGGGAAAAAGCTGTTGTAGAACCTGGCTGTTCTACTCCAGAGGCTACATAGCCTCTTTTTAGAAACCAGCAGCAAGAACAGTCCATAGTGGGGGTGGGAGGTGTCTCTGCTTATGTTGCGAGCCCTGGTCAGGCAGCGTTTTTCTGCAATATCCTGTATCGGAGGAAGTGAAGTCCTGATGATTTTCTCCGCTGTCTTCACCACCTTCTGCAGGGACTTCCCATACATGCCAACCTTTAGTTACCCATGCCCTTACAAAATATGTACTTTACCCTTACATACACCCATGAGCCCTTACACATGAGAAAAAAATTCCAATATATAATCCAAAGCACCGATTGTTTTATTCCACATTATACACTCCGATTGTAATGGGCGTATTTATCACACTGCATCAAGTTAAAGGGATCAAATAAGTATGTACTGAATAAAAATAAATTTTAGATCCCAGAGAAAACAACTAAATTAAAAAGGACTATATTATGTACAGTCAAATAAACAATTATCTACTAAAGAGAATGACTGAACTATAAACTTAATTATTTAATATACATTGTATCAGTAATACCAGAATTATTGATGTAAATTTTGCAAATAAAATGTATTAATATTAAATAGTTCATAAAAATTACACAAAGTTCTATTTGACAAGTGTTGACATCACCTACCAGTACAAAATTACATTCCACCAAAGAAAATCACTTGAAATATAACAGCAGTACTAATTAGGTATGTTAATTAAAATAGTAGGTTACATGTAATAAATTATATATAATCATGTCAAACAGTAAATGAAGGTTAGTAAAAGTTCCATTTGAGAAAAAAGTGTTGACACCACAAGCAATGTCCGATCCAACTAAAGATGACTGAACCACATCAAGTATATTATGTAAACAAGGATAAGTGAAAATATTAATAAATTATGAAGTTAAATTGAAAATCTTCCCAGTAATTTATAACAAGAATTTAAATCTTATTCCTTTTTGGAGTGTTCTTTGTTGTACAAAGATGTTGCAGATGTTGCAGACTAGCTAGAATATCACTGCTTGGGTAGCAGTTGTAGTTCCTCATCACAGTTCATTTTAATTTGCAGATACGCAGTTAATGTGTCTGCAGTCATATTTTTTTCTGTACTCAGTATGAATTTTCCTAACCAAGGAAAAAGCCCTCTCACTATTTGGATTGCTATGTGGGAAGCACAGCAAAGCAGTAAAAAGTTGTTTCAGCATTGGAAACCTGGCAACACCCAAAGCAGTTTTTACATCGAAGACCTTTCCCCAATATACATCTATTAGTACTTTTTTGCCAATTGTCTATCAGCAATTAAAATGTTTAGGGAAGTGAAACCAGAAATCGCCGGGTAACTACAGTTGCCGTTGTATAAACAATGACTCCCAGTATCACCTCCCTAAATTATCATTGTTATGGGTGGTGGAGGTGAAGTTTGGATCCAGAAGCAGAAAAATGCACAACAGACAGTAATCCAATAAATAAAGTGATTTAATCCAAGGAAAAAAAAGGGTGTGGCAAAAAGGTAGCAAAACAGGACAAAAACACAAATGGCAAAAATAGTCCGGGTAACAAGAGACAAAAACCTGACAAAAACACGAGACAGGTAAGGACAAAAACACTAAAGCAAAAAACCATGAACAAGAAAAAACCCTTGGTGCAAAAAACATGAACTAGAAAAATAGCTAGAGGGAAAAACCATGGAAAGCATGAATGGCAGAGAAATGGCTAGAGAAAACAAACGAGATGTTCTAGCAAAGTCAGAGTCTGAGAACGGCCTTTAAATAAGCAGTGGTGAAAACCAGGAAGTGAGTTCAGGTGGGATGGAATTCCCGTCCCGGATCCGGATCGGCGCTGGCGTGGGAGATCCATAACCTCCGGAGTGGATGTCCGGGGCGGAGCATGACAGTACCCCCCCCTTCAACGAGCGCCTCTAGGCACTTTAGGAAGAGCGTCAGGGTATTGCCGGTAGAAGTCGGAGATGAGGGTTGGGTCCAAGATGAACCTGGCGGGGACCCAACTTCTCTCCTCGGGACCGTAACCTTCCCAGTCCACCAGGTACTGGAGTCCTCTGCCTCGCCGCCGCACCTTCAGCAGCTTTTTGACCGTGTAGGCTTCGCCGCCATCAATGAGCCTGGGAGGAGGAGGGCATTTGGAGGGTGGGGACAAAGAGCTAGAGACCAGAGGTTTAAGCTGTGACACGTGGGGTGGATGCATCGCATGGTGAGTGGTAGTGCCAGTCTGATGGAACATGGATTGATTACCTTACTGATGAGGAAGGGTCCTAGGTACCTGGGAGCCAGCTTGCGGGAGACGGTTCTGAGCGGCAGGTGGTGTATGGAGAGCATGACTTGTTGCCCCACCCAGTAGGTGGGCGCCTTAGAGCGGCGTTTGTCAGCCTGCCTCTTGGATGCTACTGTAGGGTGGAGTGAATGAGTCTTTTCCGGGCCAATGCCCACGTCCTCCTGCAGTGGCGTATGAAGATCTGGGCTGAGGGTACGGCAAACTCCTCCTCTTGGTTGGGGAAGAGTGGTGGTTGGTAACCTAGGGAGCACTGGAAGGGTGAGAGATCTGTGCCAGATGAAGGAAGAGTGTTATGAGCGTATTCGACCCAAGGCAAGTACTTACTCCAAGAACTGGCATCCCTGGACGCCATACACCTGAGTGCCACCTCCAAATCCTGATTCGCCCGTTCCACCTGGCCATTGGTTTGGGGATGGAAACCTGAGGAGAGACTACAGGAGGCCCCATTGAGTTTGCAGAAGGCCCTCCAGAATTGCGCAGTGAACTGAGGACCCCGGTTGGAGACGATGTCAGCGGGGAGTCCGTGTATGTGGAAAATATGGAGGATGAGTAATTCGGCAGTTTCTTTAGCTGTGGGAAGCTTGGGCAGAGGGATGAAATGGACTGACTTGGAGAACCGGTCGATAACTGTGAGGATGCATGTGTTGCCGCCTGAGTTGGGGAGTCCTGTGACGAAGTCCAGGACGATGTGAGACCAGGGTCGATGAAGAGTCGGGAGGGGTCTGAGCAAGCTGGCAGGGGGTCGATTGGCTGTCTTGTTCCGGGCACATGTGTCGCAGGCTGCCACAAACTCCTGGACATCTTCCTTCATGGATGGCCACCAGAAGCATTATTAGATAAGTGCCAGGGTTTTAGCAGCTCCCAGGTGACAGGCCAACTTGGAGCCATGACCCCACTGCAGCGCCTGGGTTTGCACAGAACAGGGAACAAACAGATGGTTAAGTGGTGTGTTGCTTGAGTTACCTTCTCCAGGGTCCTGCTCCAGGGCCTTCTGCACTAATGTCTCTACCTCAAGTAGGGCAGCTCCCACCAGACAACATGGAGGGAGGATGGTTTTGGGTGTTCTAGACTTCTCCTGGCAGGAAGAGAATATCCTGGACAGGGTGTTGGGTTTGCCATTCTTGGAGCCTGGGTGGTAGGAGAGCGTGAAACGGAAACGGGAGAAGAAGAGAAACCATCGGGCTTGCCATGAATTGAGACATTTGGCAGACTTGAGGTATTCTAAATTCTTGTGGTCAGTCCAGACAAGGAAGGGGAGATCCGACCCCTCGAGCCAGTGCCTCCACTCCTCCAAGGCAAGCTTGATGGCCAACAGCTTTCTGTCGCCGATGTCGTAGTTTCATTCAGCAGGGGACAGCCAGCAAGAGAAGAAGGAGCAGGGGTGGACCTTGTCATCACTGGCCCTCTGGGAGAGGATGGCTCCGACCCCTCACTCAGAAGCGTTGACCTCCACATTGAACTGTTTGGCCAGATCGGGTATGGTGAGAATGGGTGCTGTGGTGAACTTGCGCTTGAGCATGGAGAACGCTTTCTCTGCTTCCTCCCCCCACTTGAATGGGCTCCTGATCGAGGTCAACGCCATGAGAGGTCTGGCCACTGGGCTGAAGTCGCGGATGAAGCGCCTATAGAAATTGCCGAACCCCAGGAAATGCTGGAGCTCTCATTGTGAGGATGGGGTGGGCCAATCAGCGACTGCCTCAAGCTTGAGGGGGTCCATCTGGATCCTCGCTGGGGAGATGATGAATCCCAGAAACGAGACAGAGTTCTGGTGAAATTCGCTCTTCTCTGCCTTGACGACCAGTTTGTTCTTTAGCAGGCACTGGAGGACCTGCCGGACGTGACCCCGATGTTCCTCCAGGGAGCGGGAGAAGATCAGGATGTCATCCAGGTACATGAAAATGAAGATGTCCAGGAAGTCCCTTAAGACGTCGTTAACGAGTGCCTGAAAGACTACGGGTGTGTTGGTCAGGCCGAAAGGGACCATAGGGTAGTCGTAGTGACCAGTGGTGGTGTTAAAGGCCATCTTCCACTCATCCCCCTCCCTGATCCTGACGAGATGGTATGCATTGCATAGATCTAACTTGGTAAATACCTTGGCTTCCTGGAGTAGTTCGAAGGCTATGGTCATGAGTGGTAGTGGGTAGCAGTTCTTGACTGTGATGGCGTTGAGACCCCGATAGTCAATGTAGGGGCAGAGTGACTTGTCCTTCTTTTCCATGAAGAAGAATCCCATGCCTGCTGGGGAGGAGGAAGGGTGGATGATCCCAGCTGCCAAAGATTCAGAGATGTATTTCTCTATGGCTTGCCTTTCGATGGGAGAGAGAGAGTAGAGTCATCCGTTGGGTGGCGCTGTCCCAGGTAGGAGGTCGATTCCACAGTCATAAGGTCTGTGAGGAGGGAGGGACACTGCTCGGGTCTTGCTGAAGACGAGTTTAAGGTCCAGATATTCCGGAGGCACGTGAGAGAGGTCGGGGAACTCGCTGGCTGAAGGCTGCAGTGGTTTGGCGGGAGGCAGAGCGGAATTCAGACAGGAAGCTAGGCAGGACTGACTCCAGCCTAGGATGGTGTTGTCAGCCCAGTTTAGGTGGGGGTTGTGCTGCATTATCCATGCCAATCCTAGGACGATGGGTGCGTGGGGGTTGTTCATGACATGAAGCTGGATGGTTTCTGAGTGGTTATTGGAAATCCTCAGGGTGAGCGGGGTGATAAGGTGGGTGATGGTGGTCAAGCCAGTGTCATTGAGTGTCAGGACAGTGAGAGGGACGTCGAGAGCTAGTAGCGAGATTCCCAGACGCTTGGCGGTGGTGGAGCAGATCAGGTTCCTGTCTGCCCCTGAGTCGATGAGGGCCTGGAGGTGGTGATGCTGGTTGAAATGGATAATGATGACAGGGAGTAACAGACAATTAGCAGGGAACTGGTTCCGAGCTTTGCCCACCCGGGCCCCTCGATTCAGCTGGTGAGCTTGTCCTTTTAGCGGGCAGGCTCGGCAGATATGTCCCAGCTGACCACAGTAGAAGCAGGCCCCCGTGCTCTGCTGGCGATGTTGTTCCTCCACTGACACCCGAACCCAGTCTACCTGCATGGGTTCGACGGACGCGGCGGGAGGTGGAGAGGAGGTGAAGCTGGGGCGGTTCTTTTCTCTCCTCCGTTGCTGGACCCGGGCGTCAATGCAGTCGGCGAGGTCCATGAGGCTGGAGAGGTTCGAGGGCAGTTCCCGCGATACCAATTCATCCTTAATGGCGTTGGACAGGCTGTGCAGGAATGCTTAGATCTGGGCGCTCTCGTTCCAACCGCCTGATATCGCCAACGTCCAGAACTCGATGGCGTAGTCCGAGGTAGACCGGGACCCCTGCCACAGCTCCATGAGCCCTCTAGCCGCCTCCTGGCCGAACAGAAAGCTGTTGAAAGTGCGCCTCATCTCCTCGAAGAAATCCTTGAGACTGGAACAAAAGGGCGCATCGGCGTCCCAGACCGCTGTTCCCCACTCTCTGGCCTTGCCTGTGAGGAGCTTGATGGCATATGCTACCTGGGAGCATTCTGTGGGGAAGGCCAGAGGTTGCAACTCTAAGATCAAAGAGCATTGAGACAGAAACAATCTGGTTCTCCATCGTAGGACTGAGGCGCTAGAAGTCTCGGTTTGCGGAGAAAGGCGGTGGCAGGAGCTGAAGTAGGAGGCGGCTGGGCAGGGGTAGGCACAGCTTGAAAGTGCTGAATCTGCATGGTGAGGAGGTTGAGTGAGTTGGACAGGGTGGTGAGGTTCTGGGTAATTTGCTGTAGGTCTTGTTGGTGGGTCCCAAGGAGAATCCCTTGTTGCTGGATGGCTGTTCTCAGATGGGTGAGTTCCACTGGATCCATGTTGGCCAGAACGTACTGTTATGGGTAGTGGAGGTGAAGTTTGGATCCAGAAGCAGAAAAATGCACAACAGACAGTAATCCAATAAATAAGGTGATTTAATCCAGGGAAAAAAAGGGCGTGACAAAAAGGTAGCAAAACAGGACAAAAACACAAATGGCAAAAATAGTCCGGGTAACAAGAGACAAACGTGACAAAAACATGACAGGTAAGGACAAAAACACTAAAACAAAAAACCATGAACAAGAAAAAACCCTTGGTGCAAAAAACATGAACTAGAAAAATAGCTAGAGGGAAAAGCCATGAAAAGCATGAATGGCACAGAAATGGCTAGAGAAAACAAACGAAATGTTCTGGCAAAGTCAGAGTCTGAGAATGGCCTTTAAATAAGCAGTGGTGAAAACCAGCGAGTTCAGGTGGGATGGAATTCCCGTCCCGGATCGGCGCTGGCGTGGGAGAGCCGTAATCTCCGGAGTGGGTGTCCGGGGCAGAGCATGACAATCATGATAATGGAGGAAGCTTTCCTACATACAAACAGTAAAAACTTTTTTTTTTAAATGCTTACCTGTGCAGTCTTTGAATCGGGAAACATTTTTTTCGCTAGCTGCGAAAAATTATCTGCCATAGTCGGGGGGATGTTGTGTTCCACGAGAAATTGGCAGAACATAACTTTTGCAGCCGTTACAGAAGTCTGGGCAGTCCGAGCCGATGTACTTGCGCCAAAATGCTGCTCCATAGACTTGAAGGTCCTGTATTTAATGATGCAGTCTTTATGTGCCTTGGTTTGGAAATGTAATTTCAGGTCATAAAAACCTGAAGCTGCCACTTTAATGTGCTTTCTGCACGGAACACAGAACGGATATTGGGGGCCATTCGAAGATGCCTGGATCCATCCTTTGTACTCTCCATTCAGAGTTTCCCATTCCTTCAGATGTTTTCCAGTTCCAGCACGTTTTCTCTTTGCCATTGCATTTCCAGATGCTATTTTTAAAAGATAAAACTTGTCAAATTTGATGTGCACATGAGGACTGCTCAACTACAAATGACCGAGAAAACTGCGTGCAACTATAAAACCACATAAATCGAAAATAGTTCAGTTTCATTGGGCATGCGTGTTTGAAAAAATAAATGGTGGATGCTAAGAAAATTTTCTCGGAGTAATGGGAAAAATATCTGATACAAAATGTAATTTTCCCGTATGAAAATCAGTATACGCCATATTAGCCAAAAATTTTATTTTCCCATAAAAAATACAGGGAAACCGTATAACTTGACATGTATGACTTCCAGTCAGAGGCCCTGCAGGCTCCTGACCAGACAGAGATGCAGCAAGTCAGTATGCTCTCTATAGTGCCTCTGTAGAAAGTGGTGAGATTTGGAGAATTGTTTTCATACGCACTTATGAAAAATATAATCACAGATGGCCATCTCCCAGGGTACTGAGGTTCAACTTCAAGAGCAGGGGCCCTGTGCCATACACATTCACATACACACACCTGCACACAATGGACCAGCTGCTCTCACACTTGAAATTACTGTATATACAACTCCAAATCAGAATGTTGGGATGATATAGAAAATGCAAATAAAAAAAGAAAGTAGTGAAATGTAAATTTACTTTGACTTGTATTTCATTGCAAATAGTATGAATCTAAGATATTTAATCTTTTGTCTGGTCAACTTCATTTCATTTGTTAATATACATCCATTCCTGCATTTCAGACCTGCAGCACATTCCAAAAAAAAGTTGGGACAGGGGCAACTTAGGGCTAATAATGAGGTAAAACAATTAAATAATGATGTGATTTGAAGCAGGTGATGTCAATAGGTGTTTGCAATCATTATTTGGTACAAAATCAGTATCCATGAAAGACCTAGTCTTTGAGGAACAAAGGGCAAAAATGCAAGCCTAAGCTGAACACCCGTGATCTCCGATCTCTCAGACAGCACTGCATCAAGAACCTTCATTCATCTATAGCTGATATAACCACATGGGCTCAATATTACACAAATTACACAGCATTAAACAGGATTGGCAAACATTTGTCAAGCACTACAATACAGAGTTACATCCAAAAATGCCAGTTAAAACATTACTCTGCAAAAAGGAAACCTTATGTTAACTGTGTCCAGAAGCGCCATCGACTTCTCTGGGCTCAGAGGCATCTGGGATGGACCATCACTCAGTGGAAACATATATTGTGGTCAGATGAATCAGTATTCCAGGTATTTTTATAGAGCAACATATGTTGCCTTCAAGACGACATCTTTTCCAGGGATATTTCAACAAGACAGTGCAAAACCACATTCTGCACACATTACAAAGGCATGGCTGCAGAAGAAGAGGGTGTCTGTCCCCTCTGTCCCCAGTTGACAAAGGGAAATGTGACAATGATGACCCCATACTGTTCAACACCTTAACAGCTGTTTGTAGAAAGAATGGAACAAAATGGGACAAAATAACACATTACAAAGTGGTAAATGCTTTACTGCCCCAACCTTTTTTTAAATGTGTTGCAAGAATCAAAACTGAAATGTGTTTATTTTGAAAAAACAACAACAATAAAATTCACGAGGTAAAATATCAAATAATGTGCTGTTGTTTTCTTTTCAGTGAAATATAGGTCAAAGATTATTTACAAATCTTTGTTTTCAGTTTTAATTTCAATTTCAACATACTGTCCCAACTTTTTCTGATTTGGACTTGTAGAACATTTAATACTGGCAAACTAGAATATTTAACCCTATCAAATTGTTTAGTTTAACAATCGAAAACTAGAACATTTTCTACCAGAAAATTAGAACATTTATCACTGGCAAACAAAACATTAGAAAACTAGACCATCTAATAATGGATAACTAGAAATTATACAATGAAAAACTGGAACATTTACCAATCTGTGGTTGGTAGAAGAGAGCAACTGGACTTGCTTGAAAAGTCTTGAAGACGTTTCGCCTCTCGTCCGAAAGGCATCATCAGTTCTGTCTGTCTAATAGGGAGTATCAAGTATTTATCCTCTCATGGATCATAATAGAATCCAAATCAGAATGCTGATGGCTGCATTGAAGGTGGCTGATAGATGTCATAGACACCCACCTCTGTTCAGTGATGGTCGTTCCAGGCTGACAAAATTGAACGATCCTCTCTGGCTAAGATGTCTGCCAGTTTTCTGGAAGTCCTCTCATACTCCCGCACTAGTCGAAGGGTACTCATCCCAAAGTGTGTAGAAACATATCTGTGAAGATACTCAGTCGTCCAGGTACATAGTAATCTGTGGTTGGTAGAAGAGAGCAACTGGACTTGCTTGAAAAGTCTTGAAGACTTCACTAGTGCGGGAGTATGAGAGGACTTCCAGAAAACTGGCAGACATCTTAGCCAGAGAGGATCGTTCAATTTTGTCAGCCTGGAACGACCATCACTGAACAGAGGTGGGTGTCTATGACATCTATCAGCCACCTTCAATGCAGCCATCAGCATTCTGATTTGGATTCTATTATGATCCATGAGAGGATAAATACTTGATACTCCCTATTAGACAGACAGAACTGATGATGCCTTTCGGACGAGAGGCGAAACGTCTTCAAGACTTTTCAAGCAAGTCCAGTTGCTCTCTTCTACCAACCACAGATTACTATGTACCTGGACGACTGAGTATCTTCACAGAAACATTTACCAATGGAAATGTTAAAGTATAACAGCCAAAACTCTTCGGTCAAGGGTTTCAACTAGGTTTCTGAGCATGGCTGTAGGAATTTCTGCCTATTTAGTCACAAAAGCATTAATGATATCAAGCACTGATGTCAAATGAGAAGGCCTTGCATGGAGTCTGTGTTCTAATTCATCCCAAAGGTGTTCAATGGGTTTGAGGTCAGGAATCTGTGCAGGCATCTCAGCTTTATCCGCACCAACCTTAGCAGATCATGCCTACATGGGCCTTCCCTTTTGCACAGGGGCATTGTCATACTCAAACAGGTTTGGGCTTTTTAGTTCCAGTGAAGGGAAATCTTAAAACTAGTAGACAATTGGGTGCTTTCAACTTTATGGCAATAGTTTGGATAAGACCAACATGTACAATGGTGGTGGCACGGTGGTGTAGTGGTTAGCGCTGTCGCCTCACAGCAAGAAGGTCCGGGTTCGAGCCCCGTGGCCGGCGAAGGCCTTTCTGTGCGGAGTTTGCATGTTGTCCGCGTGGGTTTCCTCCGGGTGCTCCGGTTTTCCCCACAGTCCAAAGACATGCAGGTTAGGTTAACTGGTGACTCTAAATTGACCATAGGTGTGAATGGTTGTCTGTGTCTATGTGTCAGCCCTGTGATGACCTGGCGACTTGTCCAGGGTGTACCCCGCCTTTCGCCCGTAGTCAGCTGGGATAGGCTCCAGCTTGCCTGCGACCCTGTAGAAGGATAAAGCGGCTAGAGATAATGAGATGAGAACATCATCAGATTTTCACACAAGTCCTAAAAGTAGATAAAGAGAACCCAGTGAAACAAATGAGGCAAAAATATTATACTTGCTCATTTATTTATTGAGGAAAATGATCCAAAATTACATATCTGTGAGTGGCAAAAATATGTGAACCTCTAGGATTAGCAGTTAATTTGAAGGTGAAATTAGAGTCAGGTGTTTTCAATCAATGGGATGACAATCAGGTGTGAGTGGGCACCCTGTTTTATTTAAAGACCAGGGATCTATCAAAGTCTGATCTTCACAACACATTTGTGGAAGTGTATCATGGCACGAACAAAGGAGATTTCTGAGGACCTCAGAAAAAGCATTGTTGATGCTCATCAGGCTGGAAAAGGTTACAACAATGGTGTGCATGGCAGGGTTGCAAGGAGAAAGCCACTGCTCTCCAAAAAGAACATTGCTGCTCATCTGCAGTTTGCTAAAGATTACATGGACAAGCCAGAAGGCTATTGGAAAAATGTTTTGTGGATGGATGAGACCAAAATAGAACTTTTTGGTTTAAATGAGAAGCGTTATGTTTGGAGAAAGGAAAACACTGCATTCCAGCATAAGAACCTTATCCCATTTGTGAAACATGGTGGTGGTAATATCATGATTCGGGCCGGTTTTGCTGCATCTGGGCCAGGACGGTTAGCCATAATTGATGGAACAAGGAATTCTGAATTATTCCAGCGAATTCTAAAGGAAAATGTCAGGACATCTGTCCATGAACTGAATCTCAAGAGAAGGTGGGTCATGCAGCAAGACAATGACCCTAAGCACACAAGTCGTTCTACCAAAGAATGGTTAAAGAAGAAGAAAGTTCATGTTTTGGAATGGCCAAGTCAAAGTCCTGACCTTAATCCAATCAAAATGTTGTGGAAGGACCTGAAGCGAGCAGTTCATGTGAGGAAACCCACCAACATCCCAGAGTTGAAGCTGTTCTCTACGGAGAAATGGGCTAAAATTCCTCCAAGCCAGTCTGCAGGACTGATAAACAGTTACTGGAAACATTTAGTTGCAGTTATTGCTGCACAACGGGGTCACACCAGATACTGAAAGCAAAGGTTCACATACTTTTGCCACTCACAAATATGTAATATTGGATAATTTTTCTCAGTAAATAAATGAGCAAGTATAATATTTGTGTCTCGTTTGTTTAACTGGTGTGGGGGCTGCCATGCCATAGTACCCACAATTCCCTGCTTCACTTTATGGCCCATCTTCTCCCCTTTCACTGTTACAGCATTGAACACACCAATCCCTGTACTCAATGCCATGTTCTATCTCCACCCATTCTTCTGACTCCCTGTAATGGTATTGGATACAGAGGTGATACCGGATACCAAATACAGTGACGTCACGACTGTGTTTAAAACCCACGGCGGAATTGAAATTCCTTCTCTCTTGCGGTGGATCCCACCCATGAAAGAGACTTCATTGCATCTGTGCTACAGAAGAACAAAGGACAAAGAACGAGCTATTGATACCGGACCTTTAGCCAAAGTTCAATGTATTTGATCTTCGCATAGTTGCAATAATAACTGAACCAGTTAGTTACTGCAGCCCACGCAGTATTTTAAAGAGAAAAGGCAA
The DNA here is from genome assembly GCF_027579695.1 of Neoarius graeffei. Taxonomy (NCBI): domain Eukaryota; kingdom Metazoa; phylum Chordata; class Actinopteri; order Siluriformes; family Ariidae; genus Neoarius; species Neoarius graeffei. The sequence goes on along the minus strand of NC_083569.1, from coordinate 75,455,868 downwards.
CCAGATCCCTTTTCCCTTTCGCAACGTCGACAAACTACAAACAAGATTCCTTCCAGATCATCAGACAACCGACGGGACACCAAAGGTCTTCAGCTGACGAGTTGTAAAAGCAAAAGGAACAGAACTGTTTTCTCCCTGGACCTGCGCTCCGCGCTGTCTTCGGATAACAGACGGCACACTTTCAGTCGCCAAGCAAGAGCGATCTCAATTAAGGCTTGCATTTGGGCAATTGTTAGTCTTAGTTGTGGCTAGTTAATGTGAAGAGTGATGTTTATTTGAATTCATTCATGGTTTAAATGTACGCATTTTGATTCACATGAAAGTTGGTCTTAGACCACGTGTTGTTTGATTTGCTATCTGTATTTAGTTAGATCGTGCATGCATTCTGTCTCTCTCTCTCTCTCTCTCTCTCTCTCTTTTAACTCCCTCCATCGCACCACACCCCTCAACATTGGGATTTCAGGAGTAGCTAAGGGTTGAGTAGAAGTTTGGGTTTGAGGCCTAGCACAAAGGCTCACGCATTACATTCACATACCACACCTATCTCGCCTGCGTGCGCACACAGCATCACTCCCCTCCTCCTTGTCGTGTGCCTGCGCATGCCCTCTCTCCCTAGCTCCTCCTCATCTTATTAGTGCACAGCTGCGCACACGCATGCACATGCCTACACTCACACACACACACCTCTTACACACACACACACACACTCTCACACAGACACACAAATACATGATTTCCCTCTCACATTTTAACATCCACTCTCCCCTACACTGTAAACTTGCATATAGCCCATTACTTCTGATCACCATTAGTGCCTTAGTTATCATCATATTCACTGCTGATTTCTTACTCTGTTTACTGCTGGTTATTATTCTACTTACTACTGACTATTGCTTTTTACACTACTGATTATTACTTGTATACATTGTATCACCATTTATATTGAATTATTCCTTGGCTGCTATTGTTGCTATATCTGATCAGTATTAGTTTGTTAATTCATGTCAGCTATTTCAATAAATGGTACCTTTTGGAATAAACTGTGTCCTGTCTATTGCTACGACATTCACTGAGTGCCAACCTCTGCCAAACAAGTATTCTAATTGCCCTCGCCCATTTGGTATGAATATGAATGTTATAGATCGAGAGTAAACATATTACATTAGAGCTACAATACTCACTAAAACTATAGCAACATCACCACTAAGTTATTCCATTGATTTTAATAGTTAGCTATAAACTATTAGACACTTGAATTAATGATTAATGAATTTATGAGCCTGATCCCTTTTTACATGAGACTGATTCGATAAGCCTATTGCATCTACACTGGGTTTTCTTTATCTACTTTTAGGACTTGTGTGAAAATCTGATGTTTTAGGTCATATTTATGCAGAAATATAGAAAATTCTAAAGGGTTCACAAATTTTCAAGCACCATTGTAGGCATGATGGTTAAGTGTCCAAAAACTTTTGGCTATATAGTGCATGTATTATATCTGCAGCTAGCCATCTAACCTTCCTAATAATGTTACTCTGTAAGTGGGTTAGTCTTTTGTCATAGCTAATGCCTTGCTGATTAACTATTAAGGCTGGTTTTCAACTTTAAGCTTTGTTTATGCTCCTTTTTGAAATCCATGTTAGGGGAACTAGAATATGCTTAACACCATTGCCAGATCCTTAGGTCTGCTCATGTGAGTGCTGTAAGAAGATAAGTATGTTTAACATTTGGTTCTCTGGGATGTTGCTCCTGTACTGTCATTCTTTTGTGGAATATCCCTTTAAAATACAATACATTAAGTGCCATTGTGCACATAATAAATCTAAAGTTCATTACTCAGCCAATCTTCACAGTGTGCTTTGTGTGTTGTCAACCAAATTTACTAATAACTTTGTATATTTCATCTCTAGCTAAGACCTCATTTTCAAGAATCCTTGAAAAGGAAGCCCAACAACACGCGTTATATTACCCTGCTCCCAAAAGAACCATTTGATTCTTTATTTTCGGTGGTGCCACAAAAAGCTAAATATTACTATGATGTATACAGATATTAAAATTAAGAACTGATTATGGGGCGGCACGGTGGTGCAGTGGTTAGTGCTGTTGCCTCACAGCAAGAAGGTCCGGGTTCAAGCCCCGTGGCCGGCGAGGGCCTTTCTGTGCGGAGTTTGCATGTTCTCCCCGTGTCCGCGTGGGTTTCCTCCGGGTGCTCCGGTTTCCCCCACAGTCCAAAGACATGCAGGTTAGGTTAACTGGTGACTCTAAATTGACCGTAGGTGTGAATGTGAGTGTGAATGGTTGTCTGTGTCTATGTGTCAGCCCTGTGATGACCTGGCGACTTATCCAGGGTGTAACCCGCCTTTCGCCCGTAGTCAGCTGGGATAGGCTCCAGCTTGCCTGCGACCCTGTAGAACAGGATAAAGCGGCTAGAGATAATGAGATGAGATGAGATGAGATGAGATGAGAACTGATTATTCAGTTTTCTATGGCAAAGTGAAAAAGATGGTTAAAAATCAGTAGAGAATTTTGGGCCAGTTTCATGAAGGGAACGAACATGACATTGCTTTCATGCAGAAATCTTTTGGCCTTTATATAAGCTCTGGAGAGTTTGCATGTTCTCCCCGTGTCCGCGTGGGTTTCCTCCGGGTGCTCCGGTTTCCCCCACAGTCCAAAGACATGCAGGTTAGGTTAACTGGTGACTCTAAATTGACCGTAGGTGTGAATGGTTGTCTGTGTCTATGTGTCAGCCCTGTGATGACCTGGCGACTTGTCCAGGGTGTAACCCGCCTTTCGCCCGTAGTCAGCTGGGATAGGCTCCAGCTCGCCTGCGACCCTGTAGAAGGATAAAGCAGCTAGAGATAATGAGATGAGATGAGATAAGCTCTGGACACAAGCAAAATTTGCATTGAGATTTTCTCAAATGAATGTAAATCAGTTATGATCTAGTAAAAAGATAAATCCAAATGACTGGCTCGAGTAAAATCTTCAATCCTATGGAGAAGATGTCCCCGTCTAATTCTCATGGATTTAGTTCCAGTCTGAGGTTAGTTCAAATTTAGCAATATTTGGTGCACAAAAAGGAAGACAAATGTACATCTGTTGTATCATTCTTTTATGGGTGTTTTTATTGAAATGCTGAATTTGTATGCACTAGTGCATTTCGAACAATTAGAATATTGTGAAAAAGTTCTTTTTTGTAATTTAATTTATAAAAGGTAAACTTTCATATATTTGATATTCATTACATGTAAAGTGAAATATTTCAAGACTTTTTTTTTGTTTTATTTTTGATGATGGCTTACAGCTCATGAAAATCAAAAATCCAGTATCTCAAATTATTAGAATATTTCCTAAGATCAATCAAAAAAAAAGATTTACAATACAGAAATATACAACTTCTGAAAAGTATGTTCATTTATATATTCAATACTTGGTTGGGGCTCCATTACCACAAATTATTACATCAATGTGGCGTGGCATGGAGCCGATCAGCCTGTGGCACTGCTGAGGTGTTATTGAAGCCCAGGTTGCTTTGATAGCGGCCTTCAGCTCATCTGTATTTTTGGGTCAGGTGTTTCTCATCTTCCTCTTGACAATAACCCATAGATTCTCTATGGGGTTCAGGTCAGGTGAGTTGTCTGGTCAATCAAGCACAGTAATATCATGGTCAGCAAACCATTTGGTAATAGTTTTGGCACTGTGGGGAGGTGCTAAGTCCTGCTGGAAAAGGAAATCGTCAAAGCCATAAAGCTTGTCAGCAGATGGAAGCATGGAGTGCTCTAAAATCTCCTGGTAGACAGCTGTATTGACTTTGGATTTGATAAAACACAATGGATCAACATCAGCAGATGATATGGCATCCCAAATCATCACAGACTGTAGAAACTTCACACTGGACTTCAAACACCTTGGATTCTGTGCCTCTCCACTCTTCCTCCAGACTCTAGGACCTTGATTTCCAAATGAAATGCAAAATTGACTTTCATCTGAAAAGAGGACTTTGGACCACTGAGCAACAATCCAGTTCTTTCTCTCCTTAGCTTGGGTAAGACACTTCTGACATTGTCTCTAGTTCAGGAGTGGCTTGATATTAGGAGCATGACAGTTGTAGCCCCTTTCCTGAAGACATGTGTGTGTGTGTGTGTGGTGGCTCTTGATGCACTGACACCAGCCTCAGTCCACTCCTTGTGAAGCTCTCCCAAGTTCTTGAATCAACTTTTCTTGACAATCCTCTCAAGGCTGCAGTCATCCCCATTACTTGTGCACCTTTTCCAGTCAGTCTTCCCAGCAATGACCTTCTGTGGCTTACCCTCCTTGTGGAGGGTGTCAATGATCGTCTTCTGGACAACTGTCAAGTCAGCCATCTTCCCCATGATTGTGGTTGTGTGTACTGAACTAGACTGAGAGATACACGGTATTTATACTGATTTACTCAAACATAGTGTAGGCCATAATTGTCAAAATTAATACAGAAAAATGCTTGAACATTTTAGTTTGTGTAATGAGTCTAGAATATATAAGTATTCTTAATATCTATTGGATACATCACGAATATATTAAACTTTCTAAATGTAACCTCCTGAGAACCAACCCATAGACTTGTGTTTTCTGTAGTTGACATTTGTTTTATGTGCACACCCTCTTACTTTTTCAAGCTATTCACTTGAATCCTGGTGTGTTGTAAAGAGTACATCCTGGGCTTTCCAACGATATATCATGTGACTAGGAAGGTTGCTGGGAAATTCCTAGTAAGGAAATCACAACAAAAGAGAAATTGAGAGACACATTTTTTTCTTGGTTCCCAGGAGGATATATTAAACTTTCTTTAATAACTGATGGAAAATATTTAACTTTTTCAGGATATTCTAATAATCTGAGATTCACTTGTAAACCAAGGTAAAAGTCTTGTGTATAAATTATAAAATAGTTTGTATGCAATTTGGCGAAAGTTTCTTCTTGGAACTGGGTAAGCCAAAGCCACAAGCGATAATAGTATCATTTGTTTCACAACTATGTGGAGCACACTGACGTGCGGTCAGGGGCGGCAGGTGAGGCAGGGCCTCACCGGTCATCATCCAGCCATCATGAGATGTAATGAATGTAAATAATGATAACAATAAAGATTTGTCCAATCATCTGTGCTATATATGCCATTTCTGTATGATTAAAATAATTTCAATCATTTTTGCGATCAAAATCACCGTATTTGCCTATTTCCTATTCAATTGCAGCGAATATGCAGCGACGTGAGGCAGCACCAAGCCGTGCCTCACATCAGATTGCGCAATCCCTTGTTAACTGGGTTGAGCGCGTGCCTTTTGCTTACTCTGTGTATGCTACCAACGTAATGCTGTATTAAATTTTTTTTATACATTGTAGACATGTGTATAATATGTCCTCACTTTCCTTATAATATGTAATGTTTCCTACATATGTGTATCACTTATTTAGTGTTAACAATTTGACATAAAGCCGCACTGAAAAGACATGAGGTGAGGCAGGCAGTAGCTCTGCCGCAGCGCAGAGGGTGTACGTGAGCTCAGTTATTCTTGTTTGGTGGTTGCTTGTTTGGTGGTCACGTAAAGTTTAATTTGCACTGTTGTTGGCTTGTTCCGATTGACTGCAACAATGGAGGATGTAATAGCTCAACTGAAAGGTTTCTCAAAGTTGGACTTTCAAGGAAAACGGGACGTGATAAAGAATGGACGGCCGACGCCGGAGCTAAAGGAATTACTTCAAAGGACTGGGCAGAAGATAACCCGATCATTTCAAAGTGAGTGGTACAACCAAAAAGATTGGCTGTGTGGCTGTGCTACAAGAAACCGCCTTTTCTGTTATCCCTGTCTCTTGTTCTCAACCAGTGACAATGTCTGGACTAACATGGGATTTTGTGACTTAAAAAACCTACCAAGAAGCCTCCTGAAACATAAATGCTCAGCTACTCACATTCAAAGCCAAATTGCTTTAAAAACTTTTGGGACTTCTCGAATAGATGTGGCTTTGAATGAACAGCACCGGCTAAACATTAGCATGCACAACGCTAAGGTGAAGGAAAACCGAGAGATCTTAAAATATCTCATTCATGCAACCTGCTTCTTAGCCAAACAGTAAAGGTAAGACCAGTGTTCGAATCCTGTGTGTTTGTGTGTGTGTGTGTATGTGTGTGTATGTGTGTGTGAGAGAGAGCATCCGCCATGATGCTGTGCCTTGCGATGGATGTATGTGGCACCGGCCGTGGTGCTGTGTGGCCTGTTCTGTCTGTAGCACCGTGGTTCGTGTGTTTGTTCTGTGTATACCCGCTGTGTGGTCCGCCGTGGTGTTTTTTGGAGGTAGGCTACTGAACCGCCATTCATTTTTCATTCTTCCTTGGCCAAATATGTACCTTCAAATGTACCTTATGTAAAGAATGCTGCTATGAGATATGAAACTAATTGGTATTTGGCAAATATTTTGGTGCATATTTGAAAATCTGATTTTGAAAAAGTCAGTGCCTCACTAGCCACAAACCTCACCGCACATCACTGGTGGAGCAAAATCAGCCAAGTGAACCATGAACTGAGCATGTGATCGAATAAGAAGTTCTGATTTTGGCTGTTCAAGCACTGAGTCAAGCTACTGAAAGAAGGCAGGTCCTAGTAGAGCATTTTGGGACCCATTCATCCATCCATTATCTGTAGCCACTTATCCTGTACAGGCAAGCTGGAGCCTACCCCAGCTGACTATGGACGAGAGGCGGGATACACCCTGAACAAGTCACCAGGTCATCACAGGCCTAACACTTATGGCCCTTTTCCACTACCCTTTTTCAGCTCACTTCAGCTCGCTTCAGCTCACTTCAGCCTGACACGGCTCGCGTTTCGACTACCAAAAACCAGCACGACTCAGCTCGTTTCAGCCCTGCTTAGCCCCTAAAACTCGCACCGTTTTGGAGTGGGGCTGAAGCGAGCCAAGCCATGCCGAGTGAGGTTGGGGGCGTGAGCAGACACTCCCCTGTGCACTGATTGGTGAGGAGGAGTGTCCTCACATGCCCACACACGCCCCGCGAGCGCGCTGGGATCTGTAAACACCGCAAACCCGGAAGAAGAAGAATTACGAATTACGAGAATTTCTGAAGCCTTATGCGCCTCGCCTCATCTATACGCTCTTGCCAGTATCTGTTGGCGTTGTCGGTGACAACAAGCCACAGCACCAAGACCAGCAACACTAACGACTCCATGTCCTCCATGTTTATTGTTTACTATTCGGGTCGTGAGACTACCGCTTAAAAGCTCACTGAATCAGTGACATACAGAGCATCGTGGATGAGTTTGCGGAGCGCAAGGCTCGTCGTATGCCCTTCAAATAATGCGCGCAGTAGGCTATTGATGTTTTATTATGAGCCATGTACAGTATGTCACCTAATGTTTTTTTGTTTCTGAGTTACATGTTCGTTTGAAGGACTTAATGTACAAAATAACATAGTTGCACCCCGTAGTGTTGAAATTGGTAAACACAGTGCATTCAGTGAGGTTTGCACCGCCCTCCTTTTATTTCTGACTCTTCCTGTCACCGTTGCAACCTCTGAGCGCTCATTCGTATGCCCTTCAAATAATGTGCGCAGTATAGGCTATTGATGTTTTATTATGAGCCATGTACAGTATCCTAATGTTCTTTGTTTCTGAGTTACATGTTCGTTTGAAGGACTTGATGTACTAAATAACATAGTTGCACCCGGTAGTGTTGAAATTGGTAAACACCGCAGTTGCGGACATTTTGTAGCCTAAAATGATGTTATGATAAGCTTTAATAAAGGGCCCGGTCATTTGCCCCGCCCCCGGCCCGGCTCTGACTTGTTCCGCCACTGTCACTGATGTCACTGTTTGCGCTGCTTAACGACATCACATGACGTCCACCCACTTTCGCTAACTCCACCCAATGTGTCCACCCACTTCCAGCCAGCACGGTTCAGCGCGGTTGTAGTCGAAATGCAACTCCAAAAGCCCGACTCAGCTCGACTCAGCTCGACTCAGCACGGCACGGCTCAGCCGCGTTTGTAGTGGAAAAGCGGCAATAGAGACAACAACCATTCACACTCACATTCACACCTACGGTCAATTTAGAGCCACCAGTTAGCCTAACCTGCGTGTCTTTGGACTGTGGGGGAAACCAGAGCACCTGGAAGAAACCCACGTAGACACGGGGAGAACATGCAAACTCCACACAGAAAGGCCCTCATCGGCCACTAAGCTCAAACCCAGGACCTTCTTGCTATGAGGCGACAGTACTAACCACTGTGCCGCCCCATTTTGGGACTCATAAACACTAAATAATATTTTCCACTTTAGCTTTATACGGTATGCCTGAAATATTGGCACAGTGTATATTCATGCAAGTCAGCGGTGGATGTGATAGCTTTATTGGGTGAGCATGGTCAGAAATATGCTTTTCCATCTCTCACTTTAACTACAGGGCTGCCCAGAGCTATCGCCCCAAGATTTGTGCTTCATTAGCAAAAATGGAAAGGCCTGCTCAAAAAATAGAGAGAGAGAGAGAGAGAGAGAGAGAGTCAGTGTGTGTGTGTGGGGGGATTGTGGCAGTGTTAGGTTCACTTTTTCATGCACACACACACACACACACACACATTTATGGTTATATACATTGCTTACTTGAATGCTTGCTCAATGTTTAGATATATACAGTCCCAGTCAAAATTCTGGAAACACCTCATAATTCAGTGTTTTTTCTTTATTTTTATTAATTAAAAGACACTTAATGTTTTAAAGTAATGACGGACTGTCATTTCTCTTTACTTAGTTGAGTGGTTCTTGACATACTCCCTGGCCACTTAATTAGGAACACCCCAATACCTGCTGTTTTACACAGTTATCTAATCCGCCAATCCCTTGACAGCAGCACAATGCATAAAATCATGCAGATACAAATCAAGAGATTCAGATAATGTTCACTTCGAACATCAGAATGGGAAGAATTGTGATCTCTGTGACTTTCACTGTGGCATGGGTGTTGGTGCCAGATGAGTATTTGAGTTTGAGTATTTCAGAAACTGCTGATCTCCTGGGGTTTTCATACACAACAGTCTCTAGAGTTTACACAGAATGATGTGAAAAACAAACAAACAAAAAAAAAAAACACTGACTGAGCAACAGTTCTGTGAGTGGAAACGTCTTGTTGATAAGAGGTCAGAGGAAACTAGCCAGATTGGTTGGAGCTGCCAGGAATGATATAGCAACTCATAGCAACTCTTTACAACTGTGGTGAGCAGGAAAGCATCTCAGCATGCAACAGCAGAAGACCACACTGGGTTCCACTCCTGCCAGCCAAGAACAGGAATCTTAGAATCAAGAACAAGTTCCTATTAAAGTGGCCGGTGAGTGGAATATGAATTACTATAGTTGTCAAATAGGGCTGTTTACTGTATTTTTCTTATTTGCTATTTACTGTTTCGGTCTCAAACACATTAAGAAGGCAAGAAATTGCACTAATTAACTTTTGACGAGGCACACCTGTTAATTGAAAAGCATTCCATTCCAGGTGACTACCTAATGAAGATGGTTAAAGTAATGCCAATAGTGTGTAAAGCATCATCAAGGTATATGGTGGCAATTTTTTTTTGTATGTTTACCACATAATTCCATATATGTTCCATATGTTATTTTATAGTTTTGATGTCTTTAATATTGTTCTACAATGTAGAAAATAGTCAAAATACAGAAAAACCTATGAATGAGTGGGTGTGTCCAAACATTTGACCGGAACTGTAGTATTGGGGCCTCTAGCAGACTCAAAGTTTAGCAAGCGAGGACTCAGCTACTGTTCAATATTGACAATTCATAAGAAATTTACAAGAACTGATTGCACACATCCTACAGCCTTCTGTCTCCAGTGCAGTATCAGTGCCATACATTGTTGCCTTTGGCCTTGCACACAGCACAAAGCAGGGATTCTGAAGAGGAAAAAGAACAGGGTGCATTCGTGTGTGTGTGTGTGTTCATGGATTCAACTGTCTGGGAAGAATGCCACAGCGTAATGCCAGACGGAGATAGACAGATAGACCGAGAGAAAGACAGGAACAGAGTGCCAGCTCAAACTGAATGATAAAGAGTAGGTCAGCATGCAGTGGAAAATCACTGTCCTAAGCTCAACTCGGCTGGCCTTCACAAACAGATGTATCTTTCTGAAATGTTATGTGATACAGGTTCTCATGTGACTCCTATAAAATGGACTTACCTGAATGATGAATGTAGCTCAAAGCAGTACCATTTAAAAGGAATTTTTGTGGTACAAAAATTTTCTGTGGAATACTACAATATTGGGGCGGCACGGTGGCGTAGTGGTTAGCACTGTCGCCTCACAGCAAGAAGGTCCTAGGTTCGAGCCCAGCGGCCGGCGAGGGCCTTTCTATGTGGAGTTTGCATGTTCTCCCCATGTCTGCGTGGGTTTGCTCCGGTTTCCCCCACAGTCCAAAGACATGCAGGTTAGGCTAACTGGTGACTCTAAATTGACCGTAGGTGTGAATGGTTGTTTGTCTATGTGTCAGCCCTGCGATGACCTGGTGACTTGTCCAGGGTGTACCCCGCCTTTCGCCCATAGTCAGCTGGGATAGGCTCCAGCTTGCCTGCGACCCTGTAGAACAGGATAAGCGGCTACAGATGATGGATGGATGGATACTACAATATCGAGTTATCATTTCAAAATTACTGATGGTTTGGTTACCTCAGACATAGGTTTTTCAGTTCTGGATGGATGGATGGGCACCCCCACACACACATACACACACATCCAATGAGCATTCAATTCAAAACACATGCACACAAAGCCAATTAAAAGAACACACACACAATTATGGTTTGTGGCCATAATGGTCTCTGAGGTGCCTCTGCCTTTCGTTAAATAAAGTGCGCGTATGTTTTTGTGCTTAGTTAAGTCTAAATGCTCTGTATTTCCCACAGCACACAAACATTACTCATACTTCTCATAGTGCATCCTGAAGAGTATATGGTTATGTTACCCTTTTTCCTCTTTCTGCTCAGCATCCCTTGTTGCCTTGGTGGCGGTTGCCGTGGCAGTGGGGGTGATTAAGACTCAAGCCTTGCCTCATTCCTGTCTGTCTGGCCGATGATTAAAATGCTGTCTCGACCGCCAGGTCATCAGGCACACTGGATATCACAGCAGCTCCACTGCCAATAAAGCAAGGAGAAATTTGGCTCCTCCTTTTTTCTGTACTTCCCTCTCTTTCTCTTTTCTTGTGCTCTCACTTTTTCCCCTCCGTTAGTCACATGAGGGTCTTATTTTTGGCCTTTTTTGTTTGTGTTTGGTTAAACCCCTCCTCGAATTGCAGTGAGCAAGATGCAGTGTCGTCTGTGGGGAGCTAATTTCTTCTTTTCTTCTTGCACATTCTGTTCAGTGATTGATCCTAGTGCATGTGTGCGTGTGGGGGGGAGGCATGTATACATGCATGCATGTGTGTGCACCTGTGTAGAGATGAAGAAAGATGAAAAGAAATTATGTTGACGAATGTGAGAGAGAGGGAGTGTGTGGTATTAGTTGCTAAAAATAAAATTTCCAGCTGCTTATTAAATCTGCATTGAGCCATGTAGTCACAAAAACATTAAATATTCATAATAGTCATGCAATGTGAATATAATACACAAATACACACATATACATCCATCTAGGAAGACTCACCCACTCACTTTGCAAAGTGAATTGACATTCAGGATAAGGGCATGCGTGGAAAAGGACATATCCAGGTTTTAGCTCAGTGTGTGTGTGTTGCTTTGACAAGATTGTGTGAGATATTAAGATGTGAACGAAGAGCTCTTCCAAATCCAGACCATCTGGACAGTTTCCATAGCAACCTATAGCAGAATTGATAAGCCAGGGTTTCTTGACTCTGATAGAAAAACTGGTGAAGGGGGGGAACTGGAAAGGAAGAAAAAAAAGTGCAGGAGAGATAGATGGATGACATTAATAAGTACGGTGAAATAGTTTAAAGTGAATACCATGTTTTACACACACACACACACGCGCACGTATCAGTCCTGAACTTTTATTTTCTGTTTTCTGTTTCTTGTACCGCATCCTTCTGTAGGTTCTTTTTCGGTTCTTATTCATTACATATTCCATCTTTCCCACGCAACCTGAACTGGATGAAAAGATTAATGGTGTTTCTGGCTCTGACAGATGTATAACTCCTCAAACGCTTGTTTCTAGTTTTCTAAACACTGTCTGTATTATAGGTAAGGAATAAAACACAAAGATGTGTGTTGTTATAGGTGGAGTGATGCAGTCTGACAGAGAATGGATTATTTTCCAATTACACATGTTCTGAAGTGTTTTATTCATCATATATGATATAGCCAATGATTACATTTTTAATGTTTTACTGAACTATGTCACACTTTTGAACCATTTGCAGTTACATTTAATTTTGTGGAACATCCACAAAACAAATGAGTTCCTGTTATCACTTACGTTATAGCAGGTGTCTTGTTTCTCTGTCTTAACATTAATAAGAAAAAATACAGAGAACCTGGAAGTCACAAAGTCCCGAATACCTTCCTGTGATGGCAAACTTACTGCCTGATGCTGAGACTTCTTCCATAAATGATAAGTAAACATCCTAACAGCAGACTTCACAGTTTTCTTTGTTAAATACCTTGCTATGTATTCTGAAAATCAGTTTATTATTAGATTTGATTATACAAAGCATCCACTCTGTGAATCAGCTGTTACTATAGAAATGATAGTGTATTCAAACTGACACAGAATTCATGAGCAACTTTTCCTCCAATGATTGCTACATTGAGTATCAAGCTTTAAAGTGTGCTCAGGCGTAAAGTGTGATATTTGTGTTTGATGCCCACTTGAACCAGTAGGAATTGGACATGATGATGTTGGAGAAGAGGCAGCTGTGGACTCTTCTCATTCCATCACATTTAACTTGTCTCCGAATTTGCATGGCTCAGTAGCTGAAGGTAGAAAATCTTTTGCTGCACTGATATTTCCTGTCATGCCATGAAATGTGGGGTAGGTCTAGTAAGCTATTGTCATGCACTCATGAATGGCAGATGAGCCAAACCTGCCCACTAGTCCAGGATTGTGTTTGACCTCCATCTGAGTGGTGTGACTGCTGGGATTTTGAAATGGTATGTGTGAAACTGAGTGTAATGGGATGTGAATGGAGGGATTCTCTTTTTCTATGTCTGTCTCTTGCTGTGAAATCTGTCCCCTGAGGAGAGACTCGGACAGTACTCCAGCTGCTCTAAGCCTACTGTCTCCTCACTGATTGAGCTCAAAAAGCAGCAGATGAAGTCCCTTCTCTTCTTGTTTCTTTCTTTTCTCTTCTCGTTTTGCTTATCCCCTCACATCAAGCTCTTCTATCCTCTCATTTGTTCATCTTTTCTTCCTATCTCAATTATTTTCTCGAGTTCCTGTGATTGACATGTTCACCTCTTACCTCAAGCAACCCAGTAATTAATAAAGGTTAAAAAGGCAGAGGATATTATAAAGGAGGTACTGATTGGAATGAAAATAAAATGTAGGTCTTGAGTGTGTGGTGGAGAGAAAGATGGTAAAAAGGAATGGTAGAAGAATTTTAAAGTCAGTGGGTAGAAGTGAGTAAAAAGCAGAAAAGGGAAACTTGAAATGAAGGAGACAGAAATGGAAAAGTGAGAGAGCAGGCTGCTCGTCTGTTCACTCGGACATGTTGAACACAAGCTGCCCCTCTACATTAACACACTGCAACAGCTGCTCAGAGAACACGATCACATCTGTTCTGGCTCCTCACTCTCTTTCTCATTCTCTATCTCTCTCTCTCGGCCCTCTTCCCAGCTTTGATTATGCCAGTGTACAGTGTGTAGCCAGAGGGGAAGCTGCCTGATCACGAGTGATTAAGTCAGGTGGGCTTGAACAATTAAGTGGGAGGTTGAATAATTAAAGTAAAGAGCATAGATACAGCATACGATACTGCATCAGCATGGCAATCTGACTCGACTGTCTTACTGATTGCCAACCAAGTGTCACACTGATTAGTGCATTGATTAATTTATGTTAATCAGTTATAGTAGGTATGTGACAAAAAATGAACTTGATGTATTTGTATTATAAATAGTCCTGAAAAAGGCTTGAAATAAACTTTAAAATTCTGTTTAAATTTTCTTTCTGTGACCAATATGAACACAGGTATGCCACTTTAAATGTTGAAAAATCAGGCTAATTTTGGTCAGTTGTTCTACATTTACTACATTTACAAAACAGCTTCCATGGGCTGTCAGGACACTTAATACACACATGGGTCGCTAAAATGCTCTTTTGCTTATTTTTATGAAGTGCAATAACATTTAACTACCTTGATTTTATTCATTCATTCATTCATTCATTCATTCTATTTTTATGACATGACCAATATTTTTGATTTTATGTGTTCTTGTTTTTATGTATGTTTTTGTTCTTATGTGTTTTTAATACACCTTCAGTTATGGCACATCAATTTCGTTGTCTGGGTGACTGCAATGATCAGAAAGGCTATCTCATCTCATCTTATCTTACATAAATGTAAACAAACAAACAAACAAACAAACAAACAAAGGAAAACGATCAGTGAAAGTGTGATGACTTTCTTTGAAAGATCCCCATCTAAATATTATAACTTCTAAATCTTTTGACATAACTCAATAAAATAAAAAGGAGGTACCTGGTAATTTAAAGTCCATGAAAATGATGCCAACTAATTTATTAAGTACACAGCAAATTCCTCAGTGTTGAATTAACACTTTCAGAGTTAATTTGTGTCCAATTGGACCTATATAAACACAGTAGGGTGTTAAATCAACACTCTGGGTGTTAATTCAACACTGGGGATTTTGCTGTGTAATCACTAATTACTTAATTTATTACTTATTACTTAATTTATTAAGTAATCACCACTTTTTGTGGTAAACAAAAATTTTTAAAATACAAATCTGTTTTATATATTTTAGATTCTTCAGTGTAGCCAGTCAGTGCGTTTACATGCACATGGAGAAAATCGAATTTCTGCCGTAGCTTGACTGAAATCGAAGTTCTAAATGCCATGGAAACACCTTAGCTCGGCTGAAATTGAACCGAACTGGATTTCTCGTAATCGAGCTACGCGACCTAGATTATGCGATTGTAGCCAAGCTACTTAGTGCATGTAAACCCTATCGAGCTGAGTAGTTGATCTCACTTATTCGAGCGTAGTTGAGCTACTTACTTCAGCACTGCCCCTTCCGGAAGTGACAAGTGACGAGACCACAAGCGGGAAACACAACAGCCTCGGTCGGCATGACAACAGTAGTAGTAGCGAGCAGCAGAAGAGGTGTTCAGCAAGTGCTGAGCTGCTACGTTGTTGTCCATCTTCTCGCTCTCGATGTTGCTGTCCTCGTCGTCGTTCTTCTTGTGAACACGGAACTGATAACTTTTTTTATACTCTTGAATAGCTCTTCTTCATGACGACAACCGGAAGTGTACCAACACGATGGGGCGTGTAGCGCCATCTGTGGCTCGGGTGCACAATGTACCTCACACAATAGCTCGATTTCCTTGTGTGCATGTAGGATTGGATTTCTCTGGCACCCCTGCTGGGACCCTTAGCTCGATTACCGACAGTAGCTCGATTTGGATGTGCATGTAAACGCACTGAGTGTTTACCTTGATGACACTTTGTACACTATTGGCATTGTCTTAACCAGCTTCATGAGGTAGTCACCTGGAATGCTTTTCAATTAAAAGGTGCCTCGTCAAAAGTTAATTAGTGCAATTTCTTTCCTTCTTAATGCGTTTGAGATCAAACAGTGAATAATAAATAATAAAAATACAGTATATAGCCCTATTCCACAACTGTAGTAATCCATATTATGTCAAGAACCGTTCAACTAAGTAAAGAGAAATTACATCCATCATTACTTTAAGACATGAAGTGACTTAATTAATAATTTAAAAAATAAATAATAAACCATTGAATTAGAAGGCGCGTCCAAAACTTTGACTGTTACTTTACATACAGTACAGATATGACTGTTTCTTATCTGTTTCTCAAAGCTGGACAGTGCAAACCCATAAAGAGCAACATTAGAGGTGGCTACATGCACACGAGACAAATTATGAGCAAAATGCGACAGTAGACTTATGTATTGTGTGTTGTGAATTGTAGGTTCTGCAATATCCTTGCATCTGTCCTCCAAAGCCCAAACACAAGCATACGCACTACCCCCACTGTGAGTGTTATGACCGTTCCACTTCCCATGTTAGGCAAATTAGGCAAGAAATGTTACAAATTTTCATACACACACACACACACTGGTGGGAAATGGCATATGGTCAAGATGTTTAAGGGTCGGCGAAGGTTGCATTTCAGGGATTTGAGCAGTGTGTGTGTGTGTAAGAGAGAGAGACTACACTTGACACCGTGCAGCAATCTGCTCATGCTAATTTAGTCACTAATTCATTAACTAATTAGCTGGTGCATTCTGGGAAAACAACCCATTTCCTTTTAACACCTCTTAAGCCTGGAAAAGGATATTTCCCCTAATATATTGTGTTGCACATATAGTCTTGAATAAAGCTCCTTCAGTCTACTGAACTAACACAAAGACACAAGGGCTAATTTGCTATGTGGACTCTTTGTTTTAGAACAACTGAACAGAAACAAACATTCCATCTCACTGTCTTACTGGAACAATGGGTCTAACTAGCAACTTGCCACAATGCATTTAACCACTCGGTCTTTTCAACTCAAATTAGCCATAGTGAGGATGCTGGCTCGCGGCCAGTGAGGAGATTTGGTGATTTGGGGATGGAATTGAAGCGAAATTGGAGAATGAAGTGATATATGATCCCCAGTGGGTATTTAGAAAGGTGTGTGTGTGTGTGTGAGAGAGAGACAGAGAGAGAGAGAGAGAGAGAGAGAGCACCTTTTTGAGTTAAGTATTCTAGCCTACAGCCATAAAATACATACCTATTGACTTAAAATAATAAAATAAACAGTGATTGACAGAATGTAGCCTAGCCTTAAAGTGCATATCACGGGTAAATTCAGGAGCAAGATCAGTGTAATTCTCCTATTTTATATTAAACTTTGGTCAAATATCTGTCACATTTTCCATTTTGTGCAATTTTTTTTTTTTTACCTTGCGCAATACCAGAAAAAATCAGTTGAAATCAAGCCATTTGAGGCGAATTGGTCCGCCTCTGAAAAAACTTGGCATTTGGATTTCCCGGCAAACATTGATTTTCGGGACATCACGTGCGGGACGCCTCCTTCTGAATCCTACGTCAGCGCTGGTTTGTGTATGAGAAAACAACCTGGTGGTTTTCTGCAAATTTCTTCAACGTTATCACGTAATTATGAAAATGGTTAACAGATGTATTGTAGGAGGGTGTAGCAACACCAATCTTGATGGGATGAGTACTCATCATTTTCCAAAAGACCGGACAATGAAAGAGAAATGGGAGCGCTTCGTGCGAGGCACCCAGAAACCTAGGACCAAAGCAGAGCCAAGAAAAAGACCAAGAAAATCGGCAATTCACAAGTCGACTGTTGCCAGGGTAAGAAATAAGAGAGACTATACTCTAAATTAGGTGTTCCTGTGTTTGTGTTGTACACGGATAATGTTATTTATTGACACATACAAAAGTAAAAAACATGAAAGCGCTGGGCGATAATACACTTACTCAGGCCCGCCGACGGGGGGGACAAACGGGTATGTTGTCCCGGGCCCAGGAATGGGGAGGGCCCAGAACTGGGCTCTCATGAAGTTGCGATTAAATTATTTTATTTCATTTCAAAATGTGTTGATTTGGGGGAGAAATGTGCTATATTTGCATTAAATAAATTATTTCTAGATCTTTTGCCTTTATTGTCTTTGAAAAAGGCGTCAAGAACCCCCTACCACCCCTAATGCAAAAATGGTTTGGTCTGACTCTTTGATTAAGGGGAAAAAAATGACATCGTTCGATCATAGCGCTTTGACAATCAGCGTGCATGCCATTTGCCAACATGCACAAGTCAGGAGCACAGAAAAGAAAAGAGAAAAAGAGAGGAAGAAACCAAGAGACACAGGGGCTCACTGCATAAATATTTTAAAAAAGATTCGGATGATGCAGCAGGTACTAGCAAAGGCAGTGGGGCAGCTGAGCCAGGTAAGACACAGCCAACTTTTTCCAGCCCCGTAAAGTAACCCCAACCAAGGCACGCGCGGCACGCAATTCATGTTACAAACGAGGGGAGAGCAAGTCACACTGAACACCATATCAAACGCACAGGGCATTGAATCATTTCATAACCACAACGGCTTAATAACATTGTGTTTCATATATCTGATTGAAGCTAAGAATATTCACATTAGCCCGCAATCATATCCCGCCGTTTCTCGAGCAGTGTGTTCTTCTCTGCTTTTCACACTGGACAGTACGCACGCACAGTATACTATGTTCGCCCCCAGCCCTGCCCGAAATCCCCCGTCCATCGCTGCTCCTTCAAGAGCACCCCAATCGCGTGATTATAGTAGACTATCCATGAGTTTAGGAAGGCATTGCGGGGGCTGTCGCATGCAGGCTTGGGGTGTAATGGAATACATTTAATGGCGTTCGGTTAAAGGATACAAAATAACAGTGACCGCTTATTCTGTTACAGTACAGGGGGGAAAGATTCAGTGAAATTGGGGATTACTTCACAGGATCACAATGTGTGAGGTTGCTGGTTTTGGGCTTTTTTTTGTTAAAATGTTAAAACTGTAAAAATTTTGAAATGCTAAAATGAAATGGTTGTTGACCGGTTGAATGGTTTTTGAATACCTGTCATTTAAGGGTTGGAGTGAGTAGAGACTGGGATAAGAGAGGTGGGTGTGTGTGTGGGTTGGCCCGGGGGGGGGGGCCCATTCAGAGCATTTTGTCCTGGGCCCAGCCAAAGCTGTCAGCGGCCCTGCACTTACTTCACATGTATCAAGGGATATGCGTGTCAGGGCTTGAGATCTTGGGACCTGTCAAACACATTAAATGTATATACAACTGTGTGAGACGGCTGCCTCTCCAGTAGCTCTGTAGTTTTTAGCTCTTTAAACCTCTTTTTTCCACCTTTTTTACTTTTCTGCTCTTCTTACGAAGACATAGTGTGTTTTACTTATATAACATGGATATTTTTAACTTTAACATGCAACCAGGAGCCAATTTTCTCACTTATTCGAGAGAGGAGCTGCTGGTTCTGAAAACAATGGGATGAGCCAGGATACGACACTCCATCCCAGCGGAGCTGAGGAGGAAACCCAGGGGTTGCAAAGCTGGAGCTAAGCTAAAGGCTAGGCTAGTGGACAACCGGCAGCACTGCAAGCCATCCATTCCCTCCATTATCATGGGGAATGTGAACTCGCTGCCGAATAAAGTCAATGAGCTTTCTGCTCTAAACAACCAGCGGATTTACCGGAAGAGCAGCTTATTTATCTTTATGGAGACATGGCTAACACACCTCGTACCGGATGCTAACATTGACCTGCGGGGATTCACTGCTGTGAGAGCCGACAGAGACACTAACACATGCGGGATAAGCAAAGGTGGGGGACTCATCATTTTTGTTAACAACCGCTGGTGTAACCCGGGACATATCTCCGTAAAGACAGTTTTATGTTGCCCGGATTGGAGCTGCTAGCCGTTAGCCTGCGGCCATATTATCTGATGAGGGAGTTCAATCACGTGATCACCATCTATGTTTACATCCCTCCGAGGGCAGACATAGCCACTGCATGTGAGAGGATTCACTCTGTCACAGCAAGGCTGCAGACACAGCATCCTGAGGCATTTATGATCATTTCTGGGGACTTTAATCATGCTACTTTGGACTCTACTTTGGCTGCTTTTTACCAGGCTGTGGATTGTCCAACAAGGAACAACAGGACAACTGACTTGCTGTATGCTAATGTGAGGGATGCATACAGTCACACCCCTCCCCCCACTAGGGAAGTCTGACCACAACCTTGTTTGTCTACAGCCGAAGTACACCCCCCTGGTTCAAAGGCAGCCTGTAACAACTAGCTCCATCAGGAGGTAGTCCCCTGAAATGGAAGATGCCCTCAGGGACTGCTATGGCATCACGGACTGGGATGTGCTGCTTAGCCCACACTGTGAGGACATAGAGGGGCTGACACACTGTCTGACAGATTACCTTAACTTCTGTGCAGACGTGGTCTCCCCCGCTAAGACTGTACGGTGTTACCCTAATAACAAGCCATGGGTAACACAGGAAGTCAAAGCTGTCCTCAACAGGAAGAAGGCCGCCTTCAGGAGCAGGGATAGGGAGGTGATGAAAGCAGCACAGCAGGAGGTAAAACGCTGCATGAGGGAAGCTAAGGACAGCTACAGGAGAAAGGTGGAGCAGAAGCTGAAGGAGAACAGCACGAGGGAGGTCTGGGAAGGTGTGAAAACCATCACAGGCCACAATACAAAGACCAGAGTCGTTGAGGGGACAGTGGAGAGGGCGAATGAGTTGAATGACTTCTTCAGTCAGTTCAACCAGCCCATGTCCCCCCCACCCTCTCCCTCACTGCAGCCATCTCTCCTTCTTCCCTCAACACACCTCCCCCCAGTCATCACAGCAGCCCCCTCCTCCCCCTCATCCCCCACCTCAACACAGACTCCTCCATGCATTACTGCAGACCAGGTCAGAGGTCAACTGAGGAAGCTTCACCCCAGGAAAGCAGCAGGCCCGGACAAGGTGTGTCCATGACTACTGAAGACCTGCGCTGCTGAACTGGGTGAACCACTCCAATGCATCTTCAACCTCAGCCTGAAGCTGGGGAGAGTGCCCACCCTCTGGAAGACATCATGTATCATTCTAGTTCCCAAAAAGAATCGGCCCAGCGAGCTGAACGACTTCCGACCAGTGGCACTCACTTCACATCTGATGAAGACGTTGGAGCGGCTCTTCCTTAGCCTCCTCAGACCCCAGGTACAACATGCCCAGGACTGTCTGCAGT
This sequence comes from Neoarius graeffei, assembly GCF_027579695.1. Classification (NCBI taxonomy): domain Eukaryota; kingdom Metazoa; phylum Chordata; class Actinopteri; order Siluriformes; family Ariidae; genus Neoarius; species Neoarius graeffei. Next base: position 75,434,881 of record NC_083569.1, on the reverse strand, counting down.
TTGTGTACCGGGCAGGTGTTGGTGTGGAAGACGCCAACCTCTACCTGCTACACCGAGCCCACTCGCATCTGGATAAGGGAAATGGCACAGTGAGGATCCTCTTCTTGGACTTCTCGAGTGCCTTCAACATCATCCAGCCCCTATTGCTTCAGGACAAACTGAACAGGATGTGAGTGGACCCCTGCCTGGTCACCTGGCTCTCCAGCTACCTCACTGACAGGCCGCAGTACATCAGGCTGAAGGACATCATGTCTGACACTGTGATTAGCAGCACCAGAGCACCCCAGGGCATGGTGCTGGCCCCTCTTCTCCTCACCCTGTACACTGCAGACTTCTGCTACAACTCGGAGCTGTGTCACATTCAGAAGTTTGCTGATGACACAGCCATTGTTGGGTGTATCAGTGATGACAGAGAGGAGGAGTATAGGAGCCTGGTGAGGGACTTTGCTGTGTGGTGCAACAGGAACCATCTGCAGCTCAACACCTCGAAGACCAAGGAGCTAGTCATTGACTTTGGGAGGTCCAGACCAAGGTCACGACCAGTTCTGATTGAGGGAGTCGAGGTGGAGGCTGTGGATTCCTACAAGTACCTCGGGCTGTGGCTGGACAGCAAGCTGGACTGGACTTGCAACACCAAACACTCATACAGGAAGGGACAGAGCAGGCTATACTTCCTTAGGAGGCTGCGGTCCTTTAACATCTGCAGGAAACTCCTGTGGATGTTCTATCAGTCTGTGGTCACCAGTGTCCTGTTTTACACCGTGGTGTGCTGGGGGGGGGGGCAGCACATCCAAGAAGGACACATCCAGGCTGGACAAACTGATCAGGTGGGCTGGCTCTGTGGTCGGCATGAAGCTGGACTCTCTGGTGATGGTGGCAGAGAAGAGGTCTATGGACAAACTATTGAACATCATGGATGATGCCAGTCACCCTCTGCACACCGTCATCAGCAACCAGAGGAGCCTGTTCAGTGACAGAATGCTCCTTCCCAAGTGCAGGATGAACAGACTCAAAAACTCCTTTGTCCCTTATGCCATCAGACTGTACAACTCTTCTCTGGGGGGGAGAAGGGGTAACAGGAGGACAGAGGACGGGAAGAAGCAGTAGCCTAGCCTAACAATAAGCAATACCGGACAATGTTTATTTATTTATTTATTTATTTATCTCATGTTTTACCAGGAAGGTCCCATTGAGATACAATATCTCGTCTTCCAGGGAGTCCTGGCCAAGATAGTGACTTAAAAGTTTCATACAAGAAATACAGACTAACATAAACCAACCCAATGTGCAAGATACTGTAATGTGCAATATAAAGTACAATATCTCTCCTGCCACGCCCCCTCCCCTTTTCCCCCCTTCTTCCCTCCCCCCTTCCTCTCTTCCCCTTATCTTATTCTTTTTATATTTGTATATGTAAATACTTAATTTATTTTAATTTATCGAGAAGTTGTTCTCTATTTCTTTTCTCTGTTTATCTGTAATGATGCTGCTGGAATCTTAATTTCCCTGAGGGAACCCGCCCAAAGGGATCAATAAAGTTTTATCTAATCTAATCTAATCTAATCTAATCTAATCTAATCTAATCTAACCCTGTTTAGCTGATTCCATGTGTGTAGCTTATGAATTCTTTTTCCTACAGTAGCCAGTACTCTTCTAAATTAACAAATATATAAATACATAATAGTAATTAGAAAAAATATGATTTATGTAACAATAGATAATGAGCATTGGTACATAAGGGTTTAGAAGCTCAGGTGACAATTCCATATTTCAATGCAAAATCGCTAGCTGCTAAACTTGGTCTACACAGGCTGTGCACTGAATCCATGCAAGCTCTCTCAGCCTGCTGGCGGATCCGCACGTGACGTCATGAATCTGGCTCCAGACTCCCTTGGGATTTTTCCAGACACGTTTTGTTATTTTATTTTTTTCTGCTGTAGACAGATGGCCTTGTGCAAAATTACCCTTCTGGATGAGTGTGTAAAGGGACATACTTTCATATAAAAAAAACACGAAATTGGTGCAGGATATGCACTTTAAAGGTGGCTGCACACTGTCCAGACAAAGCCCAGCTAACCCCAACATTCTAGAAGTAGCTTTTACTGGTAGCAGTCTTTCAAAGTTCAGAAAACCAACTGCCAGTTCCACACTGCCCAGATGGTAACTTACGAGACAAACTTTTGTTGCCTACTTTTTCTTATTTATGTTTTTGCCTTCAGATAGGAACATTTGAAGTACCTTATAATTGCTAATCTTACAACTCACAGCCCTTCCTCTCCCACAACTTACAATCAAAAGAATCTCAATTGCAGACCTTATGTTGAGCTGACATTATTAATGATTCATAATATTAACACAAGGGCATGCATAGGACCAGGCTCCTGGGCTGAAACCCCATATATATATCCTAGCCCTGAACCTGACCTGCTGGACATAGGTTACATTCCCTGGTGGGGCCATGTAACCTATGGCCTATTATCACATGCAATACCACTCAAAAGTTTGGACACGCCTACTCATTCATAGGTTTTTCTATATTTTGACTATTTTCTACATTTTAGAACAATAGTGAATATATCAAAACTATGAAATAACACATGGAACATGTATGGAATTATGTGGTCAACAAAAAAATGTAAAAAAAAACAAAAACAAAAATATGTTTGGTATTTTAGATTCTGCAAAGTAGCCAGTGTTTACCTTGATGACGCTTTGCACACTATCTTAACCAGCTTCACGAGGTAGTCACCTGGGATGCTTTTCAATTAACAGGTGTGCCTCATCAAAAGTTAATTAGTGCCATTTCTTGTCTTCTTAATGAGTTTGAAATCAAACAGTAAACAGTAAATAATGAAAATACAGTAAATATTCCACAACTGTAGTAATCCATATTATGTCAAGAACTGAACAGCCAAATAAAGAGAAATGACATCCATCATTACTTTAAGACATTAAGTGTCTTTTAATTAATAAAAATAAAGAAAAAGCATTGAATTAGAAAGCATGTCCAAACTTTTGACTGGTACTGTACTTTTGACGAGTTTGACCATTTGGGTATTCGAATCTGATCCTCAGCAATCCCCTGGCCTTTCCCTCCACCATTCTCCTTACTCCTGCAAGGCTACTGTTCAATTGTCTCACTTTATTTCCTACCAACCGTGCCTATATATGCACACTTACCCCGACCACATTGCCTGATCTCTCCAGGTTTTTCAAATACTTATTAGGACATGAGCGATAAACCTTTTGTTGACATTATAGTTACCCTGGTTAACCTAAAGACTAACTATGTTGTAGTTAATTCATATAAAGTTTGAGATCACATCATAATTTGCTCTCTGGTGGATTAGCCTGCCGACAGATAGCTAACTATTTTAGTTGGCTCATGTTAACTGGCTAATGTTAGAGCCAATTATTCTGCTGTAGTGATTTGTATAATTAAAAAACATACTATATGTTTTCTGATACACGTGTTTTGTGTATTCACTTCCATTCTGGCTTATTGAGGCTAGCTGACACCAGATTTTTTTTTTTTTTTGCTTCTTGTTGGAGTGCTGAAGCAGGAACTCAGGGTGTCGTTTAGCAGGAAATAGTTAGTAGTAGTCTACAGGGACAGCAGTAATCTCATTTTAAACATGTTTAATCGGATGAGTTTGAACAGACTGACTTGAATATATTGTCTTTGATCAAACTTGTGCCAGAAATAAATCAAGAAGGCTATATAATGAGTGGAGCTAATGTCATTGTCAACTTTACATGATAATAGTTGTCTTTGTAGCTTTGCAGAAGAATTCCTGTACTGATATTGAATATTTAGGAAATACATGACTGCCTTTCTTTTCTCAATGAAGTTACAAAGGATAGGGCATAATAAAGTAGAAAATTAGGGGGACATGTAGGGGGCATGTAGGCAACATATAGGATAAGCCCCTGACCTCAGTACAATCTAGACACACCCCTGCCTGAAACATTTGTACGATTACAATCATATTCAGGTAATGAACTGTTTACAATAAAAATAACTTTGTTCACTAAGATAGCAAGCTAGCTAGCCAGTAGGTTACTCACCAGAGGTCTCCAGTTTCTCCACGATGTATTTCACCATGTTTGTCTTACTATCGCAGTTAGAAATGCCTGGGTCCTTATATCATTGACTTGACTTATATTGTTGACTTCCCACAGCTCAATCAGGTTTTCTTCACCTTCCTGGGTCCAGAAACCAACCATTTTAAATGTAAATGCTATGACCAAAGTGAGTAATGGACAGCTAGCTGACCTGACCTCAAAGAAAATCATGTGCACTAATGCACACATGAGTATAGGCTCAGAAGTCAATGGAACACACTCTCAGAATGTTGTGGTTTGTTGGAAAATGGGACACATGGATAAGACTTCCCACGACTCCACCAAACCCAACCGGATTTGTCAAACTCAAAAAACTCCATCCAACAAATGCTCACAAACACAAACAAGATGGTGCACACTGATCCAACAGTTGGTGTTGGCTGGAGTTGGTCGGCGTTTGTCTGAGCAGTGTACAGCCAATTTAAAGATGACGTAATATTTTCCAAGCATCCAATTTGATCATGTCTGCTGTCCATATAATAATTTGCCCACCTTATGCCTCTTTAAGCATTCAACACACTCTGTTGGGTCTCAGTTAAAAGCTTAATGAGCATTTGCACTAATTGGCTTGATGATAGAGAAGCCTCAGCGTGGCTTTACTGGCTTCAGTGATGGGGCAGAGGCAGACATCAAAGGTCACCATGTGTTCTCAGTGTGGTCGCTGCTGATATGAAACATGTTTAATTTTTTTTCAAGCGATAATTAAGGCAGAGCTTTCCAATGCAGAAGAGTTCCTGAGGTGGATATCCAGCAGTCTGCTGACCTTGCTTAGCAGGATCAGGAAGAGGGTTTCAAATAAACACTCACCCACCAACCATTTATGACTAAAATTCGCTGCAGTTCATTTACCAGACACTTTGGCGGACAGTTTAGGATGTTGCTTCACATTCTGTTTCTGACAATTCTGTGGGCGGAAACCTCTTGCTGATGAGAAAAATCAGGTGATTGACTGATTGCCTGAAGGTGCAGGTGTACAGGTGTTATTTCCCAGGGCACACACATTTTCATTACTCAGCTTGATCATTCTCCTTCTGGTTTATTTCATATCTAGATACTGAAATTGTGATTTCAGTGCTGTTTATCTACTCTGACCTGACAAACATTTTGGTGGGCCAAATCCCAAGATATAAAAATCAAAAATATTGTTTGTGTGAAGTGAAATTCAAAATAAAATGTAGAAAATGATGATTAAAAATGGTGGTGGGGGGATGGGAGAACAGGGGGACGGGTTAAGCTTTGACAAAAAAGTGGATATATCAAGAGTGATTTGAGGATGATTCAGCTAACAAACTAATGTTTTGTCAAGATGGTCAATGTTGAAAGAAATGATTGGGGGAAAATATAAAACACATCAGACTGAAGTCTGTCTTATGAATTAAAAATGAGTTTAGCAGGGTTGAAATGTGCATGCACTCATACACATAACAATGAATTCATTGTATGTTTGTTCCAACAACATGGAATAAATAAATTAAATGGGTCATTGTATTTTTATCAATGTTGGGAAAACAAGCAGCCTCAGTGGCTATTGAGCTCGTTCATTTCTAGCCATTATCAAGAGTGTTGGGAGTTGGAATTTAACTAAATTTATATGAGCTTGCTAGGTGTATGAAGTTCAGGACAATATGAAGACTCACCCTTGCTTCAGTGGATAATCTCACCTGGATACTGTCATCATACTGGTGCTATAATCATAAAGATTATCCTGTGCTTACCTCAGGACTCTGCTGATACTCAACATCATTTCAACACATTTAGTACTGTTTTCTTTTACTCTTCTACTCTTCTATCACCAAGATAAGGATGGGTTCCCTTTCTCCTCAAGCTTTCTTCCTTATTACATGTCATCTCAGGGAGTTTTCCCTTGCCACAGTTGCCCGTGTCTATAAGGCCCTGGCCACACTACAGTTTGTGATGGGTTTGGGAATACTTCCCACTGTGTGTTCTGGACCAGAGATCTAAAGGACCATCCAGACTGTTTCTAGCAACAAGTCCAAAAGTCAGGGTTTATCATGGTATGGGTTTGTGTTAATGCCCTTGGCAAAGGTAACTTACACTTCTGTGATGGCAGCATTAATGCAGAAAAGTACACTGAGATTTTGGAGGAACATATGCTGCCTTCAAGATAACAGCTTTTCCAGGGATATTTCAACAAGACAATGCAAAAACACATTCTGCACACATTACAAAGGCATGGCTGTGGAAGAAGAGGGTGTGGGTGCTGGGCTGGAATGTCTGCAGTCCTGATCTGTCTCCAATAGAGAATTTATTGTGAAGTTTGAAACAAAAAATGCGATAACGACAATCCCGTACTGGTGTACACCTTCAGACCTGTTTGCAGGAAGAATGGGACAAAATAAAATCTGAAATGCTTCATTACTTGGTATTTTCAGTCCCTAAACATCTTATAAGTGTTGTGAGAAGGAATCTGGCAAACCCATTGCCAGAGTTGCCAAACTCATAGATGGGTTTGGAAATACTTCCCGGAGCTCGGGGAACCTTCACCAAACCTCTTGAGATGTATTTGTCTCGATTCTGTATCCCCGATGCTTGCAGGGGTCTTGGCAACACAGTGGTGAGGCACAACCTAGCCTTCAAAAAGACTTGAAAAGTGCATTTATATTTGGCAATCCATGAATATTCAGCAAATATTTGGCAATGGTTAAATGATGAATTTGTGGTCGTCATTGATTGGTTGGCACTAATGTCATGCATTGTCAAAATCTATTGAGCAAGGCATCAGCGATACTGTGAGTTGGCCTAGTGGTTAGCCTGTCTGCCTCTTGACTGGGAGATCATGAGTTCTACACGTGGTCGGGTCATACCAAAGACCATCATAAAAATGGTACCTACTGCCATCTGGTAAGGTATGCTACAATACAGATGTGAGTAGTAAGTCAAACTCTCATGGGTACCAGAGGACTGCCTACCCCACTGTAACCCTAACTATGTAATAATCAAGAGGCCGAGGGCTATAGAAATCGGCACCGCCCAATGCACTTTAAGGGCCTGGTTAGTACTGGGATGGAAGTCAAAGTTAAAGGCACAGGAGGGACTTTGACTTTTTCTGAAGGCATCAGCAATCATTCTCCTGCCAGACACCAATACATACAAAACCTTCAAGCATACCTCCTAGGAAAAATGCCAGGTCTCCTCAAAAGAAAAGGGCCAAGTGTTCGGCTGTTATGTGACCACAACTTTTAGCTCGCCTGTACAAAGTACACGTTATGAATGAATGAATGAATGAATGAACCCTTTATTGTCACTAGTCACAAGTACCAGCGAAATTGGCCATCAACCCGTCCGTACATATACACATACATACAATTGACAGAGGGGGAGTAAACAGGACAGGAAGACAGGGATGGAAAGAAAAATACAGAGTAACATGAGCAAAGGGGAGGAGAAAAAGCAACCCCCACACTATTGCTCCTGTGGGGAGTACAGTGTGGGAACATAAAAAAAGACCTCAGCACATAAGCACAAAATAAGTACACTTTACAACATGACTCGGGACTTGAGGGGGGGAGGGGGCGGAGGGGTGGAGGTAACCCAGCGCAAGCAAGCAGCCTTCCATTTCTGCAGCCATGACAGCGCTGGTCGTGCACCTGCTTGTCACACTGGGGGTAAAAAGCGGCAACCGTGGGAAGTGGGGGAAGGAATGCAAGAGCGTCTCACTGCAGTGATCTTCAGGGGGAGCTGTTGTTGTTCCAGCAATGGCCTTGACCGAGGCCAGTGCTGTCTGAGGGGGCCGAAAGCAGATAAGATTGGGATTGTTTGGTCTTGGGGCGAGTAGACGCATTCTTCTACACGACTACTCTGTTTGTCCATTCTGGTCTCCGAATTGATTCATTTGCCTTTGCAAAGCCAAAAGCTTCTCCATGATGTTATCCATGTTGCGGTTCAAGTTCTGAATAGCCACAGTCTGAGTGCCGACAGCTCTGCCCACCGCTTCAATCATGTCGGGCAGCTTTATGGGGCTTTGGACAGCTTTCATCGTTTTCTGATTTCCTCGATAAACCAGGGCAATGCCTAATCCAATCAGCAAAAGACCTGTAATCATGGTTCCGAATAGGTAGATGTCGTCAATGTCCTCCACAGAAAGAACCGCCAGGCACACGACCTGCCACTTCTCCCACACATCCATCATGTAGCCAGCTGCGAACGTTCCAGCAGGACAGGCCAGTTCCCCCGAACCCAGGCTCCTCGTCGAGGAAATTGTGTCAATTTCATTGAGAGACCAATTTATCAATTCCATGATTTTTAGTTTAGAGAGCAGTGTGGAGAGAGTCTCTCAAAAGTATAGACAGTAGACAGACGAGACGAGAGGAGCAAAGCAGGGAAGATAAGGGAGAGGAGAGGGAGAGAAATGTGACCGCCTTCCGTGAGAGCACAGAGAAGAAAATCCAAAAAAAATTATCATGCATCACCACCAAAATGCCTCATTTTCATCAATAACCCATCACAAAGCACCATGAGCTGTAGTGTGACCATAGCCTAAAGTAGCTTGAGGCAATGTCTGTTGTTGGAAGAGCTATACATATTAAATTAAATTTTACTGAATTGAATTGGGGCAGGGGCAGCACGGTGGTGTAGTGGTTACCACTGTCACCTCACAGCAAGAAGGTTCTGGGTTCAAGCCCAGTAGCCAATGGAGATCTTTCTGTGTGGAGTTTGCATGTTCTCCCCGTGTCTGTGTGGGTTTCCTCCGGATGCTCCGGTTTCCCCCACAGTCCAAAGACATGCAGATTAGGCTAATTGGTGGCTCTAAATTGACCATAGGTGTGAATGTGAGTGTGAATGGTTGTTTGTCTCTATCAGTGCATTTACATGCACATAGAGAAAATAGAATTTCTGCCGTAGCTCGACTGAAATCGAAGTTCTAAATTCCATGGAAACACCTTAGCTCTGCTGAAATCGAACCGAACTGGATTTCTCGTAATCGAGCTACGCGACCTAGATTATGCGATTGTAGCCGAGCTACTTAGTGCATGTAAACCCTATCGAGCTACGTAGTCGAGCTACTTACTTCAGCACTGCCCCTTTCGGAAGTGATGAGTGACGAGTGTACGAGAGTGACGATGGTGTACAGAATGTTCAGCAAGTGCTGAGCTGCTTCGTTGTTGTCCATCTTCTCTCTCTCGATGTTGCTGTCCTCGTCGTTGTTCTTCTTGTGAACACGGAACTGATAACTTTGTTTATACTCTTGAATAGCTCTTCTTCATGACGACAACCGGAAGTGTACCAACACGATGGGGCGTGTAGCGCCACCTGTGGCTCAGGTGCACAATGTACCTCACAGAATAGCTCAATTTCCTTGTGTGCATGTAGGATTGGATTTCTCTGGCACCCCTGCTGGGACCCTTAGCTCGATTACCAACAGTAGCTCGATTTGGATGTGCATGTAAACGCACTGTATGTGTCAGCCCTGCAATGATCTGGTGACTTGTCCATGGTGTACCCCGCCTCACAGCTGGGACAGGCTCCAGCTTATCTCAGAAAGTGGCACATAGATATAAAGCATTTTGCTGTGGTCATTTAATAAATACACATGCTTCCCCCCATTTTTTTTATTATTTTGTGTATGTAACTCAGTGTATGTGTAACATATCCATCCATCCATTATCTATAGCCACTTATCCTGTACAGGGTCGCAGGCAAGCTGGAGCCTACAGCATGTGTGTATTCAGGTTCTTATTCTTATTCTTCAGCTTCACATGCTCCCTGTTTGAGATCTCCTTTTATTAATCACATTCTGAAGCCTTTAATATTTAATTCAAAGGTGAAGACACCAATCGAAATGGGATTGTGAATCAAATGTATGCATATGTCATGCACTGTGGTAAAAGTATGAGAATATAGTGGCTAATGTTTTATTACAGCATTGCATATTTTATAATGGTAAATTAGTAAATTAACCACTGGATATGTATGCTATTCTCTCTCTTCTTCCCATTTACTGTGACTGCCACATTAATTGTGTGTCGTACACACACACAGTGGCACTTTTCACTCTTAGCCTCAAGTACTTTTTGCTTCTGTAAACTGTACTTTGCTTTCAAACATTCCTCTAAATAATGGATAACTTGGTATGATCTATAATTCAGAGAATTCAGTACCAGCCTTATAGCAGACTCAAACTAACCTGTCACAACCATGGTGTCATTCTGTGTGTGTGTCACGCCATAATAACAGGAACAGGAAGTATGTATTATGTATAGATACTATAGAGAATGGAGATTGAGAGGATGAGCAGATGATTCTGTCATAGGCCTTCAACAAGGCAATGATACATGTTCTGATTTTAATTGGACACTCTCACTGGACATGACAGCTCTCATCACAGCAAAACTGAGTGCAAACCTAGAAGAGTAGCATGCTGTTTATTACATATGTTAATGACACATTAGTCTTATGAATGGATGGTACCTGTATGTATGTATGTATGTATTATTTTCCTGCAGGCTGTGTTGACAGTGATTGGAGAGAGTCAGTCAGTGTAGAAAATTTCAGAACAATTATGGGCCACTGCTGGCAAAATAGGAAAAAAAAAAAGTGTGTGCTCTCTCTCATTTCTGTTCCGTAACACCTCATGATCACACATTGTGTATATATATATATATATATATATATATATATATATATATATATATATATATAAAACTTTAGTTTATATATATATATATATATATATAAAACTATATGGTCAAAAATATGTGGACCATCACACCCGTATGTGGACATTCCAAAACAATGGCCATGAACACAGAGTCCCCCTCCTTTGCTGTTACAACAGCCTTACTCTTCTGGGAAGTGTTTCCACTGATTTTGGAACATGGCTGAAGGAATTTGTGCTATTCAGCCACTAATTCATGCGAGTAGGTGGATTGGTGACTCTAAATTTCCCCTAGGTGTGAATGCATAAAAAATGAGTATGTATGGTACCCTGTGATGGTCTGCTGTCCAATCCAGAGTGTATTCACGTCCAGTGCTCTGGATCCACCATAACCTTGACCAGAATTAAATAATAATAATAATTATTATTATTATTCAGAAGAAGAAGGATGATGATTAAAACACTCTTGCAAGCCAGCAGGTGCATACTGGCTGTAGGTTTAAGACCTACTTGACTTAATCCTAATTATTAATCATGTAATTCAGTCATATTAAATGACAGAGCCATCTGAAAGGGATTTATAATAAAACTGCATGGGTAAAATTGAGAAAAAGTATCAACATAAGAGCAAAAATAAGAACAGCAAGCAATAATATTGATTCATATTCCAACCCTGTAAAATTCCAAAAAAGTTGGGGCGCTGTGTAAAACAAATAAAAACAGAATGCAATGATTTGTTAATCCTTTTCAAACTATATTCAATTGGAAATAAGACAAAGACAAGATATTTAATGTTCAAAGAAATAAAGTTTAATGTTTTTTTTTTAAAATATACACTTGTTCTGAATTTGATGCCTACAACAGGTGACATTAAAAACTGACAGGATTGTACCCCAAATTAGAAAACATTGGTATGGTATGGAAAATGCAAATAACCTAGACAGCAGTGATTTCTAAATTTATTTTGACTTGTATTTCTTTGCAGACAGTATGAACCCAAGATATTTCATGTTTTTGTCTAGTCAACTTTATTTCATTTGTGAATATACATCCATCCCTGCATTTCAGGCCTGCACCACATCCCCCAAAAAAAGTTGGGACAGGGCAATTTAGGGCTAGTAATGAGGAAAAACAATTAAATAATGATGTGATTTGAAACAGGTGATGTCAACAGATGACTGTAATTACATTACATCTCTAGCCGCTTTATCCTTCTACAGGGTCGCAGGCAAGCTGGAGCCTATCCCAGCTGACTACGGGCGAAAGGCGGGGTACACCCTGGACAAGTCGCCAGGTCATCACAGGGCTGACACATAGACACAGACAACCATTCACACTCACATTCACACCTACGGTCAATATAGAGCCACCAGTTAACCTAACCTGCATGTCTTTGGACTGTGGGGGAAACCGGAGCACCCGGAGGAAACCCACGCGGACACGGGGAGAACATGCAAACTCCGCACAGAAAGGCCCTCGCCGGCCCCGGGGCTCGAACCCAGGACCTTCTTGCTGTGAGGCGACAGCGCTAACCACTACACCACCGTGCCGCCCGACTGTAATCATGATTTGATATAAAATCAGTATCCAGGAAAGGCCTAGCCTTTGAGGATGAATGAGAAAGTTATTGAAATTTTTAAAAACAATGTTCCTCAAAGAAAGATAGGAAGGGACTTGGACATTTCACACTCTACAGTGCATATCATTAAACGATTCAAGGAATTTGGAGGAATTTCATTGTGTAAAGGAAAAAATCACAAGCCTAAGCTGAACACCCGTGATCTCCAATCTCTCAGACGGCACTGCATCAAGGAATATATAGCTAATATAATCACGCGGGCTCGGGATTATTTTGGCAAACCTTTGTTAAGCTACGATACAGAGTTACATCCACAAATGCCAGTTGAAACTTTACTGTGCAAAAAGGAAACCTTATGCTAACTGTTTCCAGAAGCGCCATCAAGTTATCTGGGTTCTGAGGCATCTGGGATGGACCATCACACAGTGGAAACATGTATTGTGGTCAGATGAATCAATATTCCAGGTCTTTTTTTTTTTGAATAAATGGACAGCATGTGCTCCGGACTAAAGATGTAAAGGACCATCCAGACTGTTTCCAGTAACAAGTCCAAAAGCCAGAGTCTGTCATGGTATGGGGTTGTATCAATGCCCTTGGCAAAAGTAACTTACACTTCTGTGATGGCAGCATTAATGCACAAAAGTACATTGAGATTTTGGAGGAACATATGCTGCCTTCAAGATAACAGCTTTTCCAGGGATATTTCAACAAGATAATGCAAAACCACATTCTGCACACATTACAAAGGCATGGCTGTGGAAGAAGAGGGTGTGGGTGCTTGGCTGGAATGCCTGCAGTCCTGACCTGTCTCAAATAGAGAATTTGTTGTGAAGTTTGAAACAAAAAATGCAACAACGACAGTCTTGTAGTGGTGCACACCATACTACCTGTTTGCAGGAAGAATGGGATAAAATAACATCTGAAATGCTTCATTACTCAGTGTCTTCAGTCCCTAAACATCTTATAAGTATTGTGAGAAGGAATGGCAACATTAGAAAGTGGTAAATGCTTTACCATCCCAACATTTTTTGGAATGTGTTGCACGAGTGTGAGTGTCTTTTCCTGACTGCACCTTGCCCTGTCTGATCTGCTGGAATCTATCTGTAATGACAGCCTGCCAGTGTGTGTTCACTATCTCGTACCAAGTCTCTCTCTCTCTCTCTCTCTCTCTCTCTCTCTCTTTCTGAATTTGCCTCTCTCGTTCTTTTGCTCCTTTAACCCTGCCTGCACTGCTCACACTTTTCTTATCCTTCCTTCTCTTTGTGTCTTGCATGCGTTCGGTCTGCATGCACTTTTCCTCCCCTCTCACTTGCCTCCTCATCCATCATTCTCTTGTTGTCTCCTCCACTTCAACTCCTTTCATCTCATACATTAATAGATGTCCCTTCATCTCCGCTGACTCTGCCACACCTGTCTGTCTTCTTTCTTTCCCTCCCACTTACCTGTCATTTATTTTTCTTTCCTTTCTTCCACTCTCCTTATGCCTCCTTTTTTTCTGTTCTCTTTTATGAGGCTCATGCCATCAGACCCAGCATCATCCATCTCTGTCTGACTCTCTCGCTGTGCCTCGTTTGTCCAGTCCTCTGTTGTATATTTCTGCTGCTGCAGTCGCCCTGTTTTCTCTCTGGTGTGGGACTTGAAGTCTCAGGAGCTCTCACTCTGGCACAACAAGTGATGACCTGTAGGAGATTTAAAGCTGAAGCACTGCAGCAGTGTGAAAAGACTCTGTAATGGAGAAAGGACTGTGTGTATGTATATAAGATGTAGAGACAGAGAGTGAAAAATTGGGAAAGAGATTGTTTAAAAAAGTGGACCAGACCCAAAGGTTGTATGTGTGCGTGTGTGTGGAACTGATCAAGATGAGGACACCAATAAGCTTTTGCTCATCAGCTCCCATTATGTGTTCTTTAGCTTCAGCCTTCATGTTCATTTAGAATGAATGACAGCAGGAAAGCGTGCACACACACACAGTCTGGTCCACTTTTTCAAGCCTGATTGTAATAATGCATTGGCCTGCTGCGACCACAAACACTTAAACAGGATAATTACACTCCCACACAAGTAAACCAGACTAAGCAATAGTGAGTCACACTAAATAGTGTTGTGAGTCACAACACTATTTAGAACAGTACTGTGGTTTGTGGAGTGTATATCTGTGAGCTATGAAAGGACATATGAAAATTTTGCCATTTTGGGACATTTTGATGATCCTCGTGTGAAAAAAAAGCTTTAAAAATTGCATGGTAATCATTGTAACTATTACAGGGTTTTGTTTTGTTTTGTTTCAATTGCTAACAAGTATCAGTCAGTACTGAAGCCACATTTTCAAAACTCTTCATACAGTCTGCATTACCAACATGTATCTTGGCCAAACATTTATTTGCACTTCCAGAACATACTCAAACCACTAAAACACTTCATAAATGTCTCAAAATAAGCTTGTTCAACCATAACACTGGCAAAATTTCTCACTCAGAAAGCATAAACTGTCACATATAACAAAACCTAAAAAACACCAAACCAATAGGAATTTAGAAGTGCTCCGTTCTAAAGAATCCTAGAGAATACAGCTGAGTAAATTTCGGTTCTGTGTAAACCATTCCCAAGTAACCTACCATGGAGGAGAAATTGACAATTGTGGTGGTGGATTTCCTCATTATTTATGATGTGGTCCTGTTTGCATACAGAGACATCAATTTAAAAAAAAATGAAGCATGGACCAAGGTGTCGGAAATTGTAGGTGTTTCAAGTGAGTTGGTAAAGTGCATAATATATTTTGTGAAAATAGAATGGAATTGCATGCCAACTAGCACCATAGCATGCAAAAGAGTGTTGGCTATTTACTGACATGCGACTTGAACGATACTGTTGAATGGGAGATCATGTATTCCATCCATCCATTATCTATAGCCGCTTATCCTGTTCTACAGGGTCGCAGGCGAGCTGGAGCCTATCCCAGCTGACTATGGGCGAAAGGCGGGGTACACCCTGAACAAGTTGCCAGGTTATCACAGGGCTGACACACAGAGACAAACAACCATTCACACTCACATTCACACCTACGGTCAATTTAGAGCCACCAATTAACCTAACCTGCATGTCTTTGGACTGTGGGGGAAACCGGAGCACCCGGAGGAAACCCACACAGACACGGGGAGAACATGCAAACTCCACACAGAAAGGCCCTTGCCGGCCACTGGGCTCAAACCCAGAACCTTCTTGCTGTGAGGTGACGGTGCTAACCACTACACCACCATGCCGCCCAAGTCATGTATTATTAAGCAATTTTTTTTTAATTATTGGATTTATTATGTTTACTGAGATAAAAACATGTTGATATATGTGTTTGTTTTGCAGCCCTTTTAAATAAAGTTTGCAAGATGAAGCATTCTGATCAAACTTGTCACTGCCTATTTCATCTACATCACAGTGGCCACAAACTTATCAACATCGTTGGTAGGATGGTGAGAGCGAGTTTTAATGCTCTCACCATGTTTGGCGTGAACATAGGATAAACAGCTGCTCAGTAGATGCATGTCCCAATGCAGGCGAGCAAACTCCTTGAGACACGACTCAGCAGTCTATACACAATACAAAAGAAACAGTGTTCATGATCATAAGGTACATATTCTAGAGAAGACAGGTGATTTGAAAAAGGTGCTAAGGAGGCCATCCATGTCAAAGCGGAGCAGGCCTCACTAAACAAAAGAGGGAGTTTGAGACTGTACCTTGGCACTTTTTTGACAAACGAGCTTGCTCCACCTCACAAGTGGGAGGAGGGACACCGCCATAAGCTGCTGGGAAGACCATTTTCTCTGGCAAGCACAATTCAATGACAGCTCAAGTAGTCATGTGATTAACATCTCATGTTATGAGCTGATCATGTATTTTGTGCCAGAGTTACTTCCTGTCACTCTTTTACAACTGATGGTGTTTGGATTAACACGGAAATGTCTTGTTTGTTGGTTTGTTTTTCAACAGTCCAGTGATTCCAAATAAATGTTTTTAACAGTACTGTGAGGGTGATATTAGTGCATCTCAAAAAATTAGAATATCATTAAAAAGTTCAATATTTTCCATCAGTTATTTAATAAAGTGAAAATGTAATATATTTGAGACTCATTACATGTAAACTAAAATTCTTCAAGCGTTTTTCTATTTTAATTTTGATAATTATGGCCTACAGCACAAAAAATAATGAAAATAAACATCTCAAAATATTAGAATTTCATTTCGAGTTTGAGTAAAACAGTAAAAATACTATTTATGTCTTGGTCTAGTTCAGTACACACAACTACAATCATGGGGAAGAACACTGATTTGACAGTTGTCCAGAAGACGATCATCAACACCCTCTAGAAGGAGGGTCCACAGAAAGTCATTGCTGGAAAAGGTGCACAAGCAACAGGGATGACCACAGCCTTGAGGATTGCCAAGAAAAGCCGATTCAAGAACTTGGGAGAGCTTCACAAGGAGTGGACGGAGGCTGGTATCAGTGCATCAAGAGCCACCACACACACACACACACACCTTCAGGAAAGGGGCTACAACTGTCATAGTCCTAATATCAAGCCACTTCTGAACTAGAGACAATTTCAGAAGTGTCTTACCTGGGCTAAAGAGAGAAAGAACTGGACTGCTGCTCAGTGGTCCAAAGTCCTCTTTTCAGATGAAAGTCAATTTTGCATTTCATTTGGAAATCAGGGTCCTAGAGTCTGGAGGAAGAGTGGAGAGGCACAGAATCCAAGGTGTTTGAAGTCCAGTGTGAAGTTTGTGCAGTCTGTGAGGATTTGAAGAAGAAGCCACCTTTATATGTCACATGCACAACCAAGCACAGTGAAATTTGTCCTCTGTATTTAACCCATCTGAAGCAGTGAACACACACATGCACACACTCAGGTGAGCAATGAGCACACACACATATCCAGGGCAGTGGGCAGCTATGCTACAGTTCCCGGGGAGCAGTTGGGGGTTAAGAGCCTTGCTCAAGGGCACTTCAGCCCAAGGCCACTCCATGGTAACCTAATCGCATGTCTTTGGGGTGCCATGTCATCTGCTGGTGTTGGTCCACTGTGTTTTATCAAGTCCAAAGTCAATGCAGCCGTCTACCAGGAGATTTTAGAGCACGTCATGCTTCCATCTGCTGACAAGCTTTATGGAGATGATTTCTTTTTCCAGCAGGACTTATCACCTGCCCACAGTGCCAAAACTACTATCAAATGGTTTACTGACCATGATATTCATGTGTTTATTTGGCCATTCAACTTGCCTGACCTGAACACCATAGAGAAACACTCGACCCAAAAATATAGATGAGCTGAAGGCTGATTTCAAAGCAACCTGAACTTCAATAACACCTCAGCAGTGCCACAGGCTGATTGCCTCCCTGCATTGATGCAGTAATTCATGGTAAAGAAGTCCCAACCAAATATTGAGTATATAAATAAACATACATTTCAGAAGTTGGATATTTCTGTCTTGTGAATCTTTTTTTTTATGATTGATCTTAGAAAATATTATAATATTTGACATACTGTCTTTCTGATTTTCATGAGCTATAAGCCATAAGCATCCAAATTAAAACAAAAAAAGGCTTGAAATATTTCACTTTGTGTACTGAATATGGAATGTATGAAAGTTGACCTTTTAGAATTAAATTATGAAAAAAAATGAACTTCATGGCATTCTAATTTTTTGAGATGCACTAGTAGTCCTCTCTCTCCTGCATTTGTCCACAAGTTCACATTAACATTACATGTGTGTTGTCTGACATCTTGGAAAGTATCTTCTGGAATGTCTAATCCAACATTGGTGTTCTTCAGTACAAGTGTCTCCACACCCCACATTCATGGAATTCAGTAAGGACATCTGGCTATGTGGATGGTGGTCATAAACCTTTCACCTCCATGCAGAGGAAAAACTCCTCTATGGGGTTTAGGATGAGGGAGCATGAAGGCAGGAATAGTACTGACATCCTGTTATATGCAGCACACCAGTCTGTGACTGCAGCAAAGTGGTGGAATGCCACATTATTCCACACAATGAAGGTAGAAGAGTTTCTTGCCTCTCCACTTCTCTCCTCCCCTGGCACAAGTTGATTATGTAGGTCATCCAGGAAAGAAATGAGCCTCTATGCATTGCAGGAGTAAATGATTGGTTTATATAAGAGCAAACCACCATTGGACAGTGCAGTGCACATTGTGATGTTAGCTCATCTCTGTCCTGGGACATCTGCGGTTGCTCTCTTTCCACTCACATTTTTCCACTGTGGCATGTTTTTTTCCCCTTTGCATTATTTATTTATTTATTTATCAGGTTGAATCCAGCTTCATCCACAAAGATGAATGTATGTGCAGTTTGCCTGGCTTCCATCTCCCTTACTCTAAAATACAGTAAATCCACAGTTTTACAGTACTTTACATTATGCATAGCTCTGTATGTACCCTGTTTGGTTATTAATCAGACATTTTACCTGGACATATTGATACCAGAGTTTTTTCATTCACCATTTCTCTCCAAGGGTACAGTGTACAGCTGCATCATCCTCATTTTATGGTTCTTTCAGAGTCTGGCAATTGTTATTGTGCTGACTGTATTCACATTCCCCAAAGTGATATTGTCTGCCAGCACTCTGTCCCAAATTTCCTGCAGTTTTATTGCATTGGTGCCAATTACCATGTCAACAATGGTAATTTCCTGCACATCTGAACATATTCTGCCTCTCCCTCCTGTGGGAGGCAACCTTTGGATCCTACTGTAAAGCACAAAACAATATATTTCAGAACCAGTACGTGTAAAAATGTAAACATGGGGTATTGGACTGTAATATGTAATTCAGTTATCAGTGAAGGATGAAGTTTGTCAGATACAGTGCTCAGCGTAAATGAGTACCCCCCCCCCTTTGAAAAGTAACATTTTAAACAATATCTCAATGAACACAAACAATTTCCAAAATGTTGACAAGACAAAGTTTAATATAACCAGTCCCCCCAGGATTCCGCGGGCCTTTTTTGTGATTGTTGCGGGCTAAAATGTCTGATGTTGCGGGGGTCCAAAAAATTGCGATGAAATTTGTGGTGTTTTTAGGTTTTTGTTGTGATTACATTGCGGGAGGAAGTGAAAGTTGTGAGAAATTGTTGTGATTTTCTCTTTTTGTGATTAAAATTGAGTATGTTAAATATTAAGTTATTACTGAAAAACTATTGATTAAAAAAAACAGACACTGAGAAATGGTCCTATAAACAACTTTACCAATATAAAAGATTACCAGGACTACAAAAATGCAGAAAAATAGGCTTTATTTATCCAAATGCACCTGTTGGTTCAAAAGTTAAAGTGCATAGAACCTCACAGCACAACATGAAGTTACCTTAAAATATAATATAAATGCCTCAGCTTTCATGTAAGAAAAAAAACCTATTAATACTAGTACTGTGTGCAGGCAGTCTCTCCTGAAGACTAAATTAACAATAATTATAAACTAATAAAATAAATAGCTCAGGCTTCATAGAAGAAAAAAAAATTTGAACAGAATCTCACAGTATGATGCTGAAGCTGCCTAAACAATGGAAAATAAAATACCATTTTGGCAAAAATGTTGGCATCCATTAATTTCTTGTATTAAGTAAAAAATAATGTAAAGTGCACACAGTCCTTCACTGTAAACATAACACACTTTCAGTAACATAATTTAAGCCTACATAAACACTGACATGCTGCTTCTCTTGAACGTATACACGGAAGTATGGCGGAAGGTAGTTTGTCGACGTCACCTCAAGACGATGCCAACGATTGGTCAAATTTGCGGGAAAGTTGCGGTGATTGGATATAATTGCAACACCGCCCTGAATTCGCGGGGATTGGTTGAATTTGCATTGAAGTTGCAAATCGCAACATCACGAAATCCTGGAGGGTCTGTATAACATCTGTTTCATAGACCGCGGAACGCATTTGAACAAGGGGGGGCCACAATCGCAAGAGGGTGTCACCGAAATGTTAGGTCGGACATGATACATTTAGGCTACATTATACACGGACACGTACGTAATGCAGACATGCCAACCCTGTATGATAGCAAACTGTAATGGTTGTTTTGAGATATTTGTCCATGTCTGCCAACGGCAGACATAATGCATGCAGAGCGTACATGGGGGGGTTCCAAAGGGGGGTGCGCCCCCCTTTGGGCTCGGAAAATTTTATAAAATGCATTCAGAAATGGTGACCTCTGGTGGCTTTTTACAGTGAAAATAAAGGGCAATCAGTACCATTTGAATACTTATAATATTAAATCATACAACTTCAGTTATTCTGTCAAACTTCAAAAATATTTGCAAATGAACATAAAAAATACTGTTTTTTAGAATATATATTCTGAAAAGAAATCAAATGATTATCAAATAACTGAGAAAACTTTATTATATAACTTCAAGCAACAAGAAGTGTTTTCTCTCAAAAATGACAAATTACAATATAAAAATATCAGCAATTAACAAAACATTGGTTCAAACACAGTACATGTATTTATTAGAATGTTTGGTCCCTTTGCAAAACTGTAAATAAACATATCTATAACAGTAATTAAATACACTTGTGTTTTAGGCACATTATAATGAGTTGCTCATACAGTGCCAGTCCTATGCTGGAAAATGTCAAATGCATATATATATTAGCTGGATAGTACAGTGGTAACGCTCACTGACTACGACGCAGGAGATCAGGGTTCGAATCCCGGTCGGGGCAAAACATCATCCAGTAAGGGTTCTTAGGCAAAAACCCCTCATGATATATCAGCCTACCTCAGGAATGAGTGAAGACATAACTGATAGAGTCATACCGGCTCAGACGTCGCCCGGGTCAACAAGGTCTGCTAGGTCAGTTGCTAGGCAAACTGATGAGAAATGGGCTACTGGAACAAGACATCAATGGACGAGGACAGAAAATACGGATTTGCTGGAATGCTACTATACAAGCAATCCCAGAGAGAGGGAATGTGGGACCATTGGATACCTCGAAACCCACAATCAAGGCTAACAAAGAAACAGCTATTAGCCCAGTGTTCCCAGTGTAACAGCCCTATTAACCCAGTGTAATCGAAATCTACTATCACAACTAGAGATTAATGAAATACAACAATGATGCTACGGCAAGGGGGAGCCAGGAAGACAGGTCAGCGGGGAGATGTCATCATCCCAACAACAGCCTCAACACAAGAGCTGCTGACCTGAGAAGGAAGATCGTGACCCAACTGGAAACCTGGAGCCCCTGACGAATACCGAAGCTGAGTTGCCAAGTACCTTCAGAAGATCTACTAGTAGATGTGAATGCTGCTCTGAAGACAATCTCCACAAGAACCATCACTGAGACCAACAAGCTGATACACAGTACACAAGCTGCCAAACAGCGACTAACAGCTCTGGTTGAAGAGATACACCAAGGAGGGAGAGGCCAGGAGAATAAACAAGCTGTTCTCCACTGAACCAGCCAAGGTGTACTCTCAGTGGCAGGGGAACAACAACCGGTCAGACCCACCAAGAGCTGAGGTGGAAAAATACTGGAAAGGCATATGGGAAAGAAAGGCATCACACAACACCGATGCCCAATGGTTAGTGGACCTAAGAGCTGACCACAGCAACCTCCCAGAACAATGTAACCATCTCAATGGCAGACGTCCAAGAAAGAGTGTCAAAGATTATGATTGTCCCTGATATGATCCATACGAAGAAGCTAACTGCACTCCATGAACGCCTAGCAGCACAGATGAACCAGCTGCTGAGGGATGGAACCCACCCAGAATGGCTAACCCAAGGCAGGACAGTCCTAATCATGAAGGACCCCCAGAAGGGACCCATCCCATCCAACTACCGGCCAATTACCTGTCTCTGCACAACATGGAAGGCCCTGTCAGGCATCATTGCGGCAAAAATGAGTAAGCATGTGGCTCAATACATGAGCGAGGCACAGAAAGGAATTGGCAGTAACACCAGAGGAGCCAAGCACCAGCTACTGGTCGATAGAACAGTCGCCCGAGACTGTAAGAAGAGACAGACCAACCTGTGCACTGCCTGGATTGACTACAAGAAAGCCTACGACTCAATGCCACACACATGGATACTGGAATGTCTGGGATGTGGAAGACAACCCTAGAGGCCAACTCAAAACCCATTGCCCAAGTCAACATCAAGTGCGGCATATACCAAGGAGGTGCGCTATCACCACTGCTGTTCTGCATAGGCCTGAACCCCCTCAGTCGGATCATCACGAAGAGCAGCTACGGGTACCGATTCCGTAGTGGGGCAACAATCAGCCACCTGCTCTACATGGATGACATCAAGCTGTATGCCAGGAACGAGCGAGAAATAGACTTGCTGATCCACACCACCCGGATCTACAGCGATGACATAGGGATGTCATTCGGATTGGACAAGTGTGGCCGGATGGTCTCAAGGAGAGGCAAGATCATCCGGACTGAGGGGATTGACCTACCAGAGGGCAACATAGGTGATATCCAAGACAGCTACAAGTACGTTGGCATTCCACAGGCTAATGGAAACCATGAAGAGGCCACAAGGAAGTCAACCACAGCCAAATACCTCCAGAGAGTAAGGCAGGTCCTGAAAAGTCAGCTGAATGGTAAGAACAAGGTCCGAGCCATCAACATGTACGCACTACCAGTCATCAGATACCCCGCTGGTATCATAAACTGGCCAAAGGAGGAGATAGAAGCCACAGATATCAAGACTAGAAAGCTCCTCACCATGCATGGAGGGTTCCACCCCAAGTCCAGCACCCTGAGACTATACACTAAGCGGAAAGAGGGAGGCCGAGGGCTAGTGAGCGTCAAGACCACGGTCCAGGATGAAACATCGAAAATCCAAGAATACATCAGAAAGATGGCCCCAAAGGATGAACTGCTAAGTGAATGTCTCAGGCAGCAGAACCCTGATGAGAGTGCAGAGGAGGAGGAGGAACAGACAACCTGGAGAGACAAACCCCTACATGGCATGTACCACCGTCAGATAGAGGAAGTGGCTGATATCAAGAAATCCTACCAGTGGCTGGATAATGCAGGACTGACAGACAGCACAGAGGCACTAATCATGGCAGCACAAGAACAGGCCATAAGCACAAGAGCCATAGAGGCCAGGATCTACCAGAGTAGATCAGACCCAAGATGCAGACTGTGCAAAGAAGCCCCTGAAACAGTCCAGCACATAGTAGCAGGGTGTAAGATGCTAGCTGGATCAGCGTACATGGAGAGGCACAACCAAGTGGCTGGGATAGTATACAGGAACATCTGCAACCAGTATGGAATAGAAGTACCCAAGTCCCAATGGGCCATACCACAGAAGGTGGCTGAGAACAACAGGGCCAAGGTTCTGTGGGACTTCAGCTTCCAGACTGACAAACAGATCCTGGCTAACCAACCGGACATAGTGGTAGTGGACAAAGAGCAGAAGAGGGTGGTGGTGATAGATGTGGCGATCCCAGCTGACGCCAACATGAGAAACTTGAGAAGTATCAAGGGTTGAAAGAGCAGCTGGAACGGATGTGGAAGGTCAAGGGTTGCGTGGTCCCCGTGGTAGTGGGGGCACTTGGGGCAGTAACCCCCAAACTGGGAGAGTGGCTCCAGCAAATCCCAGGAACAACATCTGAAGCCTCAGTCCAGAAGAGGCAGTACTAGGAACATCGAAGATACTGCGCAGAACCCTCAAACTCCCAGGCCTCTGGTAGAGGACCCGAGCATGAGGATGACATGGATACCACCCCCCCGCCGGGGGTGAGAAGGAGATTTTTTTTATATATGTGTGTGTGTGTGTGTGTGTGTGTGTGTGTGTGTGTGTGTATGTATGGAGAGAGAGAGAGAGAGAGAGAGTTTTGATTAATTTTCAACAATTTACACAAAAGAAAAAAAATTAAAAACGTGATTTTATCAACGTTTCTTTAATATTCATACATCTTGTAAGTTGTAGGCAAATACTAAGAATTTTGCTAAAGCAACGAAAATACGAGTCGCTAACAACTGATTTACTATTCCATAACTTGATCACATAATAGACTAGAGATCTACAGACTTACCTTCGAAGCGATTTTGGAGTCGGGAAACATGGCTTTAAAGAGAGGCCCACTGTGATCAGCTGCGGCAATTGGCAGGTTGTGTTCCACGAGAAAATTTGTGAATAAAACTTCAGCTTTTGTCACGCTGTCAATTGAGGATCGATCAACGAACATCGAGGTGATCGTCCGGTTAGCACTTCCAGATTTGGCCAAAGTTTGATGCGAGACAGAACTCACGTGTTGTCTGACATCGTAAACACCGGAATGTGCTACAGAGAAATGGACATTACATACGGTGCACAACGCATGACTCGCGGATTTTCCTGATTTTGTGATAACTGGATACAAGGTACTGTATTCCTCTTTAAATTTTTGGTACACGGTCTTAGTTTTGCCGATCGTTTTTCTTGCTTTTTTCGGTGGTGGGTCAGACGGATCGGCTGAACTGTCAGCCATTTTTTGCTTCTTCTAAAGTACAAAATGTGCACGGGGCTCTTATTGGTCGAAATTTGATAAAATTGCTGAGGTTAACCAATCAGAGACCGTGTTTCTAAAGCATTGGCTGACATTCTAGTAATAGCGCCCTCTGCCGGGAGACTGGGAAATCGCAAGTGTGGGAATTCTGGCGGCAAATTTGAAAATATCAATTATGATCAAAAACCGTAATAATCGACTTCAAAGTCGTAATAGCGTAATTAGACCACCGAAACTGTAATGATTACGGGCAAACCGTAATGGTTGGCATGTCTGGTAATGCTATCAGTCATGACAGCCAGCACAGAACCGCGCAGATTAAAATGCACAAGAAAAGCACCTCGGTGGTCGGTGGTAACTCAACTTAAACTGCTTGCTTGTACCAGTACTAAAGCACTATAGAGAGAAACACTAAACACAGAGAAGTGCACTCGGCGGTGCTCGGTCAGAGGAAAGTATGGGAATATGCCTGCAGTTTTGTCAGAGCTGCGTGAGCGTCCACGCGCGCAAGTGCGCATCTGTGTGTGTGTGTGCGTGAGTGTGTGCGTTTCCACAATATGCCAGCACATAACTGCGCAGAATAAAATGCCAAAACAGCCAACACTAATAACCCAGCATCAGTTATGACTTTAGTCCACAATATGCCAGCACAGAAGTGCGCAGAATAAACTGCCAAAACAGCCAACAGCACAGAAGGCTATACATAGATTAATCCATCGGTCATGACTTTAGCCCACAACATGCCAGCACATAACTGCGCAGAATAAAATGCTAAAACAGCCAACAGTACACAACAAAAGCACCTCAGTAGTAGACTAACTCAACTTAAACAACTTGCTTGTATCAGTACCAATGCAGTATAGAAACATTGAAAACAGATGAAGCAGTGCACTCGGCGGTGCTAATAGAAGTAACCAATGACTTACCCTTAAAACTTCCCAAAGGCCTGCCTGCGTCTGTCATTGTCACTACAAACAATGATGTCTACTACCACAATCACAACTTCCGCGCGGTGTTTTTTCAGCGCTGCGCTGTGCTGTGTACATTTTGCAACATTTCACACACGACGTATACACGTTGCTCAACGTCAAAAAAATATTGCTTTAGGAAATGTTTAAGCAAATGTTTGATTAAATTACAGCATGGGTTGGGTTTAAGTTCAATTTTGTCGACATGTTTTGAGTTGAAAAACACTCGCAGGCCAACATTTTATTTATTTATTTAATAATTTTCAAAAAGTTACCCGGGCCACGGCCCCTCTGGCCCGGGCGGTTCCGCGGTCTATGATCTGTTTAACTTATAACGTGAAAGTAAGGTTAATAATATAACTTGGATTACACATTTTTTCAGTTTTACTCAAATTAGGGTGGTGCAAAAATTAGTACACCCCACAACAAAAACTACTACATCTAGTACTTTGTATGGCCTCCATGATTTTTAATGACAGCACCAAGTCTTCTAGGCATGGAATGAACAAGTCGGCGACATTTTGCAACATCAATCTTTTTCCATTCTTCAACAATGACCTCTTTTAGTGACTGGATGCTGGATGGAGAGTGATGCTCAACTTGTCTCTTCAGAATTCCCCAGAGGTGTTCGATTGGGTTCAGATCAGGAGACATACTTGGCCACTGAATCACTTTCACCCTGTTCTTCTTCTTCAGAAATTCAACAGTGGCCTTAGATGTGTGTTTAGTCATGTTGGAAAAGTGCACGACGACCAAGGGCACGGAGTGATGGTAGCATCTTCTCTTTCAGTATAGAGCAATACGTCTGTGAATTCATGATGCCATCAGTGAAATGCAGCTCCCCGACACCAGCAGCACTCATGCAGCCCCACATAAGGACACTGCCACCACCATGTTTCACTGTAGACACCATACATTTTTCTTTGTATTGCTCACCTTTGTGACACCATACAGTTTTGAAGCCATCAGTTCTAAAAACATTTATCTTGGTCTCATCACTCCAGAGTATAGAGTCCCAGTAGTCTTCATCTTTGTCAGCGTGGGCCCTGGCAAACTCTAGGCAGGCTTTTTTGTGCCTGGGCTTTAGGAGAGGCTTCTTTCGTGGACGGCATCCATGCATGCCATTCCTCTGCAGTGTACGCCATATTGTGTCACGGGAAATAGTCACCCCAGTTTGGCTTTCTACTTCTTTAGATAACTGCAGCGAACTTGCATGCTGATTTTCTTCAACCCTTCTCATCAGAAGATGCTCCTGTCGAGGTGTTAACTTCTGTGGACGACCTTGACGTCTCTGTGAGATGGTTGCAGTTCCATCTTTCTTAAATTTTTGTACCACTTTTGCTACAGTATTCTGACTGATAAGTAAAGCTTTGCTGATCTTCTTGTAGCCTTCACCTTTGTGGTGTAAAGAAATTATTTTCTTTGGGGAATTCTGAAGAGACAAGTTGAGCATCACTCTCCATCCAGCATCCAGTCACTAAAAGAGGTCATTGTTGAAGAATGGAAAAAAGATTGATGTTGCAAAATGTTGCCAACTTGTTTATTCCATGCCTAGAAGACTTGGTGCTATCATTAAAAATCATGGAGGCCATACAAAGTACTAGATGTAGTAGTTTTTGTTGTGGGGTGTACTGATTTTTGCACCACCCTAATTTGAGTAAAACTGAAAAAAAAATGTGTAATCTAAGTTAGATTATTAACCTTACTTTCACGTTACAAGTTAAACAGATGTTATATTAAACTTTGCCTTGTCAACATTTTGGAAATTGTTTGTGTTCATTGAGATTGTTTAAAATGTTACTTTTCAAAGGGGGTGTACTCATTTACACTGAGCACTGTATACAGGTGACAGACAGATGTAAAAACAGAACATAGTTTGAGGCAAACTAGCAGACAAATCCAAAATCAAGAGGCAAAAAGTAGAATTTTTTTTTAAAGGCAATGATTAAGAAGCAAAATCAACAGGCAAAATCCAAACACACAAAATTAAAAAAATAAAATAAAATAAAAAAAATAGCCCCAACGAGGCTGTAACTCATACTGGCCGAGATGCCCATAAAATTGTAAATGAGACAAGTGGCATCACCATCTTGACAACTTTTATACACACCCATCTGGGGAACATTGTATGTGAGTTTGATCAAAATCTGATCAATCCTGTAGGAGGAGTAGTGATTTTTGTAAATTGTGGACAGACTATGACGACAGGCAATAATGGATGGACGATGGACAACGCATGATTGCATAAGCTCATCCAGCCTGGCCTGTGGCCAGATGAGCTAATCAGAATCAGCAGAACAATAACAAAGGTCTGGTCAAATCAGACACACAGAACTGAACATTTACTTCACAGTGAACAGAGAGAACTATCCATCCATCCATTATCTATAGCCACTTATCCTGTCTTGTAGGGTCGCAGGCAAGCTGGAGCCTATCCCAGCTGATTATGGGTAAGACGCGGGGTACACCCTGGACAAGTCACCAGGTCATCGCAGGGCTAACACATAGACAACCATTCACACTCACATTCACACCTACGGTCAATTTAGAGCCACCAATTAGCCTAACCTGCATGTCTTTGGACTGTGGGGGAAACCGGAGCACCCGGAGGAAACCCACATGGACAGCATACAAACTCCACACAGAAAGGCCCTCGCCGGCCACTGGGCTTGAACCCAGGACCTTCTTGCTGTGAGGAGCCAGTGCTAACCACTACACCACCGTGCCATCCCCAGAGAGAACTAAAGTCCTTAAATAGGTGCAGTGAGATTGTGAACAGGTGTGTACCAATCAATAAATGGGAGACTGAATGGTGAAGTGCATGATGGGTGTTGTAGTCAATGGCGGCCATATTTGAAAGCTGCTGTGAATGCTGGGAAGTGGAGTCTTGAGTGCTAGCAGGTGCCAACGTGACACATCTCACCTGTTGTTTTGTCAGGAAATTCATACGATTGATGCAACTGTTGAACGCTGAAAATTTGGTTGTACCCTTAATCTGGCCTCTCTCAAAGAGAGACCATGGTTTACAACATGGTCAATACCATGTTTTACAGTCATTTTCACACTTGCCTCAATACCATGTCTGCTTTTTCAAAACTCTTCACACAGTTTGTGCACATTCTGCATTGTATGGCCCAGTGAGAGGCTTGTGCAACAACAGTCCATCAGAGAATATCGCAGGACACATTGTGATGTTGGCACCCCTTTGCCCAGGAACATTCACTGTTTCTCTTTTCCCAATCATATTCCTTCCTCACCAGTGTGTTTTGCCAAGTTGAAACCAGCCTCATCACTAAATATGAATATGTGGGGTGTCTGTTCACATTCAAGCTCCACAATTCTCTAAGATACAGACAATATACACATGAAACACAATGCATTAGTAGTCATATAACAATACTATATCAAAAAGTGTATTGTGTTATGCTCTATCTGGTTTTGTTCAATACAGTCACAACATTGTGTTGTAAAGGTCTCTTACCAAAACATATTGGTAAGTTATTTTACATGATCTGAGTTCCTGTCGAAGGGGAGAGTGTACAACTGCTTCACATTTGCAAATGTTGTAGTGTTTGCTTATACTCTGTCCTGAATTTATCTGAGTTTTTTGGTGTTGTCAGTGATGACCATATCAATGATTGCACTTTCCTGTTCAGCAGTGAATATTCTACCTCTTCCTCCAGTGGGAGGTAACTGTTGGACCCTGAAACAAAAATACAAGAACAGTCATTCAGAAGTGGTTTGAGAAACTTATGTAATGTATTTTAAAATTACTGAATGTCATCTTATCTGTTGGTTTGCTGGAAAATTCTCACAATAGAAGCAAATGTAGAATGTGGAAGACTTGGCTGCACTCTCAAACCAGCTTCTCTCATTGAGAGCCCAGGATTTTTGACATGATCAATGAGAGTAGCCCTGATCTCATCTGTTACTACAATTCTTGATCGTTCTCTTCCAAAAAGTAACCCCAATTCCAAAAAAGTTGTGATGCTGTGTAAACTGTGAATAAAAACAGAATGTGATAGTTTGTAAATGATGGAAACCCTATATTTCATTGAAAATAGTACAAAGACCACATATCAAATGTTGAAAATGAGAAATTTTATTGTTTTTTGAAAAATATATGCTCATTTAAAATTTGATGTCAGCAACACGTTTCAAAAAAGTTGGAATGGGGCATGTTTACCACTGTGCTGCATCATCTCTATTTTTAACAACACTCTGTAAATGTTTGAGAACTGAGGAGACCGATTGCTGTAGTTTTGAAAGAGAAATCTTGTCCCATTCTCATCTGATATACAATTTCATTTGCTCAACAGTTAGGGTTCTCCTTTGTCATATTTTGCACTTCATAATGCGCCAAATGTTTTAAATAGGTGACACGTCTGGACTGCAGGCAGGCCAGTTTAGCACCCAATGTTCATGAGTCCACCATCAGAAGAACACTGAACAACAATGGTGTGCATGGCAGGGTTGCAAGGAGAAGGCCACTGCTCTCCAAAAAGAACATTGTTGCTCATCTGCAGTTTGCTAAAGATCACATGGACAAGACAAAAGGCTATTGGAAAAATGTTTTATGGACGGTTGAGACCAAAATAGAACTTTTTGGTTTAAATGAGAAGCGTTATGTTTGGAGAAAGGAAAACATTGCATTCCAGCATAAGAACCTTATCCCATCTGTGAAACATGGTGGTGGTAGTATCATGGTTTGGGCCTGTTTTGCTGCATCTGGACCATCACTGATGGAACAATAAATTCTGAATTATACCAGTGAATTCTAAAGGAAAATGTCAGGACATCTGTCCATGAACTGAATCTCAAGAGAAGGTGGGTCATGCAGGAAGACAATGACCCTAAGCACACAAGTCATTCTACCAAAGAATGGTTAAAGAAGAATAAAGTTAATGTTTTGGAATGGCAAGTCAAAGTCCTGACCTTAATCTAATCGAAATGTTGTGGAAGGACCTGAAGTGAGCAGTTCATGTGAGGAAACCCACCAACATCCCAGAGTTGAAGCTGTTCTGTCCGGAGGAATGGGCTAAAATTCCTCCAAGCCGGTGTGCAGGACTGATCAACAGTTACTGGAAATGTTTAGCTGCAGTTATTGCTGCACAACGGCGTCATACCAGATACTGAAAGCAAAGGTTCACATACTTTTGCCGCTCACAGATACATAATATTGGATCATTTTCCTCAAGAAATAAATGAGCAAGTATAATATTTTGTCTCTTAACTGGGTTCTCTTTATCTACTTTTAGGACTTGTGTGAAAATCTGATGTTGTTTTAGGTCATATTTATGCAGAAATATAGAAAATTCTAAAGGGTTCACAAACTTTCAAGCACCGCTGTATATATCATTCAGCATTAATGATGCCTTCCCAGATGTTCAAGCTACCCATGTCATGTACACTAATGCACCCTCATACCATCACAGATGCAGGCTTTTGAGCTGTGCACTGATAACAAGCCAGATGGTCCCTCTCCTCTTTAGCCTGGAGAACATGGTTGTCAGTAATGGCGTTGTGAGTCAAAACTCTAACCAAACTAATATTTAGATTTAGGCACTGCCTAAAAGCGGAGCTCCCATCTGTTTCTGGGTTGTAGAATTTTCTTATATCATAGCCAGTCTCTTTTGTTTTTTTTCTTTACTGGCTAGCAATGGCCACTAGGCAGTGTGTATGACTGGTAATTACTAACACTGGCCACAAGGCAGTGTGTATGACTGGTGGTACACGTACACAGACAAACCACAAAAAATCGACTCGATGGGTTTACCATTTTTTCTTAGGTATGGTGCTCCGCTGGAGCTCCACTACAAACATGGCTTCCCAAGACTACAATGCCCAAAGTTCACAGCGCCCCGTCTCCCACTTATTAAGTTCAGCTGACTGTCGTTAACTGTTAATCAGCAGTGCTACTTAAGCCTCTCCCTCACACACCTTCAGTGTGAAGTATTGTTCTGTGTTTACCCAGTCATACCGAGCCCTGCCTGCCTGGCTGCCTCCAATTTCCTGAACCTTTGCTATTTTTGCTGATCGACCGACCCCTACATGCTTTTTGACTATGAGTTTGCTTACTGATTTGACTACACTTCCTGTTTGCATCCCTGCACTTACATCCGTGAGTGCCTGCATTCTGACAGTGGTGTCTATGATTTCTAAAATGAATTTCTACTTTTGATTCATCAGACCTTGTGGCAGTTTTTCACTTTGCCTCAGTCCATTGTAAAAGAGCTCGGGCTCAGAGAAGGTGGCAGTGTTTCTAGACATTGTGTATATCTGGTTTTAGCTTGCATTTGTGGATGCAGTAATGAGCTGTTTTCACAGACAATGGTTTTCTGACGTGTTCCCGAACCCATACAGTGATTTCCACGACAGACACATGTCTGCTTTTAATGCACTGTCATCTGAGGGCCTGAAGATCACAGGCATCCAATGTCAGTTTTCAGCCTTGTCTCTTGCATACAGAGATTTCTCCAGATTCTCTGAATCATTTAATGATATGACAGTGGTGCTTGAAAGTTTGTGAACCCTTTAGAATTTTCTATATTTCTGCATAAATATGACCTAAAACATCATCAGATTTTCACACAAGTCCTTAAAGTAGATAAAGAGAACCCAGTTAAACAAATGAGACAAAAATATTGTACTTGGTCATTTAGTTATTTTGGAAAATGATCCAATATTACATATCTGTGAGTGGCAAAAGTATGTGAACCTCTATAGCAGTTAATTTGAAAGTGAAATTAGAGTCAGGTGTTTTCAATCAGTGGGATGACAATCAGGTGTGAGTAAGCACCCTGTTTTATTTAAAGAACAGGGATCTATCAAAGTCTGATCTTCGCAACACATGTTTGTGGAAGTGTATCATGGCACGAACAAAGGAGATTTCTGAGGACCTCAGAAAAAGCATTGTTGATGCTCATCAGGCTGGAAAAGGTAATAAAACCACCTCTAAAGAGTTTGGACTCCATCAATCCACAGTCAGACAGATTGTGTACAAGTGGAGGGAATTCAAGACCATTGTTACCCTCCCCAGGAGTGGTTGACCAACAAAGATCACTCCAGGAGCAAGGCGTGTAATAGTCAGCGAGGTCACAAAGGACCCCAGGGTAACTTATAAGCAACTGAAGCCCTCTCTCATGTTGGCTAATGTTCATGAGTCCACCATCAGGAGAAAACTGAACAACAATGGTGTGCATGGCAGGGTTGCAAGGAGAAAGCCACTGCTCTCCAAAAAGAACATTGTTGCTCGTCTGCAGTTTGCTAAAGATCATGTGGACAAGCCAGAAGGCTACTGGAAAAATATTTTATGGATGGATGAGACCAAAATAGAACTTTTTGGTTTAAATGAGAAGCGTTATGTTTGGAGAAAGGAAAACACTGCATTCCAGCATAAGAACCTTATCCCATCTGTGAAACATGGTGGTGGTAGTATCATGGTTTGGGCCTGTTTTGCTGCATCTGGGCCAGGATGGCTTGCCATCATTGATGGAACAATGAATTCTGAATTATACCAGTGAATTCTAAAGGAAAATGTCAGGACATCTGTCTGTGAACTGAATCTCAAGAGAAGGTGGGTCATGCAACAAGACAACGACCCTAAGCACACAAGTCGTTCTACCAAAGAATGGTTAAAGAAGAATAAAGTTAATGTTTTGGAATGTCCAAGTCAAAGTCCTGACCTTAATCCAATCAAAATGTTGTGGAAGGACCTGAAGTGAGCAGTTCATGTGAGGAAACCCACCAACATCCCAGAGTTGAAGCTGTTCTGTACGGAGGAATGGGCTAAAATTCCTCCAAGCCGGTGTGCAGGACTGATCAACAGTTACTGGAAATGTTTCGTTGCAGTTATTGCTGCACAAGGGCGTCACACCAGATACTGAAAGCAAAGGTTCACATACTTTTTCCACTCACAGATACATAATATTGGATCATTTTCCTCAATAAATAAATGAGCAAGTATAATATTTTTGTCTCCTTTGTTTAACTGGGTTCTCTTTATCTACGTTTAGGACTTGTGTGAAAATCTGATGATGTTTTAGGTCATATTTGTGCAGAAATATAGAAAATTCTAAAGGGTTCACAAACTTTCAAGCACCACTGTATGTACCATAGATGACATGATCCCCAAATTCTTTGCAATTTTACAAAGAGGAATGTTTTTCTGAAATTGTTGTAGTTTTTGCCCATGTAGTCTTTCACAGAGCGGTGAACCCCCTCCTCATCTTTACTTCTGAGAGACTCCACCTCTCTGGGATGCTCTTTTTATACCCAGTCATGTTACTGACCTGTTGCGAATTAACCAATTTTTTTTCAAGCATTACACAACTTTTTCAGTCTTTTGTTGCCCCGTCCCAACTTTTCTAAAATGTGTTGCTGACATGAAGTTCAAAATGAGCATATATTTTTCAGAAACCAAAAGTTCTCAGTTTCAACATCTGATATGTTGTTTTTGTATTTTAAATTAAATTCAATTTAAAATGATTTGCAAATTATTGCCTTCTGTTTTTATTTACAGTTTACACAGCATCCCAACGTTTCCTCTGGGTGCTCCAGTTTCCCCCACAGTCCAAAGACATGCAGGTTAGGTTAACTGGTGACTAAATTGATCGTAGGTGTGAATGTGAGTGTGAATGGTTGTCTGTGTCTATGGTGGGGTTTACATTAGACCGTATCAGTGGATCATCAGATTAACGTTTTTAAAACGATTCGCGTGCACACAGCAACACCAATACACGATTCGCGTGCACACAGCAACGCCAATACATGGATACGCTCGGCTCCGCAGGCATCCTGTGCTCCAAATCACTCCGCCCTGAACAGCGAGTGCCCTCTGGAGGGTGCGCACTCCGGCCCTGCGCAGCTCACAGAGCGCGCGAGTGAAGCGCACGAGCAGTGATTCGGGACTGAGCCGTTGTGTGTGTGATCCCAGTGCATATCGGGCATGCGCGTCACTTACCACTTGCAAGTGGAAGGATGGCAAGCCTAAAGACAATCATAACTACACAATGGGCAGTATTTGCATCAGTATTTACAGTATTTTCATACTTTTATACTCTTTAATGAAAGGTGATACAAGGCGGAAGTCCGCGCCGTTTTTCAGCAGTCGCGTCACATGACCAACGCCAGCGAATCAGGAAGGTGGATGTCACAGTGACGTTGTCCAATGACGACGCCAGCTAGAGCTCAGCACAGCGTATCCGCGTATTCTCAATGTTTACACAGCACCGGAGCTGACACGATCTGGATTGAATAAGTGGACCCTGGCGGATTCCCGTTTCCCGGCGTTTCCCGGCGTTTTAATGTAAACGGACAGTGCATCCGCGAAGAAAACAAGACAGATATGGTCTAATGTAAACTTGGCCTATGTGTCAGCCCTGTGATGACCTGGTGACTTGTCCAGGGTGTACCCCGCCTTTTGCCCGTAGTCAGCTGGAATAGGCTCCAGCTTGCCTGTGACCCTGTAGAACAGGATAAAGCAGCTAGAGATAATGAGATGAGACAGCATCCCAACTTTTTTAGAAATGGGGTTGTCCTTTTCACCACGTGTATGCACACTCCCCCCCCCGGCTCACTTGTCTTCTCCCAGCTCTTTCTCTTTGTCTGGAAGAGTCCATGTTGTACACACAAATCATGCCAAAGGCACCAGCTTTTGTAGAGATCCTAATGACACTGGATTTAAAAAAAACAAAACAAAAAAACCTGGATAAATCTTCATCTCATCTCATGTGTGAAGCGTTTTGAAAAAGTAGACATGGTGTTGAGACAAGTGTGAAAATTATTGCAAAAAAACCCCCACCAAAACTATAATTGTAGCCTTGATCTCAACAGTGACCTTGGTCTTGCTTGGCCTTCCTCTCCTTTGTCCTCCACGCATTCTCCCTCTCCCTGCCACTCGTCTAATCCCTAACCTTTCCTTGATCCATGTTTCCAAACAAAATCATTCTAAAGTCACCCCCTTTTATCTGTTTGGTAACAAGACTAAAAACAGGACACCTAGGTAGGCTTTCAGCTGAAATTGCAATCAATTGTCTTTGGAATGATTATCATTTCATTTTATTTAAAATATTCCTCTTAGAATGTCTATATACATCAATATGGTCACTGCAGAAATACATGAAATTTGCCATCATTGTGCTTTGAATGTGGTTTGAAAAATGTGCTGCAAATAGTGTTTTGCAGTTGGTGGAGTATGAATGAGAAAAGAGTTCATGGATTTTGGAAAATGTGATCATTGAATACATTTTGTGTGAAACCATGAAAAATGATTCACAGTTTGGTCCACATAGATTGCTGTTTTGCTGACTGTGTGAAGAGTTTTGACAATGTGACTTCAGTTTTGATCAATACTTGTTAGCAATTGAAAAAAAACCTGTAAAAGCCAAATGATTGAGTTTCAATAATTAACCCAATAAACTCTAGACTATTTTCAGGATAATCTCACTACGTTTATTTTTAAACTCTTATCTTGGCCATTTTAAGAGCTAGCTATACATACTGTATCTACAGTATATTATATTAGATTAGATTAGATTAGATTAGATTAGATTAGATTAGATTAGATTAGATAAAACTTTATTGATCCCTTTGGGAGGGTTCCCTCAGGGAAATTAAGATTCCAGCAGCATCATTACAGATAAACAGAAAAAAGAAATAGAGAAAAAACTTCTAGATAAATTAAAATAAATTAAGTATTTACATATGAAAATATAAAAAGAATAAGATATGGGGAAGAGAGGAAGGGGGAGAGAGAGGAGGAGGGGAAAAAGGGGGAAGGGGGACAGCAGGAGAGATATTGCACATTATATTGCACATTGTCCGGAATTGCTTATTGTTAGGCTAGGCTACTGCTCCTTCCCATCCTCTGTCCTCCTGTTACCCCTCCTCCCCCCCCGAGAGGAGTTGTACAGTCTGGCATGAGGGACAAAGGAGTTTTTGAGTCTGTTCGTCCTGCACTTGGGAAGGAGCATTCTGTCACTCAGTGCGTTTACATGCACATCCAAATCGAGCTACTGTAGGTAATCGAGCTAAAGGTCCCAGCAGGGGTGCCAGAGAAATCCAATCCTACATGCACACAAGGAAATCGAGCTATTGTGTGAGGTACATTGTGCACCCGAGCCACAGGTGGCACTACACGCCCCATCATGTTGGTACACTTCCGGTTGTCGTCATGAAGAAGAGCTATTCAAGAGTATAAACAAAGTTATCGCAATGTTGCCAGATACTGCTGACATTTTCCATCCCAAAACATGTTCAAATCCGCCAAAATGCACTTAAAACCGCCCAATCTGGCAACACTGGCAGTTCCGTGTTCACAAGTTCCGTGCTCAAGCTGTTAGGCTTGCTCTAACAGACTGTATGGCTACAAACCGTCCTGCACAGACCACTGTTTTGTAAGACAACTTATTTTGCACAATTGTATATTTTTCTAAAGTCCATTTCTTGCTTACAAAAAAATATTTTTTTTTTGCTTACAAAAAATATTTTTCTAAAGTCCATTTTTTGCTTAAAATTTAACTTGTGTCTTAATAAACACACAAAAAGTTAAATTTTTTTGTTTTTATTGACATTCTTCAGATGTTGGACATTATATATATATATATATATATATATATATATACACACAAATACAGTGACTTGTTTATGTACACAATTCACAGCTATGCAACAGCTGTACAGATGCATTTGGTGATACAGTAAGTGAGCTAAATTTTAACAGTGCAAACAATGCCACAAAAAGAAAAGATTCATGCCGTTGTCATGCCGACCGAGGCTGTTGTGTTTCCCGCTTGTGGTCTCGTCACTCATCACTTCCGGAAGGGGCAGTGCTGAAGTAAGTAGCTCGACTACGTAGCTCGATAGGGTATACATGCACTAAGTAGCTCGGCTAAAATCGCATAATCTAGGTCGTGTAGCTCGATTACGAGAAATCAAGTTCGGTTCAATTTCAGCCTAGCTAAGGTGTTTCCATGGCATTTAGAGCTTCGATTTCAGTCGAGCAACAGCAGAAATTCGATTTTCTCTATGTGCATGTAAATGCACTGACTGAACAGACTCCTCTGGTTGCTCATGATGGTGTGCAGAGGGTGACTGGCATCGTCCATGATGTTCAATAGTTTGTCCATAGACCTCTTCTCTGCCACCGTCACCAGAGAGTCCAGCTTCATGCCGACCACAGAGCCGGCCCGCCTGATCAGTTTGTCCAGCCTGGATGTGTCCTTCTTGGATGTGCTGCCCCCCCAGCACACCACAGTGTAAAACAGGACACTGGCGACCACAGACTGATAGAACATCCACAGGAGTTTTCTGCAGATGTTAAAGGACCGCAGCCTCCTAAGGAAGTATAGCCTGCTCTGTCCCTTCCTGTATAAGTGATTGGTGTTGCAAGTCCAGTCCAGCTTGTTGTCCAGCCACAGCCTGAGGTACTTGTAGGAATCCACAGCCTCCATCTCGACACCCTCGATCAGAACTGGCCGTGACCTTGGTCTGGACCTCCCAAAGTCAATGACCAGCTCCTTGGTCTTCGAGGTGTTGAGCTGCAGATGGCTCCTGTTGCACCACACAGCAAAGTCCCTCACCAGGCTCCTATACTCCTCCTCTCTGTCGTCACTGATACACCCAACGATGGCTGTGTCATCGGCAAACTTCTGAATGTGACACAGCTCCGAGTTGTAGCAGAAGTCCGCGGTGTACAGGGTGAAGAGAAGAGGGGCCAGCACCATACCCTGGGGTGCTCCGGTGCTGCTAATCACAGTGTCAGACGTGATGTCCTTCAGCCTGATGTACTGCAGCCTGTCAGTGGGGTAGCTGGAGATCCAGGTGACCAGGCAGGGGTCCACTCACATCCTGTTCAGTTTGTCCTGAAGCAAAAGGGGCTGGATGGTATTGAAGGCACTCGAGAAGTCCAAGAAGAGGATCTTCACTGTGCCATTTCCCTTATCCAGATGTGAGTGGGCTCGGTATAACAGGTAGAGGATGGCGTCTTCCACACCAACACCTGCCCGGTATGCAAACTGCAGACAGTCCTAGGCATGTTGTACCTGGGGTCTGAGGAGGCTGAGGAAGAGCCACTCCAATATCTTCATCAGATGTTGATGTTGAGTGCCACCGGTCGGAAGTCGTTCAGCTCACTGGGCCGATTCTTTTTGGGAACTGGAATGATACATGATGTCTTCCAGAGGGTGAGCACTCTCCCCAGCTGCAGGCTGAGGTTGAAGATGCGTTGGAGTGGTTCAGCAGCGCAGGTCTTCAGTAGTCGGGGACACACCTTGTCCGGGCCTGCTGCTTTCCTGGGGTGACGCCTCCTCAGTTGACCTCAGTTCTGGATGCTGTATCTAGTGTAGGTTATCCAGATCTTCCATCATTTGATTTGATAATACTTGCACATTTTTAATTAACCTTTATATCAAAGGGGGGATAACATCTTATTAAATTATGTTTCTACATGTATCTCACCATAATATGTTGGTAGTAGAGATATCTTTTCAGTACTGTGTTGGGGAGACTGTCTGGAATCTGGCAATATCAGCACCATGATGGTGCGATACCCTAGGATTGAACAGTTTGCAAAAATATGTGCTTAGTGTTTAACAGTAAAAAGGGTCATTGTTTTATTTGCTGTGATTTCAGAACCGGATTACTCAAACAAATCTTTGTCATGCAGAGAAAGCGCTACTATCATCAGAGCGGGAGATTCTACTTATTTTTATATACAGTACATGGTGAAGCAATATGGATGTCGTAACGGTTTAGTATGAATATTAGATTTAGGTTTGGATTATAGATACACTTCAAGCCTCTCCAGTAGGAAATCTGTCACAACTGCTCAGATTCTAAGAGAAGAAGCTTTTATTTGTCACATGCATAGTCAAGCATAGTGAAATTCGCCCTCTGCATTGAACCCATCTGAAGCAGTGAATGCACGCATGTACACACACAAGTGAGCACTGACCACACACACATACCCAGTGGGCAGCTATGCTGCAGTGCCCGGGGAGCAGTTGGGGGTTAGGTGCCTCGCTCAAGGACACTTCAGCCCAAGGCCACCCCATGTTAACCAAACTGCATTTCTTTGGACTATGGGGGAAACCAGAGCACCCAGAGGAAACCCATACAAACACAGGGAGAACATGAAAACTCCACACAAAAAAGCCTCCATCGGCCACTGGGCTCAAACCCAGAACCTTCTTGCTGCAAGCCGACAGTGGTAACCACAATACCACCATGCCACCAGAATGGTGTTATGAAGACGTACTTCAGAAAGTAAAGACTGTTTAATATGAGCACTGTCATAATTATGCAATCATGTCTTAACTACAGATATAATGAAAAATCATGTCTTTCCACTTATTTTACTGCAGCAAAATACTCCTTGTCTTGCACAGTATTTTATTTCATTTGTTTCTTGGCACTGACATTTATTCCTTACACACTTACTTAGGTCCTCACTTAGGTTTTAAATCTGTCTATAAAAAGTGCTGGACCACTTTATCAACAGTACAAACCATCGTTAGCCTCTATTTTATAGGTTATAAATCCTTATAGAGTCTTCAAGTACTGTGTATTAGGGGTGTAACACAGTGCCACTATCGATATCTATATGCGGTTAGTGCTCCAAATGTTGTATCTCTATTCATATTTTAACCTAAAATGTGCACGGCCTAAACTGGAATAGGTTTTCATTTATATTTATTTATTTATTTATTTATTAATATGAACCCTGACACTATTTCTTTGGAGACACTAGAAAATGCTTGGGAAAATACCCAGAACTAGCACTGTCAGCATGATGTGTAAATTCTGGCTCTGACAGTCTATCAAAATCAGCTACAACACTCAGATTCTAAATTGGTTTCAGGTACAAATGCATGGAACTCTGAATGTTTTTTTTTTAAATCCCACTCATGCAGTTATTATTTTTGTTCATACCTGCCTGCAATATCCATCCATCCATCCATCCATCCATTATCTGAAACCACTTATCCTATGCAGGGTCGCAGGCAAGCTGGAGCCTATCCCAGCTGACTATGGGCGAGAGGCAGGGTACACCTTGGACAAGTCACCAGATCATCACAGGGCTGACACATAGAGACAAACAACCATTCATACTCACATTCACACCTACAGTCAATTTAGAGCCACCAACCTGCATGTCTTTGGACTGTGGGGGAAACCGGAGCACCTGGAGGAAACCCACACAGACAGAGGGAGAACATTCAAACTCCACACAGAAAGGCCCTCATCGGCCGCTGGGCTCGAACCCAGAACCTTCTTGCTGTAAGGCAACAGTACTAACCACTACACCACCGTGCCGCCCTGCCTGCAATATTTTCTCATAAATTTAACTGGTTCTGTTTATTAAAATATCAATAAACTAGTAGCCAACTTTAAATTACAATGACCCTGTATAGCAATTACTCAGGATAAATGAACAAATGTTGCACATTCATGGCAATGAACATGGTCTTTCTTTGTCCTGTGAGCTTCATATTTGACTGTTCACTTGAGCCTGCATGAAAGTAAAAACCTCCCGCTCACATGATTTTTTTGTTATTTGTTCAGTCCCCCAATACACACATGTAGTCTCAACCAGATGCCCTGTGAACCTTTCTGACAAGCTTTCTAATATCTCCTTTTCATATCTGTATTTGTATCTTCTTAGAACACATTAGCCCAACGGTGCATCATTGTGCATTCAGAACTTTTGTAAAGTCACACTAGACAAAATTGTATGCCAAATGACTAAATGACTCAATTTACAGTAAATGTACACAAAAAGCAATTAAACACTGACAGCATAACAGTGCTTTTAAATAATGAAGGATGCCTAATAATCAAAGCTTTTATGGATTGAATCATGTTTAGGAAAAAACACATTTTGGAAACACAGCTCTTACGTATATTAATTCCATATTCTAATTGACACAGAGTTGATGTGTCTCAGTACTAATCAGTATGAAAAGAAGCTATTAACCATCTTTGTAACATTACATTGCAGAGCTTGCTCCTCTTCTCTTGTTCCGTAGCAGTTAATAAAATATCAGGACAATGTCCACAGGACCAGCTGCCAAAATGAGGCTATACATTCTTACAGTTTTTATTAAAAACATTAATGCATATTACACACTCTGAAACCAGTATAACATGCCAGAATTTTACAAACAATGGCAACAGTTCACTTGAGAAGGTTTTGCTGAATAACATTTTAAAATATAGCAGCAAATTAGTGTAATCTTTGTGAACATTGCTTCTTTTTAAGGACTATTAACATAATAATGCCTTCAAGCAATGTGGAGGTTTATATCTCTCATCACAGACTGAACTGTACTTCGTGAATAAGAACCTTTTTTCTTTAGGATTCGCTGTTGCTGGTAGGCTTGTCAAGATCAAGGCTGTCTGTTATGGAAACTGCTCATGCCTTTAAAAGGAAAAACGGGGAGATCCTTACTGGCTAGATGTGATGCATACTAAAGTGAATGAAGCAAATCATTTGGTAGAACAATATACAGTCTGTTTTGGTATTTTATGTTGTATGCTGCACAAGGATTTTCTATCAATTCCAGTACACCTTCACATACATGAAAAAAAGGAGAGGGTCAGAGCAGAACTGAATGAATTTAAGGTTAAACATCTTTCTCAAAGGACCAAACTTGGTAGGAAAGAAGAGCAACACTCGTATCTCTTCATTTACAGATTATCTCCAATCAGTTCAGGCATTTTAGCTGTTAGTCTTCTGTTTCCACACTCACATCCTCAGTTACTACAGCATATTTGTGTACTTTTTTCCACTGGGTAGCATCTCCATATTGATTATATCATATTCAAATTGTTTTTGGTGAACAACCATTACACTAAAAGTCAATTTAATACTAGTGATTTCTATTCAATGACAGACTCCGATAAAACTGAGAGAAAGAAAGGAAGTGAAGAAAAGTTTGACAATAGTGAAATGGACAGGCCTGACAAGCAAAAACGTTGCCAGTCACCACCTTCTGATTGCTTCCACAGCCTTGGAGGTACAAATCGATTTGTATTATATGAGAGTGTGAGAGGGAGAGAGAGAGAGAGAGAGAGAGTGTGTGTGTGTGTGTGTGTGTGTGTGTGTGTGTGTGTGTGTATTTACAGAAGAAAGATAACTGTCCTGTCTCCGGGGGATGAGAGTCATGTATTGTGTGGTTCTAATAATAAGGCACCAATGTGTCAGTGTGCTCCTAAAGGCCATGAACCTCAGGACAGAATGAGGTCTCAGTGAAGTTCACTGGATTTTGCAGTGGTACTTAAAAGTTTGTGAACCCTTTAGAATTTTGTGGGTGGTAGAAATGGGCAACTGGACTTGCTTGAAGATTCTTGAAAAAGTTTCACCTCTCGTCCAAA
This sequence comes from Neoarius graeffei, assembly GCF_027579695.1. Lineage (NCBI taxonomy): Eukaryota > Metazoa > Chordata > Actinopteri > Siluriformes > Ariidae > Neoarius > Neoarius graeffei. The sequence continues at coordinate 75,391,689 of NC_083569.1, read as the reverse complement.
AGGCTTCCTCAGTTCTGTCTGACTAATAGGGAGTATCAGATATTTATCCTCTCCTGGATCAGAATCAGAATTTTGATGACCAGCTCATCTAAGGTGGGGTTTACATTAGACCGTATCAGCTGATCATCAGATTAACGTTTTTAAAAACGATTAGCGTGCACACAGCAACGCCAATACACGATTCGCGTGCACACAGCAACGCCAATACACGGATACGCTAATCACATGACTAATTAGACGGCACGTAAGTTGAAATGTAATGTGTAAATATCTCCTCAGTGGCTCAGCTCCGCAGGAATCCTGTGCTCCTAATCACTCCGCCCTGAACATTGAGTGCCCTCTGGAGGGTGCGCACTCCCCGGCCCTGCGCAGCTCACAGAGCGCGCGAGTGAAGCACACCAGCAGTGATTCGGGACTGAGCCGCTGTGTGTGTGATCCCAGTGCATATCAGGCATGCGCAAGTCACTTACCACTTGCAAGTGGAAGGATGGCAAGCCTAAAGACAATCATAACTACACAATGGGCAGTATTTTCATACTTTTATACTCTTTAATGAAAGGTGATACAAGGCGGAAGTCCGCGCCGTTTTTCAGCAGTCGCGTCACATGACCAACGCCAGCGAATCAGGAAGGTGGATGTCACAGTGACGTTGTCCAATGACGATGTCAGCTAGAGCTCAGCACAGCGTATCCTCGTATCTCAATGTTTACACAGCACCGGATCAGATACGAACTGGGTTGAATACGTGGGCCCTGGCGGATTCCCGTTTCCCGGCGTTTTAATGTGAACGGACAGTGCATCCGCGAAGAAAGTGAGACAGATACGGTCTAATGTAAACTTGGCCTAAGGTGTCATTGAGGCATCATGTTGGTGTGGGTCACTGGAGGCTGGGTGTGAATGGCGAGTCATTAGGGTGATCAAAGGATTGCCCGTTAGGGTGATCAATGGCAATCTGACTCTCTCTGTCCTCCTGTGAGTCACCAAAAACAGCTGGGTCCTGGCGTACACCCAGCCGTCTGGGAAGAGTGTCCAAGACCGCCTTGTAGATGTTTGACAAATGATGTCTTAGACCCCCACCTCTGTTCAGTGATGGCCATTCCAGGTTGACAAAAATGGCTTCTTTAACTCCTCGCTCATACCAACGATCCTCTCTGGCTAAAATGCGTACGTTACAATCCTGAAATGAGTGTCCTTTGTTGTTAAGATGAATGTAGACAGCCGAGTCCTGGCCTGAGGAGCTGGCTCTCCTGTGTTGGGCCAAGCGCCTGTATAGCGGTTGTTTCGTCTCTCCAATATACGAATCCGTGCAATTCTCACTGCACTGAATTGTATACACTACGTTGTCCTGTTTGTGTCTGGGTATTCTGTCCTTAGGGTGGACCAGTTTCTGCTTCAGGGTGTTATTGGGTCTGAAATGTACCGGAATGTTGTGTTTGTAGAAGATCCTCCTGAGTTTCTCCGATAGACCAGAAATGTAGGGAATGACAATGTTCTTGCGTTTGTTCCTGTTATCATCCTTGTCAGTTATGTTCCTTTTTATGCTCTTTAGGAATGCCCAGTTGGGATAACTGCAATTCTGAAGTGCTTTCTTGATATGATTCTGCTCCTTCTCTTTTCCCTCTAATGTTGTAGGAATGTTCTGAGCCCTGTGTTGCAAGGTCCTAATGACCCCCAATTTATGTTCCAGTGGGTGGTAAGAGTCGAAAAGTAGGTACTGGTCTGTGTGTGTGGGTTTCCGGTAGACCTCGATACTAAGGCTTCTGTCTTGTCTAATGTGTACATCACAATCCAAGAAGGCTAGATTATTCCCACTGACCTCCTCCCGAGTGAAGTTGATGTTGCTATCCACTGCATTGATGTGTTTCGAGAAATCTTTCACCTCCTGGATTTTGATTTTAACCCAGGTATCATCCACATATCTAAACCAATGGCTGGGAGCAACTCCTGCAAAAGTGGTCAAAGCTATATGTTCCTCTTCCTCCATGTATAAATTGGCCACAATAGGGGACACTGGTGATCCCATGGCGCATCCATGCTTCTGTCTGTAGAAACTTTCATTAAACTGGAAATAAGTGGTAGTCAGGCAGAGGTCAAGCAGGGTGCAAATCTGATCCGTGGTGAGTTTCGTTCTATGCAGTAAAGAGCAATCCTGAATGAGTCGTTTTCTTACAGATTCGACTGCTTCTGTGGTGGGAATGCAGGTGAACAGAGAATTGACATCGTAGGAAACCATGGTTTCATCTGAATCTAGTTTGAGGTCTGCAACTTTAGAAGCAAAATCTTGGGAATTTTTGACATGATATGGTGTATTCCCAACCAGGGGAGCCAAGATGGTGGCTAGGTGTTTAGCAATGTTATATGTGACCGAGTTTATACTACTGATAATAGGTCTGAGAGGAGCTCCTTCTTTGTGAATCTTGGGGAGTCCGTATATGAGAGGCACGGCTTCCCCAGGGTACAATCTGTAGTAAAGAGATTGGTTGATGGCTTGGTCCTTTTCTAGTTGTTGCAAACAGCTAACAACTTTCCTTTTGTAACCACTTGTGGGGTCCCTCCTCAATGTTTCATAAGTGGTTGTATCACTGAGGAGACTGGTCATCCTGGAGTGGTAGTCCGCTGTGTTTAGCACCACTGTGCATCTCCCTTTGTCAGCAGGAAGGATGGTGATGTTCTGATCTCTTTGAAGCACTGTAAGAGCCCTCCTTTCTTGGCTGGTGAGGTTGGAGGGGGGTGCTTTCGCACTGGATAGAGCAGCTGATATCTTCAGTCTAAGTTGTTCTGACTCCGTGTTGGTCAGGTTGTTGTTCCTGATGGCTGTCTCTGTGGCTGTGATGAGTTCTACTACCGGTATCTGCTCAGGTGAAACTGCAAAGTTAAGACCCTTGGATAAGACATCTCTCTCTGGTTGGGTGAGTACCCTGTCGGATAAGTTTTTCACCCATTTCTCTTCTATGTCCGGTTGTGTAGCCTGGTCAGATTTCCTCCTCCAAGTCAGCCCTTCTGTCTTGCCAGAGGAGGTGGTTTTAGACAGCAATTTTTGAAATTTGCACATCTGTTGTTCCTTACCTTTGGTGTGTTGTGAAAGCTGTGCCTTCTCAGTGAGATCAGAGACTCGTTCCAAAACTTCACTGGGAAGAAGGGCTGTCAACTCCTCAAACCTCAGTTTAGTCTTGTTCTGGAGAGCATCGATGGTGAAATGTACTTGTCTCACTCTCTCATTGAGAAGCCGCTTCTGGGCTTTCTGCAGGATTATCTCAGGTCTGTGTCCTTTAACCATTGAAAATAGGCGTAGGCTAGTGGGGATAATGTTGGATTGTTGGCATCTCAGGTTAAAATGCAGGTGGTTTCTGTAGTCTGCCAGTTTTCTGGAACACTTCTCATACTCCCACACCAGTCAAAGGGTTCTCATCCCAAAATGCGTGGAAAGATGTCTGTGAAGATTCTCAATCATCCAGGTCATAGTAAACTGTGGGTGGTAGAAATGGGCAACTGGACTTGCTTGAAGATTCTTGAAAACTCAGGAGGATCTTCTACAAACACTTACTTACTTACTTACTTACTTACTTACAAACACAACATTCCGGTACATTTCAGACCCAATAACACCCTGAAGCAGAAACTGGTCCACCCTAAGGACAGAATATCCAGGACAACGTAGTGTATGCAATTCAGTGCAGTGAGAATTGCACGAATTCGTATATTGGGGAGATGAAACAACCGCTATACAGGCGCTTGGCCCAACACAGGAGAGCCAGCTCCTCAGGCCAGGACTCGGCTGTCTACATTCATCTTAACAACAAAGGACACTCATTTCAGGATTGTAACGTACGCATTTTAGCCAGAGAGGATCGTTGGTATGAGCGAGGAGTTAAAGAAGCCATTTTTGTCAACCTGGAATGGCCATCACTGAACAGAGGTGGGGGTCTAAGACATCATTTGTCAAGCATCTACAAGGTGGTCTTGGACACTCTTCCCAGACGGCTGGGTGTACGCCAGGACCCAGCTGTTTTCGGTGACTCACAGGAGGACAGAGAGAGTCAGATTGCCATTGATCACCCTAACGGGCAATCCTTTGATCACCCTAATGACTCGCCGTTCACACACAGCCTCCAGTGACCCACACCAACATGATGCCTCAATGACACCTTAGATGAGCTGGTCATCGGAATTCTGATTCTGATCCAGGAGAGGATAAATATCTGATACTCCCTATTAGTCAGACAGAACTGAGGAAGCCTTTTGGATGAGAGGTGAAACGTTTTCAAGAATCTTCAAGCAAGTCCAGTTGCCCATTTCTACCACCCACAGTTTACTATGACCTGGATGATTGAGAATCTTCACAGACGTTTCCTTTAGAATTTTCAATATTTCTGCATAAATTACCTAAAATATTTTCAGATTTTCACACAAGTCCTAAAAGTAGATAAACAGAACACAGTTAAACAAATGAGACAAAAATATTATACTTGGTCATTTATTTATTGAGGAAAATGATCCAATATTACATATATTGTGAGATAATAAAAGGCTATCTTATCTGTGAGTGGCAAAAGTATGTGAACCTCAGGGATTAGCAGTTAATTTGAAGGTGAAATTAAAGTCAGGTGTTTTCAATCAATGGGATGACAATCAGGTGTGAGTGGGCACCCTGTTTTATTTGAAGACCAGGGATCTATCAAAGTCTGATCTTCACAACACATTTTTGGAAGTGTATCATGGCACGAACAAAGCAGATTTCTGAGGACCTCAGAAAAAGCATTGTTGATTCTCATCAGGCTGGAAAAGGTTACAAAACTATCTCTAAAGAGTTTGGACTCCACCAATCCACAGTCAGACAGATTGTGTACAAATGGAGGAAATTCAAGACCATTGTTACCCTCCCCAGGAGTGGTCGACCAACAAAGATCACTCCAAGAGCAAGGCGTGTAATAGTTGGTGAAGTCACAAAGGACCCCAGGGTAACTTATAAGTAACTGAAGGCCTCTCTCACATTGGCTAATGTTAATGTTCATGAGTCCACCATCAGAAAAACACTGAACAACAATGGTGTGCATGGCAGGGTTGCAAGGAGAAAGCCACTGCTCTCCAAAAAGAACATTGCTGCTCGTCTGCAGTTTGCTAAAGATCACGTGGACAAGCCAGAAGGCTATTGGAAAAATGTTTTGTGGATGGATGAGACCAAAATAGAACTTTTTGGTTTAAATGAGAAGCGTTATGTTTGGAGAAAGGAAAACACTGCTGTAGCGAGACCCTGATGTGGGTGGAGCACAGAAGCACGGCAGGCGGTTGTTTGCATCTTAATTACTTCCTTTATTCTTGCTTTTCAGCACACAACTCACACTCTCTCTCTCTCTCTCTCTCTCTCTCTCTCTCTCTCTCTCTCTCTCACACACACACACACACACACACACACACACACACACACACAGGCTACTAGCAAGCCCTCGGCACCGACCTCCCCTTCTCACTCTCATTTTATAGGGCACGGTCACTGGAGAAGACACACAAACACACAGTAATTGACAACACATGTAGTGACATGACCACTCACCTTCCCTGACTCTGCCCTCCATTCACAGACTGATGCTCAGCCACACCCCCGCTGCCACATACCCCCACCGCCCAACTCAGTCCAGGGAGCCATCCAGCCTGAAGCTGACTCCCCCTGCCTTGACGGGACAGGAAGTCCGCCACCACCATCTGCACCCCTGGCCTGTGGACCACCTCAAATTTAAATCGCTGGAGGGCAAGATACCAATGGGTGATCCACGTGTTGGCATCCTTCATGCAGTGGAGCCACTGGAGGGGCGTGTGGTCTGAACAGAGGGTGAAAGGGCATCCCAGCAGGTAGTACCGGAGGGTGAGGACTGCCCACTTGATGGTTAGGCACTCTTTCTCTATTGTGCTGTACCTGCCTTCCCGCATTGACAGCTTCCGTCTAATGTACAGCATGGGACGCTTCTCTCCCTCCACCTTCTGGGACAGAACAGCCCCCAGCCCTCTGTTCGATGTGTCTGTCTGTAAAATAAAGGGGAGAGAAAAGTCAGGGGAGTATAACAGTGGCCCCCCACACAGTGCAGCCTTTACCCTAGAGAAAGCCTGCTGGCATTGCTCCGTCCACTGGACCGGATCTGGTGCTCCCTTTTTAGTGAGATCCATCAGTGGGCTGGTGACGTCTGAATAATTATGTATGAACCTACGATAGTAGCCAGCCAGCCCCAGGAACTGTCTCACCCCCTTTTTGGTCTTGGGCTTCGGGCAGACTGCAATCGCTGCCATCTTATTAATTTGGGGACGCACCTGCCCATGGCCTAAGTGGAAACCCAGATACCATACTTCCACCCACCCAATCGCACACTTCTTTGGGTTAGCTGTGAGACCCGCCCGCCTCAGTGACTTTAGGATGGCCCTAAGGTGTTCGAGGTGCCGCGGCCAGTCATTGCTGTAGATAATAATATTATCAAGATACGCGGCTGCGAAGGTGGTGTGGGGGTGGAGGACCCTGTCCATAAGCCGCTGGAACATAGTGGGCGTCTCAAACAGCCCAAAAGGAAGTGTGGCGAATTGGTGTAAGCCAAATGGTGTGGAAAAGGCCATTTTCTCTCAGGACAGAGGAGTCAAGGGGATCTGCCAATATCCCTTCGTTAAATCCAGTGTCAAATAAAAATGAGCAGTGCCTAATTGATCAAGCAACTCATCAATGCGAGGCATTGGGTACGCGTCAAATTTAGATACCGCGTTGACTTTCCTATAGTCCACACAGAACCGGACCAACCCATCAATCTTGGGGACCAGGATCACTTGGCTGCTCCAGTCACTGTGGGACTCCTCGATTATGCCCATTTCGAGCATGGCTTCGAGTTAATCCCGGACCACCTTTTTTTGTGTTCGGGCAGGCGGTAGGGGTGGCTGTGCACTACCACCCCCGGGGGCATCTCAATGTGGTGTTCTATGAGTTGGGTGCGGCCAGGCAGGGGCGAAAACACGTCAGAAAATTCTTTCTGCAACTTGGCTACCTCTGTGAGTTGGGTCAGGGAGAGGTGGTCTCCACAGGGTACCGGAGTGGTGGGCGATGCCAATTTTCTTTTTTGAACCTCCGGCCCCAGCTCCGCCTTCTCTGGAATTACTGACACCAATGCCACAGGGACCTCCTCATTCCAACGTTTTAATAGATTGAGGTGGTAAATTTGCAATGCCTCACTTCTGTCCATTCACCTCACCTCATAGTCAACGTCCCCGACTCGCCGTGTGACCTCAAAGGGCCCTTGCCACTTGGTGACCAATTTGGAGCTCGATGTGGGCAGTAATACTGTACAAGTACTTTGTCTCTCGGTGTGAACTCCCTAAGGTGCGTGCCCCTGTCATACAGTTGGACTTGACGTTCTTGCACCTGCCGCAAATTCTCCTGGGTTAAGTGTGTGAGTGTGTGGAGTTTGGCATGCAGGTCGAGGATGTATTGAAGTTCATTCTTACTAGGCGAAGGTACCTCCTCCTAATTTTCGTGTAGCACATCCAAAATGCCACACAGCTTACGCCCATATAACAATTCAAATGGTGGAAAACCTGTGGAGGCTTGCAGGTTCTCTCGTACTGCAAATAACAGGGGCTCGAGCCACTTATCCCAATTATGCACATCCTCGCTTACGAACTTCCGAATTATATTTTTGAGAGTTCGATTAAACCGTTCCACTAAGCCATATGTTTGTGGGTGATAGACACTGGTGCAGATGGGCTTAATCCCCAGCAACCCATACAGCTCGCGCAGTGTGCATGACATGAATGTAGTGCCTTGGTCTGTCAGGATTTCTTTCGGAATCCCAACCCGGGAGATAAAGCGGAAGAGCGCTTCTGCAATACTGCGTGCTGAGATATTGCGAAGAGGCACTGCTTCTGGGCATCGCATTGCATAGTCCACCAGAACTAAAATAAAGCAATATCCCCATGCTGATCGATCTAACGGCCCAACGAGATCCATCCCAATTCTTTCAAAAGGGGTCTCAATTAAAGGGAGAGGGCGCAAAGGCGCTTTTGGAGTGGCCGCAGGATTTACTAATTGGCATTTGTGGCACACCACACACCACCGACGGACATCCCTGTGAATCCCTGGCCAATAGAACTGGGCCATTATTCGGGCTAGTGTTTTATCCTGCCCTAAGTGTCCGGCCATGGGATTAAAGTGAGCTGCCTGGAATATGAGTTCACGGCGGCTCTTTGGAATTAATAACTGTGTTACCTTTTCGCCAGTTTGAGTGTCCTGCATCACTTGGTATAACCTATCCTTAATAATAGCAAAGTAGGGGAAGGCCGGTGTCACATTTGGCTGGAGAATTTGACCATCGATTACTCTCACTTGGTCAAATGCATGCCGCAGAGTCCCGTCTCGTGACTGCTCTAACAGGAAATCCTCAAGGGAATCCCTGAGAGAGGGAGGAGGGGCAGGGTGCTCCTCACTCCACGTATCGCCCTGACATGGTGCTGACATAGATGGTTCTGTGACAGCTTGTCCCGCCAATGCTAGCCTGGGGCTTTCCCCGGACAGATTACTGCAGGACCCACTCCTCACTATGTGCGTCATTAACTCCTTAAAACCTGGCCAATCAGTCCCCAAAATCAGCGAGTGGGTAAGACGAGGGTTAACCACCGCCTTTACACTATGCTTTTCCCCTCAAAATAGAATGTGGACGGACACCAAAGGGTAGTCATGAACATCCCCATGCACACACAACACCTTCACCACTTGTGCTCTCTCCAATGCCTCACCTTGCACCAGGCTTTGGTGGATTGAGGTCTGGTTACAGCCAGAATCCACCAAAGCCTGGTACATATCCCCTTGGACACTTACCAGTATACGATATGCTCCGGCCTGATCGAGGGCGGTTTCTGGCGTGTCGGGGACCCGGACGACCACGCCCACCTCCATCGCAGAGCACTGATGTTGGAGATGTCCCGGCTCCCCGCACCGGTGCTACAGACATCACTCACCTGGGGGGGGGGAGACACAGACAAGGAAGGGGAAAACGGGAGGACACCATGGGTGTGCCGGGCCGGCTGGGGGGGAGCCGGCCCCCGCCTCTGTGGTGGGGGAATGGGGCGAGGATGGGAAGCAGAGGGAGAGAGAGAAAAGAGAGGAGAAGAGGAGACATGCCTTCCTGCCGTCAGAACTGCTGCCATGTGGTCCTCTGCCAGCTCGATAGCTTGGTCCAGCGACACCGGGTGATGACACTGGACCCACTCCGCCATTCCTTCTGGAAGTTGTGCTACGAATTGCTCCAGTGTCACCAGGTCAATCACTCCCTCAGCATCGCGGTCATCTGCCCTCAGCCACCTCCAGCAGGCGTCCCGGAGTTGTTGCCCAAACGCAAATGGTCAGCCGACCTCCTCCAAATGCAGTGAGTGGAAGCATTGCCATTGTTGCTCTGGGGAGCGGCCGACGTGCTGGAGGATGGCTCGTCAGAGGTCCAAGTATATGAGCCGGCTGTCAGCAGGGAGCTGCAGCGCTGCCAGTTGCGCCTCACCCGTCAGCAGGGGGAGGAGGCACGCCATGTGCTGGTCAACCGGCCAACCCCACACCTCAGCTGCTTGCTCAAAGAGCGCGAGGAAGGCTTCCGGATCATCGTGCGGACCCATCTTTGTTAGGGTGAGGTGGGGAGGGTCCGCTTTGGTGGCGGTCGTGGGCCCCGCCGACGTGAGCAGGTACTGGAATGCCTAACGGTCTTCCTGTTGGGCCAGCACCAAGGCTTCAACTGCTGTTCTTGCTCCTTCCAGAGGGCAACCAGTGCTTGGTGCTGGTTCTGCTGGGCTGTGGCGAGGGCATGGATCAGGTCCTTGAATGGCAAGGACTCCATGGGGCTGTTCCCTTCTGCACTCTCCTGGGCTTCAGCACCACTGTAGCAAGACCCTGATGTGGGTGGAGCACAGAAGTACGGCAGGCGGTTGTTTGTGTCTTAATTACTTCCTTTATTCTTGCTTTTCAGCACACAACTCACACTCTTTCTCTCACACACACATACAAACACAAGCTACTAGCAAGCCCTTGGCGCTGACCTCCCCTTCTCACTCTCCTTTTATAGGGCGCTGTCACTGGAGGAGACACACAGACACACGTTAATTAACAACAGGTGTAGTGACATGACCACTCACCTTTCCTGACTCTGCCCTCCATTCACAGACTGACGCTCGGCCACGACCCCGCTGCCACAACTGCATTCCAGCATAAGAACCTTATCCCATCTGTGAAACATGATGGTGGTAATATCATGGTTTGGGCCTGTTTTACTGCATCTGGGCCAGGATGGCTTGCCATCATTGATGGAACAATGAATTCTGAATTTTACCAGCGAGTTCTAAAGGAAAATGTCAGGACATCTGTCCATGAACTTAATCTCAAGAGAAGGTGGGTCATGCAGCAAGACAACAACCCTAAGCACACAAGTTGTTCTACCAAAGAATGGTTAAAGAAGAATAAAGTTAATGTTTTGCATTGGCCAAGTCAAGGTCCTGACCTTAATCCGATCGAAATGTTGGGGAAGGACCTGAAGCGAGCAGTTCATGTGAGGAAACCCACCAACATCCCAGAGTTGAAGCTGTTCTGTATGGAGGAATGGGCTAAAATTCCTCCAAGCCAGTGTGCAGGACTGATCAGCAGTTACCAGAAACGTTTAGGTGCAGTTATTGCTGCACAAGGGGGTCACACCAGATACTGAAAGCAAAGGTTCACATACTTGTGCCACTCACAGACGTGTAATATTGGATCATTTTCCTCAATAAATAAATGAGCAAGTATAATATTTTTGTCTTATTTGTTTAGCTGGGTTCGCTTTATCTACTTTAGGATTTGTGTGAAAATCTGATGATGTTTTAGGTCATATTTATGCAGAAATATAGAAAATTCAAGCACCACTGTACACATTAGATACAGAGGTCTTTGAAGGTATCAGCTTTGTTCTCTTTGCATTATGTTCTGTCTATGCACCTGACAATTACCCAAGCCACAGTAAGGATTCTTAAATTATTCCTTCACTGAGTCTCATATGCACTGCAATGAAATAGATTTCAATCAAACCCATGATTCTAAGAGATCTGGCAGCTTTCCTTTTATAATCATTTGTGGTAGGTCAAGACAGAACATGAATCCTGCTGTTTTATCCCTGTGTTTCTCCGTTACTGAACACTGAGCTTCAAGGTTAACTCTACATCATTAATCACCTTTTCATAATTTTCCTACATCCTTTCCAAGAAAATTCCTTGGAACCTTTCCAGGAGAAACACCATTCACATTTTTTACCACTGAAAACAGTTGTTTTGTGATTTCTCTTTACTTGGAGTGTTCCTCACATTAGGGACGTAACCAAATAAGTATACAATATTTGACATGAAATATTATATCAGACAATGTGTTCTCAACAGAAACAAATATCGATATAATAGGAGCCACTATTCATTTGGATTTTTGTTTTTGTTTGTTTGTTTGTTTGTTTGTTTTTGGCATCTGGTTGGGACTAGAGGTGTACAAAAAGAATGGAATCCCATAGGATATGACCAAAAAGGCATATGAGCAGGAACTTTTTGCTTTGATGCAGGCAAAGAGTCATACTTGAAGCTTGGGACAAAGAAAAGCCACATTCTTTAACATGAATGTCAATGATGCATTTATAGCAGTCATTCATTGAGCTTTAAGTACTGACTAGTCAGGCCACCGTGGTTGAAATTAGGTTACTATCCATCCATTAATCCATTATCTATACCGAATCGAACCCAGAACCTTCTAGCAACAGTGCTAACCACTGCACCACCGAGCTGCCTCAAACTTGTTATAAAATGTGGGCAATTACAAAAAAAAAAAAGTGCAAGTGGGATTAAAAACAGTCCTGTACACATCTATATTTAAGAGCGAGGGGGAGGTTGTAGGGGGACTATATAATATAATAAATGGGGATCTGTTTTTAATTTGTTGAGTAAAGTGGACAACGTGGTCCTGTGAGATGTGGCAAGTTGTCCCTGGAGCTGAACAAGAGCATGACTTGGGCAGCTATCAGAAAGGATTGCAGATGTGTACCTGAATGCCCAATGTGAATGAGTGAGGCTTTGAAGAGGGCAGGACAAGATGTGCATGTCTGTTCTCTAGAAGGAAAGATTTGACATTGACTTATAGACTCTCTTGACTTTCTGGAATATGACAAATTCTAAAACTAAATCTGATTTTAAAAATATGTATTAGGTGGCTACTGTTGTCATATATATATAAACAGTTCCTTTATTTCCTTGATGGGAAAGAGGTCATTGCTTGGAAGGATGGTTCCCTAACTTATTCTGTCACATTAGACAGAAAGATTTCCAGAAAGGTCCAAAAGGCATTTGGTTGAGACTGATTATGAATGCAAGTGAAGTAACTGAGGATCTGTACAAATTCAGTAGTTGAATAAAGTTGTAAATTGCTATTTGTTGTTTTAATTTGTGAAGGAAAAAAATCTTATTTTCAACAGTCCTGTTTGTTTTTTTGAGTGGTTACACACACACACACACACACACACACACACACACACACACACACACACTTCACATCATGCCTCCTTCTGGATTAAATCTGAATACAGATATAGATTTGTATATTTTGAGCACTAGCACTAAAGAGATACAGATAATGGCATTAAATCACACCCCTGCTGAATGCTGTTGAATCCTCAGGTGGTCATGTTATTCACGGAGAAAATACTGTATAGAAAGGATGTATTGCCTCACATGAGGTATGGAGGAAAAGGAAAATTGATATAATTAGTACAAATGAAAGGACATGATGCACTTTAAAGTGTCCAGTGCTTAGGATAAATCTCTTTCTCACAGACACGGCACATTCAAATGGAGCACAATAATGTTTCAGTGGCTGTGCAAAAATATGCTTTTCCTTCCTACCATTTCAAATGGGCCTTTATATTCCAGGACATGTTCACTCATATGGAGATTTTTTTCTCACTTCCTTAGCTTCTTTGAAGGTCTCTCTAAGCTTTAGAGACTTCTATTCCAGGGAAAAAAAATAGATTATTAAGTTGTGCTTTGTCATCAGAACTAAATCTAGTGACTCTGTTGAATGTGTGCTGGTGTCAGAAGTAGGATTGTTCCAGTCGAAGTGAATTATGTGGGTGGTCTGATATACTTGATATAGAGCCACTATTAAGTTCTATGACTGTGGAGTCTGTACTGATCTGTGGGTAAAGCCCTTAAAGGGACTGACCTCCAGTATCATTTTCAGATGTTCACTCTCTAAGCAAACCTTATCGTTCTTTCTTTAATACTACAGCCGTATCCCAAATGGCAGACCATTCCCTTTGGAAAAAGAGCTATTTTAGGGTAGGAACTGCAGTCCATATCCTACATGGCATGAGGCTTTTTTCGATGGAGTGATGGCTTCCTAAATCCCAGAGGCACATCTCATTAGTTAGCTGTCATCCATGTATCTTTATAAAGAAAATCCAGCACTCAAGTGTTGTCATTTGTTAACAGCTGTGCCATTTTAACAACTATCACCCCCCCCCCCCCCCCCACACACACACACCCCACCCAACTTGGTAACACAAAGTGCAAGAGCTACAAAAGCACACACAATGGAGTTTGGGGGAAAATCCTTTCAGCAAACACAATTAGTAGATCTATTATTAACTTGTGCTTTCAGAGTTTGTCACATTGAATCTTCATGAGCAGTCCCAGGAGGTGATGCTGCCCACATTGCATCTGATATCGTGAAGAGATATCTAGTTCTCAGGAACAGTAGCAAACACTTTACAGGCCTTTGTTTCAAGGGCATATCAGAGGTGAGGATGTCGCATCCTCCCTTTCTGTCTCTTTATTGTTTGTCACTTTAATAACAGGTGATCCCTGTGCCAGGTCAAGGGCCTTAACCCAAGTTAGAGAGATATCAATTTTATTTTTATTTCCCTCTCTCTCTGTGTAAAAGGCAGGAATTGCCAGGATTCACATACAAAATCTTAATGATGAGGCACATTAGAAAGGCAAATGCAAGAATTGACTTTTCAAGGGTGTTGGAAGAGGGTTGGAATGTGTTCACCAAGTCGTGTTTATTCATGTCTTTTAAAGTTAAGTGGAGTCAAATGGACACTTGAAGGTCATGACTCCTGATAGGAACTTGAAGGAGCATGCATTGCTCTCATGCTGATGTGATTCTCCTACTAATATACATAGAGTGGTTTAAGAGCATTTCATGTCAGAGTTTCCTTTGAAGATGAGATGTTCTTTCCATTGTGCAGATCAGTTATGTGTTATATAGAATCAAAGGGTCATTTCCATGTTGTTACATAACATTGCCAATGGAGTCATATTGGATCATATGATGAATTCGAGCATTTCTTTTTTTTTTTTTACAAATTATTATTATTATTATTATTATTAATTGTCTATAGTGAATGTCATGTAAAGAAGCAGTAATCACAGGAAGCGTGTTTATTAGAATACAAGCTGGCAAACAGTTCGAAAACATTAGGCGAAGACAGACTCAGGAAACAGGCAAGGGCCATATGAGGCACAAACAGAATATCAGCAATAATACTAAGCAGGGTCGAGAAAATGGGAAACAAAGTCAAGAGCCAGAGTATTAACACAGAGTATGAGGCTTGGTAATGTCAAATGCTAGGTATTGTGCATATACTTTGCAAAGTCTATGTGTTTTCAGAGTCCTGATAAGAGCACACTGTACTCTAATCCAGAACAGGTGCATAGTAATGAGTCCTTATGGCACACACTGCACACTCAGAGTGCAAATGCATTTGGACATGACAGAACCATCCACCCCCCCCAAGAGCTCCTGCCAGAGCAAAAGCCCTCCTTGGTCAATCCTGGGGATGAGGACCTGGAGTTGGACGAAGTCCCTTTGGAGCTCTGCTCTGGTTTGGGAAGGATGGGCTTAGGTGGAGGTTTGGGTTCCAGGCGGGCTTTGAATGAGAGCATGGACACAAGTGGAGGATTTGGTTCAGGCTCAGACTTGGAAATGGACATCCTGTAGGCTTGAGCATGGTCATGGGCTCAGGTATTGACATGGTCATGGGCTCAGGCATGGACCTAGACTTGAGCACGGGCATGGACCCTGGCGTCAGCATGGGCATGGACTGGAACTTGGGCATGGACTCTGGCGTGAGCATGAACTTGGACATGGGCTTGGGTGTCAGCATGGGCATGGACTCAGGTATGGATCTGGGCTTGAGCATGGGCATGGATTCAGGCATCGGCATTCTGGAACTACCATAGCACATTCAGCACAGGACAAGACATAGTTATGTACATCGATGAGTGTGTGGGGCCACCAGTATTTGGCCCTGAGGAACTGGTATGTGCCCTTAATGCCTGAGTGGCCTGTGGCTGGTGAGGTGTGAGCCCATGTGATGACATGGTCTCTGAGGCCTGGCAGCAGTGCAAAGGTCTCATCCTCTCTGAGCATGTTCCTGAAGGCTGTGGAGTCTTGGAGGCATGAGTGCTCAATTGTAAGCAGATGTCTGTCATGCTGGTCCAGTGAGCCAGTGAACAATGCAGCCTACCCAGAATCTCTCTCCAGGCTTGGGCTCTACCAGGTCCTTGTAGAAGAGCTTGCACTGCAGCAGAAATCCACTGGGCAGCTACTCCACTCCATCATAGTGTGCCAGTATGTCCAGCCCTGGCCACTGGAGGAACCATACCAAACGGTTGAGGCAGTGTGACTATGGCATGAGATTGTGCAGCATGCCTGCTGCCTTTCACTACATCCATTGTATTGGCAAAGTATTCTGTCATGTAAAGAAGCAGATGACAGATGTAATCACAGGAAGCATGTTTATTCAAAAATTAGCAGGCAAACAGTTAAAAAAATGTCAGGCGAAGACAGAGTCAGGAAACAGGCATGGGTCGTACAAGGCGCAAACAGAATATCAGAGGTAATACTCAGCTAGGTTGAGAAAATAGGGAGTTAAGTCAAGAACCAGGGTTTTCATACAGAGTATCAGGCTTGGTCACACCAGACATTAGGTACTTCACATACAGTATACTTCGCAAAGTCTGTGTATTTTCAGAGTCCTGATAAGAATGTGCTGTGATTGTGCTCAAATCTGGAACAGGTGTATGGTAATTAGTCCTTGTGGCACACGCCACATGCTCGGAGTGCAAACGCGTGTGGATGTGACAGAATAGACCAAGAAGAATAAATATGTTTTGATCTGCATATAATAACACATATGGAGCTAGAGTTCCTAATATTATGTATTTATATATAAAAACACTTATATAAAATGCTGTAATATGCATTCTTAGAGGTGATATCGAAAGAAACATCTTCCAGCAGCTAAGATGCAAATGATGCTCAAGGGTTAATGAGCGACATCAAAAGGTCAAGTCCTGAATTGGAGAGAATTTTTGACTCTTACAGTATGCATGTGAAATCCAGTGGTCATATTAGCTAAATAGTAGTGAACATCCAGACAATGACATCACCTGCGTCACCTCATATTAACTAGCCTTTTCAACTTCTCATCTCATTTCATTATCTCTAGCCGCTTTATCCTGTTCTACAGGGTCACAGGCAAGCTGGAGCCTATCCCAGCTGACTACGGGCGAAAGGTGGGGTACACCCTGGACAAGTCGCCAGGTCATCAAAGGGCTGACACATAGACACAGACAACCATTCACACTCACATTCACACCTACGGTCAATTTAGAGTCACCAGTTAACCTAACCTGCATGTCTTTGGACTGTGGGGGAAACCAGAGCACCCGGAGGAAACCCACGCGGACAACATGCAAACTCTGCACAGAAAGGCCCTCGCCAGCCACGGGGCTCGAACCTGGACCTTCTTGCTGTGAGGCGACAGCGCTAACCACTACACCACCGTGCCGCCCCCTTTTCAACTTGTATTAGCTTATTTACAAACTTCTCTTAGTATGTTTTTCAATTATGTTTTTAATTTAATGTTGGTTATTCTGACACCCATTCTCTTTTGTTTTATATTTATGCTTAATTTTTGGAATAGATAAAATGTGGCAATAATTTTTTTATACTTGCAGCTTGAATAAGAAATCTCCTTCAAGTTGCAAGGAAGAAGCTTCAAAGTCCAAGTTGAGCTGCAAGTATATAAGGGCTCAAGTCCCTGTTTCTGGATGTCTTTGTGCTAATTAAGATGTGGCAAGAACATGACTCAACAAAACACCTTTTTTTGTTTGATATCAATTCATAAACTAATCCACTGGTTTGATTTTCATGCTTTAATTGCATTATGTAAAGCATATGTCTGCTGGCAAAATCTCCACTACTTGACTTGTGAAATAGTTAAATCTCATGTGAAATGGTTAAATCAGGGTCAGATACAGGTGAGCTGGTATCAGTCTAAGCTGCAGTACATTACTGTGTTCCATAACTGTTCACTCTAGAAGAGTGATGATCCCTAATTCATCACTAGTATTAGCGTTCATTTTTATAATCTCTCCTATTTTACATAGAATAGACAGATAGGCTTTCCAGTGCAGTGTGATTGATGTGCACATGTAAATATGGATAGAAGAGCATTAGCTGTTTTCTCTTTCACTGCTCCTTCTGTTAATATTATATGTGTAGGATACCCTTTAATGTAGTGTTTTTCTGTTTCTGGTACATTCTCTCTCACATACTCACCCAAACACACACAAAGACACAGACAATGTTTGTATTTCCAAGAACAATGGCTATGTCTAGTCTTTTGTCCGATGTGCTGTGGTTTCCCTGTGGATGGTGTTGTGACATTGCTTTAATGTTGAGTAAATGCTCAAGAAAGGGAAGAAATTCTGCTGCTGGCTTTCCTGTTTCAGGATTTTTAGATGTGCTGGAGATCTGTGTGCTGCAGGATGAGTGCTGACAAGAGAGAGCTGTACAAGATTACAGAGGGAGATATAAAGAGAGAGAGAGAGAGAGAGAGAGAGAGAGAGAGAGAGGCTATTCACCTCCATCATCAGGTTCAGTTTAATGTGATGACATCAGCAAGCCGGCAGCCAAGGGGGTTTTAAAAAGAGAAATTGCATCAGATCTACAAGACACACACACACACCAAATAAGCTGTATTTAACTAACTAGAAGTACATTTTTAAAACTTTAATCTTCGTTATATCAAAAGGTTTTCTTCTGCAGAAGAAGAAAACACAACATGATGTCAGTCCACTGAATTAGTCCTTTTTCTTCAGCCAAGTTCCTTCGTTTTATTCACAATGTGTTTATGTGGTCTGTTCATCCATATCGATCATACTGTACATATAGGCAAAGAAGTCAAGGCCCAAGGATTAGGAATCTGTGTGTATTAAACCGTGCTCAAATCATCTTATGAATAGAGAAAATTGAGCTGCTGTGCTACTGGCTGCAATGAGACTGTCCAAATAAAAGGCAGTAATTAGGAGGTTAGATAAGATCATGTCTGCCAGTCTTCTGCTATTCACTTTCAAAACGAGCAACCTTCAGTCAACAGCAGAAGTCAGTTACCCAAGCTTACTGCTAATGAATCTGCTAAAGTTGATCAACATGTTTACATGCATTAAAGGGGTCTGATATCTTTTTTTAATGCTTGTATCTGTGTGTTTTGGTTTCATCCCTTGCATGCTCTCATTGATTGGGTATTGAAAATAAAGCTTCTTAGTCTCTAGCTAATCAGTGCCATCATCATATTTAATGAACCTATCATCATTTTCTCATAATCAGGGTCTGTTTTAATTCTTTTCCTGAAATGACCTCGGAGCTAATTAGTAGAGCAATAACTCTAGTGTGTCGAACTGAAATATGAGACTGATGAAAAAACGATGAATTTCTCATTTCCATAAAGCTTTTCAGCTTTACACAGTACAGAGTGAGACCCACCCGATTAGATCTCAGTATTATTCTGTGTGTGTGAACTGAGGGTGAGAATGAGAGTAAATAATTGAAGCTGAATTTGTGAGCATATGTGTGCACTGAATTTATGTTGAAAGTGGAAGGTCATGCTGAGCCTTATTTCGTTTTTTCTCTCTCTCTCTTTAAAGGACTAAATATCTGAGAATGTTTATACATATTCATATCATTTGGTTTGTAACACAATAATGTGATTTCTGTTTGTAAAAGAGCCACAATGTTTCTTACTATTGGTTACTGATGATGAATTTAGGGTGAGGTTTTGGTCCAGGTGCTTGCTAAGTGGAGCAGTAACTCCCCCTAAAGTTATAACTGTGTAGGTGCGTGTGCATATGTGTGTGTGTGTGTGTGTGTGTGTGCGCGCATGTGTAGAGTGTTGAGGTATATTAGTGAACTACCGTAGGTACAAAGGGGACAGATCACAGCAGAGCTATGCCTTAAATCTCTGTTCTATCCTCACGCTCGCTCTTTATTCATGTTTCCCTGTTTTCTGCTCCTCTCTCTCTCTCTCTCTCTGTTTTCTGAGTTTCTGAATCGTTTGCTGCATATTCATGAGTGGACTGACAGGCTGCCACTCTAAGTACAAATCTAGCCCTAAGCCCATGGTCTGGCACACTCACAATGACTCTTGCATGCGCACACACACACACACACGCGCACACACACACACACACACACACACACACACACACACACAGTGTCACAGACAGAAAGATGGACATAGAGAGTTTGTCCTTTCTTTGGAGATGGTGCATCTTGTCTCTCGTCTCAGTGGCAATTGATGGTTGCTAAGCAACAGCAAAGTGTGTGGCTCAAGGGCTCAAGGGGCCTGGCTTTTTGCTCCGGAGGACGTGCCTGCAAGGAACATCTCCTCTCCTTAGCTGCTCCAACATGCACATTCATTTATTAGAGCTTGTTTTCTGTTCTTGTTTCATTTGTTACTACCCAGTTTTCTCTGAGCTTTCATCAAGTGCTGCAAGTCCACTAATAAAAAAAGGAATGGGGGTGCTAGTAGATTCAGATGAAATTAGTTAGTATGTGTTTATTCTAATACAACCCTGATTCCAAAAAAGTTGGGACAAAGTACAAATTGTAAATAAAAAAGGAATGCAATGATGTGGAAGTTTCAAAAGTCCATATTTTATTCAGAATAGAACATGGATGACATATCAAATGTTTAAACTGAGAAAATGTATAATTTTTAAAGAGAAAAATTAGGTGATTTTAAATTTCATGACAACAACACATCTCAAAAAATTTGGGACAAGGCCATGTTTCCCACTGTGAGACATCCCCTTTTCTCTTTACAACAGTCTGTAAACGTCTGGGGACTGAGGAGACAAGTTGCTCAAGTTTAGGGATAGGAATGTTAACCCATTCTTGTCTAATGCAGGATCCTAGTTGCTCAACTGTCTTAGGTCTTTTTTGTCGTATCTTCCGTTTTATGATGCACCAAATGTTTTCTATGGGTGAAAGATCTGGACTGCAGGCTGGCCAGTTCAGTACCCGGACCCTTCTTCTACACAGCCATGATGCTGTAATTGATGCAGTATGTGGTTTGGCATTGTCTCATCTCAACTCATTATCTCTAGCCGCTTTATCTTGTTCTACAGGGTCGCAGGCAAGCTGGAGCCTATCCCAGCTGACTACGGGCGAAAGGCGGGGTACACCCTGGACAAGTCACCAGGTCATCACAGGGCTGGTTTGGCATTGTCATGTTGGAAAATGCAAGGTCTTCCCTGAAAGAGATGTCATCTGGATGGGAGCATATGTTGCTCTAGAACCTGGATATACCTTTCAGCATTGATGGTGTCTTTCCAGATATGTAAGCTGCCCATGTCACACGCACTAATGCAACCCCATACCATCAGAGATGCAGGCTTCTGAATTGAGCGCTGATAACAACTTGGGTCGTCCTTCTCCTCTTTAGTCCGAATGACACGGCATCCCTGATTTCCATAAAGAACTTCAAATTTTGATTCGTCTGACCACAGAACAGTTTTTCACTTTGCTACAGTCCATTTTAAATGAGCCTTGGCCCAGAGAAGACATCTGCGCTTCTGGATCATGTTTAGATATGGCTTCTTCTTTGAAGTATAGAGTTTTAGCTGGCAACGGCGGATGGCACGGTGAATTGTGTTCACAGATAATGTTCTCTGGAAATATTCCTGAGCCCATTTTGTGATTTCCAATACAGAAGCATGCCTGTATGTGATGCAGTGCTGTCTAAGGGCCTGAAGATCCTGGGCACCCAGTATGGTTTTCCGGCCTTGACCCTTACACACAGAGATTCTTCCAGATTCTCTGAATCTTTTGATGATATTATGCACTGTAGATGATATGTTCAAACTCCTTGCAATTTTACACTGTCGAACTCCTTTCTGATATTGCTCCACTATTTGTCGGCACAGAATTAGGGGGATTGGTGATCCTCTTCCCATCTTTACCTCTGAGAGCCGCTGCCACTCCAAGATGCTCTTTTTATACCCAATCATGTTAATGACCTATTGCCAATTGAGCTAATGAGTTGTAATTTGGTCCTCCAGCTGTTCCTTTTTTGTACCTTTAACTTTTCCAGCCTCTTATTGCCCCGTCCCAACTTTTTTGAGATGTGTTGCTGTCATGAAATTTCAAATGAGCCAATATTTGACAATTTCAAAATGTCTCACTTTCGACATTTGATATGTTGTCTATGTTCTATTGTGAATACAATATCAGTTTTTGAGATTTGTAAATTATTGCATTCCGTTTTTATTTACAATTTGTACTTTGTCCCAACTTTTTTGGAATCGGGGTTGTATGAAGGATGGAGTGAAAGTCGACAGATCACAAATCAAAGGAAAACCCAATACTCAAGTATATGAGTTCAACAGTATATATCCACTGTATATGAATGCAGACTGAGGTAGATAAGCATCTTTGAGCATATAAATTATTCAAAACTATGCCTTTCAAATATTTCCAGAGAAAATTATGAATATTTAAGAACGACTTAAAAACCTGGAACGGCAAGTCAAGTTTAGATTAGATTAGATTCACTTTATTCATCTCACATCGGGGAAATTCACGTGTTACAGTAGCAAGAAAATGTCATACAGATAACAAATAAAACTGAAATAAAAATTAGACAAATGAAAGATTAAATACAGAGGGCTATTTGCATTATCTACCATGAAAAAGTATAGAAATATTGCCTTATTGAGAGGCTCGGAAAAATTGCGCATTACAGGTAGACTCTGTGTGTGTGTGTGTGTGTGTGTGTGTGTGTGTGTGTGTGTGTGTGTGTGTGTGTGTATGTATGTATATATATATATATATATATATATATATATATATATATATATGAGTGATTCCACGCTTATGGGTACTGAAATGGGGACATGAACTTATTCACCTAAAACCATTTCTTTTTTTACCATCAGGTCACAAAACATGTAATCTTTAATGAATGATATGTTAAAAGATAACTTTAATTTTCTGAGATGTAATAAAAACATATTTATATGCCAAAGTCAAGCCTATGAGTTCCAAAATGATGTCTGTTACATTACTTCTGTTACGATTGTCCATCTCGCGTCTGTTACAAATTAATTACAATCTAGCAAAATACCATGTTAATCTTACTGAAAGAATGTGTATGTTTATTCTACTACACATGTTTATTAATTATATTTGCTAAAACATCACCTTCCTATGTTTCAAAAAGTAATTCTACATTGTTAAAATTGAGAATATATATGTCCACAACACTTCTGTTACGTTCTGACTTTGGCATATAAATATGTTTTTATTACATCTCAGAAAATTAAAGTTATCTTTTAACATATCATTCATTAAAGATTACATGTTTTGTGACCTGATGGTAAAAAAAGAAATGGTTTTAGGTGAATTTTTAAAAATAAGTTCATGTCCCCATTTCAGTACCCATAAGCGTGGAATCGCTTATATATATATATATATATATATATATATATATATATATATATATATATATATATATAGTTTAAGGCCTATCTTATTGCACATAATAATTGCATTGATGAAAGATGGCAGAGGTAGTAGTGGTGAAGTATAAAGTAGTGCAAATATAATGACAAACAGGTTATTGGTGCTACATTACAAGTTGTGGGTGTTATACAGTCTGACAGCAGCAGGTATGAATGACCTGCGGTATCTCTCCTTCTTACATTGTGGGTGTAGCAGTCTACTACTAAAAGAGCTGCTTAAAGCCCCCACAGCCTCATGTAGGGGCTGAGAGGGGTCATCCATGATCGATGTCAGCTTGGCTAACATCCTCCTCTCACCCACCTCCTCAATGGAGTCCAGAGGACAGTCCAAGACTGAGCCAGCCCTTCTGACCAGTTTATTAAGTTTCTTTCTGTCCCCCTCTGAACTTCCACAGCCCCAGCAGACCACAGTGTAGAAAATCGCTGATACCACCACAGAGTCATAAAAAGTCCTAAGCAGTGTCCTGCACACACCAAAAGACCTCAGTCTTCTCAACAGGTGGAGACGACTTTGGCCCTTCTTGTACAGGACATCTGTGTTGTTAGTCCAGTCCAGTTTGTTGTTGACGTGAACACCCAGGTATTTGTACTCCTCCATGATCTCAATGTCCAAATCCTGGATGTTCACTGGTGCAATTTGAGGAGCCGTCCTTCTGAAATCAGTCACCATCTCCTTTGTCTTGCTGGCGTTGATGCGCAGGTGGTTCAATTCGCACCAGGCGACAAAGTTGGTGATGACCTCTCTGTACTTCAGATTGTCCCCCTCTGACACATGTCCAATCTGACACGTTTATTTGTATAGCGCTTTTAACGATAAACATTGTCACAAAGCAGCTTTACAGAATTTGAACGACTTAAAATATGAGCTAATTTTATCCCTAATATATCCCCAATGAGCACGCCTGTGGCGACGGTGGCAAGGAAAAACTCCCTCAGACAGAGGAAGAAACCTCGAGAGGAACCAGACTCAAAAGGGAACCCATCCCCATCCGGGCAACAACAGACAACATGACTATAACATTAACAGTCCTAACATAAACTCAGCTTCGTTGATGCTATAAAGCCCCCACCGACGGAAACCCGAGCGCAAAACCATTCACGACAACCATAGTCCCAAAGTCAGTAAGTAAACTACAGTCCTAAAGTCAGCAAGTCAATTGCAGTCCTAAAGTCAGCAAGTCAACTGCAGTCCTAAAGTCAGCAAGTCAACTGCAGTCCCCAGCCACAAAAGCACCACTGCAAGAGTCCAGAGCATCCTCCAGGCATGACCCCCAACTGTCCACATGGGGCCGCCCTCCACAGGGGTGATGTGATGAGACTCCAACCAGACACAGGGCACCAGGATGGATCAGGCAGGTCCGGGGAGCAGAAGAGGTCAGCATCTCGATCCCAGGACTGACATTTAACTCAGAGGGACAGATTTTTTTTTTTGGGGGGGGAGAGAAGAGAGAGAAAACACAGGTTGTTAGGTATGCCCAATGTCACCTGAATAAGTAGGAACAGTATGCATATTGCACTGAGTACAAGCAGGGACTCCGGCAACTAACTATGACAGCATAACTAAAAGGGGAGAGCCAGAAGGTAACACAGGCATGAGGGAGCCCCGGGACATAAAGCAGCCAGCCACTACACCATCAACAAACTCAAGTGAGCAAGCGAGTGGGGACTGACAGCATCCATACACCCCAGTTTACCAAAACACTCTATGTCTGAGGACCCTCCAGATCTACACCTTTACCTCATAAACACCATTAACAAAAGGCTTGACTAAACAGATATGTTTCAGCCTAGACTTAAACACTGAGACTGTGTCTGATTCCCGAACACTACTTGGAAGGTTGTTCCATAACTGTGGGGCTTTGTAAGAAAAGGCTCTGCCCCCTGATGTTGCCTTCACTATACGAGGTACCAGCAGATAGCCTGCACCTTTTGATCTAAGTAGGCGTGGCGGGTCATAGAGGACCAGAAGTTCACTCAGGTACTGTGGTGCGAGACCATTCAGTGCTTTAAAGGTCAATAGTAGTACTTTATAATCAATATGAAATTTGATTGGGAGCCAGTGCAGTGTGGATAAGACAGGGGTGATGTGGTCATATTTTCTAGTTCTAGTAAGGACTCTTGCTGCTGCATTTTGAACTAACTGGAGCTTGTTTATGCACTTATTGGAACATTCAGACAGTAAGGCATGACAATAATCCAACCTGGAGGTAATGAAAGCATGAACTAGTTTTTCGGCGTCATGTAGTAACCTTAAATTTCTTATCTTAGCAATATTTCTGAGCTGGAAGAAAGCTATCCGGGTAATGTTATCAATGTGAGTTTCAAATGAAAGACTGGGGTCAATAATCACTCTGAGGTCTTTTAGTGCTGCATGTGAAGAAACAGAAAGGCCATCCAGAGTTACTGTGTAATCAGAAAACTTACTTCTAGCTGCATGTGGTCCTAGTACAAGTATTTCAGTCTTGTTAGAGTTAAGCAGAAGGAAATTTATATGCATCCAGTGTCTGATGTCCTTTACACATTCCTCAATTCTATTAAGCTGGTATCTCTCATCAGGTTTTGCAGAAACATACAGCTGTGTGTCATCAGCATAACAGTGGAAACTAATACAATGTTTATGAATAATATCACCCAGAGGTAACATATATAAAGAAAAAAGTAGTGGACCCAAGACAGAACCTTGTGGAACATCAAACATTTACCTCAGTACATCTAGAAATATCACCATTTATATCAACATACTGATAGCGATCAGTTAAATAAGACCTGAGCCAGGAGAGGGCCATTCCCTTAACTCCCACAACATTTTCTAGTATATCCAGAAGAATGGAATGATCAATGGTATCAAATGCTGCACTAAGATCAAGCAACACAAGCAGTGAGACACAGCCCTGACCAGATGCCAACAGTAGGTCATTTACTACTTTAACCAGAGCTGTATCTGTGCTATGATGAGGTCTAAATCCTGACTGATACATTTAATGGATGTTATTCCTATGTAAATATGAGCACAACTGCTGTGCCACAACTTTTTCAAGGATCTTGGAGATAAATGGGGAGGTTTGATATTGGCCGATAATTGGACAGCTGACAGGGATCAAGGTCAGGTTTTTTTAATCAGGGGTTTGATAACTGCTAGTTTAAAGGATTTGGGTACATAGCCAATCATAAGAGAAGAATTTATTATTTTTAGAAGCGGTTCAATTACTTGAGGTATTATCTGTTTGAATAGACGTGTAGGTAAGGGATCTAGTACACAAGCTGAGGCTTTTGATGCCGAGATTAATGAAAGTAATTCAGTTTCTTTTAGGGGAGTAAAACATTCTATTTGCTGATCTGATACAGTTATATTGTTAACTACAGGGTCACTTACATTATCTGACCTCAAATTAGTAGCTTGAATTTTTTGTCAGATATTCTCAATTTTGTCATTAAAAAAATTCATGAAATCATTGCTACTACATACTACAGGTGTGCATGTGTCTATAGTGGACTTATTCCTGGTTAATTTTGCTACACTATTAAATAGGAATCTAGGATTATTTTTGTTATCTTCTATTAGGGAGGAGAGATATGTTGATATACCGGTAACAGCATTAAGAGCTTTTCTATATTTCAGGAAGCTCTCCTTCCACGCTAATTTGAACACTATCAATTTTGTTTGACGCCATTTATGTTCCAGTTTTTGAGTGGTCTGTTTTAAAGTGCGAGTGTCATCATTATACCAGGGTGCTAATTTTTTGTCTCTGACCATTTTCCATTTAAGAGGAGCTACATTATCTAAGGTATGGCGGAATGTTGACTCTAAGCATTCAGTTGCCTGATCAAGTTCTGCAGGGGCTGACAGTGACCCAATCAAAGTTGATAACTCTGGGAGATCATTTATAAAGCACTGTGCAGTAGGTGACGTGAATGTACGTTTAATACAGTAGTGTGGTGAGGTGCATATATTATTAATCAAATCAAATCAAATCAAGTTTATTTGTACAGCGCTTTTAACAATAAACATTGTCGCAAAGCAGCTTTACAGAATTTGAACGACTTAAAACATGAGCTAATTTTATCCCTAATCTATCCCCAATGAGCAAGCCTGTGGCGACGGTGGCAAGGAAAAACTCCCTCAGACGACATGAGGAAGAAACCTCAAGAGGAACCAGACTCAAAAGGGAACCCATCCTCATTTGGGCAACAACAGACAGCCTGACTATAATATTAACAGTTTTAACAGGTATAACCCTCAACTGTCCTCATGGGGCCGTCCTTCACAGGAGTGGGGCGATAAAACTCCGACCAGACACAGGGCACCAGGATGGATCAAGCAGGTCTGAGGGGCAGAAGAGGCCAACATCTCAATCCCAGGATCAACATGTAACTCAGAGGGACAGATGGGGGGGGGGGGGGGGAGAGAAAGAAAACACGTTGTTAGGTATGCCCTAAAAATGACAAGTATTAAATCTGTGTGGTAGGCTCGCAGAGACGAGAGTCTTTACATCAGGCATGACGCACAATGGCATGTTAATATGGTAAAAAATATATCATGACCTGCTCTGGCTGGATGCTTGATTGGGTGATGGGAGCACACTCCTCAGCAATGATGAGATGCAGATGGGACCCTTAGGCCTGGCCAAGACAATTCAGTTACATTTCACCGGGTCTGGGACATGCGACAGTATGTCTGACGGCCGATTCCCTGCAGGCTACGATAGCCAGTCGAGGTCCCCACCGTCTCCACCAAAAGATTTCCTGTTGACTCCATGTAACTCAGAGGGACAGATTTGGGGTGGGGGGGGGAGAGAAAGAAAACACAGGTGGTTAGGTATGCCCAATGTCACCTGAATAAGTAGGAACAGTATACATATTGCACCGAGTACAAGCAGGGACTCCGGCAACTAACTATGACAGCATAACTAAAAGGAGAGAGCCAGAAGGTAACACAGGCATGAGGGAGCCCCGGGACATAAAGCAGCCAGCCACTGCACCGTCAACAAACTCGAGTGAGCAAGCGAGTGGGGACTGACAGCATCCATACATCCCAGTTTACCAAAACACTCTATGTCTGAGGACCCTCCAGATCTACTCCTTTACCTCATAAACACCATGAACAAAAGGCTTGACTAAACAGATATGTTTTCAGCCTAGACTTAAATGCTGAGACTGTGTCTGATTCCCGAACATTACTTGGAAGGCTGTTCCATAACAGTGGGGCTTTGTAAGAAAAGGCTCTGCCCCCTGATGTAGCCTTCACTATACGAGGTACCAGCAGATAGCCTGCACCTTTTGATCTAAGTAGGTGTGGCGGGTCATAGAGGAGCAGAAGTTCACTCAGGTACTGTGGTGCGAGACCATTTAGTGCTTTAAAGGTCAATAGTAGTATTTTATAATCAATACGAAATTTGATTGGGAGCCAATGCAGTGTGGATAAGACAGGCGTGATGTGGTCATATTTTCTAGTTCTAGTAAAGACTCTTGCTGCGGCATTTTGAACTAACTGGAGCTTGTTTATGCACTTATTGGAACATCCAGACAGTAAGGCATTACAATAATCCAACCTGGAGGTAACGAAAGCATGGACTAGTTTTTCTGCATCATGCAATGACATTAAATTTCTTATCTTTGCAATATTTCTGAGATGAAAGAAAGCTATCCGGGTGATGTTATCAATGTGAGTTTCGAATGAAAGACCGGGGTCAATAATCACTCCAAGGTCTTTTACTGCTGCACGTGAAGAAACAGAAAGGCCATCCAGAGTTACTGTGTAATCAGAAAACTTACTTCTAGCTGTATGTGGTCCTAGCACAAGTACTTCAGTCTTGTCAGAGTTAAGCAGAAGGAAATTTATAAGCATCCAGTGTCTAATGTCCTTAACACATTCCTCAATTTTATTAAGCTGGTATCTCTCATCAGGTTTTGCAGAGACATACAACTGTGTGTCATCAGCATAACAGTGGAAACTAATACAATGTTTACGAATAATATCGCCCAGAGGTAACATATATAGAGAAAAAAGCAGTGGACCCAAGACAGAACCTTGTGGAACACCAAACTTTACCTCGGTACGTCTAGAAATATCACCATTTATATCGACATACTGATAACGATCAGTTAGATAAGACCTGAGCCAGGAGAGGGCCATTCCCTTAACTCCCACAACATTTTCTAGTCTATCCAGAAGAATGGAATGATCAATGGTATCAAATGCTGCACTAAGGTCAAGCAACACAAGTAGCGAGACACAGCCCTGATCAGACGCCAACAGTAGGTCGTTTACTACTTTAACCAGTGCTGTCTCTGTGCTATGATGAGGTCTAAATCCTGACTGATACATTTCATGGATGTTATTCCTATGTAAATATGAGCATAACTGCTGTGCCACAGCTTTTTCAAGGATCTTGGAGATAAAGGGGAGGTTTGATATTGGCCGATAATTGGACAGCTGACAGGGATCAAGGTCAGGTTTTTTAATCAGGGGTTTGATAACTGCTAGTTTAAAGGATTTGGGTACATAGCCAATCATAAGAGAAGAATTTATTATTTTTAGAAGCGGTTCAATTACTCCAGGCATTATCTGTTTGAATAGATGTGTCGGTAAGGGATCTAGTACGCAAGTTGAGGCTTTTGATGTAGAGATTAATGAGAGTAATTCAGTTTCTTTTAGGGGAGTAAAACATTCTAACTGATGATCTGATACAGTTATATTGTTAACTACAAGGTCACTTTCATTGTCTAACCTTAAATTAGTAGTTTGAATTTTTTGTCGGATATTCTCAATTTTGTCATTAAAAAAATTCATGAAGTCGTTGCTACTACATACTGCAGGTGTGCATGTGTTGATAGTGGACTTATTCCTGGTTAATTTTGCTACAGTATTAAATAGGAATCTAGGATTATTTTTGTTATCTTCTATTAGGGAGGAGAGATATGTTGATCTCGCAGCACTAAGAGCTTTTTTATACTTCAGGAAGCTCTCCTTCCACGCCAATTTGAACACTACCAATTTTGTTTGACGCCATTTATGTTCCAATTTTCGAGTGGTCTGTTTTAATGTGCGAGTGTCATCATTATACCAGGGTGCTAATTTTTTGTCTCTGACCATTTTCCTTTTTAGACAGACAGACAGATATTACTCAGACATATTTTGAATGAGATGAGATAATCATCTGAGATAACTTCAGACTGTGGAAGTATGACTATGTTTTCTACGTTTAACCCGAATGTTAGTATTAGATCAAGGGTGTGACCACAATTGTGGGTCGGTCCTATGACATTCTGATTAATCCTTACTGAATCTAAAATAGACACAAACGCTGTTTTCAAAGGGTCTTCTGGGTTATCGAAGTGAATATTAAAATCTCCGACAACTAAAGCTTTGTCTAAGGAAATAACCAGATCTGAGATGAAATCTGCAAATTCAGAAAGAAACTCAGAATATGGCCTGTAAATAATAAGCAACGGAATTAACTGGGTAGACTTGTTTTTTGAGGCTACATACATTATATGAGTATGAAGAACTTCAAATGTATTAAATTTATAACCAGGTTTTTGTGTTACACCTAGATAATCATTATAAATAACCGCAACGCCTCCTCCTCTGCCAGTTAGACGAGGCTGGTGTATATAACTGTATCCAGGAGGACTCACTTTATTTAATGCTATATTTTCATTTGGCTTAATCCATGTTTCAGTTAAACAAAGTACATTAAACTCCTGATCGGTAATGAGTTCATTAACCATTAGCGCTTTAGATGTAAGAGATCTAATATTTAATAGCCCCACCTTTAGATCAAAGGTGCTGGCAGCAGCTGTACAGTCAGTATGATCTAATTTTATATTGATTAAGTTACTGGAACAAACTCTCTGAATATTTCTACCTTTTTGTTGAGCTCAGGAAACAGACACAGTCTCGATGTAGTGGACCCTGAGTGACGACTCTGTGCAGCTAGCAGACAGTCGGTTTAGCCTGTTCATCTGCTCCCTGGCCTTGGCTCTGGATTGTCAGAAATTAACTAGGCCTGTTCTGAGACTATAACCTATGCTGCAGGAAATGAGAACAGCACCTTCCCGAGGGGGATGGATACCGTCCCTCCCTAACAGGCCAGCAGTGCCCTCAAAATTAGCCCAATTATCTATAAAGCCCACACTATTTTCAGAGCACCACCTGGACAACCAGCAGTTCAGCGACCATAACCTGCTGTAAGCTACATCGCCATGCCGCATTGGGATGGGGCCAGAGCATACTACAGCATCAGACATCGGCTTCGCTAATTTAAACACCTCTACAAAGTTACTCTTAGTAACCTCAGACTGACAAAGGCATATATCATTAGCTCCTGCATGGGTAACTATCTTTGAGAACCTGTGCTTGCCTAGGACCCTAAGATTGCCTGCTATGGCCTGCACCCTGGCTCCCGGTATACACCTGACTAAAACTGCTGGTGCCCCTAAAGGCTGAGCTAATTTCACATGCCGTATGATAGAGCCCCCTATAACCAGAGCTCTTTCAGGTTTCTCAGTGGGTGCATCACTAAGGAGAGCAAACCTATTCGACACGTGACGCGGAGAGGAGTGGTGCTCCCGTGGGTGAGCCTCGGTGGTAGCTTTGGCTCTACGCTTATGCTGCCGAGTTGTCACCCATTCGCCCTGCAGTAAGGGCTCTAATGCCAGAGTTGGGGGATTACTAACTCGAAGCAGAGTGGCAGTGATGCACCTAGCAATGTTGTCTTCTCACAGATCCAGAGTGCTGGGTTTTATGCTGAGCTCAGCTTCCTATTAGGGCTTAGCATATTCTTCACATGTTCACAGAGAATTTCCACTTCAAGGTGGGTGGAGAGCAGATCCCCACCATCACAGAGAAACCAGTGAAGAACCTTGTAAAAGGTCTTCAACAACAGTCTAAAGGATGCAGATTCCAGTGAGGCTACCTGTGCTGAACTTGAGGGGTGGTTGAGGACTGTCAACAGATCAGAAAATTCAAGGCCTGAATGGGATCCTTTCAAGAATACTCTAGCCCCTCCTGATCTACGACATCCCCATCTTACTGGTGAAGGGCTTTACGAGGAAAGTCAGCAGTAGGTGGTTAGGATTACTTTGAATCTCAAGAACCATCACACTGTATGGAAGCAGTAATAATCTCAAGCTCCCTTTCAGATCTGTCAAGGAGGAGTGAATTGTGACACAGCCACAAGAACATCAACAATACACTGAATCAAGTAACCTCAGAGTGGCAAGCACAGGCTCATAGTGAGGACTGGGAGGAAGTGGAAGATGGCTGATACAGGACAACAGGCAGAGTCCCATCTGCAACATAAGGTCCTCATGTGAAAAGTGGGACAAGGCAGGTTAGTGTGACAGCAGCCCATTATGACATGACCAGTAGGAAGGAGAAGCAGAGATGGTTGCAGAAGGAAGTTGGATGAGCAGAAACACCCAAAACAAAAGCAGAATCACGACCCTGTGGGTCTGTTTACCTCAGCAGTGGACTGGATGACAACAGTTGACTTGCAAAAGCAGCTGAAAATCCCACCACACATCACCCAAACTTGAGGCCACACATAAACCTGATCTTGGAGACCACCAAACAGTTAATACTGCTGGAGCTACAGTGGTGCTTGAAAGTTTGTGAACCCTTGAGAATTTTCTATATTTCTGCATAAATATGGCCTAAAACTTCATCAGATTTTCACACAAGTCCTAAAAGTAGATAAAGAGAACCCAGTTAAACAAATGAGACAAAAATATTACACTTGGTCATTTATTTATTGAGGAAAATGATTCAATATTACATATCTGTGAGTGGCAAAAGTATGTGAACCTTTGCTTTCAGTATCTGGTGTGACCCCCTTGTGCAGCAATAACTGCAACTAAATGTTTCTGGTAACTGTTGATCAGTCCTGCACACCGGCTTGGAGGAATTTTAGCCCATTTCTCTCTACAGAACAGCTTCAACTCTGGGATGTTGGTGGGTTTCCTCACATGAACTGCTCGCTTCAGGTCCTTCCACAACATTTTGATTGGATTAAGGTCAGGATTTTGACTTGGCCATTCCAAAACATTAACTTTATTCTTCTTTAACCATTCTTTGGTAGAACGACTTGTGTGCTTAGGGTCGTCGTCTTGCTGCATGACCCACCTTCTCTTGAGATTCAGTTCATGGACAGATGTCCTGACATTTTCCTTTAGAATTTGCTGGTATAATTCAGAATTCATTGTTCCATCAATGATGGCAAGCCGTCCTGGCCCAGATGCAGCAAAACAGGCCCAAACCATGATACTACCACCACCATGTTTCACAGATGAGATAAGGTTCTTATGCTGGAATGCAGTGTTTTCCTTTCTCCAAACATAACGCTTCTCATTTAAACCAAAAAGTTCTATTTTGGTCTGATCCATACACAAAACATTTTTCCAATAGCCTGGCTTGTCCACATGATCTTTAGCAAACTGCAGATGAGCAGCAATGTTCTTTTTGGAGAGCAGTGGCTTTCTCCTTGCAACCCTGCCATGCACACCATTGTTGTTCAGTGTTCTCCTGATGGTGGACTCTTGAACATTAACATTAGCCAATGTGAGAGAGGCCTTCAGTTGCTTAGAAGTTACCCTGGGGTCCTTTGTGACCTCGCTGACTATTACACACCTTGCTCTTGGAGTGATCTTTGTTGGTTGACCACTCTTGGGGAGGGTAACAATGGTCTTGAATTTCCTCCATTTGTACACAATCTGTCTGACTGTGGATTGGTGGAGTCCAAACTATTTAGAGATGGTTTTGTAACCTTTTCCAGCCTGATGAGCATCAACAATGCTTTTTCTGAGGTCCTCAGAAATCTCCTTTGTTCGTGCCATGATACACTTCCACAAACATGTGTTGTGAAGATCAGACTTTGATAGATCCCTGTTCTTTAAATAAAACAGGGTGCCCACTCACACCTGATTGTCATCCTATTGATTGAAAACACCTGACTCTAATTTCACCTTCAAATTAACTGCTAATCCTAGAGGTTCACATACTTTTGCCACTCACAGATATGTAATATCAGATCATTTTTCTCAATAACTAAATGACCAAGTATAATATTTTTGTCTCATTTGTTTAACTGGATTCTCTTTATCTACTTTTAGGACTTGTGAAAATCTGATGATGTTTTAGATCATATTTATGCAGAAATGTAGAAAATTCTAAAGGGTTCACAAACTTTCAAGCACCACTGTACGGTAACTGCACCTTGTGAGGAGAGAATGATGGTGGCATAGGAGAGGAAGCAAGCCAAATTTTCCGAGCAGGTAGAAGACTGTCATAGGAAAGTTTGAAGGTACTCTGAGGTCTGAGGTACTCTGGGCATTACTGGGCTAAGTAGAATGAGAGCCACCAGATTAAATTTGGAGGTAGCAGAGTAAGCCTCAAGGTGGTACTGGCTGAAAAGTGGAAAGGTTGAGAGGAGGTAGCTTGTCATTTGGACACAGGCTGGGGCTCAGTCACCCTTAGTTGGGTTGCCTGGATGAGGGTGTATAATGTCTGAAAGATCTGAAAGGCTTAATTACTCCAGGCATGGATGCAGATAGAGGGGGGGGGGGACGGGGGGGATTCGTCCCACCCAGATTTAAATTCACCTCGTTTGGTGTCCCCCCCCCCCCCCCCCACTTATAGGGAGGAAAAAACGTCTATGCTGTCTTTCTTTGCATAAGGCAAACCTCATGGAAAAATCAAAAGACTAATTACCATTCGGTTTATTGAGGTGCACAGCAGTACATACATAGTTGCAACTGCGCAGACTGCACAGGTTGCGAGC
Source organism: Neoarius graeffei (assembly GCF_027579695.1). NCBI lineage: Eukaryota > Metazoa > Chordata > Actinopteri > Siluriformes > Ariidae > Neoarius > Neoarius graeffei. The sequence continues at coordinate 75,357,028 of NC_083569.1, read as the reverse complement.
TCGAGCTTGGTTGCTATGGTTACCCACAACAAGTTTGACAGGTATATCGGGGACAGCTCCTCCTAGTTCAGGACCCCAACACGACATGATGAAGGGTGCCAAAAGGCAGAAAATGATTGCATCGTTTTTTCCAAAAAAAAAAGACTGTAAGTAAACTGTGCCTTACTTTATCATATCACCTTGCAATTTTTTGATAGTCTGTTCAAAGTAATGTCGTAGTGAAAGTAAAATCGTACGGAGTAGAGATGCCTTTCTGGTAGCCTCCTTCTTTCGGTGGTAGCCTGTAGATACAGTGCTCAGAAGGCAGTTTTAATGTTTAATCTGGCGTTCCCTGCCATAATTTCAGTGAGCATATTGTTTCATTAGGAAACTTTGTGAAGAGTTGTTGACTGACTGCCACTCACGCAACACACAGGCATAGTTAGAAAGTCAGGATGCACTGGTTTACACTTTACACACACACACGTAGCCCAGCCTCTCGCTATGTTTAACAGTTGGAACTTAGCGGTTTTAAAACTAGTTTTGCAGTTTTGCAATTTCTGTGCGTGATGATAATGTGTAAACTTTGGATTTCCATAGGCTATGTTAAAATGTTATCATTGTCCTGGCCTGCAGGTAGCTCCTGGTGAAATAACATGCATACACACTACCGTTCAAAAGTTTGGGGTTACCCAGACAATTTTTTTGTGTTTTCCATGAAAAGTCACACTTTTATTTGCCACCATAAGTTGTAAAATGAATAGAAAATATAGTCAAGACATTTTTCTGGCCATTTTGAGCATTTAATCGACCCCACAAATGTGATGCTCCAGAAACTCAATCTGCTCAAAGGAAGGTCAGTTTTATAGCTTCTCTAAAGAGCTAAACTGTTTTCAGCTGTGCTAACATGATTGTACAAGGGTTTTCTAATCATCCATTAGCCTTCTGAGGCAATGAGCAAACACATTGTACCATTAGAACACTGGAGTGATAGTTGCTGGAAATGGGCCTCTATACACCTATGGAGATATTGCACCAAAAACCAGACATTTGCAGCTAGAATAGTCATTTACCACATTAGCAATGTATAGAGTGGATTTCTGATTAGTTTACAGTGATCTTCATTGAAAAGAACAGTGCTTTTCTTTCAAAAATAAGGACATTTCAAAGTGACCCCAAACTTTTGAACGGTAGTGTGTGTATATATATATATATATATATATATATATATATATATATATATATATATATATACACACATGCACACATACATATATACACAAAATGGAATCATTTGCTGACAGCTCAGTCCCCCCCAGTTCAAAAATCCTATCTGCGCCCCTGACTCCAGGTAATATCACTGAGGATGTGTCCAAGTTTGTGCATCAAAAGATGTATGCTTCAACAGTGTCTTTTTTATTTCCAGTGTTTTCTATTTTTGGTATTTATTTGAATCATATATATAATGTATGTGCTTATGTATTGCTCTGACTCCCTGCAATCTGACCTTTGCAATGGACATGGACGAGAGAAATAAAAAAGACTCTGGCCCTCAAGTGTTAAATGATGAGTATTATTTCTTCTGAATTGTTCCAAGTCATGACAATAGATTTCTGTTAAAGCACTGAGCACACTGTGAGTGTGATTACTGTGACCTGCCTGTCGGCTGAAGAAGAATGTTGTGTGGGGACTCTGATGCAGCCGGAGGTCACAAAAACACTCAGTATGTGACAGTTTGAAAGTAGATTTTAGCTCTTTGTCTATCTAAAATTGTCTCACTCTAGGCAGCATTTTTGAAAGAAAGCACCTTTCCTCTTTCTGGGCTGTCTTTTAGAAAAGTGCTTTTTTCTCTCTTACATCACTGTCTCCTCTGGAACACACTGTCTCAGTCAAATTCCCCCAGATCTTTACTTTTATCAGAATTTTCATTTTTTATTCACCTCTTTCAGGATAAACATGCTTAAGACACTAAGGTGAGAACAAACACAGTTATTCTGACCGATCACCTTTAACCTATGATGAAACATCTATCTCCTGATTGGAGCATTGTCTTCCAGGATGACAATGTCTCCATTCACAGGCCACAAGAGCTCAACAAATGGTTTGATGAGTGTGAAAATGGTATAAATCATATTGCTATTGCCCTCACAGTCATCAGATCTCAACCCCACTGAACACCATCATGGTTTTCATCCCAGAGAGTCCAGTTCCAGAGACTTGTAGAATCTGTGCCAAGGAGCAATGAAGTTTTTCTTGTGGCTTATTTCTTGTGGCCCAACATTTTAAAGGTAGACTGCCTTTCAGATTTTTCAAGTATAGGTCATAAAAAGAATTTTCCCTGACACCCAATTATTTTTGTTTAGTGGACTGAAAGCTACTGAATTCGAACCACAGACTTCCAATTTTATTAGTTTTTTTTTTTTTTTTTATCGGCGGTCAGCAGGCACCTCAATGTGATCAGCTGTTCGTTTAGTGACAGAATGATGTAACTGTCAGTGCACTGTCAAGGTAAACCTGTAGATGGCAGTAATGCAACACTGGATGCCAGCTGCTGTAAAACCCAAAAGAAGAAGAAGAAGGTAAACCTGTGCATGTGCACACGGACTTCCTCTGTCCGCTTGACTGCACAAAGTGAGTGATTTCATGCACATTATTTGCTAGGGAATCCCCTCAAATTAAATAACTTCCCAGTCACAGAATGGCCTGGTTTTATATATCAGAAATAAACATATATCACAATGACCAAATTTCAGAGGAAACTAAATTTCACCAATTTTATGAAATCGAAAGGCCATATAGCTTTAATGAGCCACATTATGTTAGTTTGTCCTTTTATCTGACACTTATTTGTGTTACTTATTACACTTACATGTATTTCCGAGGCAGTTTTATTGTGATTCTCTGCATACTGAGCCTGAGTATCACATTTATACGTTTATATTTCTGCTGTTAAAGTGTTAGCCTTTAGAAGCAGAAATAGCTAGAATGTGGGGAAATGTTTTCAGTCAAGAATAGTTTAGTCAGTTAAAAGCCTTATTATTGGTTTTCATTTTTGTGATGACATCAGCCTGCTGGTGGTCTTACAAAAATCAAGAATTAGAGAGTTGTAAAATGGTCAGATTCAGTTTTGGTGCAACAGTTTGCCTCTGGCATTCATAAACCTCATGCCCAAAATTTCTACCTCTTTGCATCATGTGTAAAAAATAAATAAATAAATAAATAAATAAATAAATAAATAAAGGCCTATCCTCACTCTTGCAGACTCCCCCAAATCCTTCTCAGCCCTCTTCATTTGGTGCATATGGATGCACTTGGCCTTTTATCTGGCAGATACATTCAAATATTCTCCACAGTCAGCAGAAACTGACACAGTTACTGCTGTTGCAATGAAATGTGTTGTTTTATCATAGTATTTGCATATTTTAATTATGCTGTAAGATAACAGATTTGTATGAGCTGTGATTTTCTCAGCATATGCTTGGTTCGGCTCCAGTAGACCTCCAATGGAAAAGAGAAGACAGTAAGAGATGCTAAAAGTTGATACGTGTAGTATTGTGGTAGTCATACAAACCCACTGACACAACAGATGTTCATCACAGAATGCTTATTTCATGTAACTGTCTGCCAGTAGTTTTTTAAATTTTATATCTATATCATGGGCGATTGCTCTAAGACAACGAGGGAGGCTCAGCCTCCTCTAAAAATGACGAACATCATGTAGGATGAATTGCGCTAGGCTTATGTTATAGCCGACCTTATAACATTGCTATTTCAGATGCAGAATCATAGAAATATATGTGCTCAACCCAACTACAGTGCGAAATCATTCCGTTATAACTTTCCCCAGTTCACCTAATGTGTGAGTTTTTCCCCCTCGTGACAGCGCGATGCAGCCCAGCCTCAGTGGACTTCAATGGCATTTGGGAGCTATGCGCTTTTCAATATCAAAATGCAAGACGCTTATTGGACAAATACTGCAAAAACGCCCGCCCACGGAGTCCCACGGACTCCCAGCCTCAGTGGACTTCAATGGCATTTGGGAGCTATGCGCTTTTCAATATCAAAATGCAAGACAGTTATTGGACAAATACTGCGAAAACGCCCGCCCCACGGACTCCCAGCCTCACAGTGGGAGGGACATGGCAAAGCTTTCCGCGAGGAGACTGGTGATTGGTGAAAGCGGCCGGATATTTTCTTTGATTGACAGCTTGTTTCAAATATAGACAGGCAGCAGTGAATTTCAGTTCAGTCCCATGCGGATTCGCAAGTGCTGTGGTGTATTGTAAGAGATCGGCTTACATTTCGATTTCATTCATTACATATGGTTTCTACCAGTTTTTTTTAGTTTGTATATATTTTCATTGTAAATAAAGTGTAAATATAGTGTTGTCAAGTTTGCTATCTTAGTTCCAGAAATTTCGTTTATTTGAGTGACTGAACTTGAACTTGAGGGGGTTAGTCAGCTAGCAAGAAAGCTGCACACGGATGCCAAGCATTGCTGATTTAATTTTGGCGAAGCCATTTGCCAGTCTTCCTTTCGAGGAAAAAATTAAAATTAAAGAGCAGGGTAGACCAATGCCTCAAATTGACTTGGTGAAAAAGGTAGGGAATAATACTCATTCCTTTCAGCTCTCCTGGTACGAGAAAGTGAATTGGCTAACAGCAAATGACCCACATCAACAACAGTAAATAGGCTACTTTAGTAATATGTCATGGATGGACCAAAAATATAGAATCTATTTAAAATGTTTATGCTGAGTATATTATATTGGAATATATATATTTTCTGGATATGAATTAAACACAGCTACAATTTGGAAAACATTTTTAAACAAAAACACAGCCGAGAACATTTCACACTACAGACCTGGATTAAAAGTGAAGGATTATCAAAATTGTCAATAAAACATTTCTCAGTCAAAATAAGTAAAATATAGGGAAAGTGTCATTGAATGAAATGTGTGGCACCCAGCTCTATGTTTGGCTCCCCAAGGTCAGTGCTTGTGCCTATTCCAGAACACTCTGCTGTTACTGCTGAGGTTCCTGACAAAGAGCTGCTTTCAATAATGATCAATTTTTAAACAACATGCCACAATTTTAAAATATAAAATGTTAAAATATACCCCCCCCTCAACACCACCATCATGTATATTGGACAGTAGGCTAATGGGCCAAAAGAACCTGTTATTTCACAGTTTGTGACCCTGCCAACAATCAGCCAGATCAGAGGCAAGAGTATGGGCAAAATTGATGTGTTTTTTCTTTTTTCTTTTAAAATCTGGAAATATCATAACTGACCAGCCTCCCCTGTTTGAAAGACTACCAGCCGCCACTGATCTATCTATCTATCTATCTATCTATCTATCTATCTATCTATCTATCTATCTATCTATCTATCTATCTATCTATCTATCTATCTATCTATCTATCTAAAAAACATTTAAAAAACTACTGGCAGACAGTTACGTGTGTGTGTGTGTGTGTGTGTGTGTGTGTGTGTGTGTGTGTGTGTGTTTATTTATTTATTTTTAAGAAGACCTGATCAGTTCACTTTTATGGTACTAGATTAGGAATTAATTCATTATTCATCATTCCTAAAGCTAGGACAAATTACTGAAAATGTAGTATTTGATTTTTATGTCTGCAAATATGGAATGAAATTGATGAAAACTGAAAATCTTGCTCACAATTTTCCTTTAAATTAAAAAAAAGCATTATTTCACTTTACTGAGGACTGAGTTTTTGCTTTTCTGTCCTGTGGCTTTTTGTTCTTTGTTTGTTTGTTTGTTTGTTTGTTTCCTGTTGTTTTGCTCTCGTTTGTAACCTTTGTGTTTGATTTTGGTGTCTGTTTGTTGTTGTTGTTTTTTATTTTTTCCTCCCTGCCTTCTGCCAGAATTTTGTTTTTAATAATAACTCTCCTTATTATTTGTAAATGCCACCCAGCGTAGTTTAGCCTGCTTGTTATTCTGAGTAGCATATTCTTAATAAATTATTATTGTGTTATATTTGTAATACTGTTAGTTGGTATGAAATAAAGGCTGTGAGTGTTCCTCACACTGCAACCTAACCACACACATTTGTTCTATTTTAATTCACAGAGACAGTTGCAGTAAAACATCTTGATTAAAAGTTTCCAGAAACAGCACTTGGTTGAAATGAAATGAGAAAGCTCCGCAGCAAAATGTATGAATCACCCTTGGAATGATCGAATCTGTGTACCGTTTCTCAATTTAAACAAATGTGTATCAGTTGCACAGTTGTACATCATATCCTATCTGTGAACTCAAATGTACAAACGAATGGAGGATTGACATTTGTGAAGTATTCCTGGTGGAACGGTAACTCAGTGGTCCGTGAACTCTGTGCTGCGGCCCATGACTCTGTAGTGCTTAGGATTGATCCTATTTGATGGTTACTGCCATTGTGCCCTTCAACAAGGGTGCCAAACCTTAACTGACTTTACAAAGACTGTCACAAATGTACAATGGTATAGACGAATCTCTTACTCTCTTGCTGTACATTGTGATCCCAAATGTGCATTGCAAAAGACAAATCTCTGAATTATATATTAAAATAATAATATTCAGGTGGCACGGTGGTGTAGTGGTTAGCGCTGTCGCCTCACAGCAAGAAGGTCCTGGGTTCGAGCCCCGGGGCCGGCGAGGGCCTTTCTGTGTGGAGTTTGCATGTTCTCCCCGTGTCCGCGTGGGTTTCCTCCGGGTGCTCCGGTTTCCCCCACAGTCCAAAGACATGCAGGTTAGGTTAACTGGTGACTCTAAATTGACCATAGGTGTGAATGTGAGTGTGAATGGTTGTCTGTGTTTATGTGTCAGCCCTGTGATGACCTGGCGACTTGTCCAGGGTGTACCCCGCCTTTCGCCCGTAGTCAGCTGGGATAGGCTCCAGCTTGCCTGCGACCCTGTAGAAGGATAAAGCGGCTAGAGATAATGAGAATGGGGATGGGATATTCAGGTGGCACGGTGGTGTAGTGGTTAGCGATGTCGCCTCACAGCAAGAAGGTCCGGGTTCAAGCCCCGTGGCTGACGAGGGCCTTTCTGTGCGGAGTTTGCATGTTCTCCCCGTGTCTGCGTGGGTTTCCTCCGGGTGCTCCGGTTTCCCCCACAGTCCAAAGATATGCAGGTTAGGTTAACTGGTGACTCTATATTGACCATAGGTGTGAATGTGAGTGTGAATGGTTGTCTGTGTCTATGTGTCAGCCCTGTGATGACCTGGCGACTTGTCCAGGTTGTACCCCACCTTTTGCCCGTAGTCAGCTGGAATAGGCTCCAGCTTGTCTGCGACCCTGTAGAACAGGATAAAGTGGCTAGAGATAATGAGATGAGATGAGACTTCAGATGGGGCACTAGTTGATTGCAAGGTACCAAGAACACACACATTCACAACTATAGGCAATTTACCATGTCCAATCTAACTACCTGAATGTTTTTTGGACAACAGAGAAAACACATACAAACATGGGAAGAACATGCACAGAAACTCCACAGAGGCAGTAACCTGACTGCAGCTTGTCACAACTTAAAGGAGAACGGAAGTCATTTTCAAACTTGCTTTATTTCTTAATTAACATGTTATTTAGTTGAGTTTTTGGTTTTAGTAACCTTATATCATGACTCATATTAGCAACTAATTGCAATTAAATATTATACTTATCGGCCTGGGCGGCATGGTGGTGTAGTGGTTAGCGCTGTCGCCTCACAGCAAGAAGGTCCAGGTTCGAGCCCCGTGGCCGGCGAGAGCCTTTCTGTGTGGAGTTTGTATGTTCTCCCCGTGTCCGCATGGGTTTCCTCCGGGTGCTCCGGTTTCTCCCACAGTCCAAAGACATGCAGGTTAGGTTAACTGGTGACTCTAAATTGACCGTAGGTGTGAATGTGAGTGTGAATGGTTGTCTGTGTCTATGTGTCAGCCCTGTGATGACCTGGCGACTTGTCCAGGGTGTACCCCGCCTTTTGCCCGTAGTCAGCTGGGATAGGCTCCAGCTTGCCTGCGACCCTGTAGAAGGATAAAGCGGCTAGCGATAATGAGATGAGATGAGATGAGATGAGAGAGACTTATCGGCCTATTCAATTTTTAGCTGTGTTGAATTTAGTTTGTTTGGTACATGGCAGGCGTCACTTATCTGTGCAATCTTTACGAGACTTGTGCGAGACTTCAAAACGTGAAGTGTCAGCCAGGTGTCAGTGCCGCCATTTTGAAAACTGTTTTCCAAACAAAATATCACTCAAAAACAAGTTTAAATGACGATTACTGCATACTTTTTTCAAACTTTCCTGATTGCTATCAAAACACATAAAACTTCTGGCTTGATTACATCAGCATTCGAAAGAGGGCCCGCGTGTCTGTTGACAATGTTGCCAGATGTTGGGCACTTTGATTTCTGCTGTACATTTTACTTCCGCCCTACGATGTCTCGCACAGGTCTCAACAAATCTCGTTTATGGCTATTGCTTTGACATGTGGCAGATCACAGAATCCAGGGACACATGTCAGCCCGGGGGCATTTTGAGTTATTGACAGATTCAGAAAGTACAGTTTCTAAGCTTTCCAATGATGCCTTCCATGAGGAGATCTGACAATATTTGAAGAATGTGTGGCCTTTTGAAAATGTATACCTTTTAAAACAGAAAAGGGAGAAAATCGCCCTCAAAGTTTTCCATCTCAGCTACTCTGGGTGTAGGGCGGGCACATAATGGTGCTCATTTGCATGACATTAAGGAAAGCCCTACCCCCTATGAGCTAGCACGATACTACTTTCATGTAAACAAAGATCACCACGTCAATTTTCCTTCCATGCAAAGTATGCCCAACACAATTATGAAGTACAAAAATAAGTCCTAAAATATACTTTAACGTTTTGTGGTTGAAAAATTACTCACACCGTAAGAAAGAAAGATAGCACGATGATGACACAACTAACACAACACTAGTTTCATGTAAAGCCTCGGTCACAACCGGCCGTACCGTGCTCCTACGGCCGGTCTACATGCAAAAAACGCAAGAAACACACGGAGAGCGCGCATGAAACGCACGAGAGCGTGCGTGTGAAAAGCACGAGAGCGAGCGTGTGATGTGCTGATTTTCAAGCCGCAGACCGGCCGCAGAGGTTCTTTGTCATGTCAAACAAACTCTATGGGCGCTTACGTTTTTTTCAGGTTGCAAGACAAACTTACAGCCAACGCGTGTCTTTCTCCGTGAACAAAAAAAATAACCGCAGCGATTTGGGAAACGCCAAAAATCACACGACCAAAAAATCGTATGTCCGGTTGTGACCTAGGCTTAACCAAACCACAACACTCTCCGTTACATGCAAAAATAACCACACAGCCTTAGATTAATAAACTTACCCCATCAGAAAGAGAAATGGCGCCTTGCACACACCAATGCCTCCGATGGAATGTAATCCTAGAACGGTCCGTGTATCATCCGATCATTCAAGTATTCCATTCAATCTGGAAAACGAGGTTGCGTTTTTTTTTGCTAGAAATGGTGATCTCCGATGTAAATACCGTGTGTCTGTTTGCTTTGTGGTGTTTGCTCCTCTGCACTATGTTTAGTAACTCATTCCATAGTAAAATCACACACCTGTATGCAGTTAAGTAGCCATGCGCTCAACTCGGATCATACAGCTGATTCGCGGAAAAAAAAAACAAATGACTTAAATCATCATGTGAATGGCCCATATGGTAATTTACCTACACCCCCCAGCAGGCTACAGTCCTGACAAAAACGAGACAATTTGCAACAAAAAATGTATGCTTTTCCAACAAAACAATCTATTATCTGAAATACTGATTGCATTCTTCAAGATCTCAACTTGCACATGATGGAAAAAAACAAAAATCACAAATTTAAAAAAAAAATGCTTCTTTTGCGATTATCTCAGATTCGTTTTGGCCGACATGTGTCCCTGGATTCGGTGAGGGGTCACAATGGACTGATATATTACATAACATATTTCAAACACTCATAACTTGCTATAGCAGTGACAAAATAGCTATCAAAAATGCATTCCTATATTTAATTAAAGCCGCTAGCGGCCTTGACGGGCCCTCGTACATGTGGTTCCACAACCCAGGACATCCCGCCACCCAACAAAACAGTCACATGTCATATATTCATCAAATGTTCATCAGACAGGCCCATAACAGCTAAAGAGAATCAAAATCAGAGTCATCGAGTTCAGCATTCAGCAATATCCTACAGATATCAAATTCAACATTCAGTAATATCTTGGCATATTATATGTTATAATATTTCAACATATTACAATATATCAAAAATTATTGTGCATTTTGTCTGCAACAAAATGCACAATGATAGAAGGTCACTATTATTGTGTGTGTGTGTGTGTGTGTGTGTGTGTGTGTGTGTGTGTGTGTGTGTGTGTTCGATTATTTGGTCCGCACCAGGCAGTAAAATTGTTACATTGTAGCATACAGACTGTGTGTGGTCCGTGTTCACATATGCAAACGAACCAATGCATCAGAATCATATTACAAGATATCAAGTTCAACATTCAACAATATCTTGGCATATTATATGTTATATTATTGTCAAATATCATTGTGCATTTTGTCTGCAACAAAATGCACAAAGATAGAAGGTCACTATTATTTTGTGTGTGTGTGTGTGTGTGTGTGTGTGTGTGTGTGTGTGTGTGTGTGTGTGTGTGTGTTTGATTATTTGGTCCGCACCATGCAGTAAAATTGTTACATTGTAGCATACAGACTGCATGTGGTCCGCGTTCACACATGCAAACGAACCAATGCATCAGAATCAGAATCATATTACAAGATATCAAGTTCAACATTCAGCAATATCTTGGCATATTATATGTTATAATACAACCCCGATTCCAAAAAAAGTTGGGACAAAGTACAAATTGTAAATAAAAACGGAATGCAATAATTTACAAATCTCAAAAACTGATATTGTATTCACAATAGAACATAGACAACATATCAAATGTCGAAAGTGAGACATTTTGAAATTTCATGCCAAATATTGGCTCATTTGAAATTTCATGACAGCAACACATCTCAAAAAAGTTGGGACAGGGGCAATAAGAGGCTGGGAAAGTTAAAGGTACAAAAAAGGAACAGCTGGAGGACCAAATTGCAACTCATTAGGTCAATTGGCAATAGGTCATTAACATGACTGGGTATAAAAAGGGCATCTTGGACTGGGAGCGGCTCTCAGAAGTAAAGATGGGAAGAAGATCACCAATCCCCCTAATTCTGCGCCGACAAATAGTGGAGCAATATCAGAAAGGAGTTCAACAGTGTACAATTGCAAAGAGTTGAACATCTCATCATCTACAGTACATAATATCATCAAAAGATTCAGAGAATCTGGAAGAATCTCTGTGTGTAAGGGTCAAGGCCGGAAAACCATACTGGGTGCCCGTGATCTTCGGGCCCTTAGACGGCACTGCATCACATACAGGCATGCTTCTGTATTGGAAATCACAAAATGGGCTCAGGAATATTTCCAGAGAACATTATCTGTGAACACAATTCACCATGCCATCCGCTGTTGCCAGCTAAAACTCTATAGTTCAAAGAAGAAGCCGTATCTAAACATGATCTAGACACGCAGACGTCTTCTCTGGGCCAAGGCTCATTTAAAATGGACTGTGGCAAAGTAGAAAACTCTTCTGTGGTCAGACGAATCAAAATTTGAAGTTCTTTATGGAAATCAGGGATGCCGTGTCATTTGGACTAAAGAGGAGAAGGACGACCCAAGTTGTTATCAGCGCTCAGTTCAGAAGCCTGCATCTCTGATGGTATGGGGTTGCATTAGTGCGTGTTGCATGGGCAGCTTATGCATCTGGAAAGACACCATCAATGCTGAAAGGTCTATCCAGGTCTATCCAGGTTCTAGAGCAATTATGCTCCCATCCAGACGACGTCTCATTCAGGGAAGACCTTGCATTTTCCAACATGACAATGCCAAACCACATACTGCATCAATTACAGCATCGTGGCTGTGTAGAAGAAGGGTCCGGGTACTGAACTGGCCAGCCTGCAGTCCAGATCTTTCACTCATAGAAAACATTTGGTGCATCATAAAACGAAAGATACGACAAAAAAGACCTAAGACAGTTGAGCAACTAGAATCCTACATTAGACAAGAATGGGTTAACATTCCTATCCCTAAACTTGAGCAACTTGTCTCCTCAGTCCCTAGACATTTACAGACTGTTGTAAAGAGAAAAGGGGATGTCTCACAGTGGTAAACATGGCCTTGTCCCAACTTTTTTGAGATGTGTTGCTGTCATGAAATTTAAAATCACCTAATTTTTCTCTTTAAATGATACATTTTCTCAGTTTAAACATTTGATATGTCATCTATGTTCTATTCTGAATAAAATATGGAATTTTGAAATTTCCATATCATTGCATTTCATTTTTATTTACAATTTGTAGTTTGTCCCAACTTTTTTGGAATCGGGGTTGTATTTCAACATATTACAACATATCAAAAATCCCTTAGCAATTCAACTTCAGCAATATCTTGGCATCATGCTTGCCAAGTTTGACATGAATCTGATGAACCATCTAGGAGGAGTAGGTTAAAAATGACCATGTGTAATTTCACTCCAAATGGCCTTATGACATCATCATTCCAAAGTTCTATCCATTCATTTCAATGGGAAATGGAAAAAGGGGTGCTATGAAGTCCCTGGGCCATGTCTGGGGCCAAAAGTCTGTGGCTGAGTAGCAAGGACAAAGACTGATGTGTGTATCAAATTTCATGAGTTTTCATGCATGGGAAATGCCTCAAATAAGGCCAAACACAGCAGAATAATAATAATAATAATAATAATAATAATAATTAAAGCCGCTAGTGGCCTTGACGGGCCCTCGCACGCGTGGTTCCGCAACCCAGGACATTGCGCCACCCAACAAAACAGTCACATGTCGTATATTTATCAAATGTTCAAAGGTGATGTGCATGTAGCAAATGCCATGACTGTTTGACGGATGAGAGATAGACAAACAAAGATTGTAAGTGTGTGTGTGTGTGTGTGTGTGTGTGTGTGTGTGTGTATCTGTGGTGTGAAAATGTATATTTATATATGTACAAATATGTATATGTATACATGTGTCTCCTCATCTCTATCTCACGCTGTAATCTTAGGTCATCTTAGCTTTTCTGTGTCTGCAGTGTGTGTGTGTGTGTGTGTGTGCAGAGTTTTCATATGTCTGCAACAAAATGCACAATGATGGCAGGTCACTAATATATAGATTTAGGCACTGCCTAAAAGCGGAGCTCCCATCTGTTTCTGGGTTGTAGAATTTTCTTATATCCTAGACAGTCTCTTTTGTTTTATTTTTTTTACTGACTAGCACTGGCCACTAGGCAGTGTGTATGACTGGTAACTACTAACACTGGCCACTAGGCGGTGTGTATGACTGGTAATTACTAACACTGGCCACTAGGTGGTGTGTATGACTGGTAATTACTAGCACTGGCCACTAGGCAGTGTGTATGACTGGTAATTACTAACACTGACCACTAACACTGACCACTAGGCGGTGTGTATGACTGGTGGTACACGTACACGGACAAACCACAAAAAATCGACTCGATGGGTTTACCATTTGTTCTTAGGTATGGTACTCCGCTGGAGCTCTGCTATTATTGTGTGTGTGTGTGTGTGTGTGTGTGTGTGTGTGTGTGTGTGTGTGTGTGTGTGTGTCTGTTTGTCAGAGGGAGAGAGAGAGAGAGAAAGTGTGTGTGCGAAAGAGAGTGTGTTCATAGGTGTGTGCATGTGAGTGCATACTTGTGAGAGAGTGTATGTATGCATAAATATGCATATGACTGTGAGTGTATGAGTGTGCACAGAATTGTATGTTATATCATCAGACTCATGATATCCAATATTTTGTAAAGTTTCAGATCAATCCATCAATGAGTTGAACATTTTTCCCCATTTCCTGCTTGGCCAGATGGTGGTGCTGTGCTAGGCATCTGAATTACACATGTGAATATCATCACAATCATAATACGCAATATTTTGTAAAGTGTCAGATCAATCAGTTAAGGCATGGCCAATTTCTGGCACATTTCCTGCTTGGCCAGGTGGTGGCGCTATAACAGGCAGGCCCATTGGGCGTCAGGTTATCATAATCATAATATCTATTGAAGTAAGAAGTGTCCGACCATACAATCAATGCACTGTGGCTTTCTGACACGTTTCCTGTTTATGTGGCAAGATATTAAAATCATAAGGCCATTTCAACATATTACAAGATATCAAAAATCCCTTCGCAATTTAATATCAGCGACACCTTGGCATCACGTATAACAAATTTCACATGAATCTCATGAACCGTCTAGGAGGAGCATGTTAAAATTCATCATGTGTCAAAACATGCATATTCAAAACCCTATTCTTTCCTTGGCCAGTTGGTGGCGCTATACCAGACAGGCCTATAATGGCTTAAGAGTATCAGAATCAGAATCATATTACAAGATATCAAGTTCAACAATATCTTGGCATATTATATGTTATAATATTTCAACATATTACAAAAATCCATTAGCAATTCAACTTCAGCAATATCTTGGCATCATGTTTGGCAAGTTTGACATGAATCTGATGAACCGTCTAGGAGGAGTACGTTAGAAATGACCATGTGTAATTTCATTCCAAATGGCCTTATGACATCATCATTCCAAAGTTCTACCCATTCATTTCAATGGGAAATGGAAAAAGGGGCGCTATGAAGTCCCTGGGCCATGCCTGGGGCCAAAAGTCTGTGGCTGAGTAGCGATGACAATGACTGATGTGTCTATCGAATTTCATGAGTTTTCATGCATGGGAAATGCCTCAAATAAGGCCAAAGACGGCATAATAATAATAATAATAATAATTAAAGCCACTAGCGGCCTTGATGGGCCCTCGCACGTGTGGTTCCGCAACCCAGGTCATCCTGCCACCCAACAAAACAGTCACATGTCATTGTGGCAGCGGCGGTGTGGTCAAGCGTCGGTCTGTGACCAGAGAGCGGAGTCAGGGAAGGTAAGTGGCAGAATCACTGCACCTGATGCCAATTAACCTGTGTTTGTGTGTCTTCCCCAGTGACCACACCCTATATAAGGAGGGAGAGAGAGGAGGAAGGGAGCTCTCTCCCAAACTAGATGATTAATGTGTGTATGCGTGTGTCTGGGTGACTGGGAGTTTGTGTGTGACTGAAAAGTAACACAAGAGTTTTTGACAACTCAGTTCTGGCCTGCTGTACTTCTGTGCTCCACCCACCCACTCAAACTCGTATAGTGGTGCTTAAACCCGGGACGGAGCACAGAGGAGAACAGCCCCATTGAGTCCTCCCCCTTTGCAGACCTGGTCCACGCCCTCGCCACGGCCCATTAGAGCCAGCACCAGGCGTTGGTCGCTCTCCGAAAGGAGCTAAAGCAAAGGTTCAAGGCCCTGGTGCTGGCGCAACAGGAAGATCGTCAGGCATTCCTGCACCTCCTCACATCGGTGGGGTTCACCACCTCCACCGCCGCGGGCCCTCCCCACCTCACCCTAATGAAGATGGGCCCGCACGACGACCCGAGGCCTTCCTCGCGCTATTCGAACAAGCAGCAGAGGCCTTGGGCTCGCCGGTGGAACAGCGCGCGGTGCGCCTCCTCCCCCTGCTAATGAGCGAGGCGCAGCTGGCTGCGCTACAGCTCCCCGCCGACAGCCAGCTGGTCTACGCAGACCTGTGCCGGGCCATCCTCCAGCGTGTGGGGCGCACCCCCGAACAACATCGACAGCGCTTCCGTGCTCTGCGCCTAGAGGAGGTCAGCCACCCATTCGCGTTTGGCCAGCAACTCCGGGATGCCTGCCGGTGGTGGCTGAGGGCTGACAACTGCAACGCCGAGGGAGTTGTCGATCTGGTGGCACTGGAGCAGTTCATCGCACAACTTCCCAAAGGGACCGCGGAGTGGGTCCAGTGCCATCGCCCGGCATCGCTGGATCAAGCCATCGAGTTGGCGGAGGATCATATGGCGGCTGTTCCCACGGCAGGATCACAGATCCCCTCTTCACTTCTCTCCTCTCTCTCTCTCTCTCTCTCTCTCTCTCTCTTCCCTCCCTTCTGTGTCTCGTCCTTGCCCCGTTCCCCCACCGCAGAGGCGGGGGCTGCCTCCCTCACAGCCGGCCTGCCGCACCCATGGTGCCCTCCCGTTTCCCGCTTCCGTGTCTGTCTCCCCCCCCCAGGTGAATGAGTCCCAGAGCACCGGTGCAGAGAGAGAGCCCGGGCCGGTTTGCTGGCGCTGCGGGGAGCCGGGGCACCTCCGGCATCAGTGCTCGGCAAAGGAGGTGGGCACGGTGGTCCGGATCCCCGACGTGCCAGGAACCACCCTCGATCGGGCCGGAGTGTATCGCATACCGGTGAGTGTCCAAGGGGATATGTATCAGGCTTTGGTGGACTCTGGCTGTAATCAGACCTCAATCCACCAAAGCCTGGTGCAAGATGAGGCATTGGGGGGAGCACAATTGGTGAAGGTGTTGTGTGTGCACGGGGATGTTCACAACTACCCTTTAGTGTCAGTCCACATTCTTTTTCGAGGGGAGAAATTTAGTGTAATGTCGGCAGTTAATCCTCGCCTTACCCACTTGATAATTTTGGGGACTGATTGGCCAGGATTTGGGGAGTTAATGACTCATTTAGTGAAGAGTGGGTCCTGCTGTAGTTCAGCAGGGGGAGGTCCCAGTGTGGCATTGGCGGGAGCAGCTGTCACAGAGCCGTCTACGTCATCTCCGCATCAGAGTGAGGAGCAGCAGGCTCCTCCTCCCTCTCTCGGGGAATCCCTCGCGGATTTCCCGTTAGAGCAGTCACGAGACGAGACTCTGCGGCATGCATTTGACCAAGTGAGAGTAATTGATGGTCAAACACTCCAGCTAAATGCCACACCGTCCTTCCCCTATTTCTCTATTATGAAAGATAGATTATACCGAGTGACGCAGGACACTCAGACTAAAGAGCAGATCACGCAACTTTTGATCCCAAAGAGCCGCCGGGAATTGGTATTTCAGGCGGCTCACTTGAATCCCATGGCTGGACACTTGAGGCAGGATAAGACACTAGCCTGAATAATGGCCCGGTTCTATTGGCCAGGGATTCGCGGCAATGTCCGTTGGTGGTGTACGGCATGCCGCGAATGGCAGTTAGTAAATCCAGCGGCCATTCCAAAAGTGCCTTTGTGCCCTCTACCATTAATCGAGACCCCATTCGAAAGAATTGGGATGGATCTCGTCGGGCCATTAGATTGGTCAACACGAGAGTATTGCTTTATTTTAGTCCTGGTGGACTATGCGACGCAATACCTGGAAGCAGTGCCTCTTCGCAATATCTCAGGACGCAGTATTGTGGAAGCACTCTTCCATGTCATCTCCCGAGTCGGAATCCCCAAAGAGATTCTGACTGATCAAGGCACTTTGTTTATGTCACGCACACTGAGCGAACTGTATGGGTTATTGGGAATTAAACCGATCCGCACCAACGGACGGTTTAGTTGAAAGGTTCAACCACACACTCAAGAATATAATTTAAAAATTCGTAAGCGAGGACGCACATAATTGGGATAAATGGCTCGAACCCCTGTTATTCACAGTGCGAGAGGTCCCCCAAGCCTCCACGGGGTTCTCCCCATTCTAATTATTATATGGGCATAAGCCACACGGCATCCTAGATGTACTGCGGGAAAATTGGGAGAAGGGACCTTCACCGAGCAAAAATGAAATACAAATTGATCGCCAAGTGGCAAGGACCCTTTGAGGTCACACGGCGAGTCGGAGACGTTGACTATGAGGTGAGGCGAATGGACAGGGGTGGGGCGGTACAGATTTACCATCTCAACCTACTCAAACTTTGGAACGAGGAGGTCCCCGTGGTGTTGGTGTCGTTGGTTCCGGAGAAGGTGGAGCTGGGGTCAGAGGTTCAAAAGGGAACATTGAAATCGCGTACCTCTCCGGTCCCCTGTGGAGACCACCTCTCCCCGACCCAACTCATGGAGGTTGCCCAGTTGCAGACCAAATTTTTGGACGTCTTCTCGCCCCTGCCCGGCCACACCCGCCTCATAGAACATCACATTGAGACACTCCCAGGGGTGGTAGTGCGCAGCCACCCTTACAGGCTACCTGAACACAAAAAAAAGGTGGTTCGGGAAGAACTCGAGGCCATGCTCGAAATGGGCATCGTCGAGGAGTCCCACAGTGACTGGAGCAGCCCGGTGGTCTTGGTTCCCAAAGCCGACGGGTCGGTCCGGTTCTGTGTGGACTATAGAAAAGTCAACGCGGTGTCTAAATTCAATGCGTACCCAATGCCTCATATTGACGAGTTGCTGGATCAACTAGGCATGGCTCGCTTTTATTCGACACTGGATTTGACAAAGGGTTATTGACAGATCCCCTTGACTCCACTATCCTGAGAAAAAATGGCCTGTTCCACACTGTTTGGCTTACACCAATTCGTCACATTTCCTTTTGGGCTGTTTGGGGCACCCACTACGTTTCAGCAGCTTATGGACAGGGTCCTCCGCCCCCACGCCACCTATGCGGCCGCATACTTGGACGATATTATAATCTATAGTAATGACTGGCCGTGGCATCTACAACACCTGAGGGCCATCCTTGGGTCACTGAGGCGAGCGGGTCTCACGGCCAATCCGAAGAAGTGTGTGATTGGGCGGGTGGAAGTATGGTATCTGGACTTCCACTTGGGCAATGGGCAGGTGCATCCCCAAATTAATAAGACGGCAGTGATTGCGGCCTGCCCGAGGCCCAAGACCAAAAAGGGGGTGAGACAGTTCCTGGGGCTAGCTGGCTATTATCGTAGGTTTATACCTAATTATTTGTACGCCACCAGCCTGCTGACTGATCTCACTAAAAAGGGGGCACCAGATCCAGTCCAGTGGATGGAGCAATGCCAGCGGGCTTTCTCTGAGGTGAAGGCTGCACTGTGTAGGGGGCCACTGTTACACTCCCCTGACTTTTCTTTCCCCTTTATGTTGCAGACAGACGCGTAGGACAGAGGGCTGGGGGCTGTTTTGTCACAGGAGGTGGAGGTGGAGGATCGCCCCATGCTGTAAATCAGCAGGAAGCTGTCAGTGCGTGAGGGGCACTACAGCACAATTACAGGCCCATTGGGCGTCAGGTTATCATAATCATCATAATATCTATTGAAGTAAGAAGTGTCCAACCATACAGTCAATGCACTGTGGCTTTCTGACACGTTTCCTGTTTATGTGGCAAGATATTAAAATCATAAGGCCATTTCAACATATTACAAGATATCAAAAATCCCTTCGCAATTTAAGATCAGCGACATCTTGGCATCACGTATAACAAATTTCACATGAATCTCATGAACCGTCTAGGAGGAGCATGTTAAAATTCATCATGTGTCAAAACACATATATTCAAAACCCTATTCTTTCCTTGGCCAGTTGGTGGCGCTATACCAGACAGGCCCATAATGGCTAAAGAGTATCAGGATCAGAATCATATTACAAGATATCAAGTTCAACATTCAGCAATATCTTGGCATATTATATGTTATATTATTTCAACATATTACAACATATCAAAAATCCCTTAGCAATTCAACTTCAGCAATATCTTGGCATCATGTTTGCCAAGTTTGACATGAATCTGATGAACTGTCTAGGAGGAGTACGTTAAAAATGCCCATGGTTAATTTCACTCCAAATGCCCTTATGACATCATCATTCCAAAGTTCTACCCATTCATTTCAATAGGAAATGGAAAAAGGGGCGCTATGAAGTCCCTGGGCCATGCCCGGGGCCAAAAGTCTGTGGCTGAGTAGCGGTGACAATGACTGATGTGTGTATCGAATTTCATGAGTTTTCGTGCATGGGAAATGCCTCAAATAAGGCCAAACATGGCAGAATAATAATAATAATAATAATAATAATAATACTTTGTAATAATAATAATAATAATAATAATAATAATCCTTCGAAAAACAATAGGGTCTTCGCACCTAACGGTGCTCAGGCCCTAATAATAATAATAATAATAATAATAATCCTTCGAAAAACAATAGTGTCTCGCACTGAACGGTGCTCGGGCCCTAATAATCCTTCGAAAAACAATAGGGTCTCGCTCCGAACGGTGCTCGGTCCCTAATAAAATGAGATAAATAGAATTTTGATAATAAAAAATTGCCTTCAGTTCTCCTTTAATTGACATGAAGAAGTACAGCACAGCAAATGACAGAAAACGAAATGAAATCTGATACAGGGTCACTTGAATTCAAAAGTGTCTCTTGAATCCAAAAGACAGATTTTCTGAGGTTTTCACCAGTGAGACTACAAAATCTTGACTGCACAAATTAGATTTGCCAAAAACTCAGATTTCTGAACAAAGCAACTCTAGATATGTCATATGTATGTAACTCGTGAAATTATAAACTAAGCAGAGAATCTGTTGAAAAGTGTAGTGAAGTAAAGTGAAATGGAAAAGACAAGGTAGAATAAGAAAATCTCAGTTTAATTGTTTAATAGTGCAAATAGAGTCCTGGACATCATCATAGTTGTACAGCTGAAGTGCTGGCACTAACGTCCACACTGAGATTTATTTCTGGGTTGCTCATTTGCATCTGAATCTAATCAAGTTGTTAATAGTGGAGCTCCCAGCGGAGCACCATACCTAAGAAAAAATGGTAAACCCATCGAGTCGATTTCTTGTGGTGTGTACATGTACCACCAGTTATACACACCGCCTAGTGGCCAGTGTTAGTAATTACCAGTCATACACACCGCCTAGTGGCCAGTGTTAGTAGTTACCAGTCATACACACTGCCTAGTGGCCAGTGCTCGCCAGTCAAGAAATAAAACAAAAGAGACTGGCTATGATATAAGAAAATTCTACAACCCAGAAACAGATGGGAGCTCCGCTTTTAGGCAGTGCCTAAATCTATATATTAAACGACATGTGGCGCGCGAAGTGGCTTACTGTGATGAGACTTGAGTGGGGGTAGTGCTCCAGCAGGGTGCAAATATGTGGGTGATGTTTTACACACACGCGTGCGCGCACACACACACACACACACACACACACACACACACACACACATTTATGTGCTGTGGAAGCCTTCTGACTGCTGTCCAACTTTAATACTTTCATGTTGCAGTAGGACTGTGTGTGTGTGTGTGTGTGTGTGTGTGTGTGTGTGTGTGTGTGTGTGTGTGTGTGTGTGTGTGTGTGTTTCCATCATGCTCAACCGAGCTACAATTGCTCCTTGTCACCCCCATTTCACCCCCCATTACCCCTGCTGGGAGGGCAAGACAGGGAGCGAGAAAACAAGGACCAAGAGCAATGGGGGGGGAGAGAGATACAGGATTATTATTATTATTATTATTATTATAATACATCTTCAGATTTCTGACTACTACTAATTAATAACAGTTAGGAAATGTTTATATGACTAAACACAATTTATTTGTAATTAGATTCAAATCTCAAATATTTTAAGAGACCCCGATAGTTATTACAAAGGGTGTTTCTCAATATCAAGGATGCTTCATTGGTAGGATGGGTCCTTTCATGTTGGGTAATTGAGAGACTCAGCAAGACTTTTCTTCTTTTGAGTTTACTGACAGCCTGCAATCTTAGTGCATTGCCCCATCTGCAAGACTGAGGTGTGACTACTTTTGGGAATATGAAGGCTTTCAATTTAAAGAATAAAGAAAGAAAATTAAATTTTTCTTACAAGGCAAGTCATTATTAGAAATGTCAAAACAAGCTTTAGTCATGGATTGTGTCCCAAGCACTAAGCTCAGAAGGCTATATAATGTCAACCCACATTTTACCACTTTAGATGGATCTTTCTATTTCTTCATATTCCTGGCATTCCAAAAGTACACTCACCCATAGTAAAACCATGCCCCAGGCTGATGTTTTCCTATTAAACTGAGACCACAATTTCGGCTTGTGCACCCTATACAATGTCATTAACAAGGTTTCCCCTTGCCGACTCACAGGTGTGCATAATTGAAAAGATCCTGCCTTGTATGTTCATATAGGAATAGGATTGTGGGTGATTTAAGAACACTGAAGATCCACACATGCATCCTTGAAAAGTCTCTGAATGAAGGACTTGGTCGAATTTGAAAGATCCTAGACATCAGAAAAGTCCTTTGGCAGGATTCAATGATGTGACATACTTGAAATGCAGCCTTCAAAGGATCCTTCCTTGGCATTGAGAAACATCGGATATTCAATGCTGTCCACCGACTGGGTCTTCTTTTCTTTCTTTGATTATGAAAACAGACTACTGCCATCTGCTGGTGTAAAGAGTTCAGAATGTATTTTCATGTCAGGTTTCTACAGTAGTTTTGTCATGTGTTTGGGTGCAACTTTTTACCCCAGATGCAGGGATGGATTACTGAATACTGGACCTGGCCACTAAGGGGCCCTTGACCAGCATAGAGTTGAAGTGAATTTTGCCATTACACTGTCACACACAACATATAGAATACAAATATATGTAATGTCACATATTCACAATGAATGTAAAGTCACAGGACCTAATTGTCTTTTCTCCCACTTTATTCTCCTAATTTGATCTTGCTAGTTCCCACACACTAGCTAACGCTCCCCTATCACAGGACAACTACCAATGCAAAGGCTAATGTGCTTCGTCTGAGACACTTGAATCCAGCCTCCTTATCTTTTCAAGCTGCTACACAGGCAGCAAACAAGACAGTGCTGTCTGCCCTCTTCCACGTACTTGAGCTCACAGATGCCCACAAATAGCAAGTGTTGCTCTGATTGACAGGAGAGTGTCTCTCTGAGAGCTCGTAATACCATTTCTCCCAACCTGAGAACAAAACTAATTTTGCTGTGTTGACACCTGGCCACAGAAGACTGTGGCATCATCAGGATTCATAATTTATGGTCTACCAATGACAGGGCAAATGCTTCTGCTACACCACTTGGGAGCCCATCCTAACTGGTTTAACTGGAGCTAGATAAGTGGATAAAAAAAATTGATAACAGTAAACCCACATAAAGGGTGTTGATAAATAAAAACTTAAAAAGAAAAAAGAAACCATTTTCCCAGATGTGGCACAGCATTGCTGCCTCACAGCGAAAGAGGTAATCGTTTGAATAGAGTTTCTATGCATGCTCTGCCCATGTCCATGTGGGTTTCCTCTGAGTTCTCCGGTTTCTTCCCACCTCTGAAAATCATACCAGTAGGTAAAGAGGCAAAGATAAATTTCCCCTATGTGTGAATGAGTATATAAATGTGTGTGTGCATGGTGCCCTGTGATGAGTCTCCCATCCAGGGTGTACTTGTCATGCTTCCAGACTCACCCAACACTCAGGACTCCACTTCCTACAATCCTCCTCACACACCAGTCACTACCACGTGCACTCTGTCAGCCAACCCGGAGCCACTTCCTATGAGTGGTTCCCCCGAGTTCTAATCACCATCACCTGTACCTTTTTGCTTATGTCTGTATTTATACCCCTTTCTTTGTTTTGTTCTTTGCACAGTATCGCCTCTACATTTCGTAAGCCTACTGAGCATTATTATTCTGATTGTATACCTGTGTATGACCCTTTTTGCCTTCCGTTTTTTTCCTGTTTCATCTAGCCCTTGTATTTGTTTGCCCGTTTCTCTTGCTTCCCGGTTTTTTGATCCTTGCCTGTTTCCTGACCACGATTTGTCTAGCCCTCATTACTGTTTTGGATCTCTTGGTATTAACCTGGCCTGGCTTTTGTAAATTGTCTTTTTTCATTGTTCTCATTAAAACCTTGAGTTCATTCACAATCCACAAGTGTCTGGTTTGTCACAGCCGCGTTACAGAATACTGTGCCATCATGCAGACAGCGGATTACACAGAGTTACAGGTAGCACAGAGCAGCCAAGGACAGATGCTGGGACAACATCAATGTTTTGACTCCATGACTCAGTCCATCCAGACTCTTACGTAACAGCAAGGTGAGCAGCAAAAACAGTTGGTGCAGATTGTTGAAAGCATGAGAGAAATCAACGACTCAGCTCCTCCGGCTCGCCTATGGTTACCAACCAAGCTGCTCCCCCCACGGCTGTTACCAGTTTGTTTGTTGTCAGTAAACCTGATAAATTTGATGGCTCACCTAATCAGTGTAAAGGATTTTTGTTACAATGTTTGATATTTTTCATGAATTCCACTCCGAGCTCTGACAAGGCTCGTATTTCTTTTGTGATTTCTCACCTTACGGGCAAGGCCTTAGATTGGGCTACCGCAGTTTGGCCCATAGTCCAGTCCGACACTTACGACCACTTCGTTAAAGAATTTCAAGTGGTCTTCAATCATGCCAATGAGGGCCACTCTCAAGGGGAATTACTCACCCGACTCCATCAGGGTAATCGCTCAGTTTCTGATTACGCTTTGGAATTTCGCACTCTTGCAGCTGGGAGTGGTTGGAATGAGCCAACATTACTAGTGACATTTCGCAACGGACTGAAATCTGACATCCTAGCAGTGGCTAGGCTTGTAATGATGACTGTCTTTCAATAGAGAAGCTGATCTCATTAGCCATTCACCTAGACCGACTGAAGCACGGGAGAGGTCTTCGTAAATCACCTATGGTTCCAGCTGCTGCACTGACTCCTTGCCGCTCATATCCACCTACGACCTGGACTCATGAGGATCCAGAATCCCTAGAACCTATGCAGTGTGACTCATTCCATTTGTCTGCGGAGGAAAAGCAACAACGTCTCCATGATGGGCTGTGTCTCTATTGCGGAACTGCTGGTCACATTCTACATGACTGTCAAACCCGTCGACACAGAACTTCGGCACTGACCCCAGGAAAGTGTGTGGAGCCTACTCCACACGTTAATGTGGTGAGTACACCCACTAAGGGGTTGGTCTCCAAGTCCTTCCTCCTACCCGTGACAGTTAACTGCCCTCAGTCTGTCTTTGTGTTCTCAGTATTAATTGATTCCAGAGCTGAGGAATTCTTGTATGTTATCATTTTAGGTTTGCCCTGGCTTACAAAACATAACCCCATCATATCTTGATCCGATAAAGAAATATTTTCGTAGTCCAGTTACTGCTATGACCACTGTCTAGCGCTTCCCACAGCTATGGTATCGTCAACGACTATAGAAAGCCCCAATGCCAATGTCGTAGTTTTCGTCCCCCCGAATACAGTGACCAGTTAGAAGTATTTAGCAAGAAAAGTGCTAACAAACTTCCCCCTCACAGAGAATATGACTGTTCCATTGAGTTAATAGGTGATGCTATTCCACCTAAGTCTAGGATTTATCCACTCACTCAGGCAGAGGAGAGAGCTATGGAGGAGTATGTTCAAGAGGCTTTGGAACAGGGTTTCATCCGTCCTTCTACTTCTCCCACAGCTGTAGGGTTCTTTTTCGTCAACAAGAAAGATGGGGGACTTAGGCCCTGCATTGATTGTCGTGGGTTAAATCAGATCACTAAACCCTATTCTTACCTGCTGCCTTTAGTCCCCATAGTGCTAGAACAACTTCATGGAGCATCTATATTTGCAAAACTTGACTTAAGAAGTGCATACAATTTAGTCCGCATAAAGGAAGGTGACGGATGGAAAACTGCATTTCTTACCACTAGGGGGCACGATGAGTATTTAGTAATGCCCTTTGAGTTGCGTAATGCCCCGTCCATATTCCAAGCGTTTATAAATGATGTCCTCATGGATATGCTTGGCCAATATGTTATTGCCTACATCGACAACATCTTGATTTATTCCCCTAATCTTGAAACTCATATTCATCATGTTTGTTCTGTCCTTACGCATCTGTTTGAAAACCAGCTGTATGTTAAAGGGGAGAAGTGTGAATTTCATTTCCCTTCTACTTCTTTCCTACGCTATGTCATCAGTCCAGAGGGTGTCATTATGGACAATAAGAAGGTAGAAGCCATAACTAATTGGCCCGTCCTTACTTCCATAAAGGAACTCCAGCGATTTCTTGGGTTTGCTAATTTCTACCATTATTTCATTTGCAATTTCAGTAGTGTAGAAGCTCCTCTTACCACCTTATTAAAAGGAAATGCTAAAAAACTCTTGTGGAATCCCTGGGCGCAGGAAGCATTTGAATCCCTTAAGGTAGCCTTCACCTCTGCCCCCATTCTGAAGCATCCTGATCCCACTCAGCCTTTCATGGTGGAGGTGGATGCCTCTGAGGTAGGCACTGGAGCTGTGTTGTCCCAGCACGTAGGTGTAAATTACATCCAATAGCCTTCTACTCCCATAAACTGACCCCTGCCGAATGTAATTACCGTATAGAAGATAGAGAATTGCTGGCCATGAAACTAGCTTTTGAAGAATGGTGCCATTGGCTAGAGAGAGCTATTCATCCCTTCCTAGTGTTAACAGATTATAAAAACCTTGAATATTTACGGTCAGCTAAACGGCTCAACCCCCGTCAGGCTCGGTGGTCCCGATTCTTTTCTCGATTTAATTTTTCCATTTCTTATTGTCCTGGTTCCTGTAATACTAAAGCAGATGCCCTTTCCTGTATATATCCCAGTCTGAGTCCTCCCTTGAGGTTGTTAATATCCTACCCCCATCAGTTGTGGTTGCCCCTCTTAGATGGGAAATGGACAAAGAGATCAACCAAGAACTATCTGTCACTCTTGCCCCTGAATCTTGCCCCGTAGGAAGGAAATATGTACCCACTCAATGCAGGGACAAATTAATTATGTGGACCCACTCCTCTTTGACTTCTGGCCATCTGGGAGAGACACATACGCACCAGTTATTGTCTGGCAGATATTGGTGGGAAAATGTGCTGTCAGATATCCATAGGTTTGTCTCCTTGTGCACCACCTGTTCAAAGTGCAAAACACCCAAAACTCTCCCTGCCAGTAAACTCATATCCTTGCCTGTCCCTTCTCATCCATGGTCACATATCCATCAGGCATCAAAAGCTGCCTGATCCATCCTGGTGCCCTCTGTCTGGTTGGAGTCTCATCGCATTGCTCCTGTGGAGGGTGGCCCCATGTGGACAGTTGGGGGTCGTGCCTGGAGGATGCTCTGGACTCTTGCAGTGGTGCTTTTGTGGCTGGGGACTGCAGTCAACTTCCTGACTTTAGGACTGCAGTTGACTTGCTGACTTTGGGACTACGGTTGTTGTAAATGGTTTTGCACTTGGGTTTCCGTTGGTGGGGGGTTTGTAGCATCAACGAAGCTGACTTTATGTTAGGACTGTTAATGTTATAGTCATGTTGTCTGTTGTTGCCCAGATGAGGATGGGTTCCCTTTTGAGTCTGGTTCCTCTTGAGGTTTCTTCCTCATGTCATCTGAGGGAGTTTTTCCTTGCCACCGTCGCCACAGGCATGCTCACTGGGGATAGATTAGGGATAAAATTAGCTCATGTTTTAAGTTGTTCAAATTCTGTAAAGCTGCTTTGCAACAATGTTTATTGTTAAAAGCGCTATACAAATAAACTTGACTTGACTTGACAGATAGGGGTAGACTTTGTTACTGACCTGCCCCCCTCACAGAACTACACAGTCATTCTGACCATTGTTGATAGGTTCTCACGAGGAGTTAGATTCATTCCCTTTGTTAGCCTACTTACCATCTTTCAGACAGCTGAAGCCCTTTTTAACTATGTGTTCCATATGTTTGGTATTCCAGAGGATACAGTATCTGATTGAGGGCCTCAATTCACCTCTCATGTATGGTCAGCATTCTTTGAGAGACTAGGAGTTAACATCAGTCTCACCTCCGATTACCATCCCCATTCTAATGGTCAATGTGAAAGGATCAACCAAGAACTGGGAAAGTTTTTGAGAATGTACTGTCACGATAATCAATCTGACTGGTCAAACTATTTGACCTGAGCAGAAATGGCCCAAAACTCGTCAATCAGCTCTGGTACAGGGCTCACACCCTTTCAGTGTATGCTGGGTTACCAACCCCCCTTAATACCATGGTCTGCCATGCCCTCTGACAACCTGGCTGTTGATGGTTGGATGCAACGGAGCGAACAGGTCTGGGAACAGACCCACCAGTGGATCGAGAATGTCCTCCGCCGACACAAGAGGCTGGCAGATCATCATAAAGGTGATACACCTACCTACATCCCTGGGGACCAAGTGTGGCTGTCGACCCTGGACTTCAGGTTTCCTGAGGGAGGGAGAAAATTATTTCCCAAATACATTGGCCCATTTAAAATTCTCCAGCAAATTAATGAGGTTACTTAAATATTAGATCTGCCTGTGCATTACCATGTTTCTAACTCTTTTCATGTATCTCTCTTGAAACCTGTTGTCTCAGGTCCATTGGAGTACGCCACACCCAATGTTGCGCCCCCACCTCCGGTGTATGTAGAAGGCACCCCGGTGTATGCTGTCCACCGGTTGCTGAACTCCAGAAGGGGAGGAGGGACTCTGCAGTACCTAGTGGACTGGGAGGGCTATGGGCCTAAGGAGTGTAGCTGGGTTCCTGCACGAGATATCCTGGATCCGGGGTTGGTGGAGGAGTTCCATCAGCATCATCCAGAGAAGCCCGTGCCTCAGCCTAGGGGCCACCCCAGGCGCTGTGTCCCCAGCCCTCCTGGCAGTCTGCACAATGGTGGTCCCAGAGGTTGTCCGCGATGACAGCCCTCCGTCCAGCACCGCAGCAGTTCTGATGGCTCGCTCAGGAGTGTTCCCGGCAGCGTGGGTGGTGGTCATCATGGTCGTCATCATCCCTCGGCCTCCTTGGACTCCTTGGGGGGTGGGGGGGTACTGGCACGTCTCCCATCCAGGGTGTACTTGTCATGCTTCCAGGCTCACCCAACACTCAGGACTCCACTTCCCACAATCCTCCTCACACACCAGTCACTACCACGTGCACTCTGTCAGCCAACCTGGAGCCACTTCCTATGAGTGGTTCCCCCGAGTTCTAATCACCATCACCTGTACCTTTTTGTTTATGTCTGTATTTATACCCCTTTCTTTGTTTTGTTCTTTGCACAGTATTGCCTCTACATTTTGTGAGCCTACTGAGCATTATTATTCTGATTGTATACCTGCATATGATCCTTTTTGCCTTCCGTTTTTTTCCCGTTTCGCCTAGCTCTTGTGTTTGTTTGCCTGTTTCTCTTGCTTCCTGGTTTTTTGATCCTTGCCTGTTTCCTGACCATGATTTGTCTAGCCCTCATTACTGTTTTGGATCTCTCGGTATTGACCTGGCCTGCCTTTTGTAAATTGTCTTTTTTCATTGTTCTCATTACAACCTTGAGTTCATTCACAATCCATGAGTGTCTGGTTTGTCATAGCCACATTACAGTACTCCTGCCTCAGGATTTACTAATCCATCTCTGATGAGATGTGAGGCACCACAAAGTAATCCTCAATAACCTTGGCTCAAGTCAATATCAGAGCGAGTGAGATGCTGATCCTGTGATCCCGTGTGACTCAGTAAAGGCTGATTTATAGTACATGTATGTAGGTTTTATATAAGTGGCCAACACTGTTGTGAACACTTACAGTGGCGGGTAAAAGTATTCACCCGCTTGGTGTTTGTCTTTTGTTGCATTACAAGCTGGAATTAAAATAGATTTTTGGAGGGTTGGCACCATTTGATTTACACAACATGCCTACAATTTTAAAGGTGATTTAATTTTAATTAATGTATTTATTTTATTGTGACACAAACAATAATTAAGATGAAAAAACATAAATCTGGAGTGTGCATAAGTATCCGCCCCCCAAAAAAAGTCAATACTTTGTAGAGCCACCTTTTGCTGCAATTAGAGCTGCACGTCCTTGTGATATGTCTCTAATAGCTTAGTACATCTAGCCACTGGGGTTTTTCCCCATTCCTCAAGGCAAAACTGCTCCAAATCCTTCAAGTTAGATGGATTGCAATGGTGTACAGCAATGTTCAAGTTATGCCACAGATTCTCAATTGGATTGAGGTCTGGGCTTTGACAAGGCCATTCTAAGACATTTAAATGTTTCCCTTTAAACCACTCCAGTGTAGCTTTCGCAGTATGTTTAGGGTCATTGTCCTGCTGGAATGTGAACCTTCATCCCAGTCTTAAACCTCTGGCTGACTCAAACAGGTTTTCCTCCAGAATTACCCTGTACTTAGTGCCAGCCATCTTTCCTTCAGCTTTCCTGTCCCTGCAGATAGAAAACACCCCAACAGCATGATGCTGCCACCACCATGCTTCACTGTAGGAATGGTGTTCTCAGGGTGATGGGAAGTATTGAATTTGTGCCACACATGGCGTTTCCCATGATGGCCAACAAGTTCAGTTTTAGTCACATCTGACCAGAGAATCTTTTTCCATGTATTTGGGGAGTTTGCCACATGCTGTTGGGCAAACTCCAAATGTGTTTTCTTATTTTTTTTCTTCAGGAAGTGGCTTTTTTTCTGGCCACTCTTCCTGAAAGCCCTGCTCTGTGGAGTGTATGGCTTAAAGTGGCCCTATGGACAGATACCCCCATCTCCGCTGTGGATCTTTGCAGCTACTTCAGTGTTATCTTTTGTGTCTTTATTGCATCTCTGATTAATGCCCTCTTTGCCCGTTCTGTGAGTTTTGGTAAGTGGCCTTTTCTTGTCAGGTTTGTAGTGGTGCCATATTCTTTCGATTTTGCTATAATGGATTTAATGGCGCTCTCTGGGATATTCAAAGTTGAGGATATTTTTTATAACCCATCCCTGATCTATACTTTTCCACAACTTTGTCTCTGACCTGTTTGGAGTGCTCCTTGGTTTTCATGTTGCTTGCTTAGTAGTGTTGCAGAGTCAGGGTCCTTCCAGAACAGGTTGATTTATACAGACAACATGTGACAGATCATGTGACACTTTGATTGCAGGTGGATCTTAATCAACTAATTATGTGACTTGTGAAGTGAATTGTTTGGACCAGCTCTTATTTCGGGGTTTCATGCGAAAGGGGGTGAATACCTATGCACAATCCAGATTTCTGTTTCCATCCATCCATTATCTGTAGCCGCTTATCCTTTACAGGGTCACAGGCAAGCTGGATCCTATCCCAGCTGACTATGGGCGAGAGGTGGGGTACACCCTGGACAAATCGCCAAGTCATTGCAGGGCTGACACACAGACACAAACAACCATTCACACTCACACCTACAGTCAATTTAGAGCCACCAATTGGCCTAACCTGCATGTTTTTGGACTGTGGGGGAAACCGAAGCACCTGGAGGAAACCCATGCAGACACGGGAAGAACATGCAAACTCCACACAGAAAGGCCCTCGTCAGCTGCTGGGCTCAAACCCAGGACCTTCTTGCTGTAAGGCGACAGTGCTAACCACTACACCACCATGCCACCCAGATTTCTGTTCTTTCATCTTGATTATTGTTTGTGTCTGTGGCAGCGGGGGTGTGGCCAAGTGTCAGTTTGTGAATGGAGGGTGGGGTCAGGGAAGGTGAGTGACCAAGTCATTACACCTGTTGTCAATTAATGTGTGTGTTTGTTGCAGTGATGGTGGAGCAAAAAAGGAGGGAGCAAGCAGAGAACAGAGCTCTCCTGACCATAACACGTATGTGTGCATGTGTGACTGTGTGAGAGCAGCGAGTGAGTGAAGTTGAAAAGCAGCAAAGTAAAGAAAAATAAAGTGTGTGAGAACTTCAGCTCCCATCTGCTGTGCTTCTGTACTCCATCCATATCAGGGACTTATTACAGTGGTGCTGAAACCTGGGAGTATGGAAGGGAACCACTACATGGAGTCCTCCCCATTTAAGGAGCTCATCCATGCCCTCGCTACCACCCAGCAGAACCAGCATCAAATGCTGACTGCCCTCTGGAAGGAGTAAAAGCAATGCTTTGAAGTCTTGATGCTGGCCCAGCAGGAAGATCGCCAGGCATTCTGGCATCTGTTCATGTCGGCAGGGGCTTTGACCGCCACCACAGTGGACCCTCCTCTCATCACCCTCGCAAAGATGGGCCCACATGATGATCCAGAAGCCTTCATCCCTCTCTTTGAGCAAGCGGCCAAAATGTGGGGGTGGCCGCTTGGGCAGCGCCTGATGCACCTCCTTCCACTCCTGACTAGCGAGGCGCAGCTCACAGTGCAGCAGCTCCCTGCTGACAGCTGGCTCATGTATGCCAACCTAAAGGGAGCCATCCTGCAGCATGTTGGCCACTCCCCGGAACAATATCACCAGCGCTTCTGGATGCTGACGTTGGAGGAGGTCGACTGGCCGTTTGCATTCAGCCAACAACTCCAGGATGCCTGCCGGCAGTGGCTGAGGGCAGAAGAGCACGATGCCGATGGGATCATCGATCTGGTGGCACTGGAACTGTTCATCTCTCGACTTCCAGAAGGAAAAGCGGAATGGGTCCAGTGTCATCATCCGGTGTTGCTAGAACGAGCCATCGAGTTGGTAGAGGACCATTTGGTGACGGTTCCAATGGCAGGCAGATGAGGCGCCTCTCCTCGTTTCTTTTCTCTCTCTCTCCTTCCCCCCCTCTCTCTCTTTCCCTTCCCCGCCCCATTCCCCCACCATGGAGTGGCCCTAAAGTGCGACAGGCTAGCTCCTCCCCAGCCAGCCTGTCACACCTGTGGTGTCTTTCAGTCTCCCTCTTCCATGTCTGTGTCTTCTCCCCCTCAAGTGAGTGACACCCATAACGCTGGTGCAGAGGGAAAACCTGGGCTGGTGTGCTGGCATGGTGGGGAGCCAGAGCATCTCCAGAGTCAGGGTTCTGTGATGGAGGTGGGAGCTGTGATCCAGATCCCCGACATGCCAGAGACTGCCCCCAATTGGGCCGGAAAGTATCGCATATCTGTAAGTGTTCAAAGGGATACATATCATGCGTTGGTGGATTTTGGTTGTAATCAGACCTCAATTCACCAAAGCCTGGTGCAAGGTGAGGCATTGGGGAGAGCACAAGCAGTGAAGGTGTTGTGTGTGCATGGGGATGTTCACAATTATCCTCAAGTGTCTGTCCATATTCTATTCCAGGGCCAAAAGCATAGAATAAAGGTGGCAGCTAATCCTTGTCTCACCCACTCATTGATTTTGGGGACTGATTGGCCAGGGTTTAAAGAACTGATGGAACACATAGTAAGAGGTGGGTCCTGCATTAGTATGTCATGGGAAGATCCCAGTGTGGCATTGGCTGGGGAAGCTGTCATAGAGCCGTCTATGTCAGCACCGTGTGAGGGTGATATGAGGAGCAGCTCGCCCCTCCGCCCTCTCTCGGGGATTCCCTTGAGGATTTCCCATTAGAGCAGTCGCAAGACGCGACTCTGCATCATGCGTTTGACCAAGTGAGCGTAATTGATGGTCAAACTCTCCAGCCAAGCACGACACTGACCTTCCCATATTTTGCTATTACTAAGGATAGGTTGTACCAAGTGATGCACAACACTCAAACTGGTGAACAGATAACCCAGTTGTTAATCCCAAACAACCGTCGGAAACTTGTATTCCATGCGGCTCACTTTAATCCCATGGCCGGACACTTAGGGCAGAATAAAACACTCACCTGAATAATGGCCCGGTTCTATTGGCCAGGGATTCATGGGGATGTTTGTCGGTGGTGTGTGGCATGCCATGAATGCCAATTCGTAAATCCTGTGGCCACCCCAAAAGTGCCTTTGTGCCCTCTCCCTTTAATCGAGACCCCTTTTGAGAGAATTGGTATGGATATTGTCAGGCCATTAGATCGGTCAGCATGGGGATATCACTTTATTTTAGTTCTGGTGGACTATGCAATGCAATATCCAGAAGTGGTGCCTCTCTACAATATCTCAGCATGCTGTATTGCATAAGTGCTCTTCTGTATTATCTCCCAGGTCAGGATTCTGAAAGAAATCCTGACAGACCAAGGCACTACATTTATGTCACACACTCTGTGCGAACTGTATGGGTTATTGGGAATTAAGTCTATCCACACCAGTGTCTATCACTCACAAATGGCTTAGTGGAATGGTTTAATCAGACACTCAAAAACTTAATTCAGAAATTTGTAAGTGAGGATGCACATAATTGGGATAAATGGCTTGAGCCCCTGTTATTTGCAGTACAAGAGGTCCCGCAAGCCTCCACAGGTTTTTCACCATTTTTGTTATTATATGAGCATAAGCCACTGCATTTTGGACATGCTATTAGAAAATTGGGAGGAGGAACCTTCACCTAGCAAGAACAAAATTCAGTATGTTCTCGACCCGTGCACAAAACTCCACACTCTCACACACTTAACCCAGGAGAATTTATGGCAGGCACAAGAACATCAAATCCGGCTGTACAACAGGGGCACACGCCATAGAGAGTTCACACCGGGAGACAAGGTACTCATATTATTGTCCATGTCGAGCTCCAAATTAATCACCAAGTGGCAAGGGCCCCTTTGAGGTCACATGGAAAGTCGGGGACTTTGACTATGAGGTGAGACAAATGGATAGGGGCGGGGCACTGCAAATCTACCACCTCAACCTGTTAAAACATTGGAACGAGAGGGTCCCCATGGTGTTGGCTTTGGTAGTTAAAGAGAAGGCAGAGCTGGGGCCAGAGGTAAAAAAAAAAGTAACATCTCAAACCACTCTGGTCCCTTGTGGAGACCACCTTTCACCGGCCCAACTCACAGAGGTGGCCAAGTTGCAGAAGGAATTTTCCGACATGTTCTCTCCCCTTCCTGGCCATACCCACCTAATAGAACACCACATTGAGATGCCCCCAGGGGTGGTGGTGCATAGCCGCCCTTACCGCTTGCCTGAACACATAAAAAGGTGGTTCGAGATGAACTCAAGGCCATGCTCAAAATGGGCATAATTGAGGAGTCCCACAGTGACTGGAGCAGCCCAGTGGTCCTGGTTCCCAAGACCAACAGGTCAGTCCGGTTCAATGTGGACTATAGAAAAGTCAACGCGGTGTCTAAATTTGATGCATACCCAATGCCTCACACTGATGAGTTGCTTGACTGGTTAGGCACTGCTTGCTTTTATTCGACACTGGATCTAACAAAAGGATATTGGCAGATCCCCTTGACTCCTCTATCCCAAGAGAAAATGGCCTTTTTCACACCGTTTGGGTTACACCAATTTGTCACACTTCCTTTTGGGTTATTTGAGGATCCTGCTAAGTTCCAGCGGCTCATGGACAAGACCCTCCACCCTCATGCCACCTATGCAGCAGCGTACCTCGACAGCATCATTATTTATAGCAATGATTAGCCGCGGCACCTGGAACACCTTAATGCCATCCTAGAGCCGCTGAGGTGTGCGAGTCTCACAACTAACCCAAAAAGGTGTGCAGTTGGGCAGGTTGAAGCACGGTATCTGGGTTTCCACTTGGGTCAAGGGCAGGTGCATCCCCAAATTAACAAGACTGCAGCGATCACAGCCTACCTGAGGCCCAAGACTAAAAAGGTGGTGAGACAGGTCCTGGGGCTGGCTGGTTACTCAGGTAGGTTCATACCTAATTATTCAGACGTCACCAGCCTCCTAACTGATCTCACTAAAAAGGGAGCACCAGATCCGGTCCAGTGGACAGAGCAGTGCCAACAGGCTTTCACTAGAGTAAAAGCTGCACTATGTGGGGGGCCACTTTTACATTCCCCTGACTTCTCTCTCCCCTTTATTTTACAGATGGATGCATCAGATAGAGGGCTAGGGGCCATTTTATCCCAGAAGGTGGAGGGTGAGAAGCATCCCGTGCTGTACATCAGCCACAAGGAAAGAAAGCACAACTTTATTCATCACACACTTGTGAAATTCCTCTCTGCATTTAACCCATCTGAAGCAGTGAACACACACATGCACACACACGTGAGCAATGAGTACACACACATACCTAGAGTAGTGGGCAGCCATGCTAACAGCACCCAGGGAGCAGTTGGGAGTTAGGTGCCTCACTCAAGGGCACCTCAGCCCAAGGCCGTCCCATATTAACCTAACCTGCATGTCTTTGAACTGTGGGGGAAACTGGAGCACCCGGAGGAAACCCACGCGGACATGGGGAGAACATACAAACTCCACACAGAAAGGCCCCCACCGGCCACTGGGCTTGAACCCAGAACCCTCTTGCTGTGAGGCGACCGTGCTAACCACTTACACCACCATGCCGCTCACAAGCTCTCGATGCGTGAAAGCAAGTACAGCACCATCGAAAAGGAGTGTCTTGACATCAAGTGGGCGGTCCTCGCCCTCCGATACTACCTGCTGGGGCACACTTTCACCCTCTGTTCAGACCACGCGCCCCTCCAGTGGCTCAACTGCATGAAGGATACCAATGCACAGATCACCCGTTGGTATCTCGCCCTCCAGCCATTTAAATTTGAGGTGGTCCACAGGCCGGGGGCACTAATGGTGGTGGCAGACTTCCTGTCCCATCGGGGGGGGGGGGGGGGGGGGGGGAGTCCACTGCAGGCCAGATGGCTCCCCAGTCTGAGTCAGGCGGTTGGGGTATGTGGCAGTGGGGGCATGGCTAAGCATCAGTTTGTGAATGGAGAACGGGGTCAAGGAAGGTGAGTGGCCAAGTCATTACACCTGTTGTCAATTAATGTGTGTGTGTGTGTGTGTGTGTGTTTGTTGCAGTGATGGTGGAGCATAAAAGGAGGGAGCGAGCAGAGAAGAGGGCTCTCCCGACCAGAACACGTGTGTGTGTGTGTGTGTGTGTGTGTGTGTGTGTGTGTGTGTGTGTGTGTGTGTGCGCGTGCGTGCGTGTGTGACTGTGTGTGAGCAGCAAGTGAATGAAGCTAAAAAGCAGCAGAGTAAAGAAAAGTAAAGTTCAGCCGCTGGGCTTGAACTCAGAACCTTCTTGCTGTGAAGCAACAGTGCTAACCACTACACACCATGAAAATGAACAGCTGGAACTGTGTAGAAGGAAATGCGATGCTACCAAGCAGACCAGTCACAGTTGTTGCGGTCTGCATCACCACAATGTGTAGTTACATTTCTACAGAGGTGTGTGTCAGGCTACTTTGTAGGGTCCGTGGCTATGACGTACCTATGGCATAGATTCTACACAGAGGTACAAACTAGTCTTAAAAAGTGTTTTCATGCCCCACTGATCCATGCAAAAATGCTGAAACTGATAAACCTTGCTGAGCCATGTCAGATGTCTGGGGACAAAAAGACACATTGAGCCTCTTATCATACTCAGTGGGAAACATGTTAAAATTGGTCTCTGGCCCCATTCACACCTGGCATTAATATGCATCCTGGATGATCGGTTTGGATCACAACACCTCCAAATCTGTTCAGGGTAGAACAACTTTTCGGCTGACTTTCTCCATCTGTATCTCCTTTTCATTCCCTCTCTCTATAATTGTCGTTTTTGTCCGGAGAGAAAAATAAGTCCTTCAAAGAGGTTTGAGCTGCTTGTTGCAAAGTGTGGGACTGTAAGCAAGCTTCCACAGCCTGAATACGGATGAAGACGTACATTATGCTGTGCAGCTGAGATGTGGATGAGGACTGATTCTGTGTGATTATTTCTGTGCTGTCTTATGTATTGTCTTAATTATGTTTTTACAGTGGCAGATAAAATATGTAAAAATCCTTCTCTCTTGCTCACTTTTTCCCTCTTTCTGACACTGTGCTGTGTGTGACACTTGTCCCTGCTAACGCAGTGGAAATCACTGTAGTGAAAAGTTGAAAAGTGAGAGGAACAATTTTCACTCCACCCACCTACCCGTTCACTCTCTCACACACACACACACACACACACACACACACACACACACACACACACACACACACACGCCCCTATAATTATCTTAACGTGATGTAGAACTGGACTCTCTCCAATTCCATTCCATAAACACACACACACACACACACACACACACACACACACACACACACACACAAACCTATAATTATCCTGATGTGGACTCTCTCCAGTTCCACTTCCCTGCACACACACACACACACACACACACACACACACACACACACACACACACACATCTCATATAAGATTATTACACCAGCTCTCAGACTGGCTAACAGCAAAACATTTTGGAGAAACACACATGCAGATGAATACATCTCAGAGCTATTATTTGAAATGAAGGAGCTTAAAAAAAGAGCTTTTAAAACTACATATTCAGTTTATAAACTGCCAAATAATTCCAGATTTTTTTCTTAGTTTCTTAATTACCCCAGCATAACATACCTAATGGCATAGCAATGTTGGCTTTGGTTTTAATGGCTGTGTACTTTGAACATGTCTGCTAATGCACGTCTTAGACAGAGAATAACAAAGACGTTAGTAAACAGGACATATCCTTCAGAAGAAAGAATAAAGGAAGGGAAAGAGAGATAAGAAAAAATGAGAAAGGTAGTGCTTTTTGTTTTTATTGTTGGTATTGGACATAATAACTGTAACTAAGTGGCTCATGTGAATATTCCTTGCTACTGAGCAAGTAACCACTATCATGTACTAAGGACTCATTATGGACTTTTTCAGTGGAATTTTAAAATGGAAAACTTATCTTTGTATAGTAATCAAATCTGCTACCATCACACTAAATTAATTTGGATACTGTTAAATTATTTGCTGAAAATATACTGTAGCTATTCAATTCCTGATACCTGTAACAATTATGAACCAGTCTGCTAGCAGTTAACTAGCTATCTATGTAATAGCTAGGTAATGATCTGTAAACCACCAGTCATTCTTTATTTTCCTATTAGTCAGAATTTTTGATGCATTGTCTATATCCATGAGTTTGACAATAGTTCTACTTGTAATTTAAATAACAGGTTTTATATGAATGTTTTCATTCTAACACATATTTCTATGGAAACAGCTCATTCACAGGTATCTGTATGGAAGGTGTTCCATATTACTGGAGCCTAACAATAAACAGATTTTGTTATCTCATCTCATCTCATCTCATCTTATCATCTCTAGCTGCTTTATCCTGTTCTACATGGTCGCAGGCAAGCTGGAGCCTATCCCAGCTAACTACGGGCGAAAGGCGGGGTACACCCTGGACAAGTCGCCAGGTCATCACAGGGCTGACACATAGACACAGACAACCATTCACACTCACATTCACACCTACGGTCAATTTAGAGTCACCAGTTAACCTAACCTGCATGTCTTTGGGCTGTGGGGGAAACCGGAGCACCTGGAGGAAACCCACACGGACACGGGGAGAACATGCAAACTCCGCACAGAAAGGCCCTCGTCGGCCACGGGGCTCGAACCCCGGACCTTCTTGCTGTGAGGCGACAGCGCTAACCACTACACCACCGTGCCGCCCAGAATTTGTTATTTGACAAAAAAAATGTAAATGTTGCTCTGGTGAACTCTCATGGAATAAGACTTTTATTCATTTGTGATTTCAGTCTGTGTGAGCACTTTGAGGTACAGCTGGTAATTTATGGTTTTCACTAAGGTGAAGGACAGAGAACTTTGCATTTTGTGGTTTCTCAGTTATGTGACACAGTGCCCTTTTCTTCCTATTAGGGGGGGAGAGAGAGAGTGAGAGAGAGAGAGAGAGAGAGAGAGATGCTGATGAGGGAATGAATGCTTATGCAGTAGTAAAGAGTTTGGACACACCTACTCATTCATAGCTTTTTCTGTATTTTGACTATTCTCCACATTGTAGAGTAATATGGAACATCTATGGAATTATGTGGTAAACAAAAAAGTGTTTACAAACTTTGTTCCATATTTTAGATTCTTCAAAGTATCCGCCATTTACAGTGATGGCGCTTTGCACACTATTGGCATTACCTGAACCAGATTCATGAGGTCATCACCTAGAATGGTTTTCAATTAAAAGGTGTGCCTTGTCAAAAGTTAATTAGTGCAATTTCTTGCTTTCTTAATGCATTTGAGATCAAACAGTAAATAGGAAATAATAAAAATACAGTACCCCAGCAATGGCCTGGCAACTTGTCCAGGGTGTACCCTGCCTCTTGCCCATAGTCAGCTTGGATAGGCTCCAGCTTGCCTGCGACCCTGTACAGGATAAGCGGCTACAGATAATGGATGGATGGAAGAATACAGTAAATAGCCCTATTCCACAACTGTAGTAATCCATATTATGTCAAGAACCACTCAACTAAGAAAAAAGAAATGACATCCATCATTACTTTAAGACATGAGACATGAAGTGTGTGTGTGTGTGTGTGTGTGTGTGTGTGTGTGTGTAGGCTTGTGAGATAGGGTTAAATTACAACCCCAATTCCAAAAAAGTCAGGACGCTGTCTCATCTCATCTCATCTCATCTCATCTCATCTCATTATCTCTAGCCGCTTTATCCTGTTCTACAGGGTCGCAGGCAAGCTGGAGCCTATCCCAGCTGACTACGGGCGAAAGGCGGGGTACACCCTGGACAAGTCGCCAGGTCATCACAGGGCTGACACATAGACACAGACAACCATTCACACTCACATTCACACCTACGGTCAATTTAGAGTCACCAATTAACCTAACCTGCATGTCTTTGGACTGTGGGGGAAACCGGAGCACCCGGAGGAAACCCACGCAGACACGGGGAGAACATGCAAACTCCGCACAGAAAGACCCTTGCCGGCCACGGGCTCGAACCCGGACCTTCTTGCTGTGAGGCGACAGCGCTAACCACTACACCACTGTGCCGCCGTCAGGACGCTGTGTAAACTGTAAATAAAACCAGAATGTGATTATTTGCAAATCATGGAAACCCTATATTTCATTGAAAATAATACAAAGACAATACATTAAATGTTGATACTGAGAAATTTTATTGTTTTTTGAAAAATATATGTTCATTTTGAATTTGATGTCAGCAACACCTTTCAAAAAAGTTGGGACAGGGGCATGCTTAGCACTGTGTTGCATCACCTCTACTTTTAACAAGTAGAGGGAAGAGGCAGGTCTGGACTGCAGGCAGGCCAGTTTAGCACCCAGACTCTTTTACTACAGAGCCATGCAGTTTTAATATGTGCAGAAAATGGTTTGGCATTGTCTTACTGAAAGAAGGAAGGCCTTCCCTGAAAAAGATTTTGTCTCGATGGCAGCATATTGCTCTGAAACATGTATATATCATTCAGCATTAATTATGCCTTCCCAGATGTACAAGCTACCCATGTCGTGTACTAATGCACCCTCATACTATCACAGATACTGGCTTTTGAACTGTGCACTGATAACAAGTCCTTCTGCTCTTTAGCCCAGAGGATGTGGTTTCCAGGATTTCAAAAAAAAAAATTTCTAATTTTGATTTGTCAGAACTTGGGACAATTTTCCACCTCACCTCAGTCCATCGTAAAAGAGCTTGGGGCCAGAGGAGGTGGTAGTGTTCCTGGATATTGTTTATATATTATTTTAGCTTGCATTTTTGGATGCAGTAATGAACTGTTTTCACAGACGATGGTATCCTGAAGTGTTCCTGAGCCCATACAGTGTATTTCCACGACAGACATGTGTCTGCTTTTAATGCAGTGTCACCTGAGGGCCTGAAGATCACAGACATCTAATGTCAGTTTTCAGCCTTGTCTCTTGCATATGACGTGATGATGTGATCACCAAATTCTTTGCAATTTTACATTGAGGAATGGTGTTCTTAAATTGTTGCACTGTTTGCCCATGTAGTCTTTCACAGAGTGGTGAACCCCTTCCCCATCTTTACTTCTGAGAGACTCAGCCTCTCTGGGATGCTCTTTTTATACCCAGTCATGTTACTGACCTGTTGCCAATTAATCAAATTTGTTTTTTCAGCATTACACAACTTTTTTAGTCTTTTGTTGTCCTGTCCCAACTTTTCTGAAATGTGTTGCTGACATCAAATTCAAAATGAGCATATATTTTTCAAAAAACAATAAAATTTCTCAGTTTCAACATTTGATCCATCATGGCACCCCCCGTGGCAAACGTGTTTGCGATGCACTCCCGACACCGATTGTCTTTATTGTTTATTTTAGTACTTTTGATTGTGACAAATGCTCAGTGCTTGTACACTAGGATCACCTACAGCAAAGAGACACTTCTGGACATTGGTAAAATTCACCATGGGCCCAGTCCAGTCCTTCTGGACTGTAGCTTTCTTCTCATCGCTGACACCGACTGAAGCTACACCGACACCATCCGGCAGGCCGCATCATCACCAGACTCAAGTAGGCAAAACGGCCGACAATCCACGCACCCAAAATGGAGGTGCGGTAAGAGAGGCGGGCTACATGCTAGGCTAAAGGCTAGAGCTACAAGACCACCACTACCTAGCCTTCTGCTAGCTAACATTCGCTCGCTCGAGAATAAGATGGATGAGCTGAGAACCAGGATAACATCTCAATGTTAGATCAGAGAGTGTTGTGCCCTGATTTTTACGGAAACCTGGACTACTGCAAGCCTGCCAGACCCGGCCATTGAACTACAGACCCACTCCATGCACCGCGGAGACTGCACATCTGCTTCTGGTAAAAACAAAGGTGGCGGTGTGTGTGTTTATGTTAACAGCAGATGGTGTACAGATGTACAGGTGGTTGAAAAACATTGTTGTGCGGTCATTGAAGTGCTGATGGTGAAGTGCAGACCTTTTTATCTACCGAGGGAGTTCAGTGCTGTGTTTATGCTGGCTGTTTACATCCCGCCGTGGGCCGACCGCACTACAGCGCTAGGACTACTACATGACATCATCAGCAAACACGAGACCACACACCCAGATGCCATGTTTGTTGTGGCCGGGGATTTTAATCATTGCAACCTCAGGACTGTGCTACCAAAGTACCATCAACACGTGAGCTTTCTGACAAGGGACAACAACATCCTGGACCATGTCTAGAGCAACGTGAGAAATGGCTACAAGGCTGTGCCCCACCCCCACTTTGGACAGTCTGACCACATCTCTGTGTTCCTCTACCCAGCTTACAAGGCCCTTCTCAAACAAGCCCCCCCAGTGAGTAAAACTGTTAAAGTTTGGAATGAAGAGATTGATCTGGTGCCCCAGGACTGCTTCAGTTCTACAAACTGGGATGTGTTTAAGACTATTGCTTTGAGAGAAGACTGTTCTGTGGATTTAGAGGAATATGCATCTGTGGTCACCAGCTACATCAGTACGTGTATTAATGACATTGTCCCCACCAAGCGCTGCAAAATATATCCTAACCAAAAACCTTGGATTAACAGTGAAGTACGCTCCATGCTACATGCATGCTCCACCGCTTTTGCCTCTGGCGACGCAGATGGATATAAAAAGGCCAGATATGACCTATGCAGATCCATCAGGGAAGCCAAGAGGCAGTACAGACTGAAGCTGGAAGGATATCACAACACCTCAGACTCCAGATCAGTGTTGGGCACGTTACTTTCAAAAAGTAATTAGTTATAGTTAGTAGTTACTTTTCCCAAAAAGTAACTGAGTTAGTAACGGAGTTACTTTGTCATAAAAGTAACTAATTACCAGGGAAAGTAATTATTCCGTTACATTTTGCTCCCCTTCAAAAAAAATCAAATTC
The DNA here is from genome assembly GCF_027579695.1 of Neoarius graeffei. Classification (NCBI taxonomy): domain Eukaryota; kingdom Metazoa; phylum Chordata; class Actinopteri; order Siluriformes; family Ariidae; genus Neoarius; species Neoarius graeffei. The sequence continues at coordinate 75,313,664 of NC_083569.1, read as the reverse complement.
AATTAGTGTAATCATAATAAAAGTGAATGTTAAATGTGTTTAATGACTGAAATGGACACTTAACAGAACCAATTAGTAATGTTATCTACACTATATTAATATTTTTGTGGGACAATGTGAGATAATCAAATGTAATATATTTTTGTAGTTATTAAAATTATGTTACTAATTACTGGCCACTGATGAGGACAAACGCTTTGTTCCTCGACATAATGTGCATTGCACGTAAACACTCTTGCCTTTTATTTCAAGTAATGAAAAGTAATGGCTGTATTTCCAGTGTGAAAGCGCAGTGCTGGGCTGACCGCTCGCCATCGCTGGGTCTTCCGATTGAAAGAGCGCGCAGTAGTACAGTAGGCGTGGCCTACCTACGTATGTTGTCCAAATCTACTCTGATTGGCTTACTGTGCCGTTGTCTCGTGTCTCCCCGCCCCACACTAAAGCAGAGTAAAGAAAGGCTGAATGAGCAGCGTGCCAGATGAGAACAGCTTTAATAAAGTAACGCATAGTATTTTATTGTAAGTAACGGGAATGGCGTTATAACGATGTAAAAAGTAATTAGTTAGATTACTCGTTACTAAAAAAAGTAACGCCGTTAGTAACGCCGTTTATTTCTAACGCCGTTATTCCCATCACTGCTCCAGATGCATGTGGCAAGGCCTGCAACACATCACCAATTTCCAGCAGAAGAACAGCAGGGTCACAGCCAACCACAACACATCACCAGATGAGCTGAATGAGTTCTATGCTCGCTTCGACACCCTCAACACCAACCAACACAGAGGGATTCTACCAAGAGAGGCAGCACAGAGCTCTTCACCTACTGTGACCATAACCAAGGTGAGCAAGGTCTTCAGGAGGACTAACCCCCGAAAGGCAGCCGGCCCTGACAACATCCCCGGCCGTGCTTTGAGGGCCTGCTCCACACAGTTAGCAGAGGTCTTCACAGACATTTTCAACCTGTCCCTCTCCATGTCTTCTGTGCCCACATGCTTCAAGACCACCACCATAGTGCCCCTCCCAAAGAAAAACAATATAACATGCCTGAATGACTATCACCCAATTGCACTCACTTCAGTTGTAATGAAGTGTTTTGAGAGGATAGTCACGTCATTCATCAAAAAGGACATCCCAGACACAATAGACCCCCTTCAATTTGCATATCGTCAGATCCGTTCAACTGATGATGCCGTCAATGCAGCCATCCACACAACCTTGTCACACCTGGAACACAGGGACACCTATGTTTGAATGCTGTTTGTGGACTACAGTTCAGCCTTCAACACCATCGTCCCCAGCAGACTGACTGAGAAGCTCTCCACCCTTGGACTGACATCCTCCCTCTGCTGCTGGGTCCTGGACTTTCTCACAAACAGACCCCAGACTGTCAGAGTTGGTACCAGAACATCCAGCACCAAGACAGTGAGCACAGGGACCCCCCAAGGCTGTGTGCTCAGTCCACTCCTGTACACCCTCTTCACCTACGACTGCACCCCCACCCAGAGTAACACTTCCATCATCAAGTTCGCTGATGACACCACTGTCATTGGGCTGATCACCGGCGGAGATGAGAGAGCCTACAGGGAGGAGGTGGCTCAGCTGGTCTCCTGGTGCCGGGAAAATAACCTCTCCTTGAATGCTGAGAAGACCAAGGAGATGATTATTGACCTGAGGAAGAGGAGGAGAGACTAGCACACCTCACTGCACATCAATGGGACACAGGTGGAGAGGGTGAAAACATTTAAATTCCTCGGAACTCACATCAGTGAGGATCTCACCTGGACACACAACACACAGCAGACCATCAAGAAGGCTCAACAGAGACTCTTCTTCCTGAGGAAGCTGAGGAAATTTGGACTGTCCACCAAACTCCTCAGCAATTTCTACAGGTGCACAGTGGAGAGTGTCCTGACAAATTCCATCACTGTGTGGTACGGGAACTGCACAACTCAGGACAGAAAGGCTCTCCAGCGTGTCATTAAAATAGCACAGTTCATCTGTGGAGCTGTCCTCCCCCCACTACAGGACATTTACAACACCTGGGTCACAAAAAGGGCACAGAGCATCATCAGGGACCAAACACACCCACAACACAGACTATTCACACTCCTACCATCTGGCAGACGCTACAGGAGTGTGAAAGCAAGGACTACTAGACTGACAAACAGTTTTTACCCCCAGGCCATCAGGCTTCTGAACCACGGATTATAATCACCATCTACCTCTATATTTCCATCAGGCTTTTGAACCATGGATTATAATCACCATCTACCTCTATATTAATTTTGCACAAGACATTGCACAGTATATCTACCTCTATGGTATGTTTGCACATTGTTTGTTTGCCTCTTTTTTTTAAATGTTATCTTCGTTTTTCATTCTACTTTTATATTTTGTATTCCATATGCACTTTATATTTTATATTTTGTATTTTATATATATATTTCTTTTTATATTGGTAAGCATAGTTTGGTCGGGCAGTTGCAAAATAAGAATTTCATTACCCAATAATAAACCGCTGTGTCTGTTATTGTGTATATGACAAATAAACATCTTGAATCTTGAATTTGATATATTGTCTTTGTACTATTCTCAATGAAACAGAAAGTTTCTATGATTTGCAAATCGTCACATTCTGTTTTTATTTATGTTTTACACAGTGTCCCAACTTTTTTGGAATTGGGGTTGTATTATAGAAATCTATATCTATGTGTGTCTCAGTGTGTATCAACATTGTGAATGTTTTATGCATAACTGGTCGGAGGTGTAATTCACTCAATCTCCTGTGTTCTCATTGGTGCTGTAATGCAATGCTATCTGAATGTTTAGTGCTCCAAATATCTTGATCTGTATTTGTATTTAAAACCAAAATTGGTGTGAGAAAGCTGTTCTTTCTTTCTTTCTTTCTTTCTTTCTTTCTTTCTTTCTTATTTTATGTTTTATATATAATGTTTTATAACCCTCTAACAGAGCTTTATGTTGGGACAATGAGGAACATGGAGATATGCACTGCAATTCAAGGTGTACTTTTATTTTTATGATCAGTTTTCAATGACGACTAACACAAATGCCACACACATTGGAGAAACACTGCCCTCTCTCTCATTAATGCCTATCTGAAAGACACATGGAGACACATGTTAATGGACAGCCAGTAATTAGTCACAGGTGTAACTCCTCACATGTTACCTGCTGGTTCAACCTGACTCCTTGTTGTTCACAGCCAAGACTCGACCACACTCTTGCTGCCACATACCCCCACGACCCGACTCAGGCCAAGGAGCCATCTGGCCTGCAGTGACTCTCCCCATTGGCAGGAGAGGTAATCCGCCACCACCATCTGTGCCCCTGGCCTGTGGACCACTTTGAATTTAAGGGGCTGAAGGTCCAGATACCAACAAGTGATCCATGCCTTGGCATCCTTCATTCAGTGGAGCCACCGGAGCAGGGCATGGTCAGAACAGAGGGTGAATGGGTGTCCTAGCAGATAGTACCAGAGAGTGAGAACTACCCACTAGATGGCCAGACACTCCTTCTCTATGGTGCTATACTTTGACTTTCACATGGAGAACTCATGGCTGATGTACAACACTGGGTGCTCCTCCCCCTCCAGCACCTGGGACAAAACAGCACCCAGCCCTCTGTCCAATGCATCAACCTGTAAAATAAAATGGAGAGAAAAGTCAGGAGAATGCAACAGCAGGCCCCCACACAAAACCACTTTAACCTGAGCAAAAGCCCATTTGCATGGCTCCATCCACTGGATGGGATCTGGTGCCCCCTTTTTAGTGAGGTCAGTCAGCAGGCTGGTGATGTCCAAAAAGTTAGGTACGAACCACCTATATTAGCCAGCCAGCCACAGGAACTGCCTGACCCCCTTTTTGGTCTTACCGTAGGTCTTGGGCAGGCCGCAATTGCTGCAGTCTTATCAATTTGGGGACACACCTGCCCATGACCCAAGTGGAAGCCCAGATACCAGACTTCCACTCATCCATTTGCACGCTTTTTTACATTTGCTGTGAGCCCCGCATGCCTCAGCACCCTCAGAACAGCCCTTAGATGTTGTAAATGCTGCTGCCAATCATTACTAACGATAATGATGTCATCTAAATAGGCAGCAGCATATGTATTGTGGGAATGGAGGATTCGGTCCACGTGATAGTGAAACATCGCTGGGGCCTCAAACAACCTGAAAGGAAGGGTGAGGAATTGGTGAAAACCAAATGGAGTGGTTTCTCATAGGATAATGGAGTCAAGGGAATCTGTCCTATCTGCCAATTTTTTTTTTTAAATCCAGTGTCAAATAAAAGCAAGCCATGCCGAACTGATCGAGCAGTTCATCAATGTGAGGCATCAGATATGCATCAAAATTAGACACCACGTTGACTGTTCAGTAGTCCACACAGAATTGGACCAACCTGTCAATATTGAAAACCAAGACCACCAGGCTGCTTCAGTCACTGTGTGACTCCTCAATTACTCTCATCTCGAGCATAGCATTGAGTTCATCCAAAACCATGTTTTTCTTGTGCTCGGGGAGCCGATATGGGTGGCTGCACACTATTACCCCTGGGGGAGTCCTGATATGGTGCTCTGTGCAGTCAGTATGACCAGGGAGGGGTGAGAACACATTGCAGAATTCCTGCAACCTGATAACCTGTACTCTCTGGGACAGTGAAATGTGATCTCCATAGGGAACTGGGGTGAATTGGGCCACACTTTTTGGACTTACCTCCAGTCCCAGCTCCATTCTCTCTGGAACTACCCTCACCAGAGCCACAGGAACCTTGTCTCTCCATGATTTTAAGAGACTGATCTAGTAAATTTGACATGTATAGCCTCTATCTGGACACCTGACCTCATAGTCCACTTCCCTATTTCACCGTGTGACCTCAAAGGGCTCCTGCCACTTGGCGAGTAATTTTGAACTTGACATGGGCAGTAAAATGAGCACCTTATCTCCCGGTGCAAATCCCCTTAGCCATGTCCCTCTGTTGTACAGGCGTGATTGACTTTCTTGCACCTGTAGTAAATTCTCGTGGATTATGTGACCCAGTGCGTGGAGTTTTGCTCTCTGGTCAAGAATGAACTGAATATAATTTTTTGCTTTGAGAAGGTCCCTCCTCTTAATTTTCTTTAGTGATGTCTAAGACATCATGGGGCTTGTGCCCATACAGCAATTCAAACAGGAAAAACCCAGTGGAGGCTTGTGGGACCTCACACACTGTAAACAACAGAGGGTCTAGCCACCTATCCCAGTTTCTAGCATCCCCCATGAATGAACTTACGAATCATATTTTTAAGTGTTTGGTTAAATCGTTTGACCAGCCTGTCTGTTTGCAGATGATAAACACTAGTACAAATTGATTTAATCACTAATAATTCATACAATTTGTGTAGTGTGCGAGACATAAAAGTAGTGTCTTGATCTGTCCGGATTTCTTTTGGAATCCTGACCTGGGTGATAATGCGGAAGAGTGCTTCTGCAACACTATGTGCAGAGATATTGTGAAGAGGCACTGCTTCTGGGTATCATGTTGCATAATCCACTAAGATTAACATAAAGTGATACCCGTGTGCAAATTGATATACAACAAGATCCATACTAGTTCTTTCGAAGGGGATCTCAATTAATGGTAATGGGTGCAATGGTGCTTTTTGCATGGCTGCTGGATTTACCAGCTGGCATTCAAGATAAACTGCACATCACCTGCAGACATCGGCACAAATCCCTGGCCAATAGAAACAAGCCATGAGATGATGTAGTGTTTTGTCCTGACCCAAGTGTCCAGCCATAGGATTATGATGAGCAGCATGGAATAAAAGTTCCCTATGGCTCTTCAGGACCAACAACTGTGTTGTCTCTTCCTTAGTCTGACTCTTCTGCATCACTCGATATAGTCTGTCCTTAATAATACAAAAATATGGAAAAGAAAGTGTAACGTTAGGCTGGAGTTTCTGGTCATCAATTACTTTCACTTGGTTGAAAGCATGCCTCAGAGACATGTCACACATCTGTTCTAACAGGAAATCCCCTGAGGGCTTTCCTAGAGAGAAATGAGGGGTGTAACCCTCTACATTCTCATGTCATCATGATGTGGGGCTGACACAAACGGCCCTGGGCCTGCCTCCCTAGCCAACATTGCAGCAGGATTCCCCCGTGACATGCTTATGCAGGATCCATCCACTACTAAATGTTTTATTAATGTTTTAAACCTTGGCGAATCTGTCCCCAGGATAAGTGGATGGGTGAAGCTCAGGCTAACCGCCACCTCCACACTGATTTTCCCCCTGGAAATGAATAATGATGGGCATTAGCAGATATTTCTGAATATCCCCATGTTCACACCTCACCTTCACCAATGGTACATTTCCCAATGCCCTACACTGAATCAGGCTTTGATCCATGGAGATCTGATTACAACCAGAATCCACCAAAGCCTCATGTGTACCCCCTTGAATACTCACAGAGACTCAGTACATTCCTGCTTGCTCAGGGGAAGCCTGTGGTGCATCAGGAATGTGAATCAGAATCCCCACCCCTTTGTGGTGCTGACCCCAGGAAATTCCAATCTTCCTGCTGCACCAGCAGACCTGCCCAGGCTTTCTCCTCATTTTGGTGGGCACAGATGGGTTCACCTGTGGAGACAGAGAGGAGGTTCATGGCAGCACAGACACAGGAAGAGAAAGGGGTGAGGAGACCCACTTCAGGTCAGGGTACTCCAGCATGCTGGTGGCCAGGAGCTGCTGAGCCATGAGCTGGGCTTCCTCCGACAGGAGCGGCAATAAGCGAGCCATCCACTGCAAAGTTGGCCATGAACTCGCCTCCGGAACACACTCGAACAGCTCGAGGAAGGCTTCAGGGTCATCCTGCAGCCCCATCTTTGAATGACCACTGGAGCACCCACTGATTGGACCAAGCTCCCAATCACCTGCCGGTCCTCTGCCTGGGCCTTGAGCAGAGCCCAGAAGCACTGCCCCTGCTCGATGGACAGCACAATGAGTGCTTGGTGCTGGCACTGGAGGTCGTTGGTGAGTGTCTGGAGGAGCTCTCTGAGTGGTTTGGACTCTCTGGTGGCATTTTGTTCCTCACTCCTGGGTTTCAACACCAGTGTAACATATCTTTATTTTGGGGCAATGAGGAACATGGAGAAAGGTGCTGCAGTTCAAGGTGCACTTTTATTTTCACTTTCACTTTTCAGTGATGACTAACACACACCACACACGTTGGGGGAACACTCCTCTCTCTCTCTCTCATTACTGGCTATTTGAAAGACACACAGAGACACACGTTAATAGACAGCTAGTAATTAGACACAGGTGTAATTTGTCACTTGTTACCTGCTGGTGCAACCTGACTCCTCGCCGTTCACAGCCGACGCTTGACCACACCCTCGCTGCCACAAAACCCAATTACAAATTAGTTGGGAAGCTGTGCAAAACATATAAATTAAAAACAAAATGTGATGATTTGCAAATCATGGAAACCCTATGTTTCATTCATAGAAATACAACATATCAAATGTTGAAACAGAGAAAGTGAATTGTTTTTTTGAAAACTATATGATCATTTTGACTTTAATGCCAGCAACATGTTTCAAAAAAGTTGGGAAAGGAGCAACAAAACACTGGAAAAGTTGTGTAATATTAAAAAAACCCCAAAAACTAATTATGTTAGCAACAGGTCAGTAACATGATTGGGCATAAAAAGAGCATCCCAGAGAGGCCGAGTCTCTCAGAAGTAGAGATGAAAGACTGTGTGAGCAAATTGTGAAACAATTTAAGAATAATGTTCCTCAATGTAAAATTGCAAAGAATTTAGTGATCACATCATCTACTGTACATAATATCATTAAAAGATTCAGATAATCTGGAAAAATCTCTGTACACAAGGAACAAGGCTGAAAGCCAACACTGAATGCCCATGTTCGTCGAGTCCTCAGGCAGCAGTACATTAAAAACAGATACGATTCTGTAGTGGAAATCGTTGCATAGGCTCAGGATCACTTCCGAAAACCACTGTCTGTGACCACAGTTCGTCACTGCATCCACAAATGCACAAAATTTAAAACCATATGTTGTAACCATTATGTGAATTAATAACTTTTTTTGCTGTAACTATATTGGAATGTTAATATTTTTTATGCCTTTTGAATCTGCATCTATGCATCTATTTGTTAAAGTGGTAAAATGACATTCGAGATGGTAGTTTATTCTTATCTTTATGGTAAAGCCATGGCATGCTGATATCACCAGGGAAAACACTGGAGATTAGAACTGGAATTCTGTTTTGGGTAGAAGGCAGATTGAGTGACAAGACATACAATTTTTTGACTACTTTTGATTTACTTCGTATGACCTCATGTTTAATATTCAGTTAATTTTTGTTTCATTTATGCATTATTGGAATTATCAGGTCCTTTTGGTTGATATTGTTCGCATCAATAAATGGAATTTAATTTTTCTAATGAAGGAGTCGGAGGTATGTGTGAAAATGACTTGCTCCTTCATTCGACGGTCTGAACTTAGAAAATGGAAAACTTTGAAAGGCCGATACACCATATATAAACAATATCCAGAAACACCGCAGCCTTCTCTGGGCCTGAGCTCATTTAAGTGAAATGGAAAACTGTCCTGTGGTCTGATGAAACAAAATTTGAAATTTTTTTTTGGAAATCATGGACACTGCTTCCTCTAGGCTAAAGATGGACCATCTGGCTTGTTATCAGTGCACAGTTTAAAAGCCAGTGTGATGATCTGTGATGGTATGGGGTGCATTAGTGCACATGGCATGGGTAGCTTGCACATCTGGGAAGGCACTATTAATGCTGAATGATATATACAGGTTTTGGAGCAACATGCTGCCATCCAGATGACATCTTTTTCAGGGAAGGCCTTGCTTATTTCAACAAGACAATCTCAAACTGCATTCTGCATGTATTACAACTGCATGGCTGTGTAGTAAAATAGTCTGGGTGCTAAACTGGCCTGCCTGCAGTCCAAACCTGTCATCCACTGAAAACATCTGGCGCATTATGAAACGCAAAAAATGACAAAGGTGACCCCAAATTGTTGAGCAACTGAAATTGTATATCTAGCAAGAATGGAAAAATATTTCACTTTCAAAACTACAGCAATTTGGTCTCCTCAGTTCCCAAACATTTACAGAGCATTGTTAAAAGCAGAGGTGATGAAATACAGTGGTAAATATGCCCCTGTCCCAACTTTTTTTAAATGTGTTGCTGGCATCAAATTCAAAATGAGCATATGTTTTTCAAAAAAACAATAAAATTTCTCAAGTTCAATCTTTGATATGCCGTCTTTGTCCTGTTTTCAATGAAATATAGGATTTACATGATTTGCAAACCATCATATTATGTTTTTATTTCCTTTTTACATGGTGTCCCAACATTTTTTAACCGATGTTACATACAAAACAATAAAAAATTGAGAAAGTATCTTTTCTGTTACCAGATCCTGTTCTGGCATCTAGGACCAGTGCATTGCAATGCATTTTTGAGAACTAAGTGTGTGTGTGTGTGTGTGTGTGTGTGTGCACAATGCTGAGTCAGGCTTTAATTATCTAGAGACAGACGAACAGTTTCTTCATCTCTGCTCAAAATACTCAGCACACCCTTCTTTCCACTCTCATCCCCTCTCACATTCCCTCTTTCCTAGTCTCTTAATAATAATAATAATAATAATAATAATAATAATAATAATAATAATAAATGATTCTATTGTGCAAATTTACATATCAATATGATCAAATGTGAATTACAAGATTAAAATCAACATAAAATATGACAAAGATACAAAATAGCTCGTGGTAATGTCCTATGGTAAAATGCCCTATGATTGTTATAAAAACTATAAATATTAAAATATCCTATTGTGAAATATCCAACAATAACCATGATAACCGTCCTATGTTCAAATAAAGATATTCAAGATAAAGGTACGTAATGAAAAAACCTAACATACTAAATATATCAAATTTAAATTCACTAATAATAATAATGATGATGATGATTTTATAGAACAGGATAAGCAGCTACAGATAATGGATGGATGGATGGATGGATGGATGGATGGATGGATGGATGATTTTATAGCTTCCATTCAATAGCTTCATAAGAGCTAATAAAAAGCCAATCTAAAAAAAATATATGTTTTCAGTAAACTCTTGAATCTATTAAAACAAGATTCATTTCGAACTTCTAAAGGTAATCTGTTCCATACACAAGGTGCTGCCACAGAAAAAGTGCAGTCACCCAGGGTTTTCTTAGTTTTGACAGCAGATGGTTGAAGTAGTATGCCATTATTCGATCTTAAACTATACTGTGAGCAATCCTTAATCTTAATCATATTGCATATATACTCAGGGGAAAGCCCATGTATTGCTTTAAGAATAATCATAACTAGTTTAAATTCAATTCTAAATTTCACTGGCAGCCAGTGCAAAGAGAACAAAACAGGTGTTATGTGTGAACAAGAACGTCAATGACGGCGTAGCTCACTCCAGCTCCGTCTAGTCCAGAAGGAACAATCTAAAGTGGGCCACCTTGTGCAATAAATGTTGCAAGCTATATACAAGCTATATACACCCTAGGAATACCGGCCTATTTGCCAGAAAGAATCCAAAATGGCAAGGAATTGACTGAGAAGAAGCTATTTTTGTTGAACTGCCCATTAAGGTTTAATTAGTCCATAACTTCATTAATGATTGTAAGTAAGCAAATCTGGGTAGAAGTTATATGCATCGCAGGCAGACCTACCTTCCTGCCACAAAGAATGAAAATTGGTGAAAAGTTGAGAGAGAAAAAGCGATTTTCATGAAATATGGCCGACAACGGATGGACACCGGACGACAGACAACAGACAAGACATGAAGGCATAAGCTCATCGCCTGTTGGCCAGATGAGCAAGAATGAGGAACATTACAGATCAGTCTGGCAGCAGAGTGCTGCAGTCTTTGCAATTTAGCAATATGTATAGAAGGCAGGCCATATAAAATACTATTGCAGTAGTCAATGTGGCCTATTATTAAAGCTTGAACTCATGTTTGTGCTGCATCATTAATTAGATATTTCCTGATTCTTCTAATGTTCAGAAGACGATAGTAGGCAGCTTGAAAAGTCTTGTTGATACCTGTAGATTGAGATTCAGGTCCATCCATATCCCAAGGTTCTTTACTACTGGAACAGGAGACACATCAGCATCATCAACTGCAAGACAGTCAGCATCCACCTTGGATAATTGATGACATGCCAGTTACCATAAATTCCGTTTTGTCATCATTCAACTTCAATTTATCAGTCAGCATCCATGATCTTCTGTCTTGCACATAGCGTTCCATGGCAGTAATCACATCACGGGAGCTTGAAGCACAATCAGGCTTGAATGACAAATAAAGTTGTGTATCATCTGTGTGAGCATGGACATGAGGGAGATGTTTTCTAACCACTTCAAACAACTTGCTTGCATACAGGGTAAAGAGCAATGGGCCTAAGCATGAGCCCTGGGTTACACGATAATACAATGTAAATGCATCAGAATAGCAACCGTCCAGGAGTACACACTGAATACAGTTTACAAGATCAGAAGAAAACCATTCTTTCTCTCTTTTTTATTCTCATTCCCTTTCTTATTCCATCTCTCATTTACTCTTTCCCCTCTCTGATTTCCTGTGTGCCTCTCTCATTCCATCTTTGCCTCTCTCATTCCCTCACTCATTCCCTCTTTCCCTGTCTCATTTGCTCTGTGTGTTTCTCATTGCCTCATTTCCTCTCTCATTCCCTCTGTCTTTCTCTCTCATTCCCTCTTTCCTTTTATCATTCCCTGTCTCATTCAAGTCATGTGGATCTATCAGTTTTTACTGCACCTTGGTTTTGGTCTAATTCATCTGAAGGACATCAAAACTACTTCTGTTACTGGCAAGCAGAATCAGTTTGGATGATTTCTCAACACATGTTTTTTTGAGGAAAATGATAACATGTTAGTGATTTGCCTCCTGGCTGTGCTGTCCTTATCCAAGTTCAGGAGGACCAATGTTTCAACAACAGTAATTATGCCAAATTGATGATGATGTTTTGTTTCACTCTTCACAGGGTTTCTCAGTACTGGAGATCAGTCTGCTAAAGGGAACTATGGGCTGCTGGACCAGATCCAGGCTCTGCGTTGGTTGAATGAAAATATTGGCCATTTTGGAGGTGATCCAGAACGCATCACCATCTTTGGCTCAGGAGCTGGAGCCACTTGTATCAACCTGCTAATCCTCTCCCACCACTCTGAGGGTAAGAGTGGGGGAGGGGGGAGGGGTGTTTGTGGACATACATCATTTGCTAATAGTTATCCAAATGTTACTATAAATTTGGGTATAGAACTGATGAATTTTCCAACAAATATTATGAGTTCAAATCATATCCACCCTTTAACTATTCATGTTAAGGGATTATTAAACTATTTTTAATATGTTGCAAAGGATATCTGTTAGGTTTTTGCTGGGATTCGAACCTGGTTCGCTGGTGTGATAATCTAGCAAACCCCCACTAGGCCACCAGGGGGATGACTTAAGTGCAGAGGCGTGAGGGGAAAGTAGAGTATCAAAAACAGTTTATTTACACTATATACAATCCAAAGGAAAAAACAAAAGGATAATCCAAAGCTCAGATGATGTACAAAAAATAAAAATATCCAAAGGGTCAAAGTCCAAAATCCAACTAAGAAAAGAAGAGGCAAAAACTCAAACGCTCAGAAGATCAAAAAGGTCAAAACAGAATCCACAAAGTCCAAAAGAAAGAAGCAAAAACCAAGAATACAAAGACACAGGCGAGGTACATGGGACAGAGGGAACTAGCACTAACAGCACAGCATAAAGACTCCATGACTAGGGGACAAACAGAGGAGTATTTATACACAAAATAAACTGAACACAGGTGACACTAATGAAGACAAAACAGGCAATAAAGACAAACACAAAACACAGGAACAGTGGTGGCCTCTAGAGGCCAAAACAAGCATGACAAGGAAAGGAAATAACAGCGGCCTCTAGAGGCCAAAACAGTCCCAGTCCTAACAGGACTCCCCCCCCCCCCAGGAGCATCTCCTGACGTTCCCAGGGCAATCCGGATGGGCTGAATGGAAGTCCCGACAAAGTTCCTTATCAAGTATGTCCCGAGCTGGGACCCAGCAGCGCTCCTCAGGGCCATAGCCCTCCCAGTCCACTAAATATTGGAGCCCACCGCGGACCCGGCGGGAGTCAAGCAGGTGATGCACAGTGAACACAGTCTGACCCTGGAAGATGCGGGGGGGCGGGGGATTCCTAGGGGCAGGGTCATACGTGGACGACAATACGGGCCGCAACAGGGAAACATGGAATGTGGGGTTGATTCTTAGCATTCGTGGTAACTGGAGCCGGTAGGAGACAGGGTTCACCCTGCGCACAACTTTGAAGGGGCCAGTGTAGCGAGGAGCAAGCTTGCGGTTCTCCACCCATAGCAGAAGGTCCTTGGCGGACAGCCAAACCTGCTGCCCAGGGCGGAAAACGTGGGCAGGCCTTCTATGGCGGTTGGCCTGAGTCTGGTTGGTTCTGGAGGTCTGGATGAGGGTCCTCCTGACCTTGCTCCAGGTCTTGCGACACCGTCTCACGTACTGATTGACCGAGGGCACCCCAGCGTCCTCCTCCTGGTCCGGGAACAGGGGTGGCTGGAACCCGAATTGGCACTGGAACAGCGACAGCTTGGTGGCCGATGACTGCAGGGTGTTGTGGGCGTACTCTGCCCATGGCAGCCAGGTGCTCCACGATGTCGGGTTATCCATAGCCAGGCCTTGCAGGGTGGTTTCCAGGTCCTGGTTGAGCCTCTCCGTCTGGCCATTGGACTGGGGGCGGAACCCAGAGGAGAGGCTGGCAGTGGCTCTGATGAGCTTGCAAAACCCGTGCCACACTCGGGAGGAGAACTGGGGCCCCCAGTCTGAGACGATGTCCTGTTGGAGACCAAAGACTCGGAAGACATGATTAAATATTAATTTAGCTGTTTCCAGAGCAGAAGGGAGTTTGCACAGTGGTATGAAGTGGCAGGCCTTCGAGAATCTGTCGACTATAACCAAAATGACAGTGTTACCTTGAGAGTCTGGCAGGCCTGTAATGAAGTCGACCGCCACATGGGACCAGGGATGCCGGGGAATAGGCAGAGGATGCAGGAGACCCTGGGGACACTGTCGTGGGTTCTTGGTTCTGGTGCAGATCTCACAGGACAGGACGAATGACCTCACTTCCTTTTCCATGTTAGGCCACCAGAAGCATCTCTTCAAGAAGTCCAGGGTCCTCCGAGCTCCCGGGTGGGCGGTAAGAGGGGAAGAGTGACCCCACTGGAGAACCTTGGCCCGGGCTTAACGAGGGACGTACAGGAGGCCCGGTGGCCCCATCCCAGGACCAGGCTCCTGGCATTGAGCTTGTCGAACGGTCTCCTCAATACCCCAGCGGACAGGGGCCACAATCCGGGATACAGGGATAATAGGCCCAACCTCACGCTCCCTGTTGTTGGGCGAGAACAGCCTGGAGAGCGCGTCCGGTTTGGTGTTCTTAGAGCCTGGGCGGTATGATAGGGTGAAATTAAACCGGCTGAAAAACAAGGCCCACCTAGCCTGTCGTGGGTTCAGCCTCTTGGCTTGTTGGAGGTACTCCAGGTTCTTGTGGTCTCTTCCAAACCAGGAATGGATGTTGCGCTCCTTCCAGCCACTGCCTCCACTCCTCAAGGGCCAGTTTCACCGCAAGCAGTTCTCGATCCCCCACATCGTACCGGGACTCCGCAGGGCTCAGGCGGTGGGAGAAGTATGCGCAGGGGTGCAACTTTCCTTCCGAACATTGAGAGAGCACCGCACCGACACCACTGTCCGAGGCGTCCACCTCCACGATGAATGGTTGGGAGGTGTCTGGGAGGACCAGAATGGGTGCCGTGCAGAAGCGGTGCTTGAGGTCTTTAAACGCCTTTTCCTCCTGAGGAGACCAGACATAAGATCCACCAGTCCCTTTGGTGAGATCTGACATGGGTGCTGCTACGGAACTGAAGTTCCTGACGAACTTGTGGTAAAAGTTAGCAAATCCTAAGAACCGCTGCACCTCCTTGACGGACTTGGGAGTGGACCAGTCCTGGATGGCCAGGGTCTTGGCTGGGTCCATTTAGAGTTGTCCCGTCCATACAATAAATCCCAGGAAGGAGACCTCGGGGACATGAAACTCGCATTTCTGGGCCTTCGCAAACAGATTGTTCCATAGCAGCCTCTGGAGAACCTGGCGGACATGGTGGCGGTGCTCCTGCAAGGTCTTGGAAAATACCAAGATGTCGTCGAGGTAGACAAAGACGTACTGGTTAATCATGTCCCTCAAGACGTCGTTGATTAGGGCCTGAAAAACAGCTGGTGCATTGGTGAGTCCAAAGGGCATCACCTGGTACTCGTAGTGCCCTGACGGATTGTTAAAGGCAGTCTTCCACTCGTCTCCCTGTCGGATACGGATGAGGTGGTATGCGTTCCATAGGTCCAACTTGGTGGACGGTGGCGCCTTGGAGCAGGTCAAATGCTGTGGACATCAGCGGAAGGGGATAGCGGTTGCGCACAGTGATCTTGTTCAGGCCCCTGTAGTCAATACATGGTCGGAGCCCCCCATCCTTTTTGCCGACAAAGAAGAAGACGGCACCAGCAGGTGAGGTGGAGGATCGAATGAACCCAGAGACCAGGGCGTCCTTGAGGTATTCCTCCATGGCCTTGCGTTCTGGCTGAGAGAGGGAGAACAGTCTGCCCCGAGGAGGGGTAGTCCCAGGGAGCAAGTCGATGGCACAGTCGTAGGCCTGGTGCGGAGGAAGAACGGCGGCCCTGCTTTTGCTAAATACCTCCTTCAAATCCCAGTACTCTGTGGGAACTTGAGATAGCTCGGTGAGATCAGGGGGCTCGGCAGGAGACACAGGAGAGCTAGAGAGCAGACAAGAGGCATGGCACGCAGGGCCCCATTCCACAACCTGGCTTGTTACCCAGTCTATGCAAGGGTTGTGGCGGGTAAGCCAAGGAAGGCCTAGAATCACTGGGAACTCTGGTGAATGAATAAGATGCAGGGATATCTCTTCCTTCTGACCTTGAGACTGGAGAAAGACTGAAGAAGTAACTTGGGTGACTCTTCCATCACCTAACACTTGGCCATCGAGGGCAGACACAGACAGCGGGATTTCAAGAGGAGCAGTAGGAACATTGATACTTTGGGCGAAGTGAACATCCATAAAGTTTCCAGCCGCCCCGGAGTCTAACAAGGCTTGACAAGAGTGGACGGACTCACCCCAGGAGATGGAGACCGGGATGTAGACTCCTTGGCCAGGGAGTTCGGGAGAGAGGGTAGGCCCCGTTACAACCCTCCCTCGGCTGGACGGGGCGGTCCTTTTCCCGAGAGCTCGGGACATGATGCTCGGAAATGGCCAGGCTTGCCACAGTAGATGCAACACTTGTCCCTCCTTCTGTGCTCCCTCTCAGCTGCGGCGAGACGAGTACGGCCAACTTGCATGGGCTCTGGACAGTCACTGGAGGAGGTAGACGGGCTCCATGTTGAGGCAGTGGGGCCGGGGAGACTCAGGACTTGGCGGTGTTCTCTAATCCTGTTGTCAAGACGAATAGCATGTGAGATCAGGGTTTTGAGGTCACTTGGGCATCCGATAGAGGCCAGGTCGTCTTTGATGGGGTCAGACAAACCATGGTGAAAGGCTGAAACCAGGGCAGCCTCGTTCCATCTGCTGACTGCTGCGAGCAATATGGCGTAGTCTGCGACACTTCCTCCTTGCCAGATGGACATGAGCTTTCTGGCTGCGTCTGTACTGATGTCCGCCTGGTCGAAGACCCGAAGCATCTCTTCAGTAAACAGTTCAAAATCAGAGCACTCGGGTCCCCGTCTCTGCCAGATAGCTGTAGCCCAAGCTCATGCCTTACCAGCTAACAAGGTTATCACAAAGGTGATCTTGCGGCAATTCGTAGTGTAGGTGGTAGGCTGGAGCTCAAAGGTGAGTTGGCACTGGATAAGGAACTCCCGGCACTCACCGTCATACCTCTGTGGTGCAGGAAGGCTGGGTTCGCGAGGTGAAGGAGACAGTGTGGCAGGAGGCACTGGAGCGGGAGCCGGATCAGGGAGCAGGATATGCGGGCAGAGGAGTCAGCTGTGCCAGGGTTTTCCCAATTTGCTGAAGCAGTACCTCACGTTGGCTTGTGAGTGTTCGTCCATGGTAGCTCCGAAGTGTGTTAAAGAAGCCATAATTCCCTGAAGGTTAGCCGGGTAGACCATTGAAGATGCCTCTGCTGAGTCGGTCATGACGGAGTCTTTCTGTTAGGGTTTTGCTGGGATTCGAACCTGGTTCGCTGGTGTGATAATCCAGCAAACTCCCACTAGGCCACCAGGATGACTCAAGTGCAGAGGTGTGAGGCGAAAGTAGGGTATCAAAAACAGTTTATTTACACTATATATAATCCAAAGGAAAAAACAAAAGGATAATCCAAAGCTCAGAAGATGTACAAAAAATAAAAATATCCAAAGGGTCAAAGTCCAAAATCCAACTAAGAAAAGAAGAGGCAAAAACTCAAATGCTCAGAAGATCAAAAAGGTCAAAACAGAATCCACAAAGTCCAAAAGAAAGAAGCAAAAACCAAGAATACAAAGACACAGGCAAGATACATGGGACCGAGGGAACTAGCACTAACAGCATAGCATAAAGACTCCGTGACTAGGGGGACAAACAGAGGAGTATTTATACACAAAATAAATTGAACACAGGTGACACTAATGAAGACAAAACAGGCAATAAAGACAAACACAAAACACAGGAACAGTGGCGGCCTCTAGAGGCCAAAACAAACATGACAAGAAAAGGAAATAACAGCGGCCTCTAGAGGCCAAAACAGTCCCAGTCCTAACAATATCCTCAGTAACAATGTAGTATTCTGCCTATATTATGCAGTCTTGTGTGTGTGTGTGTGTGTGTGTGTGTGTGTGTGTGTGTGTGTGTTATTGGCTGTATGTTTGCTTCAGGATTCATTACATTACGTTACATTACATTACATTACAGGCATTTAGCAGACACCCTTATCCAGAGCGATGTGCAACATACCTAGAGCAGCCTGGGGAGCAGGTGGGGGTTCGCTGCCTTGCTCAAGGGCATTTTAGCTGTTTCTGCTGGAACTGTTAGGCCTGTGTGCTGTCAGTGGGAGTGTTTTGTAAAAGAAATTGTGTGGAAAGGAAGAAAAAATATTAAACAGGATAATTGTGAACGTTATTTGTTTTCAATAGCAATGGCAAGTTTCGACCTCAAAGCAACTAAAGAGTAAAACTTAAACTTACCTTACACATGCACAATTGTGTGTCAAGTATAATGCTGAGTAAAGATGGTGAGATGCTTCAAAAAGTTTTCCAAATGAATGAGAGACGAATCTGAGAGTATAAACACAAGTATGTGTTCTGTTCATTAAGTGTATGGAATTTTACAAGCTCTCTTTCAGTGTTGTTAGAAGTGACAATTTCATGAATCTTTTTTTAAACAATGTAAACTATTAGTAAATCTGGGCCTGATACTGTTTTTCATATGTCCTTGTGTGTGTATCTGTGTTACCCCTTCAATTATCTAACAGCTTTGTTTTTTCCCTGCTTGTCACTGCTGTGCATGTGTCTCCATGCTATCACACTCTTCTTCATTGTCAAAAAAGTGTCCATCTTCATCCCTAACATCCTCATCCTCACTGTCATCCTCACCACACCCTGACCTGTCAGTCACAGGAGGTAAGTCTTGACAAGAGTTGTCCATAGAGATGTCAATCATGTCAGCTCAGCTTTGTTCAGTTACTTGTGTTAAACCCATAAGGAAGATACTCAGCTGTAATATAATTTCAAGATAAGCATGTGGAGACCCAGTGAGAGTGCAGTCTTTTACACATGCACAACAATTTCATTAATAAAAAAAATCTTCAAACTTTGGGTTACTGATTTGAGTAAGAGTTTGTATTGAATTGTGCATCCTCCGATGACTGCAAATAGGCTGCCAAAAGAATTGTTTTTGATCTTTTTCAGCACTGAATAATGTTTCTTACAGTAAGCTACTCCAGTCTTACAAAGATAAGAGCCAGCCTGTAAAGTTGTAGAGCAGGTCAATGGAGAATAAGGTTAGCAAAGTACATTTCAGCACTTATTTACTTCATTTAATGCTTAAAATCATGATTTAAACAAACAAACAAACAAAAAGCATATGGTCCCAGTCAAACACCTGGACATGCCTTGTATTTAATGTTAGCTGCTAATTGTTTTCTAAAGAAACAGACCAAGCAGTACACCATCAAGCACAATCAGGTGTATACAGTTCCTACTTGATATTTCCAATATCCACAAATTTGTTCAACAAACGTCTGAATTTGAAATACTGCTTGAACAATAGTGCAGAATCACAAAGAAAATGCATGAAGTTCTGTGATTATTCCACATATTGTGTAAGAGTTACAAGCTATATTATCATGTCACAAAGTGAATATTTGACTCAACAAAGCATTTTTAATAGTTTAAGTTTATTCCCCAGGTTAAGAGTCTAAAACTACTCATTTTTACACCAGTTCTGATTATTTAGACAGTAGGGTCGAGTGTAAGGCAAAGTTACAGCTTTATATTTGTGTGCTTGTTTCAGTAAGTTAACGTTTCTAAAGTAACAGGGACTTGTATGGTGAATACCCCACATAATTTAAGCCTAAAAGTTATTATTGAAGAAGAAGAAGAAGAAGAAGAAGAAGAAGAGAAGAAGAATCATATAACTGTTGATAAGGCTTTTTTTGTTTATTACCTTGTTTTGATTGTTAGCACTTCACTGATTAACATATGACTAAAATAAAGTACAAACACAATTCTATGTAAATCATTGGTTTTATCCTTGATTCCCTTGACTCTCAGTATTCAGACAGATTTTCCCAGAACCTGTAGTTGATTGGCTTATGCTGACTTATATACTGAAGCCACTAAAATGCCATGTATACCTTAGAAGGCGAGAAACAATCCATGAAGCTAACCTGTTCTACATACGGCCCATTTCCCATATTGTTACCTTTACCAACTTTGTTGGAGGAGCTTATGTTTTCACGTCCATTGGTTTGTTTGTTTGTTTTCCTGTCTGTCTGTTCCCAACATAACTCAAAAAAGTGGTGACTCAATTTTGAAGACATTATGAGGAAAGGTAGGCCATGTGCCAAGGAACAATTGATTAGATTGTGATGCAGATCCGAATATGTGGCTTGGCATACCACATATTCGATAGAGGAGAGTATGCACTCTACCGAGTCCCTTGCTAGTTTTTGTATTGTTTTCTTCAAGTCTCCTTATGACGTTTGTGCGGCTTTATGTCTAAAGACTGTCCCTTTAATTTTACATGAGCATTTTTCAATCTCTTTTCGTCCAACAGAAATAACAGACTGTTTTGTTCCTGTGTCTTTAAGACTGCTATACGTAAATGACCTTGTTAACTCATAATCATGGACACATTTAAATAATAAACAATTTTCTTGAAATGAGGATACTCATTAATTCTGCTGTTATTGACTCGATGACTAGGTATAGAATTAGCAAATAGATGAGTAAGGTGGAAGCTAACGAGTGTTAAGACATTGAAAGCTGCCTCAAATCAGTGTTCATGCTAAATACTCATGAATAGAGAATTAGAAATGGATTGAAATAATACTAATGAGAGATTGTGGGTCTGCTGTTCTTCAGCAGTTTTATTTTCTCATTCTCATCTCATTATCTCTAGCCGCTTTATCCTTCTACAGGGTCGCAGGCAAGCTGGAGCCTATCCCAGCTGACTACGGGCGAAAGGCGGGGTACACCCTGGACAAGTCGCCAGGTCATCACAGGGCTGACACATAGACACAGACAACCATTCACACTCACATTCACACCTATGGTCAATTTAGAGTCACCAGTCAACCTAACCTGCATGTCTTTGGACTGTAGGGGAAACCGGAGCACCCGGAGGAAACCCACACGGACACGGGGAGAACATGCAAACTCCACACAGAAAGGCCCTCGCCGGCCCCGGGGCTCGAACCCAGGACCTTCTTGCTGTGAGGCGACAGCGCTAACCACTACACCACCGTGCCGCCCGGTTTATTTTCTTTATAAATTTATTTATTTATTTATTTATTGCATAGCCTGCCCTTGTTTACTGCCTAAAATGTGCTGAATGTGCTGTGTTTTTTGATGGACTGACTGAAGTGCTCAAGGATATTAAAAAAGAAAAAACACTACTCTGGAGTGTTTGATTCTTGTGGACGCATACTTACATACAGATTTGTTTCCTGACAGACAGGAACAGCAGAATGTTTAACTACTAGTTGCAGCATCACTCTAATAACTCTGCTACAGACTTTAATGTCTGGCTTACATGCTGTAAAACTGTAACCTGATAGAGGAAGTGGTGAAGAAATAACAGTATTTCCTCATGGACTGCATCAAATAAGCTACAATTCTTTTTATGAGAATATTCAAGGAGAAAATTTGAGCTGCAGCAGTGTACTGGTACCAGAAAATTGACAACACAACACTATATATTGTTTTTATAGCTGGTAGGAAATCCTTGGGGATAACATATCATGACTTTGTCTTTTTCACTCACTGTATCTTTCGCCACATAGTCATTACTATTTACAGCATCATTCAGAGTAAAACGGACAGTAGCCACACAAACTCTGGATGGATTTGCTCTGTGTGCAATGCTATAACAATCTTAGCATGTCACATTTAAGACAATTATTATTCATAAAGGAACATTTAGCTTAGCTCATATTAAAATGTTGCAGTGTTTCACCTTGGGAACCTGCAATCTAATGCTGTGTGTGGTGTCCTGCAGGCCTCTTCCAGAGGGCTATTGCCCAGAGCGGATCAGCCATCTCCAGCTGGTCCATCAACTATCAGCCTCTGAAGTACACCAAGATCCTAGCACGTAAGGTTGGCTGCTCATACAGTGAGACGGCTGATCTGGTGGACTGCCTGAGGAGAAAAAGCTTCAGGGAGCTAGTGGATCAGGATATACAACCCGCACGCTATCATGTTGCCTTTGGCCCTGTGGTGGATGGAGACGTGGTGCCCGATGACCCAGAGATTCTCATGCAGCAGGTTAATACCATGAGAGTTCAGCTTCAGAGTGAGCATGCCTCTCTCCTGAGGCAGTGTACTTTTAGTTTCTATGTGCTTTATAAGGGCACAGGGAGCACAAAAATACATAATTCAGCAGTTCCCAAGTTCTGGTTCTCATCTGATGAGTTAAATCAAGGAAAACATGAAGCTGTGCCAACCTGAGGGCCACCTGGACTGCAGACTGTGCACTGCATCTATTTTTAACAGAGAACTCAGTCAACTGTTGCATTTTCGAAGAGAATATTAAATTTTGATTGGATATAGAATCAACAAACACTCAAAGAACTGGAAAAAATTACTTACCTTTTAAGTCTCAAAAACAATCATAGTATTTTCCATTACATAGCTGTTCCATTACTTGATACCCCTAAATCTTATAGAAAATCGTCCTCTGCTGGTTAGAAATTTAGGAGGATGAAAATCTGCAGACTGCTGAGTTAAATAAGAATGAACTTCAGCATTGCTCTGAAACTGCCCAGGAACATTCCCTTTGCCCAAATGAATCTCATAAATAAAAACACATACCCTATTTGGAAAATATTAATATCATAAATCATAAGAACCTGCAGTTTTTTAAATAAGGGATTAGATCGGGTTCCAATGCTCATAAAACATTTCTGGAGGGCCAGAATTTTGTGAAGGGTAGTAGGAAAACTACTGGCCCAAACTATATGACAATAAGAAAGATAAGGATAAATTAAACTGTAATAAAGAGTAAGGAGACAGTTTATAGCAACAAGATGATGAACCCTCCTTATTGTACCAATTATTTTATTCACTTTCTTACTAACCCAGTCTGTTTGTTCTCTCCAATTCAAACTTTCATCAATAATAATTCCCAAGAATCTTGTAGATGACACTTGAGGCATCTCAGTAGACTGAGTAGTATGATTTTAGATAAATCTTTGGGATACATCTTTTTACCAATGAAAACGATGAAATTAGATTTTTTAACATTCAAAGATAATTTGTTTAATTTAAACCATGTAACATAGGCAGTTAGACCAACATTAGCATCTTTTATCAAAGAGATGAAATTTGAATGAGAAAGAAATAGGTTTGTATCATCTGCAAACATAATTTGGGAAAGAACATTTGAAACATTTGAGAAATCAGTAATATAGATAGGAAATAATAATGGTCCAAGAATGGATCCCTGTGGAACCCCACAGCGTTGTCTGGCTTTGTTTGAATCACAGCCTTTGACACAAACAATTACTAACTTATTGTTATAATATAATTACTTACCTGTTTGTATGTAAGATCATGAAAGCCATATTTATCCAATTTTTCCAATAAAATAGGATGGTTTATTGTATCAAAAGCTTTGGACAGGTCTATAAAGATACTACAAGGAAATTCATGATTGTTAAGTGCAGAGGAAACTTTGTCAATCAGGTAGAGTAGCACCATATAAATGGAATGATTTTTCCAAAAACCATATTGATGTTTGTAAAGAATTGGATTAGAATCCAAATGGGAAAGAATCATAAATAATATTTTTGGAAAACACAGCAAAATAGATATGGGTACACAGTATAAGCAATTTGAAAATTACCATGAAGCCCAACTGTGCCATATAAAAAAGTTTTTAATGGCTCTTGTGAGTGTTAGTGCTATTACTGTTGACAGGAAAAGCCATACCAAGTGTTCACTGTGGGGGTGCACGTACTTTTAAAACCACACTTATTTTAATTGCATTACTTTTTTAAACAAATCTTCTGTTAAAGCTTAAAATCAAACTTCTTTATTTTCACATATGATATAAAATAATTACTTCTGTACAGTTTTGCATAACATTTGGTTAAATAATAATACTGAGGTTTGCTGATTTTCTACCAAGAGATATCTTTTCACACTCTCTTTGATAGACTTAACAAAGAGAGCTATGAAAACAGTTTTTATGAGTAATTTTGTTGGACTTATCAATTACTGGAGAACCAGAATTTTGTGATTGCTTCAAAGCTGATATAATGCTGTAATTTCCACACCACATCCACTAGGGGGAGTTCCTGAATTATGACCTCCTGATTGGCGTGAACCAGGGAGAGGGGCTGAAGTTTGTGGATGATGGTGGCTCAGAAAGTGAGGAGGGAATTTCAGCTGCAGCTTTTGATTACACTATCTCCAACTTTGTGGACAACCTCTATGGATATCCTGAAGGTCAGTGTTATGAAGCCTTAACTGTTCTTAAATGGACGGATTATAAAATGCAGTCAAAATGTTTTGGAGTTCCATAAACAATAATCCATTTACTGTTGTGTTATTCTTCCATCTTACACCGCCTGTCCTCTCATCCAACACTGTCTGCTTTATAGTATCTGCAATTGCAAAGTTGTGCCAGCAGAGGACAGTGCTGGACTGTCTCTGAGCAGAGTGTAAAAATGAATTAATTTAGGTGGCAGTGATCATGTCCAAGGTTGTTTATCTCAGCACTGGGGAAGAGAGTTTGCTGTTTTAGAGATTGATGATAAATATAAACAGATGGGGTATAATCATCACAAGCCTTTAAACCTAGTGTCTCTAAATCACATGCACAGGGGCATAAGTGGCTATTACTGCAAAAGTTCCATTATACACATAGATACAACCCAAAGATTTAAAGAGGGAATAAAAACTGAAGAAGTTTTACTCCATCTATACACTTCTAAGGGTGGTAGATTGTATGCCTTTCCTCTAAATTTTTCCTTCTCTTTTTTTTTCTTATTCAATCTTTCTCTAGGTAAA
The DNA here is from genome assembly GCF_027579695.1 of Neoarius graeffei. Lineage (NCBI taxonomy): Eukaryota > Metazoa > Chordata > Actinopteri > Siluriformes > Ariidae > Neoarius > Neoarius graeffei. Next base: position 75,288,748 of record NC_083569.1, on the reverse strand, counting down.
GACATCTTGAGGGAGACCATCAAATTTATGTACACTGACTGGGCAGATCGAGATAATGGTGAAATGCGCCGCAAGACCCTGCTAGCTTTGTTCACAGACCACCAGTGGGTGGCTCCTGCTGTGGCTACGGCCAAGCTGCATGCAGATTACCAGTCCCCGGTGTATTTCTACACATTTTATCACCACTGCCAGACAGAGACACGGCCTGAGTGGGCAGACGCTGCGCATGGGGATGAGATCCCATATGTGTTTGGTGTGCCCATGATTGGAGCAACAGACCTGTTCCCCTGCAACTTTTCCAAGAATGATGTCATGCTCAGTGCAGTGGTCATGACCTACTGGACCAACTTTGCCAAGACTGGGTATGTTTCTGAGCCACATACTTCCATGCAGAGTGTGTTCACATTCAATAATCTCACCTTCAATTGCTTTTTATATACTAGTGCATCTCAAAAAATTAGAATATCGTGAAAAAGTTCAATATTTTCCATCAGTTATTTAAGAAAGTGAAAATTTAATATAATCTAGACTCATTACACGTAAACTAAAATGTTTCAAACATATTTCTATTTTAATTTTGATAATTATGGCCTACAGTGCAAAAAACATATCTCAAAATATTAGAGTATTTCATTTTGCATTTGAGTAAATAACTATTAAAACAGTATAAATACCGTGTATCTCTCAGTCTAGTTCAGTAGACACAGGCAGTCACAATCATGGGAAAGATGGCTGACTTGACAGTTGTCCGAAAGACAAATCATCAACACCCTCCAGAAGGAGGGACAGAAGGTCATTGCTGAAAAGACTGGCTGGAAAAGGTACACAAGCAACAGGGATGACTGCAGCCTTGAGAGGATTGTCAAGAAAAGTTGATTCAAGAACTCGGGAGAGCTTCACAAGGAGTGGACTGAGGCTGGTGTCAGTGATTTCCTTATCCAGCAGGACTTAGCACCTGCCCACAATGCCGAAACTACTACCAAATGGTTTGCTGACCATGATATTACTGTGGTTGATTGGCCAGACAACTCACCTGACCTGGACCCCATAGAGAATCTATGGGTTATTGTCAAGAGGAAGATGAGAGACACCCAGCCCAAAAATACAGATGAGCTGAAGGCCACCATCAAAGCAGCCTGGGCTTCAATAACACCTCAGCAGTGCCACAGGCTGATCACATCCATGCCACACCACATTGATGCAATAATTCATGGTAAAGGAGCCCCAACCATATACTGCATGTATAAATAAACATACTTTTCAGAAGTTACACATTTTGATTGTCTCATCTCATCTCATTATCTGTGCACAGCACCCTCTGTCACCGGCTTATTGAACTCAGCTTTCGCTCATTCACAACTCATCAACCACACTACTTAAGCCTCACTCTCACTCCTCTCATTGCAAAATATCGTTCTGTTTGCCAGTCCATACAAACCCTTTCTATCTGTCCGACTCTAGTTATTCTGACCCTCGCTATCTCTCTTTGTCTGCCCTTCTTGTCTCTTCTGTATTGTCCTGTTTGCCAATTGACTGACCCCGTCTACCTTTTGACTACGCTTCTCGTTTTATGATTTGGCTTCGTTACAAGTTTGCTCTCCGCTCTCCCCTGCACATACATCCATAAGTGCCTGCACTCTGACAGGATACTTCGCCTACCATGGATGCAGCAGAGGAGGCGATGCAAACTGCGTTGAATACCCAGAGATGTCTCTTAGGAGATCATCAACAGATGCTTGCAGACCTCAACACCTGGATGGCGCAGCTTGCAGCTGTGATGTCGCAGGCCCTCCTAATGTGCCCTGAGGCTTCTCCAAGTCCCACACTACAGCTCCCCATTCTGGAGAAATATGCCAGGGATGCTCTCGCCTGTAAAGGATTCTTATTTTAGTGCTCCATGTACTTCTCCACCATGCCTATCATCTCTGATGAACATAAGATTACTAAATTTCTTTCATTTTTCACTGGCAAAGCGCTACAGTGGGTGAGTGCTGTATGGAAGAATGGAGGTGAGCACACAACTTCATATGAACGTTTCCTCAAGTTGTTTAAAAGAGTATTTGATCACGAACCCAAGGGAATTGAAGTCAGCTAGAGTCTGCTCACCATCACACAGGGTTCAAGAGGAGTTGCTGAATATGCCCTTGACTTCAGAACTCTAGCAGCAGCCAGTGGATGGAATGACCCGGCTCTAAAAGCGGTGTTTTGCCAAGGTCTTCGTCCAGAAATTCTCAGTGAACTGGTGTGTAGAGACAAGCAACTAACATTGGACTCCCTCATTGACCAAGCAATATGGTTGGATCATCTGCTGACCAACTGGCCCTCTCTCAAGGAGAACTCCAAACCAGTCCATCCCTCTGAGGATGCCACACCTATGGAGTTTTCTTACACCCGTCTGAAATGTTCTGAACATGAAAGGAGGAGGAGAGAGGGTCTCTGCTTCTACTAAGGGAGTTCAGAGCATCATATCAACCAGTGTCCCATCTGTCCGTCTTGCACCAGCCCAGTTGAAGCCCCAGCTCATGCGGTGAGTCCAGTAAGATTTAGTGCACAGTCATTTAAAGTACCTGTGTTGTTAAAACTGGTATCCTCCATACACATTCTGTCTGCCTTTGTTGACTCTGGGCGGAGGGGAATTTCATCAACAGCATGATTGTCCAGAAGTTTGACCTGCCCACAACCCCTCTGCAGAGTCCACTCAACATCAGGACCATCGATGGAGGACCAATAGGTGATAATCTTGTCACCATTCAAACTGCTCCCGTTCACATTCTGGTGGGAGCACTCCACTCTGAACTCATTTCCCTCTATGTGACCACCACTGTCAATCACGATATCATTCTTTTGTACCCCTGGATACAGCTTCATGGCTCACTAATCTCTTGGCAGAACAAGGAAATTCTCCAGTGGTCACCCACCTGTTTCCAGAACTGTCTCTCACGTCCCCAACTCAGTCTCTCCTCTACCTCAGTAGAGAGTCCACAGCCTGATTCCATGGAGAATGTTCCCAAGTGTTACCTGGACCTGAGAGAGGTCTTTAGCAAGGGGAAAGCCTGTGGGCTACCACCGCATCGGCCATATGATTGTGCCATCGATTTTATACCAGACACATCACCTCCATGTGGTCTCATTTATCCCCTTTCTCAAAAGGAGCACTCTGCCATGGAAGAATACATCCAGGAAGCCCTCAAGCTGGGTTATAGATGCTCATCTAAGTCACCAGCGTCAGCTGAGTTCTTCTTTGTGGAGAAGCAAGGTGGTGGTCTCTGACCCTGCATAGACTATAGAGGACTTAAGTCTCCATCAAATAGCCCTATCCTCTTCCTCTTGTTTGCTCTGCCCTTGAACAACTTTGATCTGCTAAGACCTTCTCCAAAATAGACCTACGCAGTGCCTACAACTTGATCAGTATCAATAAGGGTGATAAATGGAAGACCACCTTCAGCATGACTGCCGGCCATTTTGAGTATGGGGTAATGCCCTATGACCTTCCTTCAGTGCCAAGTGTGATCCAGTGCCTTATCAACAACGTGCTATGGGACATGCTAGGCAAGTTTGTGATCACATATATTGACGATATCTTGATCTACTCTCCTGACAAGAAGAGTCATCTGGAACATGTCAGAGCCGTCTTCCAACATCTACTAGCTAATCACCTCCACGTGAAAGCAGAGAAGTGTGAATTTCATTTGAAGCGAATCTCCTTTTTGGGGTATGCCATAAGTGCAGAAGGAGTCAGCATGGATTCCTCCAAGGTACCTGCGGTCATGTCCTGGCCAGTATCCACATCCATAAAGGAGCTTCATCATTTCTTAGGCTTTGCCAACTTCTACTGTCACTTTTTATGAGAGGCTTCAGCATAATTGCTGCTCCCCAAATGGCCTTGCTCAAGAAGGGACCCAAGCACCTCCACTGGAACCCTTCGACAGAAGAAGCCTTTAATCATCTCAAGAACACTTTCACCTCTGCCCTGGTCCTACAGCAGCCTGACCCAACCAAGCCATTCATGGTTGAAGTTGAGGCCTCTGACACAGGAGTAGGATTCTTGTCCCAACTTTTTTGGCAAGAGACACAAGCTTCATCCAGTGGCATTTTTCTCGAAGAAACTCACCTCTGCAAAGAGGAATTATGATGTTGGGAACAGACAACTGTTCACCATCAAACTCGCTCTCGAGGAGTGGAGACACTGGCTGGAGGGAGCCACACACACCTTTGTGATACTTACCGAACATAAGAAACTAGAATATCTCATCTCATCTCATTATCTCTAGCCGCTTTATCCTTCTACAGGGTCGCAGGCAAGCTGGAGCCTATCCCAGCTGACTACGGGCGAAAGGCGGGGTACACCCTGGACAAGTCGCCAGGTCATCACAGGGCTGACACATAGACACAGACAACCATTCACACTCACATTCACACCTACGGTCAATTTAGAGTCACCAGTTAACCTAACCTGCATGTCTTTGGACTGTGGGGGAAACCGGAGCACCCGGAGGAAACCCATGCAGACACGGGGAGAACATGCAAACTCCACACAGAAAGGCCCTCGCTGGCCCCGGGGCTCGAACCCAGGACATTCTTGCTGTGAGGCGACAGCGCTAACCACTACACCACCGTGCCGCCCCTATCTCAAGAAGGCCAAAAGATTGAATCCATACCAAGTCAGATGGGCACTCTTCTTCACACATTTTAATTTCATGATCTTGTTCGGCCCAGGGTCAAAGAACACCAAGGCAGACACCCTGTCTCATACCTTTGACTTGTCACATCATGACCCTGTAATGCACCCCATTCTCTCACCCAACTGCTTTATCCAGTCCCTCACTTGGGACCTGGATCAGGAGATAAAGAACTCCCAACCACGGACAAGCCCAATCAGTCTTCCGCCCAGCCTCTGTTACGTCTCGAAACACCTCCAAATGTGACTCATCATATGGGCTCACACATCTCCTGCCATGGGACATCCTGGTAGCCAATGAACTCATCAAATGCTGAGGAACAAATACTGGTGAGAGAACATGCTCACTGAAATTAACCAATTCATCACCTCCTGCTCTGAGTGTGCCCAGGAGAAAGTCCCACGAACCCCTCCCGCTGGTAAGCTTTGTCCCCTCCTGGTACCTCAAAGACCCTGGTCCCATCTCGCCATTGATTTCATCACAGACCTACCTCCCTCCCAGGACAACAACACCATCATGGTGACAACTGACAGATTTTCCAAAGCCCTGAAACTAATTCCTTTACCTGGCATCCCCATGGCACTCCAAACAGCCGAATTGCTATTCCAACAGGTGTTCAGGTACTTTGGCATCCCTGAGGACATAGTCAGTGACTGGGATCCCTAATTCATCTCACACTTATGGACCTGTTTCATGGAACGGTTAAGAGTTTCAGTGAGTCTCATATCCGGTTATCATCCCCAATCTAACAGCCAAGTGGAATGGGCCAACCAAGAGATTGGATACTTTCTAAGAATCTTCTGTATGAGGAACCAGGGGGACTAATCTTGATTCATTCCTTGGGCCAAGTATGCACAGGACTCACTCAAACACTCCGCTACGCAACTAACACCCTGACAAACCTGCACCTAGGGAGAGAGGGTGCCCCAGGAAGACTTTAGATCCCAGAGGGAGCTCCTCAGGGGTGGGGGTTCTGTCAGTAAAGGCATTGAGAATGACAGCACTAGCCAAACTACAAACATGGCTACTCAGGACTGCAACGCCCAAAGAGCAAAGCGCCTTCTGTCACTGGCTTATTGAACTCAGCTGTTGCTCATTCACAACTCATCAACCACACTACTTAATCCTCACTCTCACACCCCCTCATTGTGAAGTATCATTCTGTGGTTTTCAGTCCATACCAAGCCTTTCTATCTCTGCCTGACTCTAGCTATTCTGGCCCTCGCTATCTCTTTTTGTCTATGCTTCTTGTCTCTTCTGTATTGCCCTGTTTGCCAATTGACCAACCCTTGCCTGCCTTTTGACCATGCTTTTCATTTTGCACTTTGGCTTCATTACAAGTTTGCTTTCCACTCTCCCCTGCACATACATCCATAAGTGCCTGCACTCTGACGGATTTTCATGAGCTATAAGCCATAATCATCAAACTTAAAACAAAAAGAGGCTTGAAATATTTCGCTTTAGGTATCAGGAATACAGAATATATGGAAGTTTACACTTTTGAATTAAATTACAAAAAATAATGAACTTTTTCACAATATTCTAATTGTTTGAGATGCACTAGTAGATGGTGAAGATCTTCATGTTCTCCTGTTGTTTTGAAACCTTGGAACTGAATTTATATGTCTTTTCTAATCCAGTTATGCTTCAGTTAATCAGAAGTAGTACATTTTGATTTTGCATAATTATAGGTCGGCTAAAAATGGGTTAAAATGCAAAAGAACTCTCTGATACAAATATTCTGATCTTTAACTTTTTCCTCATCAGGGATCCTAACCTGCCGGTCCCTCAGGACACCAAATTCATCCACACAAAGCCAAACCGCTTTGAGGAGGTGATCTGGACCAAGTTCAACTCTAAGGACAAGCAGTACCTGCATATCGGCCTGAAACCACGTATTCGTGACAACTACCGTGCCAATAAAGTGGCCTTCTGGCTGGAGCTGGTGCCTCACCTTCACAACCTGCACGAGGAACTCATGAGCTCCAGTACCACCCGCCTGCCCCCACGGCCTCCGCACTGGAAGAGCCCTGACCCCCGTGCCACACGCCCACCGTACCCAACCTTCCCTCCAGATCCAGATCCAGAGGGCTCAGAGAGACCACGTTTTTCTCCATTTCCTAGTGATGCACGTGACTACTCCACTGAGTTGAGTGTCACAGTGGCAGTGGGTGCATCTTTGCTGTTCCTCAACATCCTGGCATTTGCTGCACTCTACTACAAACGAGACCGGCGGCATGAGACACGGCGTCACCGCCTATCTCCACAGCGTGGCGTGCCGGCCAACGACCTGGCACACAGCCAAGAGGAGGAGCTCATGTCTCTGCAGATGAAGCGCTCTGAGCAGCGTGACGTGGAGCCTCTGCGACCAGCATGTCCACCAGACTACACTCTGGCACTACGGCGGGCACCAGACGATGTTCCTCTTATGACTCCTAACACCATCACCATGATACCTAGCAGCATCGCAGGCATGCAGCAGCTCCACGCCTTCAGCGCCTTCCCCTCCACCACTGGCCACAACAACACACTGCCTCACCAACACTCCACCACCCGCGTATAGTACTGCCCTCTCTTCCTGTCCTTTCTCCATCCTTCTCTCTCATCCTCCCTGGTGAAGAAGTACAATGGAGCCTCCTGGTGGTCCTCTTATAGACACATATGAACAGCAAGAATGAGCTGAAAATGTTGGCATTAAAGAAACTGCTTTTTCAGATGAGACAAGGCTACAGTTAGCAAGGACACATTGTCCATTAATGGATGCTTTAGGATTTTTTTTCCACAATGGTCTTAGTGGAAAAGAATAGTCCATCAGGGAGAATGTGACTGTCATGAATGGTCTGATGCGCGCATATATATATATATATATATATATATATATATATATATATATATATGAGAGGGAGAATGTTGCCGTTTTCTAGGTTTTTTTTTCCTTTTTTTTCCCTCTACAGGCTGGAAGACCTTTATCAGCCCTTCATTTTTCTCTCAACAGATTCTTCTAGTGTTTTTTGTCTTTATTTCTTCTATTTTTTAGTATCAGCCCACTACATTTTTCTCCTCATCAGATCCTCTGAACATGCTCTGTGATCTCGTGTAAAGGGCAGGAGAGTCAATTTTATACACAACATGTGTAATAAGCAAATGATACACAACAACACATGGTTGTGTTCTTTCTACCAGCAATCTTGGTGCCAAGTACTATAGTGTACTCCTGCCACAAGATACAAAAATACATCTGAGAAAATAACAACGTTGATCTGGCAATGGAAAGAAAGTTACAAGTGCCAGCCTGCTTACTCTCTATCATCTCTGTTGTCTTATTTGTTCCCCTTTTTCATCAGTGAAATTAAGTGTCTTTCTACTTGTGTATATATAAATCAGTGGCAAAGCCTGATTGTTTATCGACAAGTGCAATGTTGGCCATGATAGCACTGTTTTAGCAAATTTCTTAACATCTCATCGAAATGCTCAAACACCTTCTTACTTGCTTTGCTCCTGTGTACAACACCACTGTATTTTTGGCCATTTGTGGTGTTACACTGATATTTTTTCAGATCAATATATAATTATTGGTGCTATTGTTTGAGATTTGGCCACTGTAGGAGGCAGTATTTTATCTTCAGAATACTAGTGAACTATCATAGTCAGATGGAGTTGTTACACATGTCATGCACGTATGTAGCCATTTCTCAGCTTGTGAAATAAGGCTTGGAATCTTGTTTTACACTGTTACCCTTCTTTTACAGCATTTGCACTTCATTTTCTCCCATTTCTCTCCTTGAGTCCCTTGTTTGCACCTTTATTTCCAGAGAATGCTAATTGTGAGGATTCTGGAGGGTATGCACGTTTGTATGCGTGAGTATGTGTGTATTTGAGCATGTGCAGAACTGTGTGTATGAGCTGTGAGATGCATGTTAGCAGCACCTTACAAGAACACTTCTAACTGCAGAGAAATTTAAGAAAGCAGTAAAATGAGAAGGAGCACTAAAAAGACAGCGAGACAAGTTGTAGACCTCCAGAGTAAATTTCACTACATGGCATTTGCATTTATCTTTTGAAATTACTCCCTTGTTAGCTTTTTGTCAGCATTCAGGTACACTGTTACACAGGCTGCTGCTGAGTAAGTAGTAAATCTTTTTATGTGTGAGTGATTTTCAGTGGAGCAGATCCCTAAATATCAAATTCATAACTGTGTGATGTAGCGCTGCACACTCCTTCAATATGGTTACAATAAGCACAGAGAAGAAAAGGCATGACATTGAATATTAATCGGATAAGAGCAGATGAACCATCCAAGATGACCGTGCAATCAGGGCAGACAAAAAAGGCATAGAAATGAGGATACATCGGTCATGTTGAGGCTTGCTTTTTTTTTCTCATTAGTATTTCAATGTATAGCCTGATAAGGACGTTCTCATGAGATAAGGTATACGTGTATCCATCAGAGAAGACAGGCGTCACACACACAATTATGGAACACCTTATTTCTCCATTATTATTTACTGCCATATCAATTGTTTGTCCTATTCTGAGTTCTGTGAGAGTGATAAGGGGGAGCTGTGCACTTTTATCTACAACCTCATATGTGGAAGAACTTATAGACTGCTGCTGTAGCTATCTGAGACTGAAAAGCCTGAAAGCAGGCTAAAGTCTAATGCTACACAGTGCATTGTAACATATAGAAATGTCTAGCATTGCCTGACTAGCATACTGGAGATCTTGTATGCTGGACAACAACAAATTGGATTCAGTTCATATTGGATTCAAACTTAGAGGCACACAAAATGAAGACATTAAAAGACTTTTTTTTCATGGAAAAACAACTGTGAATAATGATTGAGTTTTACCTGTTGGAATCCTGTGCCCACATGGTCACTATTTGTGGTAGGAAACAAGGCTAACCTGAATGAAGCATACCAGAATGGAAGTGGACAAGAGGTGCATTTTAAAAAAAGCAAACAAACATAAAGTTTGCCTTTATTTCTCTCAGTTTTTGTATGCTGGGTGACATTGTGAACAGTGGAGCCTTTCTTCTCCCAATGAAGCTCTGGGTTCTCAGAAAGCTTATGCTAAGCAAAGATAATATACAGTGAAGAGGACTCATCTGTACATTTTTCAGTGTAAGAAAAAAACAACAAAAATATTTGTAAATATTCTGTTGTTTGTTTGTTTGTTTGTTTGTTTGTTTTATGAGTGAATGAAATACTTACTTTGTGAACAAGACAACAGGTGGAAGTGTTAATTCAGCCACCATAGACATCATTATATAAATCTGTCCTTCTGCTGTTTATTCAGTTTAAGGAATTAACAACTAACTGCAATCTTACAGGAAAGTTGTATCCATTTCAGAGTGAATATTCGCCTGCCTGACAGTTTCACACTTGCACTACTATGCTTCATCAGTTAGCAAACCCCTAGCATGAATCTTCTTCTGACTGTTCATTCAGTAAGTTGTAATCACTCTGTTTTCAGATAATGAGTCACTGTGTGAGTAATGGAGGCTGGAATGAAGACCTCTGCTCCTTGGGCCTCTTACAGTAGCATTTGAGCAAAAGAGCAGCGTGGTGGGTATGTAAGATTGCCTCCACTTGATTAAGAAAGAAAATTCATTTTACCTCTGCTTAAATAAGCACTGGTCAGTTTTTGTATATCTCATTTTTGTGACATTCATTTCCGAAATGAGAAATTTTTCCGCTTTGATTTTCAAATGCACTGATTGGCATTGTACCATTTGGTAATCCTGGCAGCCTTGTGGCTTAAATAATGGGGGGGAAGAAGCACATAAAATCCCCTTGGGGAAAACTCTGAGATCTGCTGTGTCCCAGACCTGTGTCTGTTGTCTTGTTCTTAAGTTCTTTGTTGAAAATCAGAAACCTGATAAGATGAAGAAAGTGTTAAAAATGGACGTAAAATAGATGATTATTAAAAAAGAAAATATATAAATAAGGAGATGATATTTCTGTTTGATTTAGAAATTATTACACACTGTATGCTGTGACTCTGATCTGGGAAACATTAAATACATTCATATCCCGTTACCTGTCACTGTTTGTTTACTGAATAGCCATGCTTCTTAATCAGCTCGCAGTGTCATGGTGCAGAATTTATTTACACAACACTGAAAAAACTGAAACGCTTACAACTATTGATATTTGATGTGGTTTGGTTTCAATGACAAAAACAAAAGGTTTTCTCAGGGCATGACTTCAGTATCCAACTCCTTTATAAGTCATCAGATTGGCCTGGATGACAAAAGACACTCAGATTGGTCCAGCCATATGTTGTGTTTTTTTTTTTATGCTTTTAAAGTAAAATTTCAAGTCAAAATTCATTTTGTCAGCAGGTATAATAATAATAATAAAAGCTTGCATAAATATTCAGCCCTTCCACACTATTCCTTGATCAAACCACCTTTGGCTGCAGTGACTGCTTTAAATCTGTTGGGGTATGTTCCTCGCTTTGCACACTGTTTGGGAGTGATTTTCACCCATTCTTTCTGCCAGATTTGCTTCTGAAAGGTAAAATTTTCTTCCACATTTTTTTAACAAACTGAAGCAGGTTCTCTTGAAATATCCCCCTTTATTTTGCTCCATACATTTTTCCTTCTTTTTTTGACAAGAAACACAGGTTCTGTGTATGAAACACTCCCCAGAGCACAATGCTGCCACCACTATCTTTCACTGTAGGGATAGGGTTCTTTGAGATATGGCTTGGGTTAGATAGACACCATGCATAACGCTTTGAAACTTGCCCAAATGCAGTAAATTAACCTTGGCTTCACAACACCAAAAACACATCTATACTGGGTCACACTCATGCTTTCATATGGTGCTGCCACCACTGTAGTTCAGTGTAGGGATGGTGTTAATTGAAGTAGTTGGTTCACACCACACACAGCATTTTGAAACTTGTCCAAATACACTGTCATGACGTTGTCTCATCAAACACACACACACATAAATAACCAACCAAACAAGGTCTGTCGTATTTTCATATGGATCTACTTGAGGACTGGTTTCATAATTGCCACCCTCCCATACATTTCCAAAATGGTTGTATGGTGCAACTTCACTCTACTCTCAGGCACTGTACTCTGTACTTTGTCAGAGTGACTGCTGGCCATGCTGTGGCATCCTGAATCAGCAGGGACGGACTGGGACCAAAAAACGGCCCTGGACTTTCCCCCCAAATAGGCCCAATATACTATAGTATACTATACTATAGTGCTATAGTAAAGTGCTATATTGTCTGTCATAACAAAACCCACACAGATGAACTATTTATGATTGTTTATTCAAGAACTCAAGAACACCTAATATTCAAGAACGACTAAACATCACTTGCATCTCCTAAACAAAAATGAACATAGACATTCTCTTTTATACTGCTATTTTACAGTCACTTCTATGCTTGCATTTTAAAGAGAAAAAAAAAATCTGTATCACTGATATTTGTAACTGACTTTGCCAACAATAATTACACTGAGCAGTCATTCTGAATGTTGGCTATTAAAGGTTGGTACAATTAGTGCTGAGGGAGAAGAAGTTTCCTCAGAAGGTCACTGTTTTCTGCCACTCTGTCAATGATACAGTCACTATCCAGGAACATGAGGATGTTTTTTTCAGTAGCCATTAACATGAAGGCCTCAGGGTATTATTTGGAATGACAGCCTTTAAACCTGTACTTATACCTCAAAATTCTATTTTTAAAAACCAGCCAAAACTTTGGATAAACATAGCATTTGATACCTAGGCTACAGACAAGAAGAATAAAACAGATTTGGAGGTTTTTCCTAAATCCCAATTGCATTTTTAACCTTTTAGGTCTATTCTGTGTAAGAATTAGCCTGCTTGACACATTTTATAATTTTAATATTATGCTGATTTTTTTGGTAGGTAAGTCTGACAAACAGATCTAAAATTAGGCTATTAACAAATTGCACAATGCAATGCTGCTGTGGTTAGTTATGATACCATTCAACCAGTCATCCTTCAAACAACATTTGTAGCCTATTCCACAGACATTTCACCACGCACCATGAAAGAGAAGACAAAGATAAATAGTGCTAAAATGGAAAACACTTCTCCCCCTCAAACTTTTGGTTAATGATAGGCTAGAGCTTTGGTTCTCTTGAACGTAAAGAGCCTAATCTGCATGAATTATGCAGAGGTGAACATATGAAATCGCAGCCATTTGTGCTTGCCTATATCTATTTATAATTGGCTTGCTTGGTAGTTACGTGTTTGCTTTGACAGCAATAAACCACATATTTCTCACCATCACACCACAAATCCAGTCAATAGAAGATTGGCCTACTATGAGAGGGGTCTATGAGTGGCCTTTACGTAACCTGTTTTATGCTATGGTTTTATGTCATTGCCACTTACCGGTACCTCCTCCTCCAGTGAAATTCCCTCAGCTGCCTGCCCCTCATCATGACTATCATCATCAGCATGTGGTTGGTCAGGTTGGATGTCCACCTGGTTCTCAGTCTCGCTCAGCGATAACGTGACATGAACGTTACTGCTGCTGCTTGCAGTTGCACTGCTGCCAAAAAGCTCTGTGAGCTTTCTACATTTTGAAGCATCTTCTTCAAGTGACTTCACTTTCTTTTGTTTTAACTTTTCCCATCCACCTTTCTCCTTACGTTTTCTGCTTTCCATCTTTCTGTTGACAGACACTAACTTTACTCTTTTTTGTTGGCTTTTAGGCCTATGGAATTATGATTGACAGATAAATTATCGTCTTAGCGCCACCTGTCGTTAGTTGATAGACTGAAAATTTTGGTTATTGAACAGGGCCGACGGCCGTAGACTGGACAGCCGTTCTGGACTTTTCCAGAACACACAGATTGCCAGGCCACCCCTGTGAATCAGTCATGTTTTTGTGCTGAGTTTTAAGGGATGGCCTTGTACAGGTCACACTTGGGTAGTGTGATGTAGTTTCTACTTCCTCACAATTGAGCCAACAGTGTTTATTGGGATGTCCAATCTCATCTCATCTCATCTCATCTCATCTCATCTCATTATCTCTAGCCGCTTTAGCTTCTACAGGGTCGCAGGCAAGCTGGAGCCTATCCCAGCTGACTACGGGCGAAAGGCGGGGTACACCCTGGACAAGTCGCCAGGTCATCACAGGGCTGACACATAGACACAGACAACCATTCACACTCACATTCACACCTACGGTCAATTTAGAGCCACCAATTAACCTAACCTGCATGTCTTTGGACTGTGGGGGAAACCGGAGCACCCGGAGGAAACCCACGTGGACACGGGGAGAACATGCAAACTCCGCACAGAAAGGCCCTCGCCGGCCACGGGGCTCAAACCCGGACCTTCTTGCTGTGAGCCGACAGCGCTAACCACTACACCACCGTGCCGCCATGTCCAATCTCTTCTATAGAATTTTACACTTTATTTCTAAAGCCTCACTCACAACCCGCCGTAAGTGTTTTGAACACGCACGAGTTGCAGGGTTTGGTAGCACGCAGCCGTGCCGCAGGGTCGCGGTGAACCCGGGGGAAAGTTTGGGGGAGAAGTACGGGCAAAGTACTTGTCAAGTACAGGTTGCACACCTGACTTCCTTGAGGCCTGGGAAAAATTGTGCCGTTTGCCCGTGGAAAGTGTATATCTGATGCATGTAATCAGTGCGTGTTCAGTGAGTGCGGAGTGTGTGAGACTTGCATTTTACCAGTTTCCTGCACTACAAGTTTGGGCTGCACTTGTGAAGCGTGTGATGCATGTGATTAGCATGTTACAATCACTCATAACTTGCGTGTGACACAAGCCAGGAGTGGGCATAAAACCAGTGTGTCTGCAGTATTCTGCATCTGTCTTTTGGCTGAAGAACATTGGATATTTTGTGGGAAAAATAAAAATTCAGTTTAAAGTTTAGAAAATGGGACCCAAAAAGAAGCGAGCAAAAGTGAAGTAACCCAGCCTGAAACAGCAGAGGGGGAGGAGGAATTTGATGATGATGGTAGCAGGGCGGCATGGTGGTGTAGTGGTTAGCGCTGTCGCCTCACAGCAAGAAGGTCCGGGTTCGAGCCCAGCAGCCGACGAGGGCCTTTCTGTGCGGAGTTTGCATGTTCTCCCCGTGTCCGCGTGGGTTTCCTCCGGGTGCTCCGGTTTCCCCCACAGTCCAAAGACATGCAGGTTAGGTTAATTGGTGGCTCTAAATTGACCATAGGTGTGAATGTGAGTGTGAATGTTTGTCTGTGTCTATGTGTCAGCCCTGTGATGACCTGGTGACTTGTCCAGGGTGTACGCCGCCTTTCGCCCGTAGTCAGCTGGGATAGGCTCCAGCTCGCCTGCGACTCTGTAGAACAGGATAAAGCGGCTAGAGATGATGAGATGAGATGAGATGAGATGAGATGAGATGATGATAGCAGCACCAGCGAGCCCTGCATGGACAGGGAGAAGTATGGCTTCAAGCCGGCAGAAGGCACAGCACCCCGCCAGAGGGATTTTCACAGGTAAATACACATGCTTTAAACATTCATTGCAGTGCTTATGTAATTAATATTATATATGCTGATTTTCATGTGTGTTTTAGCTAACAACGCCCAGAAGTGAGGACACTGCAATCCCATCATCGCTGTCAGGCCAGTGTGCCATGATCAAGGCAAGGCAAGGCAAGTTTATTTATATAGCACATTTCATACACAGTGGCAGTTCAATGTGCTTTACAGAAGTAAAAGCAAAACAGTAAACAATAGAGAATAAAATTTCATAAAATAAATGGGAAGAAATATAATTAAAGCCGCAAGCGGCCTCGACGGGCCCTCGCGCCAGCGGCCAAGGGGGGCGGGGGCATGCGTCCCCGCGAAATACCTTCCACAGCTTCTTCGGCAAGAGACATTACTCCCACAATGGCGACAAAGCACAGAATTGGACACAGAGTACACGGTGCGCTGAGATGTTGTCATGGACAGAACATTTTATGCCATGGCTTCCCAACCAAATTAATGTATTTACTTCATCAGTCACCAAGCTATAGCTACATAGGATTGTCTTCTGTTAGACATCTATTAGTCTGTATGTAACGCTACAACACTTGCTCCCGACTGCCTACCCATTCCCCACAAGTCATGTGTGTTTAAGGCAACCAAAACAACATACTCCTGGTGCCTCATGATTGTAAACACCTCTCCTGCAACTGCTACAGCGCAATGAGCGCCCCCAGTGGTGAAAGTTCACCAAATTTGGTATACATGTCAAGGGACCTATGAAGAGTTGTTTTGTCAAGTTTGATCAAGTTTGACCAATCAGAAGCCGAGATATAAATTGTTGCCTGAAAACAGCGCCCCCAGTGGCAAAAGTTCACAAAATTTGGCAAATATGTCAGGTGACCTGTTAAGAGTGTGTGTATCAAGTTTGATCAAGATTGAGAAAATAGAAGATGAGATATTGATTTTTGAAGAATAAATTTTTTGGTTTTTCCCATGTCAGAAGGTGGCGCTATGCTGTACATGAGCGATTATGAGTTGGAAAAATAAGTGTCTACAACAGCAACGTACTATCACAAGGTAGTGGTGTGAAGGAAAAGCATTATGGAATTATTTACCAAAAACCCGTTTTGGAGCAATTGCGTCGGCCAGAAACAGCGCCCCCCATTGACGAAAATTCCCAAAATGTGGTGTACATGACATGGGAGGTAGTAAGAGGGTGGCAGTGAAGTTTGACCAAATTTGAGGAAAGATTGGAATTTTTGCCCAAAAATAGCGCCCCCAGTGGCGAAATATCACAGAAATTGGGTAACATGTCAGAAGCCCAATGAGTGATTTGCGTGTGAAGTATGAGCAGTTTTGAGCAATCAGAAGATTTGTTATGAATTTTTAAGCATGTAAAATTTTGCATCGAAAATTGATTGACGTATAACTTCTGAACGGTTTATCCTACGTGAAACGTATTTAGTAACTTTTGTCAGCCATGTCTGTAGATGATGTGCATCAATTTTGGTGACATTCCTATGAACGGTCTAGGAGGAGTTGCGCCGTCTTCGTGGCCATGCATTTCGCACAAAAGTGAAATTACCTCACTTCCTGTTGGGCGTGGCTAATGCATTGGCATTACATTTTTGTCCGGCTTAGTGAGATACATAAGCGTACCAAATGGCATGCCACTACTACAAACTACATGGCACCCAGGCACCTTAATGCGGGAGGCCAAAATCACAACGACTTAGGGGGCGCTATAGAGGCCCGGAGCCCCGGCCAAGTTTGGGCTTCTGGTTCTGAGTAGCGGTGGCAATTCTCGGAACTGGTGCCAAATTTCGTGCGTTTTCGCCCATGGCAAGCGCCCCGAAAATGGCCCAACAGCGGAGAAAAATAAAGAAGAAGAAGAAGACGGAAGAAGAAGAAGAAGAAGAAGAAGCAGACGGAAGAAGAATAATAATAGTGAACTCTTACAAGAACAATAGGGCCTTCGCCCATAGGGCTCGGGCCCTAATAAGAATTAAACAATAGTAGAAATAAAATAATAAAATGAAGTAGAAGTTCAAATAGGGAAAAAAACAGCAGAATAAAATAGAATAAAAGTTAAGTAAAATTTGAAACATGCAGAGACTGTAAAAGTAAAGATTATAAAACATGTAAAGAAGACAATATTAATTATTTAACAGAAAGCATCTGAAAACAGCTTGGTCTTTAACCTAGATTTGAAGCTGCCAACAGCAGGAGCATTTTTGATGTCCTCTGGCAGTTGGTTCCATAGCTGCACTGCATAGTAGCTAAAAGCTGCTTCACCATACTTTGTTTTAACAACAGGTTTTAATAGTAAATTTTTCTGTTGCGATCTGGTAGATCTGATTGGGTTAGGCTGCTGCAACATATCAGAGAGGTAATTGGGCCCTGTACCATTTAGAGATTTGTACACCAGCAGCAATGCTTTAAAGTCAATTCTGTAGCTTACTGGAAGCCAGTGAAGGGACCTTAGAATTGGAGTAATGTGCTCTGTTCTTTTTGTTCGTGTGAGAACCCTAGCCGCTGCATTTTGAACCAGCTGAAGTCGTTTGATGGTCTTTTTTGGCAGGCCTGTGAAAAGGCCATTGCAGTAATCAACCCTACTAGAGATGAAGGCATGTATCAGTTTTTCCAGATCATTTTTTGACATAAGTCCTCTTAGTTTGGAAATGTTTTTTAGGTGATAAAATGCCGTTTTAGTGATTGCTTTCATGTGACTGTCAAAGTTTAGCTCGCTGTCAATGAAAACACCAAGATTTTTAACCATTTCTTTAGTTTTAATCCCTTTTGTGTCAAGAATAGTGATAATCCTGAGTCTTTCATCTTTTTTTTCCAAATAGAATTACTTCTGTTTTATCTGTGTTCAGCTGAAGAAAATTTTGTGACATCCAGTTAATGATTTGATCGATACACTGGTAGAGACATTCAAGGGGGGCATAATCATTAGGTGATAAAGCAAAATAAATTTGGGTGTCATCTGCATAGCAGTGATACAAAATTGAATTGTTATTGATAATTTGCCCAAGTGGGAGCATATAAAGGTTGAATAGTAATGGTCCAAGAATCGACCCCTGGGGGACACCACAGGTCAAGGACATTGACGTTGAGGAACAATTTCCCATGGTAACAAAGAAGCTTCTATCTTTTAAGTATGAATTTAACCAATTGATAACTTTACCAGTCAACCCAACCCAGTGTTCAAGTCGATATAGCAGTATGTTGTGATCAACAGTATCAAAAGCTGCACTGAGGTCCAGTAATACCAGGACCGATGTTTTGCCTGCATCAGTATTAAGACGTATGTCATTTATAACTTTAATCAGCGCTGTTTCAGTGCTATGATTGGCACGAAATCCTGACTGAAAATTATCAAAACGGCTGCTTGATATCAAGAAGGCAGTTAATTGATTGAAGACAATTTTTTCAAGGATTTTCCCGATGAATGGTAAATTTGATATTGGCCTGTAGTTATTTAATACTGAAGGATCCAGATTATTTTTTTTAAGTAGGGGCTTTACAATGGCTTTTTTCAGGGACACAGGAACAACGCCAGTCTCTAGGGATGTATTTATAATTTGAAGCGCATCTGTAATTATAAGATGAAGAACAGACTTAAAAAAGTTGGTGGGCAGAATGTCCAATTCAGATGTTGAGGAACTGAGATTTTGTACAGTTTTTTCAAGAGTCTCATAATCAATTAAACAAAATTCTGACATTGTGTTGAAGTTATCTATCTGTGTCATTGGTGATTGCAGTTTTTCAATTTTTTGCAACTGAGATATATTATGAGCAATATTCTGCCGTATTTTATCAATTTTACCTTTGAAGAAGGATGCAAACTCATTGCATTTATTAACTGAGAGAAGTTCAGGTGCTAATTGTGGTGGGGGATTAGTTAGCTTCTCTACTGTTGAAAATAGCACACGGGCATTGTTCATATTCCTGTTGATGATGTTGGAGAAGAAAGACTGTCTTGCTTTACGAATTTCATAATTATAATTACAAAGCATCTCTTTATGGATTTGATAATGGATGTGAAGTTTAGATTTGCGCCATTTTCTTTCAGTCTTTCTACATTCTCTCTTTAGCAGTTTAACAGCCGGGTACTGCTTCCATGGTGCTTTCTGCTTATCATTGACTCTTTTGATTTTGAATAGAGCAATATCATCCATAATTTGGGTCATATTTAAATTAAAAATTTCCAGTAAATCATCTACAGAGTCTGACATTTTGGTTGAGTTCTGAGAGAGAGCTTGCTCAAAGAGAACACGTGTTGTCTTTTATGACTCTCCTACCCATAGTCGTTGAGCTGTTCTGAATGTGAGGAGACATAGAAACATCAGAGAAAACACAAAAATGATCAGATAAGGCCAGGTCAACAACAGTAGTAGAAACAGTAAGACCCTTTGTGATGACGAGGTCAAGGGTATGACCACGAGAGTGGGTCGGCCCCTGTACATGTTGTACTAGGTTGAAGTTGTCAATAAGTGCAAGTAGTTCTTTGGCATAAGTGTTTTCAGTATTATCTACATGCAAGTTAAAATCCCCAGATATAATAAGACAATCAAACTCTAAGCAAATGACTGACAACAGTTCACCAAACTCTTCAAGAAAGACTTTGGCTGAATGTCTCGGAGGCCTATAAATAGTTAATAATAATATGTTAGGAGAGCATGTAACAAGTGCACATAAGTGTTCAAAGGATGTAAAATCACCAAGTGAGGATTGTTTACATTGAAAAGAGACCTTGAATATATTTGCGATCCCTCCACCTTTCCCTTGTCGGGTAACATTCAAAAAATTAAACTTTGGGGGAGCTGCTTCAATAAGGGTGGTAGCACTATTTGCTTGATCCAGCCAAGTTTCATTTAGAAGCAAAAAATCAAGATTGTGTTTGCAGATAAGATCATTAATTAAAAATGACTTGTTTGAAAGTGATCTAATGTTCAGAAGAGCTAGCTTTACAGAAAGTCTAGAAGTAATATCTGCTTGTGCACTCTGATGTTGTTTTAAAACAGGAAGGAGATTAGATTGGTTTACCCCCTGGGTTAAATGTGCTCTATGTTTTCTATTTCTTATCAACACAGGAATAGAGAATGGCATAGGCATATTGGGTCCCAGTTGGTTTTCAAAACTACACCCATTTGCAGGGACCCAGACTACATCAAACAAGACTTTCTAAATGTTCCATTAGGTTTGAGGGTGAAAGGATTGGAGATGACATGTATCTTTTAGATGGTGAAAAAGATTTGTAGCCGGCTGAAAGTCCTGGGCGAACACAGTTTTGATGAACTGGGTACACTGCTTGTCGCGACAGATTTGGGCTGGAAAAAGAGAGTGTAGCCATTGGGAGCAATCTTTGCATACTATTAGGGAAATCCATGCGGGTGGGAGACGGAGATGGTGCAGTGAAGTCAGAAGAGCGAGAAATTGGTGAGTTCTTTGTATGGCAGTTTGTCTCTGATTTTTGGCAGTCTGTCTTTGAATCTTGGCAGTCTGGCAGGTCAGATGTCTGTGTGTCCTTGATGACGACTTGCAAAGATGATTGTTTTGGCTTTGCAGAGGTATTGTTTTTTGTAATTATGTCAGTCTGCGACACCTTATCAACTGTTTTCCTCAATGCTGGCTGAGAAAAGATTGCAAGTCTGTAATGGTCTACTAAGACTTTGGCCCCAATCCAGCTGAGTTCAGTGCTATTTGGCTTGAAGAATTCTCTGCGATTCCAGAAAAGGTTAAAATTGTCTATGAAGTTCATACCAAATGAAAAACAAGTTTTTCCAAGCCAGGTGTTAAGACTGAAGAGTCGAGAAAATGCAAAGCTTCCTCTCGCTGGGAGTGGGCCACTAATAAAAGATTGTATTCCAGTCTTATAGAGATCAGAAAAAAGTTTTCTGAAACCATCTTGGACAAACAGCTGTTCTCTGAAAACATCATTTGCTCCCACATGCACAACAATACGTTTGATAGTTTTATGCTCGGACATGAGTTTCAAAATGCTGTCTTTGGTGTCAGAGATGGATGCATTTGGAAGGCAGCAAAAAATCATCCCATGACCTTTTAAATGTCTTACAGTGGAATCACCAAGAACAAGATCAGTGATGAGGACAAGGACATCCCGACACCCCGTCCCACCACTCAGCAGGAGTAGGAGCAGGACAGCAGCTCGGAGTCAGAGTGTGTTTCAGTGCCCAAACTGTTGGGCTATTTAGTTGGGATTTTTTACAGTGAAATAAAATGTGTTATTCCCTTATACTCATGTTTTATTATTTGATGTTTGCATGGTAAATTAAACATATACTCAAATAAAAACAGCAAATGAGTTGGTCTTCTTCCTTTCTACAATGCTACATGCTACATAATCGGTTCCTTGGTTCCTCCCCAATATATATACCCAGAGTCTTGCCCCTCGTGTTGCATGCACTGTGTGCAGGTTGCGTGCGCTGTGTGCATGCCACACATAGGGGTAGAAAGTGAGATGCACTTCTGTCTTGAGCGCCGCACAAATAGCAAGTGTGGATACTTGGGTAGTATTTCTGAGCACGTCACTCATACAATGACTGTGCGTCACTCATGAGTCTTACCGTCATCGCAAAAAGCCCCTACTAGCCGTGCTGCTGACTTGGTTCAGGTGTACAAAAGGAGTACGGGTCCTGTACGTAGTGTATGCGTTCTTGATTTGTCGCAAGACCCGTAGAATTTGCATGTGCAGGACCAAAAGTCTCCACGGCCAGTCTGCGACCTTCTACGGTGCTGAACACACGCAAGTGTTGTGCAAGTCTCAAGCATGATTTTGCCAAATTTTTTACCGTAGACCGCCCGGAGCAGCATGGACGGCGGGTTGTAAGTGAGGCTTAAGTTATGGAATTCTGTTCCCTTCTCTTTAACTTTCTGAGAATGCTCTTTAGTTTTCATTTTCACCTGTTTACTTATGATTGACAGTCTTTTCAAAGACACTTCAACTGAGATGGATTTTGTTAAGACAATGGAAGCTATTTTAGTATTTCACAGGTGAAGGCCAATTATAAGTCAACTGTGTCCTTGTTAAGACAATATCTTTCATCTGGATCTTCCAGAACCTGGAGGGGTGAATAATTATGCAAACATCATTTCAGTTTTTGATTTTCTTTGAAATGCTTGCTGACCAATAATTAATTTTAGATTAAACTCAGTGGAAGAGAACACGATGTGGCAGCGGGGGCGTGGTCAAGCATCGGTCTGTGACAGGAGGGTGGAGCCGGGGAAGGTGAGTGGCAGATTCGCTACACCTGACTGTAATTAACCTGTGTTTTGTGTGTGTTTTCCCAGTAAACCGCTCCCTATTTTAGGAGGCTGAGAGAGAGCAGAGGGAGCGCGACCCGGGATTGGAGGCTGAGTGTGTGTCTGTGTGCTGCAATTATTAGACTGAAAAGTTTACTAATAAATACGCTGTCGCTACCTCCAAACGTTGTCCTGCCGTCCTCTGTGCTCCACCCACTCATTGTCCGCGCTACAGTGGTGCCGAAACCCGGGACGAGGTGGAGCACCAGTGCTGCAGCTCCATGGAATCCTCCCCGTTCGCGGACTTGGTCCACGCCCTCGCCACGGCTCAGCAGAGCCAGCACCAGGCACTCGTCACGCTCTGAAAGGAGCAGGAGCGCCGCTTCGAAGCCCTGGTGCTGGCTCAACAGGAAGATCGAGAGGCGTTCCGGCGGCTCCTCGCGTCGGCAGGGTCCACCAGCGCCCCGGCCGCGGGCCCGTCTCCCCTCACTATGACCAAGATGGGCCCACAGGACGACCCCGAGGCTTTCATCACCTTGTTCGAGCAGGTCGCCGAAGCCTCGGGGTGGCCGATGGAGCAGCGCGCGGCGTGCCTCCACCCCCTCCTGACTGGAGAGGCGCAGCTGGCCACATTACAGCTCCCCGCCGACCGCCGGCTGGCCTACGCTGACCTTCGCCGGGCCGTCCTCCAGCGCGTGGGGCGCACGCCGGAGCAGCAGCGCCAGCGCTTCCGCGCGCTACGGATGGAGGAAGTCGGCAGCCCGTTCGCGTTCGGCCAGCAGCTCCGGGACGCCTGCTGGCGGTGGCTGAGGGCCGAAGATCGCGACGCCGAGGGAATCATCGACCAGGTGGCGCTGGAACAGTTCGTTGCCCGCTTACCAGCCGGAACTGCGGAGTGGGTCCAGTGCCACCGCCCGGCGTCGCTGGATCAGGCCGTAGGACTGGCGGAGGATCATCTGGCGGCTGTTCCGGCGGCAGGACAACGGATGACATCGTCTTCTGTCTCCTCTTCTCTCTCTCTGTCTTCCCCCCCTCCTCCCGTGTCCCGTCCTCGCCCCATTCCCCCACCACGGAGGCGGGGGCCGGCTCCACCCCAGCCGGCCCGCCGCACCCGTGGTGCCCTCCCGTTTCTCCCTTCTGTGTCTGTCTCTCCCCCCCCTCAGGTGAGTGAGCCCCAGAACACAGCTGCAGAGGGAAGGCCCGGGCCGGTTTGCTGGCGCTGCGGGAACCGGGCCACCTGCAGCAACAATGTGCAGCGATGGAGGTGGGGGCAGTGGTGCGGATCCCCGACGCGCCAGAGGCTGCCCTCGATCGGGCCGGAGCGTATCGCATACCGGTAAGTGTACAAGGGGCTACATATCAGGCGTTGGTGGATTCAGGCTGCAATCAGACCTCGATCCGCCAAAGCCTGGTGCAAGACGAGGCATTGGGGGGAGCACAAGGGGTGAAGGTGTTGTGTGTGCACGGGGATATTCACAGCTACCCGTTGGTGTCGGTCCACATATATTTTAGAGGGGAAAAATCTATAGTGAAGGCGGCGGTTAATCCTCGCCTTACCCACTCTTTGATCTTGGGGACCGATTGGCCGGGATTTCGGGGTTTAATGGCATGCCTGGTAAAGAGTGGGTCCTGCCGGTTGACGGGGGAGGGTCCCGGTGTTGCTTTGGCTGGAGTGGCGGTCGCAGAGCCGTCTATGTCATCTCCGTGACAGGGTGAGGAGCCGCCGGCCCCTCCTCTTTCTATTGGGGAATCCCTCGTGGATTTCCCACTGGAACAATCGCGAGACGAGACTCTGCGACACGTGTTTGACCAAGTGAGAGTAATCGATGGTCAAACGCTCCAGCCGAACGCCACCCCGTCCTTCCCCTATTTTTCCATTTTGAAGGATAGATTATACCGAGTGACGCAGGACACTCAGACAAAAGAGCGAGTCACCCAGTTATTAATTCCAAAGAGCCGCCGGGAATTGGTATTCCAGGCGGCCCACTTTAATCCCATGGCTGGACACCTCGGGCAGGATAAGACACTCGCCCGGATAATGGCCCGATTCTATTGGCCGGGGATTCGCGGCGATGTCCGTAAGTGGTGTACGGCGTGCCGCGAATGCCAGTTAGTAAATCCAGCAGCCATTCCAAAAGCGCCCTTGCGCCCCCTACCATTAATCGAGACCCCGTTCGAAAGAATTGGGATGGATCTCGTCGGGCCATTAGATCGGTCAACACGAGGGTACCGCTTTATATTAGTTCTGGTGGACTATGCAACGCGATACCCGGAAGCGGTGCCTCTTCGCAATATCTCAGCACGCAGTATTGCAGAGGCCCTCTTCCACGTCATCTCCCGGGTTGGAATCCCGAAAGAGATTCTGACTGACCAAGGCACCTCGTTTATGTCACGGACACTGAGCGAACTGTATGGGCTACTAGGTATTAAGCCGATCCGCACCAGCGTTTATCACCCACAGACAGACGGTTTAGTTGAATGGTTCAATCGCACCCTCAAGAATATTATTAAAAAATTCGTAAGTGAGGACGCACGTAACTGGGATAAGTGGCTCGAACCCTTGTTGTTTGCAGTGCGAGAGGTCCCCCAAGCCTCCACGGGGTTCTCCCCGTTTGAATTATTATACGGGCGTAAGCCTCGCGGCATCTTAGATGTACTGCGGGAAAATTGGGAGGAGGGACCTTCACCGAGCAAAAACGAAATTCAGTACGTTATGGATCTGCGCGCAAAACTCCACACGCTCACCCACCTAACTCAGGAGAATTTGCGGCAGGCCCAGGAACGGCAAGCC
This sequence comes from Neoarius graeffei, assembly GCF_027579695.1. Lineage (NCBI taxonomy): Eukaryota > Metazoa > Chordata > Actinopteri > Siluriformes > Ariidae > Neoarius > Neoarius graeffei. Next base: position 75,263,553 of record NC_083569.1, on the reverse strand, counting down.
CGCCTGTACAACAAGGGCACGCGCCTTAGAGAGTTCACTCCGGGAGATAAGGTACTCGTCCTGTTGCCCACGTCGAGCTCCAAATTAATCGCCAAGTGGCAAGGACCCTTTGAGGTCACACGGCGAGTCGGGGACGTCGACTATGAGGTTAGGCAAACGGACAGGGAGGGGGCGCTACAGATCTACCACCTCAATCTGCTGAAACTCTGGAATGAGGAGCTCCCCGTGGCGTTGGTGTCGGTAGTTCTGGAGAAGGCGGAGCTGGGGCCGGAGGTCCCTAAAGGGTCATTGGCATCACGTACCTCTCCGGTCCCCTGTGGAGACCACCTCTCCCCGACCCAACTCGCGGAGGTTGCCCAGTTGCAGGCCGAGTTTTCGGATGTGTTCTCGCCCCTGCCCGGTCACACTAACCTCATAGAACACCACATAGAGACGCCCCCGGGGGTGGTAGTGCGTAGCTGCCCTTTTAGATTACCCGAACACAAAAAAAAGGTGGTTCGGGAAGAACTTCAGGCCATGCTCGAAATGGGCATCGTCGAGGAGTCCCACAGTGACTGGAGCAGCCCGGTGGTCTTGGTTCCCAAGGCCGACGGGTCGGTCCGGTTCTGTGTGGACTATAGAAAAGTCAACGCGGTGTCTAAATTCGACGCGTACCCAATGCCTCGTATTGATGAGCTGCTCGATCGACTAGGCACGGCTCGCTTTTACTCGACACTGGATTTGACAAAGGGATATTGGCAGATCCCCTTGACTCCATTATCCCGAGAGAAAACAGCCTTTTCCACACCGTTCGGCTTACACCAGTTCGTCACGCTTCCGTTTGGGCTGTTTGGGGCGCCCGCTATGTTTCAGCAGCTGATGGACCGGGTCCTCCGGCCGCACGCCACCTATGCGGCCGCGTACCTAGACGACATCATCATTTATAGCAATGACTGGCAGCGGCACCTGCAACACCTGAGGGCCGTCCTTAGGTCGCTGAGGCGGGCGGGACTCACTGCCAACCCGAAGAAGTGTGCGATTGGGCGGGTGGAAGTACGGTATCTGGGCTTCCACTTGGGCAACGGGCAGGTGCATCCCCAAATTAATAAGACGGCAGCGATTGCGGCCTGCCCGAGGCCCAAGACCAAAAAGGGGGTGAGACAGTTCCTGGGGCTGGCTGGCTACTATCGTAGGTTTATACCTAATTATTCGGACGTCACCAGCCCGCTGACTGACCTCACTAAAAAGACAGGCGCCAGATCCGGTCCAGTGGACGGAGCAGTGCCAGCGGGCTTTCTCTGAGGTAAAGGCTGCACTGTGTGGGGGGCCACTCTTACACTCCCATGACTTCTCTCTCCCTTTTTTGTTGCAGACGGATGCGTTGGACAGAGGGCTGGGGGCCGTTTTGTCCCAGCAGGTGGAGGGGGAGGACCGCCCAGTCCTATACATCAGCCGCAAGCTGTCAGTGCGTGAGGGGCGCTACAGCACCATTGAGAAAGAGTGCCTGGCGATCAAGTGGGCGGTCCTCGCCCTCCGTTACTACCTGCTGGGGCGCTCTTTCACCCTCTGTTCGGACCACGCGCCCCTCCAGTGGCTCCACCGCATGAAGGATGCCAACGCGCGGATCACCCGTTGGTATCTGGCACTCCAACCCTTCAACTTCAAGGTGGTCCACAGGCCGGGGGCGCAGATGGTCGTGGCGGACTTCCTCTCCCGTCAAGGGGGGGGGGGGGGAGTCGGCTGCGGGCCGGACGGGCGCCCGGCCTGAGTCGGGCGGTGGGGGTATGTGGCAGCGGGGGCGTGGTCAAGCATCGGTCTGTGACAGGAGGGTGGAGCCGGGGAAGGTGAGTGGCAGATTCGCTACACCTGACGGTAATTAACCTGTGTTTTGTGTGTGTTTTCCTAGTAAACCGCTCCCTATGTTAGGAGGCTGAGAGAGAGCAGAGGGAGCGTGACCCGGGATTGGAGGCTGAGTGTGTGTCTGTGTGCTGCGATTATTAGACTGAAAAGTTTACTAATAAATACGCTGTCGCTACCTCCAAACGTTGTCCTGCCGTCCTCTGTGCTCCACCCACTCATTGTCCGCACTACACACGAGTTTGCAAATAAAATACTGACTGGTAGAATATGTGTATTTATTATTTTTTTATTCAGAAATAGAAAGCACATCATCCTATCAGGTTTGTGCTGGGCCCAGAGTCTGCTCAGGAAGGAATACACCCCGCATTGGACAGCAGTCCTAAGCCATCACTAGAAATAAACAAATTCATACACTCCTTCATAGCTAGTCATAATGTAGCATAACCAGTCCATTGACTGGGATGTTTTTAGAAGTTGAGCAGAAACTGGACAAGATGGACATGCAAATCTGGACTGATGTGTGGAGTGGATGGAGCAAATACCTTTAATCTCTCCCTGTTCCAAAAAAAAAAAATCAACTTAACCCAGCTTGTTTTAAACAACCACAAATTTATTGAGTGTTAAACAGGTTATATTGATTTTCATTACAAAGCAAAAGTGTCATCTCTTAACAGTCACTGTTCTAAGAACAAGCTGTGGTTTAAATGTAATATTTATCTAATCATGTTATACAGTAGCGCTGTCGCCTCACAGCAAGAAGGTCCTGGGTTCGAGCCCCGGGGCTGGCGAGGGCCTTTCTGTGTGGAGTTTGCATGTTCTCCCCGTGTCCGCGTGGGTTTCCTCCGGGTGCTCCGGTTTCCCCCACAGTCCAAAGACATGCAAGTTAGGTTAACTGGTGACTCTAAATTGACCGTAGGTGTGAATGTGAGTGTGAATGGTTGTCTGTGTCTATGTGTCAGCCCTGTGATGACCTGGCGACTTGTCCAGGGTGTACCCCGCCTTTCGCCCGTAGTCAGCTGGGATAGGCTCCAGCTTGCCTGCGACCCTGTAGAAGGATAAAGCGGCTAGAGATAATGAGATGAGATGAGATGTTATACAGTGGTGCTTGAAAGTTTGTGAACCCTTTAGAATGTTCTATATTTCTGCATAAATATGACCCAAAACATCATCAGATTTTCACACAAGTCCTAAAAGTAGATAAAGAAAACCCAGTTAAACAAATTAGACAAAAATATTATACTTGGTCATTTATTTTTTGAGGAAAATGATCCAATATTACATATGTGAGTGGCAAAAGTATGTGGACTTCTAGGATTAGCAGTTAATTTGAAGGTGAAATTAGAGTCAGGTGTTTTCAATCAATGGGATGACAATCAGGTGAGTGGGGATTCTGTTTTATTTAAAGAACAGGCATCTATCAAAGTCTGATCTTCACAACACATGTTTGTGGAAGTGTATCATGGCACGAACAAAGGAGATTTCTGAGGACCTCAGAAAAAGCATTGTTGATGCTCATCAGGCTGGAGAAGGTTACAAAACCATCTCTAAAGAGTTTCGACTCCACCAATCCACAGTCAGACAGATTGTGTACAAATGGAGGAAATTCAAGGCTATTGTTACCCTCCCCAGGAGTGGTCAACCAACAAAGATCACTCCAAGAGCAAGGCATGGAATAGTCAGTGAGGTCACAAAAGAACCCAGGGTAACTTCTAAGCAACTGAAGGCCTCTTTCACATTGGCTAATGTTAATGATCATGAGTCCACCATCAGAAGAACACTGAACAACAATGGTGTGCATGGCAGGGTTGCAAGGAGAAAGCCGCTGCTCTCCAAAAAGAACATTGCTGCTCATCTGCAGTTTGCTAAAGATCACGTGGACAAGCCAGAAGGCTATTGGAAAAATGTTTTGTGGATGGATGAGACCAAAATAAAACTTTTTGGTTTAAATGAGAAGCATTATGTTTGGAGAAAGGAAAACACTGCATTCCAGCATTAGAACCTCATCCCATCTGTGAAACATGGTGATGGTAGTATCATGGTTTGGGCCTGTTTTGCTGCATCTGGGCCAGGACGATTTGCCATCATTGATGGAACAATGAATTCTGAATTATACCCGCGAATTCTAAAGGAAAATATCAGGACATCTGTCCATGAACTGAATCTCAAGAGAAGGTGGGTCATGCAGCAAGACAATGACCCCAAGCACACAAGTCGTTCTACCAAAGAATGATTAAAGAAGAATAAAGTTCATGTTTTGGAACACTAAAAAAAAAATTAGTCAAGCCAACTTAAAAATGTAACGCGACCTGCTGCCAAAGGATTTTGAGTAAACTCAACTCCGGGCCAAATAGTTGCGCTGACCTTACTTTATTTAGCAAGTTCAGTGCATTCAAATTGTGATGTTGAAATAAATTGAAATAATCATTCCAATTAACTTGGAAAAGCAAGTTGGCACAAAAAAAACATTGTTATCCAAAATTATTCTTTTTTTAAAGATTTTTGGGGGGGCTTTTTCCACCTTTATTGGATACAACAGTGTAGAGACAGGAAATGAGCAGGAGAGAGACGGGGAGGGATTAGGAAATGACCTCGGGTCGGAATCGAACCCGGGTCCCCAGATTTATGGTATGGCACCTTATCCACCTGAGCCACGACACCCCAAAATGATCTTTTAAGTTCACATAGAAGAGTATTTTATGTTGAGTTGACTTGACTTGCCTTTAGAAGTTCAGTTGAAATAAATTGAAATAATAATGCCAATTAACTTAGAAGAGCAAGTTGGCACATCATGGTTCTAAGTTGAATTTACTCAAAATCCTTTGGCAGCTGGTTGCGTTACATTTTTAAGTTGGCTTGACTATTTTTTTTTTACAATGATTTAGTGTGCATTACATTTTTTTAGTTAACACAAACCTCTCAACACTTAAGTTCTACTTCACTTTGCCTATTATTACACAAACAAAAACAAATACCGACATACAAGGAGGGAATTCCCTGGCCTCTGTTGAGGAACGCTTAGTCTATACTCCTATACAACATCTCGTGTCAGTTTCCACGGACTTCTCACTCCACCCGACCGTTGAAACTTTCGAACTTGTGAAGTGCGCATGTGCAGTGGCATCGGTTAAGGGGAGTCAATCAGCACTTGAATATATAAGTTCACTTAATTTTCCAATTCCTATGAACTTGTGGTGAAGTAAAGGCGTCTCAACTATTTTTTTTAAGTTACTTGAACAATTAGAAGGGAAATTTGTTCATTCAACTTAGAATCCTTTTTTCACTCAACAATTTTGCAAGTTACATTTTTTACAGTGAATGGCCAAGTCAAAGTCCTGACCTTAATCCAATCGAAATGTTGTGGAAGGACCTGAAGCAAGCAGTTCATGTGATGAAACCCACCAACATCCCAGAGTTGAAGCTGTTCTGTCCGGAGGAATGGGCTAAAATTCCTCCAAGCCGGTGTGCAGGACTGATCAACAGTTACCGGAAACATTTAGTTGCAGTTATTGCTTCACAAGGGGGTCACACCAGATACTGAAAGCAAAGATTCACATACTTTTGCCACTCACAGATATGTAATATTGGATACTTTTCTTCAATAAATAAATGACCAAGTATAATATTTTTGTCTAATTTGTTTAACTGGGTTCTCTTTATCTACTTTCAGGACTTGTGTGAAAATCTGATGATGTTTTAGGTCATATTTATGCAGAAATATAGAAAATTCTAAAGGGTTCACAAACTTTCAAGCACCACTGTATGTCAGAATATATTACTGAGACAATCATGCTACAAAGAGTTACATAAACAATTAAAATCCTGGATAAGTCAGTGAAATTATAATGAAGTACAGTGTGAGTTTTCCAGATGTAGATAAATGTTGTGTTGGTTTAAATGCCATTGCTAATAGCCCTATACTACTGCCAATCTGTTCTTTAAAGCATAATCAGCATGTGAGAAACCAGCTAAGTAATCTAGATACACACCCAATAAGAAAGAAAGAAAGAACGAACAACAACTGATAGGAAATAATAGCAATCAATAATTAGAAATGTTTATGAATCAAAGACATTCTAATCTGTATGTTTCACTGTGTTTAAAATGCATCATATTCTCTCTGCTGTGTGGAATTTTTAAACAGAAAACTAAAGGCACTAGAAATGAAAGGAGTCATTTCCCTGTTCAAAAAAGAAGAAGAAGCAGAAGAGAAGAAAAAAGTGTGTTTAAGTTGACCAAAGATGTTCTGATGGGATTAAATGATCATTAAGCCTAAAATCAGTGTTCTTTAAACTCACTGATCCTGATTATTTTTCACAAGTGTTTACTCGATACTAAAGCATTCCTTCAAACTATTTTCTGCTTGTTCCTTTGTGATTTTTTTCCACACTGGGGGAATATCTGCAGGCTTGGCATTGTACGCTTCTGCAAACTGATTATTAAAGTTTGCCAACACATATTTCCAGTAGTCTGAGGCCTCTATGCTGGGGTCTGCAGGGATGTGCCAGTCCGGAAAGATCCCCCTGTATTTCTTATAAGGATGCCACTCATGATTGGTTTCTCGGCATCTGAAATGTCTGTCACTGTTCACATCAGTGGAACAAATGTTAGTGACTAATTTCTCTGATTGCTCATCTCTGTATCGACCGAGTCCTTGAGGTCTGTGTACAGAAGCACAGTGGTGTTCATGAGTCTTTCCTCCTGCCTCACATGGTGCTTTGCAGAATGGACACTGTTTCCCACAGCCAAACACACGCTTGAACAGCTCATCCTGTGGTTTGATTTTGAGTGCACTCAGTTTGTCCTGAATGTTTTTCCTCTGCAACTTAGTCTTCAGCGATGCTTTCATTTCCTCCACAGGCTGCGTGAGCCAGTGGGCAAATTGCTCCTGTTTGGCATTGCTCAAAGCCATAACTGCTTCCAAGGCATCGTTTGGAATGACAAGCTTTTTTCCAAGCTCTCTGCAAATTTTCTGAATAAATACCTTTATGCCTTTATTTTCATCTGTCTCATGTTGTGCTTTTTTGATGGCTTCTTTTATCTCCCTAATAGCTCCTTTGAGATACTGCTCTTCCAGCTCAAAAAGTTTGTTTCCTTCAGAAAATTTGTCTGTAATTTGTTCTTGTATCCAGTCTTTAACAAAGTGTTCATATGAACGTATGTAGTCCAAATACTTCTGAAAATCACTCTTGGTCAGAAGTTGTTTTAAAAGCGTGTACTGGAAAAAGGCACGTGTGCTGAACTGAAATGCATTTTTCCCTTGCAGCACTGTGTCAATAATGTCTGGTCCCAGTGAGTTACAGATGAACGTCTCAACTGCAGGACTCAGGCAGAGTTTTGTGAATTCTTCAGCCTTCCTCTGGCACTGATCACGATTTCTGAACAGATCTTTGAAATCAGCTCGGTATTTCTCTTTGAATTGCTCAAGGCATCGGCGTGGGTCGTTTTCTGCGATAAAACGGTCATGCATGGCCTGAAATTCTCTTGCAGAAATAGCACAAATGTGTAGCTTAAGAGAAAGTTCAGATTTGTCAGAAAATTTAAATTCCTTGCCTGAAGTCAATTTTTCATCAATTATGTTTAGGATCTCCTGAATGTAAGTGCCATGATAATCTGATTTTCTCTCTTTTTTGTCACTAACTGACTGCTTACATGCATCAATGACACTGTCTGCCAACTCTTGAAGATTGTTAGAATTGTCCATGAAAAAAATTTTTTTTACAATACTCTCAGAACGAACAACAAATTTGTCATTGCCATATTCATGGAGATTCACATTACTCAGCTCTTTAGAGACTGAACTTCCCTTTTGTTTCATGTTTTCTCGTAATTGTCTAAGAACACTGTCAGATATTGTTTGCTTCTGCAAGCCTTTAAATGACAACTCTTCAAGTGTTTCCTTCCACATGTGTTCAAAATGGTTGTCAAGCTCCTCTTCAGACATGCTCTCTGAACTTCTGTTTTTCCGGAGCGCCTCCAGAAGGTTTAACACTTTCTTTTCCATTTTGTCAGTATTTGTTTTCTTGATGTGGTCCAACTTATTCTTTCCTGCCCTAATCTCAATAACTGCCTCTAGGTTACTCATCACTGAGTTTTCTGTTTCCTTCCTGAGAGATTCTACACTGGTTACAAAGTCTTGTTTGTACCTTTCCACGAGATAGACATGACCCTCTGTTTGTTCAAAGTATTTGTTGACGTTTTCCAAAAGAGTCTTTTCCCAGTTATCAAGCTCTGAGGAGGCCTCATCTTTCAGGGTCCTCAGGAAATCTTGTAGGTTTGTTTTGTCAGATTTTGATTTCATCATCTCAAAATTGGACACTCTGGTTTCAGCAGACGTTAACCACTTGTACATGTGCTTTTTGAAAGACCATTCGCATTTATGGAATTCAGCACAAAGCTTCATGTATGCATCAGCAACCAAGCTGTTCCTAAAGCTGAATATGAAATTTTCATATTTTACTGCATTCCATAAACTTTTTGTCCACTCCAGAAATTCTGTCATGTTGTTGGTAGATATCTTCTTTTTTACAAGAATGTCCATCATGTTCTTTTTGAAGTCATAGACAGCCTCGGAGTAGCCAGCATTCACTGGTGCCATTGGTGGGTTACCGTGCCAGAGCCCAGGTATATACCAGTTACCAGTCTCTGGATCATACGCCATTATATCAGTAAACTTCTTGTAGTCTTCCTTATTTTCCATCTTGGCTGCTGCTTCAGTCATTTCATTCAGCTGCTCTAGAAGAAGCTTCCGGTCTCTCATGTTTTTGTCATGTGCTGAGACATCACCTACATTCTGATGCACAAATGCACACATGGGTTTTTTGCCCACTTCCTTCATCCTGAGGAATGCATGCACGACAATCTGCAGAATGTCCTTTATTTCTGTGGAGTTCTCCATGGCTACGTTGATGATGGTAATGTCACTCAGTCCAACAACAAGTGTGGCCAGTTCATTGTCATGTTCATAGCTGTCATCGAGCTGTGCCAGTTCAGGCGACTTCAGTCCCTCAGTGTCAATGATCACTAAATGATCACAGTTAAGTATTTCTCTGAAGCTATCTGTGATTTTGATCAGCAGCATGAAAGCTCCTCGTGTGCATCTTCCACTGCTGACTGCAAACTGAACCCCAAACATGGTGTTTAGGAGGGTAGACTTTCCTGTGCTCTGGACTCCTAATACTGTGACTACCATGAGCTTATTCTTGGGTTATACTAAATTATTCAGCTCTGTCAGTACATCACTAATCCATCTTAAAGGTATATTTGAAGCATCTCCATCAACAAGTTCAAGAGGAAATCCATCTAAAAGGAGCCTAGCACATAGTTTAGGTAAGTGTAGCATTTGTTGTTGTGCCGGTGTATTTTCTGGAAAGGTGACAGCAGCTTCATACAGCTGACCCATTTCCCTCAAAAAGTGTTCGGTTCCCAAAGCACTGTCTGAGATCTGTCTGTCAAGTAATGCAATCTCATCCTTCTTCTCAGATGATTCTTGACATTTCTCTTTGTACAATTCTCTAAGGCCAGTTAGTTTTTTGCGGGACAGGTTGTCCAGATTCATTCGCATCCATTTCAGGAAGTACGATCTCTCAAGAGGTGAACTTGACAGTGCAGTTATGAAGCATGTCATGGCTTCTGACATTTCATAGCTCCCTTGCTGCTTCCTGAGTTCCATCTTCTGTTGTTTCAGTTCACTTTTATACATCTCAATGTTCTTGTCCCCAGCTTTACGAAGCCTACACTCCTCTTTCTCTAATTTGCCTAATTTCTTCCAGATCTCACCCTGCAAAGGGAGCTGTTCTTTCTTAAACTTTAGTGTGTCCTGTATTTTACTCGTGATTGCCTCTGCATTTTTTTTTGCATTTTGGCACTCCTTACAGTCTTCATCAATCCAAATTCCAAATTCATGTGCAACTTTGGTCATGTCCTCAAGTTGTACAGTCATAGGCTTGTTTTTCACAACATCTCTCACTGCAGAACACAGATTCTTGACAAAATCTGCATCATTTTGTTTGGTCTTCAGAATGATCCTTCTTTTGTTCAATTTCAGTGCAACAGCTGTTCTTTTCAGCAAATCCAGTTTGAAGTCTTTGGTGTCTGCATTACCCACCAAAAACAATTGTGCTTTTACATGTGTATTGGTGAGTAGTTGATAGTTTGATTCAAAATTGTCAAAGAATACAAAAACTGCTGTAGAAATCTGACAAAGGAATGAGTACTGAGTAACAAATGTACTTATGTCCCCTCTCAAGTTTGCAATAGCCACAGGTTCGGGGAAGATGTCTATGTTTTTACTTCCACAAGGTAGGTACCAGCTGATCTCCACCAAACCATTTGATATTTTTCTTGGGATGTCTCCACAGTCCATGTCACGGTGCATAAACGTATCATGATATTGCTGTGGATTACTGAGCAGCTTGTTCAAGATTTGAGATTTAGAAATGCTGCAGTCTCCAAGTCTTACAAAGGACACTAAGGGTAAGTCTGCTAGAACAATCCTGTCTTCCACAAACCCTCTTGGATCAGACAAGGAGTGTGGTCTAAACTTCTTCACAATATCTCTTAAGGCCCAAAGCATGAGTGTGCTCTGCTGTGTGTCACAATTAGGAAGCAGTAAAGGCACAGAGAACTGGCACATAGACATTTTCAAGGCAATCTCTTGTTGAAGAAAACTGTCTGAGCAAAGGAAGAGTGCAGTTATGATGTCTAAAGGATTTACTTTCTCACCAGAGTCTTGGTTGAGGACAAGACTTTCCAGATCACTATACAGATCTAAACTCATATCTTCATCCTCATCAGTTGAAGGAGCACATTTGACACTTCTTGCAGTCACATTCACCATCATAATTTTCTTGAGGAAAAGCCATGGTAAATCTGAAAAAGACTGTGCTAGATCATCTGTCACTGTGCTCTTGTGTAGTTCTAGTACATCACCCAGTGAGAGTTTATCAGTGAGGTGTTGATTCAGCCCAACATCCTGAAGAAAGCTCTCGAGATTGGTTTCTATTAAACAAAAAAGAAAATTCACATCCCAGTCAAAGGTTTGGAATAAAACCAGTGGCCATAAGGTTTACGTAAGACTTACAAAGTGTAGATAAATACTTACTAGTGATGGCAAATGACACAGCTTTCTTGCTTGTGCTGCCATTTTTAAGTACTGTTGCAATGTGGAAGGAGTATTTTTTTCCTGGAGACAGGTTATTGATAGCAAGTGTGTTAGTTTCTGTTTTTTCTTCATGAACAGTTATACCATTGTGGGAACACACCACATGGTACTTCTTCTCTAAGGAAGCAGGTGGCTGCCAGGTTAGAGTAACTGATGTACTACCAATATTCTTAACCTCGATGCTTTCAGGTGGGTTTGGAACTGTAATGAAAAGAAAGATGGAGCAATGGCATGGTAAGTTACATTGAGAAATTATCCAGCATATGTCAGTCCAAAACATTAGACTGATTATTACTTGTCCATGCAAACAAGAATAATTCAACTCAGTAAACATGATCAACTGCTGTGTTTGTGTAGGAAATCGATCCGCTCAAAATTTGATCACAGTACCTGCTGAAGTGTCTGTCTGCTCTTCCACATCAGACTGTTTTTCAGGAAGATCTAGTTGTAGCTCTTTGTCACAGAAATCTCTGGCGTCTTCAACTTGCTTGATTTGGGAATATTTGAACAAAGATATGAACAAGGATCAAGGGCGTAAGTTTGGTATTAACATTGGTGGGGACATAAACACAATGCCAACCCCCAGTGGCGCCAACTTCAGGTCAACATTTGAGGGTCACAATATTTTGCTCCATTGTGTTCCACCAAAAGAGTATCCATCATCTCTCCAAAGTCCAGACTTTTAAAATTTGAAGTTCAGAAGAACTGTAGTAATTCATTAATAATAATAATAATAATAATAATAATAATAATAATAATAATAATAATGTGATGACCTGGCGACTTGTTCAGGGTGTACCCCCCTTTCGCCCGTAGTCAGCTGGGATAGGCTCCAGCTTGCCTGCGACCCTGTAGAAGGATAAAGCGGCTACAGATAATGAGATGAGATGAATAATATGCAATTCATTTGATTAATTGCAAACCTTGCATGTGATGATTAACTCATTCTACCAAATGTATTTTACAAGCGAATAACGCACTGACTGTCAGGAGGGTGTATGTTCCTTTCCCTCATAAATGGAAGTAAAACACATACAGAGCCTTAAACACTGTGTTCCATGAGGCTGTCAGGGGGAGGAAGCTATCTTCTGTGTTTAAGCTGATATGTGACTGATCTAATGGTAAAACAGGACGAGGGCTCTAGAACTTTTTTGAAACATTGAAAGGTTACAATTTTACATGGCAACAGAATGTATCTGAATTCTGATTGGTGGTTGTTATATTATTGCCCTTTTGTTGTCTTCTTGAGCCCAGAGTGGAGAGGGTTTTGAAGAAAGAAAAAAGAAAGAAAGCACAACTTTATTCATCACACGCTTGTGAAATTCCTCTCTGCATTTAACCCATCTGAAGCAGTGAACACACACATGCACACACACGTGAGCAATGAGCACACACACATACCCAGAGCAGTGGGCAGCCATGCTAACAGCACCCAGGGAGCAGTTGGGAGTTAGTTGCCTTGCTCAAGGGCACCTCAGCCCAAGGCCGTCCCATATTAACCTAACCTCATGTCTTTGGACTGTGGGGGAAACTGGAGCACCCGGAGGAAACCCACGCAGACACGAGGAGAACATGCAAACTCCACACAGAAAGGCCCCCATCGGTCACTAGGCTCGAACCCAGAACCTTCTTGCTGTGAGGCGACCATGCTAACCACTACACCACTGTCCCGTTCACACAAGAAAAGTTTTTAGCCACTGCTTTCAAATGAACCCCCTCGAAAACCAGTCAGTTCCGTGTATGTATGCACTCGGTATGTGATGTTTTCAAAAGGGTAACCAAAAAGTTCTGATCAAGAATGTGGAGGCTGTTTTGCTTATTACGTGAAAATGTTTTATTTGATTAAAAGGTGTCTGGGCCATGAACAATGTCCACACATCACCATCTTTACATGCGTCATGTTACCCGAACTCGGTCAGGGCTCTGCAGGTCTTAACTGAAGCGCTTCAGATTCTGGGTTAGTGGGCTGCTAAAGTTTGCAGGCACTTCACAAGCAAGACTCGGTGCAATATTAGCCAACATTAGCACAATCTGATATGATTTAGCCTTAATGAACACCAGTTGGTGTCAGTATCAAGTCGGATTGTTATTTACATGCCACACAAACTTAGAAACAGTCATATTGGTATGCTGTCGTTTTTACACACTGAATCTGAACTGTTGTTAACGGATTCATTTTATGAGCTAATCTAACTCTACATTCCTCAGGGACAGTTAGCTAGCTAGCAGCCGCTCACTGCACTGCAACTGCACTTGCTAATTGACATGGTAGCCAAACTGTTTGCTGTTTTCGCGACCACGCCCACAGAGCGAATATTCATGAGCGAATTGGGCGTGGTGTTTCGCCCAGTGGAAACCTGCAGTAACCATTTGTGGGATTGTTTTTTTTTTTTCTCCAATCAGAAATATTGGTAGGGACACGCCCATACCGTCCATATCCAATTCTACACCTCTTACAAGGATAACAGCCTGGTGTGTAAATCATAAAATCAAATCAGTAAAATGCTGTGCTCAGTGCTTACCTCATCAGAAGTGTCCATTATGAATCATATGAGAACAATCAGTCTTCACTGGCAAACTATACAAATCAAACACAATTAATATTTTCAGTATTTAGATGCAGGGAAGCCATTTTAGACACCATAACAACAAAAAGTAGCAGATATACCAAAGATTGAAAATGTTTCTAGTTATTTATCATGTCAGTGAAAAATGTTTAAAAATTATACGGTGTTATGTTCACAATGCAAATAATTTTAACAGTTAATCATTACTCATGACATCAAATATAGGACAGAACTGAAAATACCCTGTGGTCAGATTGCTGAACTCTTCTTCTTCTAAAACTGAAAGTACCCTGTGGTCAAATTCCTGAACGTTTACACAACCACTAAAGAGGGACACTGACTCCGCAGTTTTCCCCTCCCTGCCAGAAGACGCTGCATATGCAAGAGCTCCAGCACAACATCAGCCCAGAGCACTCACTGTGTTCTAATCTTGTTTCTGAATAGAGACCTTTTGTGAGTGTATCTATGCCCAGAATCTTGAAATTGACTTTGGGTTACTTTGTGGATTAGTTTTGTTTCAATTCTGAAGTATATTTTTCATAAATCATGTTTCTTTACATGGATCCTCCAGATCCGTCAGCCTGCCTTGTTACATAACGGATAAGCTGTTAATTCATAAACTAAAGTCGATATACTTCTTATCAGATGTAAAGTTTATGTCGTAGGCTCATGGCTCTGCTATGAGAGAGAGTGAAAGAGAAAATAGATCATCGCAATACTAATCCTGCTCATGTGTGCTATGAAGAGATCCCCTTCTGGAGAGGACACACAGGCCCGGCGCCAGGAACAGTTTACTAAGGGGGCAATTAGAAATCGCAAGGGGGCAAATATTTTTCATATAGTGTGTAGTAGCGATGGCGGTCTGACAACGTGTTTCAAACAATTAACTGCGCCAACCACAAAACCACGGCCCCGAAGGTTGCTTTAGTACGGGAAAATCATGTGACATATTACCAGGGCAGTTGCGCTTTATCAATCCCCGTGCCCACCTGTTAACCCTCCCCTTCAATTTTCTCACAGACACGCGTTACAACCGGAAAGATGCCAAACATAAAACAACACACACAAACACAGGCAAGTCCTTTAAATTTAAAATACATACAAGTAGCTCAGCGGCATGAAAACAAAACGTCAATGCAAGTCTAAGGTACTTGGATCGGCGGCCAAAATCATAATTTTAAAAAATCAACAGACCCCGCGGCTGCACCAGTAATAGCCTTCCTGACTCGCACCGAGTCAACGCTAACCACTTAATCCGCGACCCCAGTTTAGGCGTGTAGGGGACTAAACACTCTGAAGTGATGAATTTTCACCCCCGCTGCATGGGGGGTGACGTCAACGACACATATTCTTACGCTATTTGCGCACAAAGCGGACCATATATGAACACATACACCAACATAAACGGAGATAAACTTAGCCTACAAAGAAAGAAAATGGATTCACAATATTGTGATTGAATTCATTTAATTCGGTGGGGGAAAGACTACTCCCGTAAACTGACTGCATATTACAGGATATTGCAGAGACAGTGCACTTGTAAGTGTACATGTAAAACCCCCGCCCGCCCGCACGACCCCTCCCCTTGTCCTTATCACAGGTCTGTGTGTGCGTGGCTGTGTCAGCATTTCACACATACACCCACAATAACTAGTAGTCCCCAGTAGTTAGGATTGATACATATGTCTATGTGGCAGCGGGGGCGTGGTCAAGCACCGGTCTGTGATAGGAGGGTGGAGCCAGGGAAGGTGAGTGGCAGAATCGCTTCACCTGACTGTAATTAACCTGTGTTTGTGTGTGTTTTCCCAGTAACCGCTCCCTATTTAAGGAGGCAGAGAGAGAGGAGAGGGAGCGCAACCCGGGACCAGATGAGTGTGTGTGTGTGTGTGAATGGATGAGATTACTTAAACTGAAAAGTTGTAAAAATAAATCGCCTTGTCTGCCTCCAAACGTTGTCCTGCCGTCCTCTGTGCTCCACCCACACTCGATACGTGCTACAGTGGTGCCGAAACCCGGGATTAAGGTGGAGCACCAACACAGCAGCCCCATGGAATCCTCCCCGTTCACGGACTTGGTCCACACCCTCGCCACGGCTCAGCAGAGCCAGCACCAGGCACTTGTCACGCTCCGAAAGGAGCAGGAGCGCCGCTTTGAAGCCCTGGTGCTGGCCCAGCAGGAAGATTGAGAGGCGTTCTGGCGTCTCCTCGCGTCGGCGGGGTCCACCAGCACCCCGGCCGCGGGCCCGTCTCCCCTGACCTTGACCAAGATGGGCCCGCAGGACGACCCCGAGGCTTTCATCACATTGTTCGAGCAGGTCGCCGAAGCCTCGGGGTGGCCGATGGAGCAGCGCGCTGCGCGCCTCCTGCCCCTCCTGACGGAAGAGGCGCAGCTGGCCGCACTACAGCTCCCCGCCGACCGCAGGCTGGCCTACGCCGACCTTCGCCGGGCTGTCCTCCAGCGCGTGGGGCGCACGCCGGAGCAGCAGCGCCAGCGCTTCTGTGCGCTGTGGATGGAGGAAGTTGGCAGCCCGTTCGCGTTCGGCCAGCAGCTCCGGGACGCCTGCTGGCGGTGGCTGAGGGCCGAAGATCGCGATGCCGAGGGAATCATCGACCAGGTGGCGCTGGAACAGTTCATCGCCCGCTTACCAGCTGGAACCACGGAGTGGGTCCAGTGCCATCGCCCGGCGTCGCTGGATCAGGCCGTGGGACTGGCGGAGGATCATCTGGCGGCTGTTCCGGTGGCAGGACAGCGGACGACATCATCTTCTTTCTCCTCTTCTCTCTCTCTTTCTCCCCCCCTCCTCCCGTGTCCCGTCCTCGCCCCATTCCCCCACCGCGGAGGTGGGGGCCGGCTTCACCCCAGCCGGCCCGCCGCACCCGTGGTGCCCTCCCGTTTCTCCCTTCTGTGTCTGTCTCTCCCCCCCCTCAGGTGAGTGAGCCCCAGAACACAGCTGCAGAGGGAAGGCCCGGGCCGGTTTGCTGGCGCTGCGGGGAACCGGGCCACCTGCAGCAACAGTGTGCAGCGATGGAAGTGGGGGAGGTGGTGCGGATCCCCGACGCGCCAGAGGCTGCCCTCGATCGGGCCGGAGCATATCGCATACCGGTAAGTGTACAAGGGGCTACATATCAGGCGTTGGTGGATTCAGGTTGCAATCAGACCTCGATCCGCCAAAGCCTGGTGCAAGACGAGGCATTGGGGGGAGCACAAGGGGTGAAGGTGTTGTGTGTGCACGGGGATATTCACAGCTACCCGTTGGTGTCGGTCCACATACATTTCAGAGGGGAAAAATCGATAGTGAAGGCGGCGGTTAATCCTCGCCTTACCCACTCTTTGATCTTGGGGACTGATTGGCCGGGATTTCGGGGTTTAATGGCACGCCTGGTAAAGAGTGGGTCCTGCCGGTTAACAGGGGAAGGTCCCGGTGTCGCTTTGGCTGGAGCTGCGGTCGCAGAGCCATCTACGTCATCTCCGTGACAGAGTGAGAAGCCACCGGCCCCTCCTCTTTCTATTGGGGAATCCCTCGCGGATTTCCCACTGGAACAATCGTGAGACGAGACTCTGCGACACGCGTTTGACCAAGTGAGAGTAATCGATGGTCAGACGCTCCAGCCGGGCGCCACCCCGTCCATCCCCTATTTTTCCATTTTGAAGGATAGGTTATACCGAGTGACGCAGGACACTCAAACGAAAGAGCGAGTCACCCAATTGTTAATTCCAAAGAGCCGCCGGGAATTGGTATTTCAGGCGGCT
Organism: Neoarius graeffei; assembly: GCF_027579695.1. Lineage (NCBI taxonomy): Eukaryota > Metazoa > Chordata > Actinopteri > Siluriformes > Ariidae > Neoarius > Neoarius graeffei. The sequence goes on along the minus strand of NC_083569.1, from coordinate 75,246,237 downwards.
CACTTTAATCCCATGGCTGGACACCTCGGGCAGGATAAGACACTCGCCCGGATAATGGCCCGATTCTATTGGCCGGGGATTCGCGGCGACGTCCGTAAGTGGTGTACGGCGTGCCGCGAATGCCAGTTAGTAAATCCAGCGGCCATTCCGAAAGCGCCCTTGCGCCCCCTACCATTAATCGAGACCCCGTTCGAAAGAATTGGGATGGATCTCGTCGGGCCATTAGATCGGTCAACACGAGGGTACCGCTTTATATTGGTTCTGGTGGACTATGAAACGTGATACCCGGAAGCGGTGCCTCTTCGCAATATCTCAGCATGCAGTATTGCGGAGGCCCTCTTCCACGTCATCTCCCGGGTTGGAATCCCGAAAGAGATTCTGACTGACCAAGGCACCTCATTTATGTCACGAACACTGAGCGAACTGTATGGGCTACTGGGTATTAAGCCGATCCGCACCAGCGTTTATCACCCACAGACGGACGGTTTAGTTGAACGGTTCAATCGCACCCTCAAGAATATTATCAAAAAATTCGGAAGTGAGGACGCACGTAACTGGGATAAGTGGCTCGAACCCTTGTTGTTTGCAGTGCGAGAGGTCCCCCAAGCCTCCACAGGGTTCTCCCCGTTTGAATTATTATATGGGCGTAAGCCACACGGCATCTTAGATGTACTGCGGGAAAATTGGGAGGAGGGACCTTCACCGAGCAAAAACGAAATTCAGTACGTTATGGATCTGCGCGCAAAACTCCACACGCTCACCCACCTAACTCAGGAGAATTTGCGGCAGGCCCAGGAATGGCAAGCCCGCCTGTACAACAAGGGCACGCGCCTTAGAGAGTTCACTCCGGGAGATAAGGTACTCGTCCTGTTGCCCACGTCGAGCTCCAAATTAATCGCCAGGTGACAAGGACCCTTTGAGGTCACACGGCGAGTTGGGGACGTCGACTATGAGGTTAGGCGAACGGACAGGGAGGGGGCACTACAGATCTACCACCTCAATCTGCTGAAACTCTGGAATGAGGAGGTCCCCATGGCATTGGTGTCGGTAGTTCTGGAGAAGGCGGAGCTGGGGCCGGAGGTCCAAAAAGGGTCATTGGCATCACGTACCTCTCCGGTCCCCTGTGGAGACCACCTCTCCCCGACCCAACTCACGGAGGTTGCCCAGTTGCAGGCCGAGTTTTCGGATGTGTTCTCGCCCCTGCCCGGTCGCACTAACCTCATAGAACACCACATAGAGACGCCCCCAGGGGTGGTAGTGCGTAGCTGCCCTTATAGACTACCCGAACACAAAAAAAAGGTGGTTCGGGAAGAACTTCAGGCCATGCTCGAAATGGGCATCGTCGAGGAGTCCCACAGTGACTGGAGCAGCCCGGTGGTCTTGGTTCCCAAGGCCGACGGCTCGGTCCGGTTCTGTGTGGACTATAGAAAAGTCAACGCGGTGTCTAAATTCGACGCGTACCCAATGCCTCGTATTGATGAGCTGCTCGATCGACTAGGCACGGCTCGCTTTTACTCGACACTGGATTTGACGAAGGGATATTGGCAGTTCCCCTTGACTCCATTATCCCGGGAAAAAACGGCCTTTTCCACACTGTTCGGCTTACACCAGTTCGTCACACTTCCGTTTGGGCTGTTTGGGGCGCCCGCTACGTTTCAGCGGCTGATGGACCGGGTCCTCCGGCCCCACGCCACCTTTGCGGCCGCTTACCTAGACGATATCATCATTTATAGTAATGATTGACAGCGGCACCTACAACACCTGAGGGCCGTCCTTAGGTCGCTGAGGCAGGCGGGACTCACTGCCAACCCGAAGAAGTGTGCGATTGGGTGGGTGGAAGTACGGTATCTGGGCTTCCACTTGGGCAACGGGCAGGTGCGTCCCAAAATTAATAAGACAGCAGCGATTGCGGCCTGCCCGAGGCCCAAGACCAAAAAGGGGGTGAGACAGTTCCTGGGGCTGGCTGGCTATTATCGTAGGTTTATACCTAATTATTCGGACGTCACCAGGCCGCTGACTGACCTCACTAAAAAGGGGGCGCCAGATCCGGTCCAGTGGACGGAGCAGTGCCAGCGGGCTTTCTCTGAGGTAAAGGCTGCACTGTGTGGGGGGCCACTTTTACACTCCCCTGACTTCTCTCTCCCTTTTTTGTTGCAGACCGATGCATCGGACAGAGGGCTGGGGGCCATTTTGTCCCAGCAGGTGGAGGGGGAGGACCGCCCAGTCTTATACATCAGCCGGAAGCTGTCAGTGCGTGAGGGGCGCTACAGCACAATTGAGAAGGAGTGCCTGGCGATCAAGTGGGCGGTCCTCGCCCTCCGTTACTACCTGCTGGGGCGCTCTTTCACCTTCTGTTCGGACCACGCACCCCTCCAGTGGCTCCACCGCATGAAGGATGCCAACGCGCGGATCACCCGTTGGTATCTGGCACTCCAACCCTTCAACTTCAAGGTGGTCCACAGGCCGGGGGCGCAGATGGTCATGGCGGACTTCCTCTCCCGTCAAGGGGGGGGGGGGAGTCAGCTGCGGGCCGGATGGGCGCCCGGCCTGAGTCGGGCGGTGGGGGTATGTGGCAGCGGGGGCGTGGTCAAGCACCGGTCTGTGACAGGAGGGTGGAGCCAGGGAAGGTGAGTGGCAGAATCGCTTCACCTGACTGTAATTAATATGTGTTTGTGTGTGTTTTCCCAGTAACCGCTCCCTATTTAAGGAGGCAGAGAGAGAGGAGAGGGAGCGCAACCCGGGACCAGAGGAGTGTGTGTGAATGGATGAGATTACTTAAACTGAAAAGTTGTAAAAATAAATCGCCTTGTCTGCCTCCAAACGTTGTCCTGCCGTCCTCTGTGCTCCACCCACACTCGATACGCGCTACAGTCTAAAACAGGGTTAATATTGTTTTGACACAATCCATTTTCTTATATCCATTTTGATGCCATCTAACACACGGTCAGCAGCAAACTATGAGCTAACCGCCAACACTCTCAAAACCCTTTGCCTGCGTGTACAGCGTCAGCAATGAAAGAGTAACAATGTCCAACGTAAGAATCATAACAACCAATCAGATTTGTTCTACAGTGCCAGTTTTAGTAGTGATTTATGTGAAATGTATTTTTGTGCAATGCGCAACCACTTAATATTTCGTATTTGAAAATGCAAATTATTAATACGTCTATAATACATTATATTTTCATAAGAAAACAATTAAGTGATCTGAGTCTCCGTTGAGGGGGCGGGGCTGTAGCCACGAGGGGGCGACGCCCCCTTTTGCCCCCCCACGGCGCCGGGCCTGAGGACACATACCCAAAATAAATAAATAATTCAAGGCAAGGCAAGGCAAGTTTATTTATATAGCACATTTCATACACAATGGCAGTTCAGTGTGCTTTACAGAAGTAAAAACAAAAACAGTAAACAATAGAGAAATAAAATTACATAAAATAATTTTATTTTTATTCTAAAACAATTAATTAAAAGAATTAAAAGAAAATAATAAGAATTAAACAATAGTAGAAATAAAATAATAAAATGAAGTAGAAGTTCAAATAGGAGGAGAAAAAAAGAAACCAGCAGAATAGAATAAAGAATAAAATAGAATAGGCGGGGCGGCACGGTGGTGTAGTGGTTAGCGCTGTCGCCTCACAGCAAGAAGGTCCTGGGTTCGAGCCCCGGGGCCGGCGAGGGCCTTTCTGTGTGGAGTTTGCATGTTCTCCCCGTGTCCGCGTGGGTTTCCTCCGGGTGCTCCGGTTTCCCCCACAGTCCAAAGACATGCAGGTTAGGTTAACTGGTGACTCTAAATTGACCGTAGGTGTGAGTGTGAATGGTTGTCTGTGTCTATGTGTCAGCCCTGTGATGACCTGGCGACTTGTCCAGGGTGTGCCCCGCCTTTCGCCCGTAGTCGGCTGGGATGGGCTCCAGCTTGCCTGCGACCCTGTAGAAGGATAAAGCGGCTAGAGATAATGAGATGAGATGAGATAGAATAGGCGGCACGGTGGTGTAGTGGTTAGCGCTGTCGCCTCACAGCAAGAAGGTCCTGGGTTCGAGCCCCGGGGCCGGCGAGGGCCTTTCTGTGTGGAGTTTGCATGTTCTCCCCGTGTCCGCGTGGGTTTCCTCCGGGTGCTCCGGTTTCCCCCACAGTCCAAAGACATGCAGGTTAGGTTAACTGGTGACTCTAAATTGACCGTAGGTGTGAATTTGAGTGTGAATGGTTGTCTGTGTCTATGTGTCAGCCCTGTGATGACCTGGCGACTTGTCCAGGGTGTACCCCGCCTTTCGCCCGTAGTCAGCTGGGATAGGCTCCAGCTTGCCTGCGACCCTGTAGAAGGATAAAGCGGCTAGAGATAATGAGATGAGATAAAATAGAATAAAGTTAAAATTAAAGTAAATTTAAAACATGCAGAGAAAGTAAAGATTATAAAAAATGTAAAGAAGACAATATTAATTATTTAACAGAAAGCATCTGAAAACAGCTTGGTCTTTAACCTAGATTTGAAACTGCCAACAGCAGGAGCATTTTTAATGTCCTCTGGCAGTTGGTTCCATAGCTGTACTGCATAGTAGCTAAAAGCTGCTTCACCATACTTTGTTTTAACAACTGGTTTTAATAGTAAATTTTTCTGTTTTGATCTGGTAGATCTGATTGGGTTAGGCCGCTGCAACATATCAGAGAGGTAATTGGGCCCTGTACCATTTAGAGATTTGTATACCAGCAGCAATACTTTAAAGTCAATTCTGTAGCTTACTGGAAGCCAGTGAAGGGACCTTAGAATTGGAGTAATGTGCTTTGTTCTTTTTGTTCGTGTGAGAACCCTAGCCGCTGCATTTTGAACCAGCTGAAGTCGTTTGATGGTCTTTTTTGGCAGGCCTGTGAAAAGGCCATTACAGTTATCAACCCTACTAGAGATGAAGGCATGTATTAGTTTTTCCAGATCATTTTTTGACATAAGTCCTCTTAGTTTGGAAATGTTTTTTAGGTGATAAAATGCCGTTTTAGTGATTGCTTTCATGTGACTGTCAAAGTTTAGCTCGCTGTCAGTGAAAACACCAAGATTTTTAACCATTTCTTTAGTTTTAATCCCTTTTGTGTCAAGAATAGTGGTAATCCTGAGTCTTTCATCTTTTTTTCCAAATAGAATTACTTCTGTTTTATCTGTGTTCAGCTGAAGAAAATTTTGTGACATCCAGCTATTGATTTGATCGATACACTGGTAGAGAAAAAATTCAAAAAAAGAAAGCTTATCGGTTTTACAAATATCGTGAGAAGATTATATATATATATATATATATATATATTTGATAATAAACCATATATTTAAGCGCGAGGCTCTACTTACTCGTCTGGAGGAAGTGGGTGGAGTTTTGTTCGGTCCTTTGGAAGTCATTTCAAACCGCCTGCCTTCAGGACTCCCCTTTATAAAGATGTTCCAGAAGGACTAAACCATTTTATTTAGTTTATTATTCATTCATATCGATTTCCCTATCCAGTATTATGAAGCGCAGCTCGTTCCTATGCCCAGAATCTTGAAATTGACTTTGGGTTACTTTGTGGATTAGTTTTGTTTTGATTCTGAAGTATATTTTTCATAAATCATGTTTCTCTACATGGATCCTCCAGATCCGTCAGCCTGCCTTGTTACATAACGGACACGGGCGCAGATGGGGGGGGGATTCGTCCCACCCAGATTTAAATTCACCTCGTTCGGTCCCCCCCACTTATAGGGAGGAAAAAAACGTCTATGCTGTCTTTCTTTGCATAAGGCAAACCTCACGGAAAAATCAAAAGACTAATTACCATTTGGTTTATTGAGGTGCACAGCAGTGCATACATAGTTGCAACATCTCACATAAAACAAAACAAAGACTGATATTCGGTTGGTTGAGCTGCGCAGACTGCTCAGGTTGCGAGCTCTAGCTTGGTTGCTATGGTTACCCACAACAAGTTTGACAGGCATATCGGGGACAGCTCCTCCTAGTTCAGGACCCCAACACGGCACGATGAAGGGTGCCAAAAGGCAGAAAATGATTGCATCGGTTTTTTAAAAAAAAAAACGACTGTAAGTAACCTGTGCCTTACTTTATCATATCACCTTGCAATTTTTTGATAGTCTGTTCAAAGTAATGTTGTAGTGAAAGTAAAATCGTACGGAGTAGAGATGCCTTTCTGGTAGCCTCCTTCTTTTGGTGGTAGCCTGTAGATACAGTGCTCAGAAGGCAGTTTTAATGTTTAATCTGGCGTTCCCTGCCATAATTTCAGGAGCATATTGTTTCATAAGGAAACTTTGCGAAGAGTTGTTGACTGACTGCCGCTCACGCAACACACAGGCATAGTTAGAAAGTCAGGATGCACTGGTTTACACTTTACACACACACACGTAGCCCAGCCTCTCGCTATGGTTAACAGTTGGAACTTAGCGGTTTTAAAACTAGTTTTGCAGTTTTGCAATTTCTGTGCGTGATGATAATGTGTAAACTTTGGATTTCCATAGGCTATGTGAAAATGTTATCATTGTCCTGGCCTGCAGGTAGTTCCTGGTGATGGCAGTGAGGGAGGTGAAATAACATGTATACACACTACCGTTCAAAAGTTTGGGGTCACCCAGACAATTTTGTGTTTTCCATGAAAAGTCACGCTTTTATTTACCACCATAAGTTGTAAAATGAATAGAAAATATAGTCAAGACATTTTTCTGGCCATTTTGAGCATTTAATCGACCCCACAAATGTCATGCTCCAGAAACTCAATCTGCTCAAAGGAAGGTCAGTTTTAAAGCTTCTCTAAAGAGCTAAACTGTTTTCAGCTGTGCTAACATGATTGTACAAGGGTTTTCTAATCATCCATTAGCCTTCTGAGGCAATGAGCAAACACATTGTACCATTAGAACACTGGAGTGAGAGTTGCTGGAAATGGGCCTCTATACACCTATGGAGATATTGCACCAAAAACCAGCCATTTGCAGCTAGAATAGTCATTTACCACATTAGCAATGTATAGAGTGGATTTCTGATTAGTTTAAAGTGATCTTCATTGAAAAGAACAGTGCTTTTCTTTCAAAAATAAGGACATTTCAAAGTGACCCCAAACTTTTGAATGGTAGTGTGTATATATATATATATATATATATATATATATATATATATATATATATATATATATATAGACACACACAAAATGGAATCAAGCTGTTAATTCATGCGACCCTGTAGAACAGGATAAAGCGGCTAGAGATAATGAGATGACATGAGAACTGTTAATTCATAAACTAAAGTCGATATACTTCTTATCAGATGTAAAGTTTATGTCGTGGGCTCATAGCTCTGCTATGAGAGAGAGAGAGAGAGAGAGAGAGAGAGAGAGAGAGAGTGAAAGAGAAAATAGATCAATACTAATCCTGCTCATGTGGCTATATGTGCTATGAAGAGATCCCCTTCTGGAAAGGACACTTACCCAAAAATAAATAAATAATTCAAAAAAAGAAAGCTTATCGGTTTTACAAATATCATGAGAAGATTAAATCTATCTATCTATCTATCTATCTATCTATCTATCTATCTATCTATCTATAAAATCTTAAGATTTATTTATGTATTTATTTATTTATTTAATGATAAGCCATATATTTAAGCGCGAGGCTCTACTTACTCGTCTGGAGGAAGTGGGTGGAGTTTTGTTCGGTCCTTTGGAAGTCACTTCAAAGAGTCACCGCCTGCCTTCAGGACTCCCCTTTATAAAGATGTTCCTGAAGGACTAAACCATTTTATTTAGTTTATTATTCATTCATATCGATTTTCCTATCCTGTATTATGAAGCGCAGCTCGTTCCTCCTTGACATCCTTTGGGGTTTATTAGTCTGTGTCCTGTTTTGTGTGTGAAGGATTTCCTGTCCAAAATAACGTGAAATAAAATAAAGTGGGTCTTGGTGATGGTTTCGTCCCAACAGAACAGAAACCGAAAGTTTCATTTCTGAGGACAAGAATATTAATGCACGCGGATTATTGTTTGGTTTTAATTTGTCATTGTGAAATTGCAATATACAAACAGTATAACTTAACAGGCTTTAAATAAATCGATGTATAAATCGAGATAATAATCGACACATATCAAGGCACACAGGTGACAATAATAAAAACAAAATAGATAGATTGATATAAATAGATAGATAGAGATGTGACCATTCCTGTTTCATTTGTACAAAACTGATCATCCTTTTCCCCCCCTAAATGTAGCGGGCTCGGAACTCCACTGTTCAAATGTGTGTGTGTGTGTGTGTGTGTGTGTGTGTGTGTGTGTGTGTGTGTGTGTGTGTGTGTGTGATGAGATGTGAGAATTCCGGCTTACACATTCACTTGAGCATGTTGGTGAGTTTAACTATCAACTCGGTGGGGATCTTCTTCTTCCTCCGAGTGTGTGTAGTAAATCAATAAAATTGGAACGCAGTAGTGTAAAAGCCTGGATGGCTGATAGAGCTGAGTCATTGGCAGATGTCTGTGGATGGCAGAGCAGAGAGTGATGGCAACAGTATCTTCATCTTTGGTTGTCAAAGGACACCTGAGACTTCAACCGCTGCCTCGGAGGATGGAGTTAACTTAGTTGGCCGCTCCGTCTCTGACTCACAAACAACTACCATGGTACACATTAACTTCAGACATCCCTACCTGTAAAAACTCATTTCCCCTGTACAAAAGGATAAACAGGACATGTTGTCACAACAAAAAAATTATTTATTCAGATACTGAAATATACATGAAGAGAACAAAAAGGTCCCCCCCCCCCCCCAGAGACTATTTACATGAACATAAATACATCAAATACAGTGGTGCATGAAAGTTTGTGAACCCTTTAGTATTTTCTATATTTCTGCATAAATATGAGTTAAAACATCATCAGATTTTCACACAAGTCCTAAAAGTAGATAAAGAGAACCCAGTTAAATAAATGAGACAAAAATATTACACTTGGTCGTTTATTTATTGAGGAAAATGATTCAATATTACATATCTGTGAGTGGCAAAAGTATGTGAACTTTTGCCTTCAGTATCTGATGTGAGCCCCATGTGCAGCAATAACTGCAACTAAACGTTTCTGGTAACTGTTGATCAGTCCTGCACACCGGCTTGGAGGAATTTTAGCCCATTCCTCCACACAGAACAGCTTCAACTCTGGGATGTTGGTGGGCTTCCTCACATGAACTGCTTGCTTCAGGTCCTTTCACAACATTTTGATTGGATTAAGGTCAGGACTTTGTCTTGGCCATTCCAAAACATTAACTTTATTATTCTTTAACCATTCTTTGGTGGGGCGGCACGGTGGTGTAGTGGTTAGCGCTGTCGCCTCACAGCAAGAAGGTCCTCGGTTCGAGCCCCGGGGCTGGCAAGGGCCTTTCTGTGTGGAGTTTGCATGTTCTCCCCGTGTCCGCGTGGGTTTCCTCCGGGTGCTCCGGTTTCCCCCACAGTCCAAAGACATGCAGGTTAGGTTAACTGGTGACTCTAAATTGACCGTAGGTGTGAATGTGAGTGTGAATGGTTGTCTGTGTCTATGTGTCAGCCCTGTGATGACCTGGCGACTTGTCCAGGGTGTACCCCGCCTTTCGCCCGTAGTCAGCTGGGATAGGCTCCAGCTTGCCTGCGACCCTGTAGAAGGATAAAGCCGCTAGAGATAATGAGATGAGATGAGATTCTTTGGTGGAACGACTTGTGTGCTTAGGGTCGTTGTCTTACTGCATGACCCACCTTCTCTTGAAATTCATTTCATGGACAGATGTCCTGGCATTTTCATTTAGAATTCGCTGGTGTAATTCTGAATTCATTGTTCCATCAATGATGGCAAGCCGTCCTGGCCCAGATGCAGCAAAACAGGCCCAAACCATGATTCTACCACCACCATGTTTCACAGATGGGATAAAGTTCTTATGCTGGAATGAAGTGTTTTCCTTTCTCCAAACATAACGCTTCTCATTTAAACCAAAAAGTTCTATTTTGGTCTCATCCATCCACAAAACATTTTTCCAAAAGAGTGCTTCGAGGTCAGCGCGAACCCAGTGGCAGCCATATTGGAAGTCAAAGCTCGCTGTGTCAGTGCATTGTTGTTGTTCAGCGAAGCAAAAAGGGGTGACAATGCCGAATACGTGTGTCATTGTTGGCTGTAGTAGCCGGGGGGAAAAGGGTGGCAAAAGCTTCCACAGACTCCCTAAAGTCGTGACTAACCAGGGAATTGCAGCACAGGAGAAAAGCGAGCGGAGGAGATGACAGTGGCTGGCTGCCATTAACCGATCAAATTTAGAACAACTTGACTGCATCCGGATTTGTTCTGATCACTTTGTGACAGGTAGGTTAACTTGTCTTGAATTTCATAGTTACTAAAATAAATGTGATACAAACTATTATCTTTTCTATGTACTTTCAGCAATGATTAATGGATATATTTGTCACATTAGGTAGCTTATGTCTACCGCAGTGCATTGTTGCATCAAATGGCATTTAAGATCTAGGCCTAGTAATGTTTATGTACACATGCTGTTAGTACAAGTTACATACTAGGCCTACATTTTATTCACTCATCTCATTATCTCTAGCCGCTTTATCCTTCTACAGGGTCGCAGGCAAGCTGGAGCCTATCTCAGCTGACTACGGGCGAAAGGCGGGGTACACCCTGGACAAGTCGCCAGGTCATCACAGGGCTGACACATAGACACAGACAACCATTCACACTCACATTCACAGCTACGGTCAATTTAGAGTCACCAGTTAACCTAACCTGCATGTCTTTGGACTGTGGGGGAAACCGGAGCACCCGGAGGAAACCCACATGGACATGGGGAGAACATGCAAACTCCACACAGAAAGGCCCTCGCCGGCCCCGGGGCTCGAACCCAGGACCTTCTTGCTGTGAGGCGACAGCGCTAACCACTACACCACCGTGCCGCCCCGCGCTGACCGCATGGTTACTATTTTTAGCATCATCTCGGAGCACTCTATGGAGCACTTGCATGTGACGTCACAGCCGATCTAGATTGTGACAGACGCCATCTTGTCGGTCAAACGCCATATTTCCGCCTTCTACTTCTACTTCTGGTTCTACTTCTACCTTTTCTTCTGGAAAAACCTACTATATACAATTCTACTACAACGGCTGCGGCTACAAGCTCTCCCTACCTGTGCACGTTTTTTATGTTTTTTGTGTGTATTTTTGCGTGTTGTTCGTCTGTACCGGACTTCAATATCCACTACAACCGTATGGACTTACTGGACATTGGTTTCCAGCAGAAAATGACGGTTTGTAGCGATTTCCATCGCATGCACAACATTCCGGATGAGAAAAAAAAAAAATTCCGGACGAGATAGCGAGACCAGCGGGGTCTCCGTGGATTGTTATTGGAAGCAAAGCTAAGGAGGCGGCGCCGGGAGAGGAAGCAAAAGCGAGTCAGAGTTGACTAAGCTCAGAAAACAGCCACTCAAATCTCCACTGCTAAGCCTCTACCTCTCCAACGCCAGGTAAACAAGACGGACGATTTGGAATTACAGCTGGAATTACCTTATTCTATTCTATAATCGGCTGGTCAGTGCTATACTCAATACTTAAGTGACTTACCCATCCAGTGAGGATCATTTTCTTGCTTACAAGATGCCACATCTGAGTCGCTGACAAATCCTCAATTTCTGTAAAGATAACTGTCCAGAGATTTATAAGCACACAGTGCTTCACCACTGAACAGCGAGGGAAAGTTGATGAGGTAATTATACACGTCCGGGTATTCCACCTCTGGCAGTTCAACATCCACTGACACGGTCGTGAAAACTCCGTCCGGTAAGCCATAAGGGTCACTAATCTGTAGATCATTTATTTTAGACATATATCTAGTTATCTATTCATTAGAAAAATGAGCCGTGTAGTCCGTCAGTTGAAATTGATCCATTCTGTACACGAGTGCAGCAGTATTCAGCTGTGCTGTTGACCGACAAGATGGTGGCTGTGTACTTTCCGGTCACGTGACTGCAAAATCTCTATAGCCTTCTGGCTTGTCCATGTGATCTTTAGCAAACTGCAGACGAGCAGCAATGTTCTTTTTGGAGAGCAGCAGCTTTCTCCTTGCAACCCTGCCATGCACACCATTGTTGTTCAGTGTTCTCCTGATGGTGGACTCATGAACATTAACATTAGCCAGTGTGAGAGAGGTCTTCAGTTGCTTATAAGTTACCCTGGGGTCCTTTGTGACCTCGCCGACTATTACACACCTTGCTCTTGGAGTGATTTTTGTTGGTCGACCACTCATGGGGAGGGTAACAATGGCCTTGAATTTCCTCCATTTGTACACAATCTGTCTGACTGTGGATTGGTTCAGTCCAAACTCTTTAGAGATGGTTTTGTAACCTTTTCCAGCCTGTTGAGCATCAACAACACTTTTTCTGAGGTCCTCAGGAATCTCCTTTGTTTGTGCCATGATACACTTCCACAAACATGTGTTGTGAAGTAGAGCCCTGCATTCCCGTGGGAGTCCCGCGGGACTCACCGCAAAGCAGTGCGGCGCAGGACAAATTTTGAAAGCTCATTGCGGGTGCGGGCGGGACCGGGAGTGCACATATGCAGGCGCGGGCGGGAGTGCACATATGCGGGCGGGAGCGGTGATAAGCTGCAGTCCCGCTAACTAAAAACGTGTTTAAAATAAAATTTATAAATTATTAATTTATGTCTATCATATAAAATTTGTGCTGGATATTTTATTTGGCATTAATAAAAACATTTTAAGATGCCTAAATTTGCAGAGAGAGTCAGATTGCCAGATTGAGTGAGGAATGGCATCTTAAATTTGCCATTGATCACCCTAATGGGCAATCCTTTGATCACTCTAATGACTCGCCGTTCACACCCAGCCTCCAGTGACCCACACTAAGGTGGGGTTTACATTAGACCGTATCAGCGGATCATCAGATTAACGTTTTTAAAACGATTAGTGTGCACACAGCAACACCAATACATGATTCGCGTGCACACAGCAACACCAACACACGGATACACTCGGCTCCGCAGGCATCCTGCATTCCAAATCACTCCACCCTGAACAGCGAGTGCCCTCTGGAGGGTGCGCACTCCGGCCCTGCGCAGCTCACAGAGCGCGCGAGTGAAGTGCACGAGCTACGATTCGGGACTGAGCCGCTGTGTGTGTGATCCCAGATTGAATACGTGGACCCTGGCGGATTCCCATTTCCCGGCGTTTCCAGGCGGTTTAATGTAAACGGACAGTGCATCCGCGAAGAAAACGAGACAGATACGGTCTAATGTAAACTTGGCCTAACATGATGCCTTAAAGGACATGGGACATGGATTTTTTTCTGGGCATAATTATGTATAAAGGACATAAGAAATGCCATCTAAATCACTGCAGGGCGTCAAAAATGTGAAAATCATCACATTATTCAAGTTTTTTTATACATCAGCGTAAAACAATGATTCGTTAATGAGCTAGGTGGTCACGCGACCCGTGACGTAACAAAAGCTTTCCAAGGAGCCAGCGCTTGGGAATCTAATGTAAACAGGTTACCGAAATGGACACCATCGACAGTGATATTCCCGATGTTTCACAGAGATGTGAAGTTAGACCTTATCAATTCGAACCGATAGCTGGAAATTCACATGAACATGGATCTTGTATTTACTCTGACGGGTCAGATGATTCTGTGAGTGAGGGTTCATTCAGTCCCCATGAAACTGAAAGCGGTCGGCTCGATAACACTTCCTGGTAAGTTAAAAACAATTCTGCTCAAAGGCTAATGATCTGTTGAAAGAAGTATTATTTTTGTATCATACATTGAAAGTTCATCATAGATCTAGCTAAAGTCCGTTGCAAGCTATTTTTTTTTTTGCTGATATTTTTCGAGATTGATTGAGATACAATGCTTCCAGAGTCCGAGATGAAAACATTCAAAATGGCGAAACGCCATCACACAGCCAACAACACTACGCCGTTTGGCGAAAGAGATGAAAATTAAGAAAAGTTAAACAAACTTACCAACATAACTTAACATTTATTTAAATGTCCCTTAATGTTACAGGATTTCTTGACTGTCTCTACAGTTGTAGGAATGTTAGGCCCTATATATTATGGCGCTATCACTGCCTCCATGAACCCAGCTATACGGCCTATTGTCCTCACCGATGTTTATGTCGGAATCCGCATAGTTGCTCCAGAAAATTATTCAATTGTACCTGAGTACCTGAGTATTAAAGTTGAAAGAATCCTCTGTGAAATGGTCCGAACACAGTTTGTGGGAAACGGTAGGTGCAAAGTTTTTTCTACGGCAGTAGTGAGCCCACACTTTCCTCAGCTTCGGGTCCTTGGGGAATGCAAAAAAACTTACTCCAGGGCATTTCTCATTGGAATTATTATAACCATAAGCAGCACAATACACCATGATGTCCAATGTATGATGTCCAATGTACTTTAAAGACTATAAAAACAATTTTCTTGTCATCCACTTCTCCATTCATCTACCCGCTTGTGCTGTGCCCGAAAGTTTTTGTGACGTATGATCACGTGACAGCGGCTCTTCCGGTTGTAGAAAATGCATATCAGAAGTCGAGCAGAAATGCCATATAATCATCACGAATATAACGATTTTGCTGAATTTAATAGATGATTTTGTATTTGTTGATGCAATTAATTCATATTTTTAATGGAAAGAAACTGATATAGCGTGCATTTATGTTTCATGTCCCATATCCTTTAATGACACCTTAGATGAGCTGGTCATCAGGATTCTGATTCTGATCCAGGAGAGGATAAATAACTCTCGTACGTTTCCGATTCCTTTCCTCTTCCGTGTTTGAGATCTCTGATCATGGCAGAAGAGCAGAGCTCCTTTACTGAAGCTCACAGTGCTTCAAAAGTAAGTGCTGCTTACTTTTATGCTGCTTTTATGCTGCTTAATTTTTTTATCGTGAGATTAATGCTCTGTGACATGATGTAGGTTTTTCATAAGCTTTTGAAACTGCCAGGAACTTGGAACAGAGACTTTGCTTAGAAAAACGATAGCAGCTAGACTATAAAGAGTGCGATCCATCTCTCCTTTCACACTAATTATTCATAGGAGACGCACCACGGGAGAGCGCATATTTAAATGATTAGCCTACTTAAATAATTATTATTATTATTAGGTCTACATGCTGCCATTTCAACATTCTGAATTCAGAAACAAGGTAAATAATAACAAACGTGAACGTGAGCTGTAGATATTTATGCTCAAATCCACTCAAAGTAGGGGGCGGGGCACCATCACGCTGTGTCAAGACAAGAACTTTCCTGAGAAATAACGCGAACGTCTGCATCATGCGGGATTTGCGGGCAGGAGCGGGACAAAATATGGCAGGCGCGGGCGGGAGCGGGACTGAAAATCATAATTCTTTGTGGGCGCGGGCGGGAGCGGGACTGAAAATCATAATTCTTTGCGGGCGCGGGCTGGAGCGGGACTGAAAAATCCGACCCGCACAGACCTCTACTGCGGGTATCCCAACTTGTCTTTCTTCAAGAGCAGAAAAAGGAACATAACGGACAAGGAGGATAACAGGAACAAACGTAAGAACATTGTCATTCCCTACATTTCTGGTCTATCTGAGAAACTCAGGAGGATCTTCTATAAATACAACATTCCGGTACATTTCAGACCCAGTAACACCCTGAAGCAGAAACTGGTCCACCCTAAGGACAGAATAGCCAGACACAAACAGGACAACATAGTGTATGCAATTCAGTGCAGTGAGGAATGCACGGATTCGTATATTGGGGAAACAAAACAACCGCTTCACAGGCGTATGGCTCAACACAGGAGAGCCAGTTCCTCAGGCCAGGACTCTGCTGTCTATCTTCATCTTAACAACAAAGGACACTCATTTCAGGATTGCAACATACACATTTTAGCCAGAGAGGATCGTTGGTATGAGCGAGGAGTTAAAGAAGCCATTTTTGTCAACCTGGAATGGCCATCACTGAACAGAGGTGGGGGTCTAAGACATCATTTATCAGCCACCTACAATGCAGTCCTTGGCACACTTCCCAGACAACTGAATGCACACCAAAACCCAGCTGTTTTCAGTGACTCACAAGAGGACAGAGAGAATCAGCATTCCATTGATCACCTTAATGGGCAATCCACTGATCACCCTAACGACTCTCGAGGCCGTTCACATCCAGCCCCCAGTGACCCACACCAACAGGATGACTCACTCACTACGTTTACATGCACATAGTGTTCGGTTTTCTGTGGTTTTGTCCCCACCGAAGAGGGCGCTAGAAGAGCGAGACTTGGGTATAACTCAGTGTCCAAAATGTTTTGTTTATTTTTCTCTCTTTACTTGTGACACGGCAGCAGGTTATAAACCTGTGGAAAACACCGAAGTTGTGCTATGCATTAGATGCCATAATTATATAAATAACAAATAGAAAGTCATTGTAATATAAATGAGCAATCCATATAAATACACACAAATGCATCCTTAAAGCATCAGCAAATTACTGTATAAATATCTGCAGCTTGTATAAATAATTAATCTTTAAAGCATTACCAACAAGATCCATAAACATCAACATTAGAATGCACAACAGCTAATTTGTATAACAAACAACAGACATTACACTTAATCCATTTCGTTACATACACAACACCAGAGCCATTACTACAATTATCACGTTCAAAGTAGCAGAGACAAGAACCCATTTACAAAGCCGAGTAAGTGAACCACATCTCCCATCATGCACTACTGGAAATAACTACGACTACAGCCCCCAGAATGCAACGCGAATCAGGAAGCAAAGTGCAATAGCGCTTCCATTCAAAAGTTTGTCCCGTCATCTCAGACAAGTAAACTTAAGCATTAATCGGAGGATTAAAACAACGCACTAGCCAAGCGACCATAGTGACAAAGTCATTAACTTCTGACCAGTTGAAAAACAGCAGCTGACGATCAAGCAGTTAACAACAAACCAGCGAGAGAATATTAAACCCAGCACCTTACCGGTGATGTGCGTCGCTCTTCCAGCATGCAATTGGATTTTGTCTCTGTGCGTGCTCGCTCCCGTTTATCAACACATTTCACGGAATATTACCAGCCAACGGCAAGCCAAAACACCAAACCAGGTGAGTGTCCCCACCCACCTAATCAGCTGAGCAACATTACTTGTGATCACCCATGTGTTGACGTTTTCTACCCTCCACCAAAATGACAGTGCGCAAAACACCTCCCACTTGACTGAATGATCGCAAGATCCAATGAAGTCACAATTTCTACTAATTTCTCCCTTTCAGAGTCCTTTTTTTTTTTTTTTTTTTTTTTTCCAGTGCATGATGCAGATTTGCAGTTCTTCATAATGTGCATGAGTATGTACGTGCATGTATGCATGTGTGTGCATGTGCTGAACATAGTGGCAGCGTTCGGCGTACACCACTATGTCAGATTAAGGCAGAGGACCTTGATCCTCCACCGGAAGAAGGACCACGAGCCTTCTTACATCCCTCTTTATCACAGTGGTAGACAAAGGAGAGCTGCTCTTCTTGCAGCTGCTCGACTGTGATGCGGGAATGCCAGTGCAAATTGTGATGTCGGCATCTCGGACGATCCCCTTGTTGTCAGGGAAGACGGAGAGAATTCTGCCCAGGCGGAACTGACCTCTCAGGGCATTTGGGTCAGCTACCCAGACAAGGTCGCCGACTCTAACGTTTCTCTCTGACTGATGCCATTTCTGCCGAACGAAGAGATTTGGGCCAGCAAGCTCCCTCCATTTTGCCCAGAAGCGATCCACCCCAATTTGGATAGCCCGCAACCGGCGCCAGGAATGGGTCTCCAGGTCAAGGCCAGTCGTGTCTCCAACCATCGTTGCCCGACCCAAGATGAGGGAGTTTGGTGTCAGGTACTCGATGGAGTTCTCCTGCTCTTGAGCCCTGGCATCGATTGGCCGTTCGTTGGTTAAGTTGGCAGCCTGGTAAAGGAGTGTCTGTAGCTCTCCCCATGTGAAGGACCCTGTGGTCCCACCGAGGTTCGTGAGAGCCCTTTTCAGAAGCTTCACAGCAGCCTCTGCAGCTCCATTCCTATGTGGTGCATCTGCCGGGTGAAACTCCCACTTCCACTCGGTTCCATGTCTTGCAGCCACATTTTCCATGGATAAGGTCTGCAGGCAATCCAGATGCTTGTAGAACTGCTGTAGAGCTGGTTTGGTGCCGATGAAGTTCGTCCCCCGGTCGGACCACAGTTTCTTTGGATGCCCCCTCAGGGCGACAAAACGGGTGTAAGCCAGGAGGAAGCTTTCTGCTGACTGGTCATCAGTGAGGTCCGCATGGACTGCTCTGGAGGCCATACAGCAGAATATGATCCCCCACACCTTCTTTGACGTCCTTTTTTTCACACTATCCTTGACCTCAAAGGGGCCAAAGAGGTCAAGGGTGGTGAATTCGAAAGGGCAAGCTCTTTGGGTGCGTTCAGGGGGCAGGTCGCTCATGACTTGCTGGCACATTTTTGCTCTACGCTTTGTGCAGGTGATGCATTTGCTCTGCACCTTTTTGACGAGTCTTCGTCCCTGCACTATCCAAGCCTTTTTCCGTGCTCGCAGAAGAGTTGCAGCGATGCCCTCATGATTTTCTTCATGAGCTTCGTTGACCAGAAGAGCTGCGAGCCATGACTGGTATGGGATCAGTGGTACAGTCACTTTATCCTCATCCAACGACTGGACTCTTCCTCCACAGACAAGTAGACCCGTGGTGGGATGTTTTTGAACGACCAGGCGATCAAGTGTTGAGTCTTGGAACTTGACGTTGTGTTGGGCCTCGAGGGCCAAGAAGTTGAAGGCGGTAGCTCTTTCATCAGTTGAGAGGCATGTTTTTGCCTCCCACTTTAGGGCTCCTGAGGTCTGGGTGCGTTTGCTCAGCCAGATGTCAACTGCTCTCTTCAGCCAGCCAAGAGCTCCACACAGACGTGTCAGAGAGCTGAATCTTTTTGGTTCAACTAGTTTCACGAGAGCGATGATGTTTTGGGCGGGCCATTTCAAGGGCTGAGCTGTGGCGGACAAGACTGTTGCTGAAAATGCCTTCCTTTGAAGCGCTGAAACATCTCCAGTGACTGAGGAGATAACTTCTCCAGCTGTTTTCACAGGCCATTCTTCAAAGGGGAGTTTTAGGAATCCAGGGCCTTCCTGCCATGCAGATCCTTCTGCAAGGTCCTCAGGGGTTGCACCCCTTGTGATGAGGTCAGCAATATTTGCCTTCCCTTCAACCCATCTCCAGCTGTCGACGGGCCCGGCTTTTTGGATTTCCCCTACTCGATTTGCAAAGAAGGATTGATAGCCATAGCTATCCTTCTGGATGGCTCCAAGAATGGTCTGGCTATCGACTATGTGGACCCACTTGTCGACTTGGATGTAGCAGTGCTTTTCGAAGTAGGACCTCAGGCGAGTTGCGAAGACAGCCCCACACAGCTCTGCTTTGATGGCATCACCCTTTTGGTCTAGAGGAGTTAGTTTGGCCTTTGACTCGACTAACCTGACAATGATTCCATCAGCGGTCTCCCAGCGGAGGTATAGAACGGCTCCATATGAAGCTTCACTGCCGTCAGAGAAAGTGATGCCCATGGGGCGGCCCATGGCTCCAGGGGGAGTGAGGCTTCTAGTGAACCTCACCTTGCCGAGTCTTACGCACTGCTCGAAGAGGGTTATTGCAGCCTCCCTGAGATGCGGTGAGAGGGGTTCATCCCAGGTGTCTTTGACAGGACGGTCTTTCCCGGCCTCCTGAAAGGACTCCCTCACCAGCATCACACCCCTTTGCTTGATGGGTGAGGCTAAGCCAATAGGGTCGTAAAACCCAGCGACTTGGCTTAGCAGTACTCGGCGGGTGAGGGGGTCAGGGGTGTTAGCACGAACCTCTTCCTCTTGTAAGTCCAGCCCTGTTCTCATTTTTCCTCTTCGTTTTGAAAAATTTACAGAGGTGAGCAGGCGGAGCTTGTCGGAGTCTGGCTCGTAACCTAGACCGAGTGCCTTACTTTCCTCGTCTCGCATCTGATTGGGGAGTACCAGGGTCTTGGGCTCTGTTGCTCTGGGACAGTCAGGTTCTTCTCCCCTCCCACTTCGGCCAGTGAGGACCCACGGCTTGAGTGAGAAGCCACCCGCTTTGAGTATCTCCTCGACTCCCTCAGTCATCTTGGTAAGAGCTTGGAGGTCATTATAAGACGTCAAGATATCATCAACGTAGCAGTCCTCTGTCAGAATGCGGCGCTCTGGGATCATGGATTCAAACTGGGGCAGGTTGGCGGTCTCTCTCATGGCTACCTGGGCGATACAACCAGCAGGTTTGTCACCAATATTAACTCTTACCACTGCAAAATCGCCAATCTCTTCCTTGGGGTCATCTCTCCAGAGGAATCGGTGGAGGTGTACCTCCTGATCTTTCAGCCACACCGAGTTGTACATTTTTCTGACGTCGCCGAGGGCTGCGTAGAGACCACTCCTAAATCTCAACAGGACTCCTCGGATGGGATTAAGAACATCAGGGCCTTTATGGAGTAGGTTGTTCAAACTCATCCCTTTGAACTCCTGGCTGCTGTTCCAGACTATCCTCACTGGCGTGGAGCTGGAGTGGGGATTGGGCGCGACCAGGTGGCTGATGTACCACACTGGCCCGTTCCAAGCTTTGATCTGTTCCGTGGTGAGTTTGACAGCGGCTCCTCTTGCCACCATGTCATTGATTTGGTCTCCATATGCAGCTTTCCACAGTGGTTCTTTAGCTAGCCGGGCCTCAGCGTTTCTGAACGTTGCTTCCACAGCTTGGCGGTTATTTGGCAGACTTGCAGGGTTGACCTTCCACGGGTAAGCTGCGTCCCAGTGAGGAGTATCACTGTGCTTATCAGTCAATACATACGAGAGACAGCCTTTGATCTTCTCAAGTTCCCTTTCTTCTCCAAGGGTCATTTCTTGGCCACCCGGAGAGCACTTGCCGCACTTGCAGCTCCCGCACTTTGGGCTGCATGCTGCCCCGATGCTATCCCACTTGAACCATTCGAACACTTCTTTGTTCGTGGCAGCGGTGTTGCTGAAAGCAGTCGGTGGAAGCTCTTCGGCTGGGACAAGAATCTCTTGGTAAAGCCTTGACGAGGTCCTCATTGTTCGTGCGAAGTGGGTCTCGGACTGATGGAGTGTTAAGTCCACGGACTCGAAAAGGTCGGGGTGAGTGCCACCAACTGTTTTGCCGAGTGGCCCATCCCAAAGGACAAGATCACCCTCCCTCGTTAACGGTTGAGGAACCAGACGACCCTCCCTGTGGCTGATTAGGAGGTCAATGGTCTCAGGCCGAGCAAGATCTGCCGCAGCAACACCAGGGAAGATTTTCTGGAGTTGTGCTGGGGTGACTGGGTGGCTAACCTCGGCAATGCTCTCTAGCCCATAACAGAGTAGCCTGTGTTCAGCTACTGTGCCTTTAGCAGTCTTCACTCGCAGCCGAAGGGAATATCTGCTGGTTTTGACCGTTTTGGTCATGCCTCCGACACCATGCACTATTAGGCGAATGCTCTCACCACTCAACCCAAGCCTTTGGGCGGCACAATGAGTGATATAGTTGGTGTCGGAGGCAAGATCTAGCAATGCCCCGATAAGCTGACCGGAGTTGGTCGTGACTTCCAGGAGCATCATCACCACTGGATGCTCTAAGGGCGCTTTCCCAGCAGAGCAGGTTATGGCAGAGGTAGTCTTATTTGAGAAGGCCTTCCGGAATTCCTCCCTGAGCTCAGGGGTAACTTTTGCCAATAGCTCCTCCTGGTGGCTGGTCAGGCCAAGGCCTTTGCCATTTGATTTTTTCCTGGCACTTTCCAGGGGCACTGATCTGGAGCACAACAGATAATGGTGGGGCTCTTCAGCTCTGCAGTCTGCCTTTGTGCAGACAAATTTTTTGTTGCCGCAGACAGGTTGAGAGTGGGGTCCAAGACACTGAGAGCACAGCTTGTTTGCATTAAGATGGCTTTTCTTGCTCGGCAGATCCATTTCTCGGAACGCGGTGCATGCAAAGAGCCTACCTGCGTGGGATGAATCAGAGCAGGCCGTGCACGCTTGCGGCTGGTACCCCTTCTGGCCAGAGGTGGCTTTGGAGAAAGCCTTTTTGGCAGATTTGTCCACATATGATTTTGCCGGGGGGGTTCCTTCTCTCAGGCTCTCATCAAGCTGGTCGAGCTCCTCCAGTACCGCCTCCTGTTTCTGGAGGTACAGCAGCAGACAGTCAAAGTGAGTTTGGGGGGTGAATCCATGCAAGGGCTCCGCCTTATACTCGATCCACTTTTCTTTGAGTGAGCTGGGTAGCTTCCGTTCCAGTGACTGCGCGACAAGCCTGTTCTTCAAGATGTCCTCCTCTCCAAGTATGACCAGGTTGCTCAAGGCCCTCTCCACGGCCTGGATCAGTTCAATCGCCTTCCGGGGATCATTTCCCTTCACGGGGGGTAGGCTTTCAATATCCTCAGCAATTTTAAGGACAATTCTTGCCTTATTTCCGAAACGATTGTCAAGGCGCTTGAACATCTCTTCAGGGCTTGAACAGCTGGACAGAACCAAGTCCTTTTTGACTCTTTCACTCAGACTTGCCAGCAGGTGGAACCGTGTTACTCCAGCCGTTCTCATTGGATTTCCTAGCTGTTCCAGCTCTGCCCACTCGGCCTTCCAACGATAATAATCCGTCATATCTCCTGAGAAGACAGGCAGCCGGGTTCGTTCGAGGCTGATTTGTGGCTTGGAGATGGTCGGCATGCTAGGCGATGGCGGGGGCTCTGATTTGGGCTTGCGGCTAAGTTTTTTCCAATTCAGCTCCCACTCCCGTGCTCTGCTTTTGAGTTTGAAGATTGTCTGCTTGTGGGGAGTCACTTTGTCAGAGACGAGCCGTTCCCAGGTTAGGACTTTCTGCTCCAATTCATGGATTCCTTCGAGAAGGCCATCACGCAGGGCGTCAAATTCATGCTCTAGCATCTCTGCAATATTAGCATGTTCCACTTCTTTGCATGTCTCCTCGGTTCCTTCTATGTGGAGCTGAATTTCGGACTTTGCAAACTTGTCGTACAAGATATCCCTGGCCAGCTGCATTGAGTCACCATAGACAGAGACACACTGCTCAACTTTTATTTTTGTCCTCCTCGCCTCCTCTTCACTGCCCTCCACATCTTCCACGGCCTCCAAGAAAGCTAGTGCAGTGTCGTGCATCCTGTTGAAATCAGCACTGAGTGCACGCATCTCATCAATAATTGCTCCCTTTTCCATGATGGTCGCAGTGAGAGAAAGCTTATTAGCGCGTCTGGTGAATGCTGCTTGAGCAGAGGATCGTTTCCCTTTTAGTTCTGTTATTTCAGCGGAATCCATTTTCCTTTTGTTTGATGATTTTAATGTTTGTTGAGGTGAAGTTTATTTAGAGGGATATTTGACTTTTTGTCTTCCTCTTCTTTCTTTACGGCACCTTGGTTTATAACTGTTCGGTTTTCTGTGGTTTTGTCCCCACCGAAGAGGGCGCTAGAAGAGCGAGACTTGGGTATAACTCAGTGTCCAAAATGTTTTGTTTATTTTTCTCTCTTTACTTGTGACACGGCAGCAGGTTATAAACCTGTGGAAAACACCGAAGTTGTGCTATGCATTAGATGCCATAATTATATAAATAACAAATAGAAAGTCATTGTAATATAAATGAGCAATCCATATAAATACACACAAATGCATCCTTAAAGCATCAGCAAATTACTGTATAAATATCTGCAGCTTGTATAAATAATTAATCTTTAAAGCATTACCAACAAGATCCATAAACATCAACATTAGAATGCACAACAGCTAATTTGTATAACAAACAACAGACATTACACTTAATCCATTTCGTTACATACACAACACCAGAGCCATTACTACAATTATCACGTTCAAAGTAGCAGAGACAAGAACCCATTTACAAAGCCGAGTAAGTGAACCACATCTCCCATCATGCACTACTGGAAATAACTACGACTACAGCCCCCAGAATGCAACGCGAATCAGGAAGCAAAGTGCAATAGCGCTTCCATTCAAAAGTTTGTCCCGTCATCTCAGACAAGTAAACTTAAGCATTAATCGGAGGATTAAAACAACGCACTAGCCAAGCGACCATAGTGACAAAGTCATTAACTTCTGACCAGTTGAAAAACAGCAGCTGACGATCAAGCAGTTAACAACAAACCAGCGAGAGAATATTAAACCCAGCACCTTACCGGTGATGTGCGTCGCTCTTCCAGCATGCAATTGGATTTTGTCTCTGTGCGTGCTCGCTCCCGTTTATCAACACATTTCACGGAATATTACCAGCCAACGGCAAGCCAAAACACCAAACCAGGTGAGTGTCCCCACCCACCGAATCAGCTGAGCAACATTACTTGTGATCACCCATGTGTTGACGTTTTCTACCCTCCACCAAAATGACAGTGCGCAAAACACATAGAGAGAATCGAATTTCTGCCGTTGCTCGACTGAAATCGAAGTTCAAAATGCCATGTATATACCTTAATTCGGCTGAAATTGAACCGAACTTGATTTCTCGTAATCGAGCTACACGACCTAGTTTATGCGATTTCTGCCGAGCTACTTTGTGCATGTATACCCTATCGAGCTAGTTGTCGAGCTACTTCCGGAAGTGACGAGTGACGAGACCACAAGCGGGAAACACAACAGCCTCGGTCGGCATGACAATGGCATGAATCTTTTCTTTTTGTGGCATTGTTTGCACTGTTAAAATTTAGCTCACTTACTGTATCACCAAATACAGCTGTTGCATAGCTGTGAATTGTGTACATAAACAAGTCATTGTATTTGTGTGTGTGTGTGTGTGTGTGTGTGTATACATATATATATATATATATATATATATATATATATATATATATATATATGTGTATATGTGTGTGTGTGTATATATAATGTGTATGTGTGTGTTTTTTATATATATAATTGTGTGTGTATATATGTGTGTGTATATATAGTGTGTGTGTGTGTGTGTGTATATATAATGTGTGTGTGTTTTATATATATATATATATATATATATATATATAATATAAAAGTGTGTGTATGTATGTGTGTGTATATATATATATATATATCCAACATCTGAAGAATGTCAATAAAAACAAAACAATTGAACTTTTTGTGTGTTTATTAAGACATAAGTTAAATTGTAAGCAAAAAAAAATATTTTTTTTGTAAGCAAAAAATGGACTTTAGAAAAATATTGTGCAAAACAAGTTGTCTTACAAAACAGTGGTCTGCGCCGGACAGTTTGTAGCCATAGTCTGTTAAAGCAAGCCTAACAGCTTAAACACGGAACTGCTAGTGTTGCCAGATTGGGGGTTTTAAGTGCATTTTAGCGGATTTGAACATGTTTTGGGCTGGAAAACGTCAGCAGTATCTGGCAACACTATAGCTCTTCATGATGACAACCGGAAGTGTACCAACACGATGGGGCGTGTAGCGCCACGTGTGGCTCGGGTGCACAATGCACCTTGCACAATAGCCCGATTTCACTTGTGCATGTAGGATTGGATTTCTCTGGCACCCCTGCTGGGACCCTTTGCTCGATTACCAACAGCAGCTCGATTTGGACGTGCATGTAAACGTACTGACTGACACCTTAGATGAGCTTTTCATCCATGAGAGGATAAATACCTGATACTCCCTACTAGTCAGACAGAACTGAAGAAGCCTTTCGGATGAGAGGTGAAACGTCTTCAAGAATCTTCAAGCAAGTCCAGTTGCTCTCTTTTACCACCCACAGTTTACTATGACCTGGATGACTGAGAATATTAAAGGAGTACGCCACCCCCAAGTGAAATTGAGTCAGTCCCTGCAGTCCCTAGAGTTGGATGAGTGAGCCAAAGCGTTTTGTAGCCGACCCAGCCATTGTCCTGATCTGGAAACATCCCGGTTAGCTTTAGCTTAGCATAGTCGCTGTAATCCGGCGTGTCCAGCTAGCATTGTCGTTGCAAAAGTGAATCAAATAACTCAAGATTTTTTATAATTATTTCTCATGACCTGTACATTCACATCGAGTACACATATCAATGCAAATTAACACGAAGGGATTTACTAGACCAATTTATATCTGGAACTATTTTTGGCCACAGCACAGGCAAAGCACCGCTGCAGGCGCAAAGACACCACGCAGCACCACAACTTCCGTCAATACACCAGTGTTACCAGGGAAACCAGGGTTTTCAGGCGCTGCACGGTGTCTTTGCGCCTGCAGCGGTGCTTTGCCTGTGCTGTGGCCGAAAATAGTTCCAGATATAAAGTGGTCTAGTAAATCCCTTCATGTTAATTTGCATTGATATGTGTACTTGATGTGAATGTACAGGTCATAAGAAATAATTATAAAAAATCTTGAGTTATTTGACTCACTTTTGCAGGGCTCTAACCCGCAGTTCTGAAGTGCTTTCTTGATGTGATTCTGCTCCTTCTCTTTTCCCTCTACCATTGTAGGGATGCTCTGAGCCCTGTGTTGCAAGATGACCCCCAATTTGTGTTCCAGTGGGTGGTGAGAGTCGAAGAGTAGGTACTGGTCTGTGTGTGGGGGTTTCCGGTAGACCTCGATGCTGAGGATTCGGTCTTGTCTAATGTGTACATCACAATCCAAGAAGGCTAGAGTATTTCCACTGACGTCCTCCCGTCAAGCTCTGCCTCTTGTGAGCGGAGTTTCTCCACTTTGAAACTGGTGAAGACCTACCTCCGATCCACCATTAGTGAGGAGCGTCTAAGCAATCTTGGTGTGCTCAGCATTGAATCCAGAAGGTCCAAGGCTTTGAACCTTGATGCATTTGTAGACCGTTTCTCAAGGAGTCACAATCGCAGAATCTGTTATCAACATCAACTTCACTACAGATCCATTGACAGTAAACAAGGATCGAGTGGACTTCAGTGGCGACGATGATATTGAATTAATTCAACAAAGTGTAAATTCAATATCATAGTCACCACTGAAGTCCACTCAATCCTTGTTTACCGTCAATGGATCAGTCACTCATCAAACAGTCCGCCAGAATCCGAGTAGGGAATCGCTGAGCGGAGCTGTCAGTCAAACTCAAGTTACCCAATGGGAATGCATTCCTGGACAGCCCACCCACACGTGAAGTTTGTGCCAAAACCGCAAGCAAAAAGTCAGGGAGTGCAAACGAGAAAGCTGGAATCGCAACCAAAATAAATTACGTCA
Organism: Neoarius graeffei; assembly: GCF_027579695.1. NCBI lineage: Eukaryota > Metazoa > Chordata > Actinopteri > Siluriformes > Ariidae > Neoarius > Neoarius graeffei. Next base: position 75,219,030 of record NC_083569.1, on the reverse strand, counting down.
AGCAAAACTGAGAAAGACGCGGAACAAAAATAAAAGGTTTCGGAACAGTAATAGACTGATATTTTGCACGATTACACGAATAATTTGTTTGCCAGTCGAAAAAAATTTACTCTTTTTTCTTTTTTTGTATTTTGATTTGTCGTTTTTGTTTGATATTTCAAAAGTATTGTATGAACATTTTGGCACAAAATTGATTCCATAAAGTTGGCGCCACTGGGGGTTGGCATTGGGTTTATGTCCCCACCAATGTTAATACAAAACTTACGCCCTTGATCCTTGTTCATATCTTTGTTCAAATATTCCCAAATCAAGCAAGTTGAAGACGCCAGAGATTTCTGTGACAAAGAGCTACAACTAGATCTTCCTGAAAAACAGTCTGATGTGGAAGAGCAGACAGACACTTCAGCAGGTACTGTGATTAAATTTTGAGCAGATCGATTTCCTACACAAACACAGCAGTTGATCATGTTTACTGAGTTGAAGTATTCTTGTTTGTATGGACAAGTAATAATCAGTCTAATGTTTTGGACTGACATATGCTGAATAATATCTCAGTGGAACTTACCATGCAATTACTCCAACTTTCTTTTCATTACAGTTCCAAACCCACCTGAAAGCATTGAGGTTAAGAATATTGGTAGTACATCAGTTGCTCTAAACTGGCAACCACCTGGTTCTTCAGAGAAGAAGTACCATGTGGTGTGTTCCCACAATGGTAGAACCGTTCATGAAGAAGAAACAGAAACTAACACACATGTTATAAATAATCTGACTCCAGGAAAAAAAAATACTCCTTCCACATTGCAACAGTACTTAAAAATGGCAGCACAAGCAAGATGGCCGAGTTATTTGCCAGCACTAGTAAGTATTCATCTGCATTTTGCAAGTCTTTAAACCTCATGACCACTGGTTTTATTTCAAACCTTTGATTGGGATGTGCATTTATTTTTAATTAATAGAAACCAATCTTGAGAGCTTTCTTCAGGATGTGGGGCTGAATCAACACCTCACTGATAAACTCTCACTGAGTGATGTACTAGAGCTACACAAGAGCACAGTGACAGATGATCTAGCACAGTCTCTTTCAGATTTACCATGGCTTTTCCTCAAGAAAATTATGATGGTGAATGTGACTGCAAGAAGTGCTCCTTCAATGTGCTAATGTTCAAATGTGCTCCTTCAACTGATGAGGATGAAGATATGAGTTTAGATCTGTATAGTGATCTGGAAAGTCTTGTCCTCAACCAAGACTCTGTAGGTAAATCCTTTAGACATTATAACTGCACTCTTCCTTTGCTCAGATAGTTTTCTTCAACAAGAGATTGCCTTGAAAATGTCTATGTGCCAGTTCTCTGTGCCTTTACTGCTTCCTAATTGTGACACACAGCAGAGCATGCTCATGCTTTGGGCCTTAAGAGATATTGTGAAGAAGTTTAGACCACACTCCTTGTCTGATCCAAGAGGGTTTGTGGAAGACAGGATTGTTCTAGCAGACTTACCCTTAGTGTCCTTTGTAAGACTTGGAGACTGCAGCATTTCTAAATCTCAAATCTTGAACAAGCTGCTCAGTAATCCACAACAATATCATGATACATTTGTGCACTGTGACATGGACTGTGGAGACATCCCAAGAAAAATATCAAATGGTTTGGTGGAGATCAGCTGGTACCTACCTTGTAGAAGTAAAAACATAGACATCTTCCCCGAACCTGTGGCAATTGCAAACTTGAGAGGGGACATAAGTACATTTGTTACTCAGTACTCATTCCTTTGTCAGATTTCTACAGCAGTTTTTGTATTCTTTGACAATTTTGAATCAAACTATCAACTACTCACCAATACACATGTAAAAGCACAATTGTTTTTGGTGGGTAATGCAGACACCAAAGCCTACAAACTGGATTTGCTGAAAAGAACAGCTATTGGACTGAATTTGAACAAAAGAAGCATCATTCTGAAGACCAGACAAAATGATGCAGATTTTGTCAAGAATCTGTGTTCTGCAGTGAGAGATGTTGTGAAAAACAGGCCTATGACTGTACAACTTGAGAAAATGACCAAAATTGAACATGAATTTGGAATTTGGATTGATGAAGACTGTAAGCAGTGCCAAAATGCAAAAGAAAATGCAGAGGCAATCACGACTAAGATACAGGACACACTAAAGTTTAAGAAAGAACAGATATATCAGGTATATACCTGAGCTCTGGCACGGTAACCCACCAATGGCACCAGTGAATGCTGGCTACTCCGAGGCTGTCTATGACTTCAAAAAGAACATGATGGACATTCTTGTAAAAAAGAAGATATCTGCCAACAGCATTACAGAATTTCTGGAGTGGACAAAAAGCTTATGGAATGCAGTAAAATATGAAAATTTCATATTCAGCTTTAGGAACAGCTTGGTCGCTGATGCATACATGAAGCTTTGCGCTGAATTCCATAAATGGGAATGGTCTTTCAAAAAGCACATGTACAAGTGGTTAACGTCTGCTGAAACCAGAGTGTCCAATTTTGAGATGATGAATCAAAATCTGACAAAACAAACCTGCAAGATTTCCTGAGGACCCTGAAACATGAGGCCTCCTCAGAGCTTGATAACTGGGAAAAGACTCTTTTGGAAAACATCATCAAATACTTTGAACAAGAAGAGGGTCATATCTATCTCGTGGAAAGATACAAAGAAGACTTTGTAAACAGTGTAAAATCTCTCAGGAGGGAAACAGAAAACTCAGTGCTGAGTAACCTAGAGGCAGTTATTGAGATTAGGACAGGAAAGAATAATTTGGACCACATCAAGAAAACCCATACTGAGAAAGTGGAAAAGAAAGTGTTAAACCTTCTGGATGAGCTCTGGAAACAGAGACGTTCAAAGAGTATGTGTGAAAAGGAGCTCGACTACCACTTTGAAAATATGTGGCAAGAAACACTTGAAGAGCTGTCATTTCAACGCTTGGAGAGACAAATAATAACTGACCGTGTTTTTAGCCAATTATGAGCAAACATGAAACAAAGGGGAAGTTCAGTTTCTAAAGAGCTGAGTAATGTGAATCTGCATGAATATGGCAACGACAAATTCATTGTTACTCCTGAGAGTTTTCTCAAAAGATGGTTTTTCCAGAACCATACAAAGGATCTTCAAGAGTTGGCAGACAGTGTCATTGATGCATGTAAGAAGTCAATTAGTGACAAACGAGAGAAAATCAGATTTTCATGACACCTACATTCAGGAGATCCTACACATAATTGATGAAAAATTGACTTCAGGCAAGAAATTGAAATTTTCTGAAAAATTTGAACTCTCTCTTAAGCTATACATTTGTGGTGTTTCTGCAAGAGAATTTCAGGCCATGCATGACTGTTTTGTCACAGAGAACGACCCACGCCGATGCCTTGAGCAATTCAAAAACAAGTACAGAGTTGTTTTCAAAGATCTGTTCAGTAATCGTGATCAGTGTCAGAGGAAGGCTGAAGAATTCACAAAATTCTGCCTGAGTCCTGCAGTTGAGACGTTCATCTGTAACTCACTGGGACCAGACATTATTGACACAATGCTGCAAGGGGAAAATGCATTTCAGTTCAGCACATGTGCCTTTTTCCAGTACACGCTTTTAGGACAACTTCTGACCGAGAGTGATTTTCAGAAGTATTTGGACTACATACGTTCATATGAACACTTTGTTAAAGGCTGGATACGAAAACAAATTACAGACAAATTTTCTGAAGGTAACAAACTTCTTGAGTTGGAAGAGTAGCATCTCAAAGTAGCTATTATGGAGATAAAAGAAGCCATCCAAAAAGCAGAACACGAGACAGATGAAAATACAGGCATAAAGTTATTCATTCAGAACATTTGCAGAAAGCTTGGAAAAAAGCTTGTCATTCCAAACGATGCCTTGGAAGCAGTTATGGCTCTGAGCAATGCCAAACAGGAGCAATTTGCCCACTGGCTCATGCAGTCTGTGGAGGAAATGGAAGCATTGCTGAAGACTAAGTTGCAGAATAAAAACATTCAGAGCAAACTGAGTACACTCAAAATCAAACCACAGGATGAGCTGTTCAAGCATGTGTTTGGCTGCAGGAAACAGTGTCCATTCTGCAAAGCACCATGTGAGGCAGGAGGAGAGGCTCATACACACCACTCTGCTTCTGTACACAGACCTCAAGGACTCGGTCGATACAGATATAAGCAATCAGAGACATTAGTCACTAACATTTGTTCCACTGATGTGAACACACGTTCCAGATGCCTAGAAACCAAACTTGAGTGGCACCCTTATGAGAAATACAGGGAGATCTTTCCGGACTGGCACATCCCTGCAGACCCCAGCATAGAGGCCTCAGACTACTGGAAATACGTGATGGCAAACTTTAATGGTCAGTTTGCAGAAGCATACAATGCCAAGCATGCAGATATTCCCCCAGTGTGGAAAAAAATCACAAAGCAACAAGCAGAAAATAGTTTGAAGGAGTGTTTTAGTATCAAGTAAACACTTGTGGAAAATAATCAGCGTAAAAACACACTTTTTTTTTTAAACACAGAAATGTTTCCTGTCATTTCTAGTGCCTTTAGTTTTCTGTTTAAAAATTCCACACAGCAGAAAGAATATGATGCATTTTAAACACTGTGAAACATACAAATTAGAATGTCTTTGATTCATAAATGTTACTAATTATTGATTGTGATTATTTCCAATCAGTTGTTGTTCTTTCTGAGGTTGTTGTTTTTGCGTTCTTTTTTATTTCATATCAGTTGTTGTTCTTTCTTTCTTTCTTTCTTTCTTTCTTATTGGGTGTGTATGTAGATCACTTAGCTGGTTTCTCACGTGATGATTATGCTTTAAAGAACAGATTGGCAGTAGTTTAGGGCTATTCACAATGCCATTTAAACGAACACAACATTTATCCACATCTGGAAAACTCACACTATACTTCATTACATTTCACTGACTAATCCAGCGTTTTAATTCTGTTTATGTAACTCTTAAACATGATTGTTTCAGTCACATTTTCTGACATATAAAATGATTAGATAAATATTACATTCAAATCACAGCTTGTTCTAAGAACAGTGACTGTAAAGAGATGACATTTTTCCTTTGTAATGAAAATCAATATACTGTAACCTGTTTAACTCTCAATAAATTTGTGGCTGCTTAAAACAAACTGGGTTAAGTTGATTTTTTGGAACAGGGACAGATGTTGTTATTAATAATAATAATAATAATAATAATAATCATAATAATAAAGGCTTCCATAAATATTCAGTCCTTTCACACTATTCCTTGATAGAAGTACTGTCCAAAATGGCGGCGCCTGTTTGGCTGCAGCTGCATGGGCTCGCGACAGTTACGTTTTTTCCAATCAAAATATGCCACCTAGGATGTCAGTAATAGTGAACACTCTCAGTAAGTTAGTATATAGTCGCCAGCACTTGCTGGAATTCCGATCATCCAGTGACTTCGGCGTAGTAGACACGACTACTCTGGAGTGTTTGCATAGCCTTGGAGTGCTACGCTGGCAAGACCCAGGGGCCTACGGTGCAGAGGACTCCCCTAGCAGCATAAGCTGACAGAGGAGCAAGCGGAGGCGATGTGACCGAAGGTGGAAGCGCGGCTGCCGGGGGCTAACAGCTAAGCTAAAAGCTAGCCCCTATAAAACGCCGCTTCCATCCATCTTCCTCAATAATGTTCACTCCCTGGAGAACAAAATAGATCATATGCAGCTGGAATTAAAAACAAAATGAGAGATGAGGAACTGCTGCGCTGTAATTCTGACAGAGACATGGCTTAACTCATCAATCCCAGACAAGGTTGTCAGCATCGAGGGACTAGCTACATGTCATGCCATCAGGAGCTGCACACTCAGTGGTAAATCCCAAGGGGGTGGTTTGTGTATTTATATCAATAACAATTGGTGTAAAAATGCTAAGTTAATCTCAAGCCATTGCTCACCGGATATTAAGCTTTTGACTATAAACTGTAGACCATTCTATCTGCCCAGGGAGTTTACTTTAGTTTCCATCACTGCTGTGTACATGCCCCCCAGTGCTAACACGAAGGAAGCTATGAGTGTTCTCTACCGGACTATCAATGAGATGCAATCTGCTCACACCGAGGGCTTTTTCATTGTGGCTGGAGATTTTAACCAGGCCGACATGAAGACAGTTCTCCCTCGTTTTCACCAGCATGTCAATTGTGCAACCAGGGGAGCAAACACATTAGACATGGCCTACACCAATATAAAGGATGGATTCAGAGCAGCCCCCCCCCCCCACACACACACCTTGGCTCTTCTGACCATTTATCCGTTATGCTAATCCCTGCATATAAGCCCCTGCTGATCAGAGGAAAACCTACAGTGAGGCAGGTGAGGGTGTGGTCTGAGGGGGCTATGGAGGCACTACAGGACTGTTTTGAGTGCACAGACTGGGACATGTTCAAGGCAGCTGCCACTTACAATGATCATACCAACATAGATGAGTATGCCATGTCTGTGTCAGCCTACATCAACAAATGCATGGAGGACATCAGCGACATAAAGAGTATCATCACCCGGGCCAACCAAAAGCCCTGGATGACTTCTGAAGTACGCAAAATGCTAAAGGCACGGAACTCAGCCTTCAAGTCTAGTGATGAGAAGGCACTGAGAACAGCGAGAGCTAACTTGAACCGTGCCATCAGATTAGCAAAGTGTGCTCACAGTCAAAAAATCCAGGACTTTTTCCACAACACCACCAATACCAGGGATATGTGGAAAGGCATACGGGCTATCACAAACTACAGGATAGCCCCTTCCGAGTGTGATGATGATGCAGACTTCCTCAATGAACTCAATAACTTCTTTGGGAGGTTTGAGGCACTAAATAGCACTCCTGCAGTGAAAGCTGTTCCCCATCAGGATGAAAAGGCACTCTGTCTTGATACAGCTAAGGGCTGGAGGACTCTGAGGAGAGTCAACACACGGAAGGCCCTGGGCCCCGATAATATTCCTGATCAGGTGCTCAGGGAATGTGCAGACTAGCTGGCTCATGTTCTAACGAACATTTTCAACACCACTGGATCAAGCCAAAGTCCCACCATGTTTCAAGACTGCCACCATCATCCTGTGCCAAAAAAACCTCAAATCACATCACTCAATGACTACCGGCCTGTCACACTCACTCCCATTATGGTGAAGTGCTTTGAGAGGCTGGTAAAGGAGTACAGGGTACATCACCTCCAGGTTCTCTCCTACATTTGACCCCTTCCAGTTTGCCTACTGGCCAAACCGCTCCACTGAAGATGCCATCTCCTCCACTCTTCTCCTCAGCCTTGCACACCTGGAGGAGAAGAACACTCATGTGTAGATGCCGTTCCTGGACTTCAGGTCAGCATTTAATATCAATCCACAGCATCTGGTGAACAAACTGGGTCCCCTGGGCTTCAGCACCCCCCTGTGTAACTGGTTGCTAGACTTCCTCACTGAAAGACCACAGCCAGTGCGGGTCGGACAGAACACCTCCAGTGTCATCACCCTCAGCACAGGCTCCCCTCAGGGCTGTGTCTTGAGCCCTCTGCTGTTCATTCTGATGACACACGACTGTGTTCCCAGGGCTGCCAGCAACCACGTTGTGAAAGTTTGCGGATGACACAACAGTGGTGGGCCTCATCAGGGACGACAACGACCTGGCCTACAGAGAGGAGGTGGAGCAGCTGGTGGGCTGGTACAGGGAAAACAACCTGATCCTAGACGTGGACAAAACTAAAGAGATAATTGTTGACTTAAGGAAAAACCAGCCCAGCCACGCTCCACTTCTCAACAACAACATGGCACCAAGTTCCTCGGGGTGCACATCACAGACAACTTCACCTGGTCTGTGAACACCGCGTCACTGATCAAGAAGGCACAGCAGCGTCTGCACTTCCTGTGTAGGATGAGGAGAGCCCACCTGCCCCCGCCCATCCTCACTACATTCTACAGAAGCACCACAGAGAGCGTTCTAACCAGCTGCATCTCTGTGTGGTGTGGAGGCTGCAGTGTCTCTGACTGGAAGAATGTGAGGAGAGTGGTGAGGACAGCAGAGAAAATCACTGGGACTTCTCTTCCCTCCATTCAGGACATTGCACCAAGGCGCTGCATGTTTTGAGCCAGAAACATCATCAGTGACCCCTCACTATGGGCTGTTCTTCCTCCTGGCCTCTGGAAAGAGGGTTCGCAGCATTTGGTGCAGGACCACCAGGTTCTGTAACAGCCTTTTTCCCCCAGGTCACCAGACTGCTGAACTCCAAACTTCTATTTATACTTGAACATTTCCTAATTCCACAGGTCACTTTATACTATTGCACTTTATAATATTTTTGCTGCTGCATAATTTAATTTAATACACTTCATATTTAATTCTGTGCTGAGCCAAATTGCAATGAAATTTTGTTCTGTGTACACTTGTTGCATACTGAATGACAGTAAAGGTTGTCTAAGTCTAAAGGATCAAGTGCCTTCATCTGATCCATGTCATTTTTAAACTACAGTGATTGAAGTGTTACATTTATCATTAAAGATCATATGTAATGGCTTGCAAAATTATTTAACATAACCAGAATTATATATTTGTGAATAACAAATAATAAATACACATATTCTACCAATCAGTATTTTATTGCAAACTTGTGTTCTCTTCCACTTAATTTAATCTAAAATGAATTATTGGTCAGCAAGCATTTCAAAGAAAATCAAAACCCAAACTGGTATTTGCATAATTATTCACCCATCCAAGTTCTGGAAGATCCAGATGAAAGATATTATCTTAACAAGGACACAACTGACTTATAATTGGCCTTCACCTGTGAAATATTAAAATACAGTAGCTCCCATTGTCTGAACAAACTCCATCTCAGTTGAAGTGTCTTTGAAAAGACTGTCAATCAGAAGTAAAAGAGTGAAAATAAAGACTAAAGAGGATTCTCAGGAAGTTTAAGAGAAGGTAACAGAATTTCATAACTTAAGAATGGAGTTTAAAATTCTATAGAAGTGATTGGACATCCCAGTAAACACTGTTGGCTCAATCGTGAGGAAGTAGAAGTTACATCACACTACCCAAGTGGGACTTACACAAGGCCATCCCTCAAAACTCAGCACAAAAACATGATTGGTTCAGGATGCCACAGCATGGCCAGCAGTCACTCTGACAAAGTACAGAGTACAGTGCCTGAGAGTAGAGTGAAGTTGCACCAGACAACCATTTGGAAATGTATGGGAAGGTGGCTATCATGAAACCAGTCCTCAAATAGATCCATATGAAAGTACGACAGACCCAGGGTTGGTTGGTTTTGTGTGTGTGTGTGTGTGTGTGTGTGTGTGTGTGTGTGTGTGTGTGTGTGTGTGTCAGGAGCGCAGATACGTTTTTTGAACTGGGGGGGACAAAGCTGCCAGCAAACCAACCCCACCCCCAACATGTGTTGTGCGAGGAATATACTCTGATGCCCTCAGGGCGGTGACATTACTCAGCTAAGACAAAAAAACCATCACTCCTTCATCCCTGCAACCGTTAGCTTAGGCCTACTAATAAATAAAGAGTAGGAATAGAGCACACCTGTGATGTCTGGTGCTCTCATGTGCTATTTACCACTGACACGACAGGATGTCATGTGGGTTGAATATGTGTGTGTGTGTGTGTGTGTGTGTGTGTGTGTTCTGGATGACTGCTGAGTGTTTTGTCTACCCTTTGTATTTATCTATAGCATCTAGGTCTGTGTATCCTATGTATTGAGACTTGGACTGTCAAACTTAATTACCCATCATTGAAAGAAATAAAGCTTATTGATTCTGATACTGATTCCAATCACTCCCCAAGCATGCCATATGCCATATGCAAAAACTGTTTTATTTAAACATTAACTGACTTTCAGCACACTGATTCTTTAAGAAAACAGAAAGAGCAGGGTGTAAAAAAAACACAAAATGTAATTAAAGTCCTGAACTAGGAGCTGTCCCCGATATGCCTGTCAAACTTGTTGTAGGTAACCATAGCAACCAAGCTTGAGCTCGCAACCTGTGCAGTCTGCGCAGCTCAACCAACCGAATATCAGTCTTTGTTTTGTTTTATGTGGGATGTTGCAACTATGTATGTACTGCTGTGCACCTCAATAAACCGAATGGTAATTAGTCTTTTGATTTTTCCGTGAGGTTTGCCTTGTGCAAAGAAAGACAGCATAGACGTTTTTTCCTCCCTATAAGTGGGGGGGACCGAACGAGGTGAATTTAAATCTGGGTGGGATGAATCCCACCCGTCCCACCCTCTATCTGCGCCCGTGGTGTGTGTGTGTTTGATTAGACAAAGTCATGACAGTGTATTTGGACAATTTTCAAAGTGCTGTGTGTGGTATGAACCAACTACCTCAATTCATCCCTACACTGAACTATGGTGGTGGCAGCACCATATGAAAGCATGAGTGTGACCCAGAAAAGATGTGTTTTGTTGTGATGAGGCAAAGGTTAATTTAGTGCATTTGAGCAACATATACACCACTATGTGTGGTGTATATCTAACCCAAGACATACCTCAGTGAACCCCATCCTTACAATGAAAGATGGTGGTGGCAGCATTTTGCTCTGGGATGCTTTTCAAACACAGAACCTGTAATTCTTGTCAAAAAAAAAAGGAAAAATGGATGGAGCAAAATAAAGGGGGATATTTCAAGAGAACCTGCTTTGGTCTGTTAAAAAAAAAAGTGTCGAAATGAAGCAAATCTGCCAGAAAGAATGAGTGAAAATCACTCCCAAACAGTGTGCAAAGCAAGGAACATACCCCAACAGACTTAAAGCAGTCACTGCAGCCAAAGGTGGTTCATTCAAGGAATAGTGTGAAAGGGCTGAATATTTATGCAAGCTTGTATTATTATTCATCTCATCTCATCTCATTATCTCTAGCCGCTTTATCCTTCTACAGGGTCGCAGGCAAGCTGGAGCCTATCCCAGCTGACTATGGGCGAAAGGCAGGTACACCCTGGACAAGTCGCCAGGTCATCACAGGGCTGACACATAGACACAGACAACCATTCACACCTACGGTCAATTTAGAGTCACCAGTTAACCTAACCTGCATGTCTTTGGACTGTGGGGGAAACCGGAGCACCCGGAGGAAACCCACGCGGACATGGGGAGAACATGCAAACTCCGCACAGAAAGGCCCTCGCCGGCCACGGGGCTCGAACCCAGGACCTTCTTGCTGTGAGGTGACAGCGCTAACCACTACACCACCGTGCCGCCTGTATTATTATTATTATTATTATTATTAATACCTGCTGACAAAATGAATTTTGACTTGAAATTTTACTTTAAAAGCATACAAAAAAAACCCCATATATTGAGACCAGTCTGTGTCAGTGTCGTTTGTCATTCAGGCCAATCTAATGAGTGAAGTCATGCCATGAGAAAACCTTGTGTTTTTGTTGTTGAAATCAAAATCATGTTGAATATCAGTAGTTTTAAGTGTTTTGGTTTTTTCAGTGTCGTGTAAATAAATTCTGCACCATGACACTCCGAGCTGATAAAGAAGTATGGCTATTCAGTAAACAAACAGTGACAGGTAACGGGATATAAATGTATTTAATGTTTCCCAGATCAGAGTCACAGCATACTGTACAGTGTATAATAATTTCTATATCAAACAGAAATATCATCTCCTTATTTACAGTGGTGCTTTAAAGTTTGTGAATCATTTAGAATTTTCTATATTTCTGCCTAAATATGACTAAAAATATCATTAGATTTTCAAACAAGTTCTGAAAGTAGATAAAAAGAACCCAGTTAAACAAATGAGACAAAAATATTATACTTGGTCATTTATTTATTGAGGAAAATGATCCAATATTACATATCTGTGAGTGGCAAAAGTATGTGAACCTTTGCTTTCAGTATCTGGTGTGATCCCCTTGTGCAGCAATAACTGCAACTTAATGTTTCCGGTAACTGTTGATCAGTCCTACACACCGGCTTGGAGGAATTTTAGCCCATTCCTCGGTACAGAACAGCTTCAACTCTGGGACGTTGTTGGGTTTCCTCACATGAACTGCTCACTTCAGGTACTTCCACAACATTTTGATTGGATTAAGGTCAGGACTTTGACTTGGCCATTCCAAAACATTAACTTTATTTTTCTTGAACCATTCTTTGGGAGAACAACTTGTGTGCTTAGGGTCGTTGTCTTGCTGCATGAGCCACCTTCTCTTGAGATTCAGTTCATGGACAAATGTCCTGATATTTTCCTTTAGATTTTGCTGGTGTAACTCAGAATTCATTATTCCATCAATGATGGCAAGCCATCCTGGCCCAGATGCAGCAAAACAGGTCCAAACCATGATACTACCACCATCATGTTTCACAGATGGGATAAGGTTCTTATGCTGGAATGCAGTGTTTTCCTTTCTCCAAACATAATGCTTCTCATTTAAACCAAAAAGTTCTACAAAGCATTTTCATCAGATTTTCACACAAGTGTGAGTGGGCACCCTGTGTTATTTGAAGAACAGCGATCTATCAAAGTCTGATCTTCACAACACATGTTTGTGGAAGTGTATCATGGCACAAACAAAGGAGATTTCTGAGGACCTCAGAAAAAGCGTTGTTGATACTCAACAGGCTGGAAAAGGTTACAAAACCATCTCTAAAGAGTTTGGACTGAACCAATCCACAGTCAGATTGTGTACAAATGGAGGAAATTCAAGGCCATTGTTACCCTCCCCATGAGTGGTCGACCGACAAAGATCACTCCAAGAGCAAGGCGTGTAATAGTCGGCGAGGTCACAAAGGACCCCAGGGTAACTTCTAAGCAACTGAAGACCTCTCTCACGTTGGCTAATGTTAATGTTCATGAGTCCACCATCAGGAGAACACTGAACAACAATGGTGTGCATTGGCAGGGTTGCAAGGAGAAAGCCGCTACTCTCCAAAAAGAACATTGCTGCTTGTCTGCAGTTTGCTAAAGATCACATGGACAAGCCAGAAGGCTATTGGAAAAATGTTTTGTGGATGGATGAGACCAAAATAGAACTTTTTGGTTTAAAGGAACAGTCCACCGTATTTCCATAATGAAATATGCTCTTATCTGAATTGAGACGAGCTGCTCCGTACCTATCCGAGCTTTGCGCGACCTCCCAGTCAGTCAGATGCAGTCAGACGCGCTGTCACTCCTGTTAGCAATGTAGCTAGGCTCAGTATAGCCAACGGTATTTTTTTGGGCTGTAGTTAGATGTGACCAGACTCTTCCCCGTTTTTCCTGTTTACATAGGTTTATATGACCAGTGATATGAAACAAGTTCAGTTACACAAAATGAAACGTAGCGATTTTCTATGCTATGGAAAGTCCGCACTATAATGACAGGCGTACTAACACCTTCTGCGCGCTTCGGCAGCGCATTGATACGGAGCGCAGATATCAGTGCGCTGCCGAAGCGCGCAGAAGGTGTTAGTACGCTTGTCATTATAGTGCGGACTTTCCATAGCATAAAAAATCGCTACGTTTCAATTTGTGTAACTGAACTTGTTTCATATCACTGGTCATATAAACCTATGTAAACAGGAAAAACGCAGAAGAGTTTGGTCGCATCTAACTACAGCCCCAAAAAATACCATTGGCCATACTGAGCCTAGCTACATTGCTAACAGGAGTGACAGCGCGTCTGACTGCGTCTGACTGACTGGGAGGTCACGCAAAGCTCGGATAGGTACGGAGCAGCTCGTCTCAATTCAGATAAGAGCATATTTCATTATGGAAATACGGTGGACTGTTCCTTTAAATGAGAAGCGTTATGTTTGGAGAAAGGAAAACACTTCATTCCAGCATAAGAACTTTATCCCATCTGTGAAACATGGTGGTGGTAGAATCATGGTTTGGGCCTGTTTTGCTGCATCTGGGCCAGGACGGCTTGCCATCATTGATGGAACAATGAATTCAGAATTACACCAGCGAATTCTAAATGAAAATGCCAGGACATCTGTCCATGAAATGAATTTCAAGAGAAGGTGGGTCATGCAGTAAGACAACGACCCTAAGCACACAAGTCGTTCCACCAAAGAATGGTTAAAGAATAATAAAGTTAATGTTTTGGAATGGCCAAGTCAAAGTCCTGACCTTAACCCAATCGAAATGTTGTGAAAGGACCTGAACCGAGCAGTTCATGTGAGGAAACCCACCAACATCCCAGAGCTGAAGCTGTTCTGTGTGGAGGAATGGGCTAAAATTCCTCCAAGCCGGTGTGCAGGACTGATCAACAGTTACCAGAAACGTTTAGTTCCAGTTTTTGCTGCACAAGGGGATCACACCAGATACTGAAAGCAAAGGTTCACATACTTTTGCCACTAACAGATATGTAATATTGAATAATTTTCCTCAATAAATAAATGACCAAGTGTAATATTTTTGTCTCATTTATTTAACCGGGTTCTCTTTATTTACTTTTAGGACTTGTGTGAAAATCTGATGATGTTTTAGGCCATATTTATGCAGAAATATAGAAAATACTAAAGGGTTCACAAACTTTCATGCACCACTGTATTTGATGTATTTATGTTCATGTAAATAGTCTCTGGGGGGGAAAAACCTTTTTGTTCTCTTCATGTATATTTCAGTATCTGAATAAATTATTTTTTTGTTGTGACATGTCCTGTTCATCCTTTTGTACAGGGGAAATGACTTTTTACAGGTAGGGATGTCTGAAGTTAATGTGTACCATGGTAGTTGTTTGTGAGTCAGAGACGGAGCGGCCAACATGTTAACTCCATCCTCCGAGGCAGCGGTTGAAGTCTCAGGTGTCCTTTGACAACCAAAGATGAAGATACTGTTGCCATCACTCTCTGCTCTGCCATCCACAGACATCTGCCAATGACTCAGCTCTATCAGCCATCCAGGCTTTTACACTACTGCGTTCCAATTTTATTGATTTACTACACACACTCGGAGGAAGAAGAAGATCCCCACCGAGTTGATAGTTAAACTCACCAACATGCTCAAGTGAATGTGTAAGCCGGAATTCTCACATCACGTCACATCACATCACTCACACACACACACATTTGAACAGTGGAGTTCCGAGCCCGCTACATTTAGGGGGGGAAAAGGATGATTAGTTTTGTACAAATGAAACAGGAATGGTCACATCTCTATCTATCTATTTATATCAATCTATCTATTTTGTTTTTATTATTATCACCAGTGTGCCTTGATACGTGTCGATTATTATCTCGATTTATACATCGATTTATTTAAAGCTGAACTGTTTGGAAATTGCAATTTCACAATGACAAATTAAAACCAAACAATAATCCCCGTGCATTAATATTCTTGTCCTCAGAAATGAAACTTTCGGTTTCTGTTCTGTTGGGACGAAACCATCACCAAGACCCACTTTATTTTATTTCACGTTATTTTGGACAGGAAATCCTTCACACACAAAACAGGACACAGACTAATAAACCCCAAAGGATGTCAAGGAGGAACGAGCTGCACTTCATAATACTGGATAGGAAAATCGATATGAATGAATAATAAACTAAATAAAATGGTTTAGTCCTTCTGGAACATCTTTATAAAGGGGAGTCCTGAAGGCAGGCGGTGACTCTTTGAAGTGACTTCCAAAGGACCGAACAAAACTCCACCCACTTCCTCCAGACGAGTAAGTAGAGCCTCGCGCTTAAATATATGGTTTATTATCAAAGATAGATAGAATCTTCACATGATATTTGTAAAACCGATAAGCTTTCTTTTTTTGAATTATTTATTTATTTTGGGTAAGTGTCCTCTCCAGAAGGGGATCTCTTCATAGCACATATAGCCACATGAGCTACAGGATTAGTACTGCGATGATCTATTTTCTCTTTCACTCTCTCTCTCATAGCAGAGCTATGAGCCCACAACATATACACAGGCCCGGCGCCATGGGGGGGGCGAAAGGGGGCGTCGCCCCCTCGTGGCTACAGCCCCGCCCCCTCAACGGAGACTCAGAACACTTAATTGTTTTCTTATGAAAATATAATGTATTATAGACGTATTAATAATTTGCATTTTCAAATACGAAATATTAAGTGGTTGAGCATTGCACAAAAATACATTTCACATAAATCACTACTAAAACTGGCACGGTAGAACAAATCTGATTGGTTGTTATGATTCTTACGTTGCAATCGTAGAATTCAACTGTATTAAGGTAGGATTATTTCAAAAAGCCTGAATTTAATATTAACCCTGTTTTAGACATATGTATCAATCCTAACTACTGGGGACTACTAGGTATTCTGGGTGTATGTGTGAAATGCTGACACAGCCGCGCACACCTGTGATAAGGACAAGGGGAGGGGTCGTGCGGGCGGGCGGGCGGGGGTTTTACATGTAGTCTACACTTACAAGTGCACTGTCTCTGCAATATCCTGTAATGTGCAGTCAGTTTACGGGAGTAGTCTTTCCCCCTCCGAATTAAACGAATTCAATCACAATATTGTGAATCCATTTTCTTTCTTTGTAGGCTAAGTTTATCTCTGTTTATGTCGGTGTATGTGTTCATATATTGTAAGAATATAATCCTGAATACTCCTAAACCTACTCTTGTAAATGCGCGGCCCAAGGGTGACTGTCGTGTAGTGTAGCAGTTTAGGGTTAACTTTAGGCCAGAGATAATACGTGCTGCTCTGTACATTTTGTACTTTTCACATGTTCTGTTCCCGTTTCATATCCTGATTTTGTCTATGTTTTTGTGTGAAACATCTTGTTGAACTGTGCATAACTCCTGTGTGACCTTGATACTGAGTGTGCAAAGCACATTCCATAACTTTCCACTGCTGATACTCCCTACGAAGTGTATATAAAGCCCTGACGCAGCTGTGTGTTAGGACACGCTGAGAATAAACCAGATTGATTTAACTCATGTGGTTCGCTCTCTTCTTGTCCTCGGAGATCTCCTGGTAACGCATCTGAACAGCACGCAGCGCAATCTTAACAATTTGGTGACCCCGACGTGATACTCTCAATCAGGTAAGACATGTTTGATTGACTACCTGGTTGGAAGTAGTTCCGTAGTGCCCTAAGGAGGGCTTTGTTTTCCCTGGTTCGAGTCCAGGAAGAGCGCGCTATAGAAATTTGTGTAGTGCCCTAAGGAGGGCTTTGTTTTCCCTGGTTCGAGTCCAGGAAGAGCGTGCTATAGAAATTTAGATAAATATCTGCTGTTTGTTTCTGTTCAGATCCGTTTGCTTTACTGTACGATGGGGGGCTCGTATCCTAAACCTGAGGTCACAGACACCCCGGCGGAATGGATGAATAAGTGTGGTTTAGGCTATTACGTTACGCCGTGGCTGGACAATTTGGCTGGGTGGACGGAGGCAAATCCTCAGATTCCATCGTATCCCCGTGATGGGACGTTTAATCCAGGCTTTCTTGCTTCAGCGCACCGTATGATTTATGAAAGCTTAGGCGATCCGGATTGGGACCGCCCTTATATGCGCGCAGGGTATGATAAATGGTTTGACATGAAGAAGGTATGGGATAAATCAAAGGGTGTTTACACCCCGAGACCTGTTTTAAAGGCTATTCCAAAACCAAGACCAACGCCTGTTACTAAAGAGGCGGCCGTCTCTTTACCCTCGTCGTCCGCCGATTTAGAAGCACAAACTAAAGTTCCACCCGCCCCTGCCGTTTCCAAGAAAGGCAAGGGTCCCAAGGGGAATAATGGGGAAGATCACGACGAGGAAGAGGGGGGCGACGATGACTGGAATGATCCTGATGACGTGGGCCCAGACGCGGGCTCCAGACCATTTCCCCCAGGCAACGTAGCATGTGTCTGGAAAGTGAAGCGCAGTGGGATTGATGTGGAGCCCCCGTCGCCATCAGCCCTTAAAGATATAATTTCCCTGCTCCCTTCGCCCGACAAACCGCTTCTTTTTGTCGACATGTTAATTAAGGCATCCCGTAACTGTCAGTTAACTGGTGCTGACTATAGGTTTATATTACAGAATCAATTAGGGGACTCATATGATGAGGAGCGTTTGCTCGAAATAGTCGATGTGTTGCAACCTAGAAATGACGTCGCTATGAATATAAAGGAAGAAATAGCTCCGGCTCAGGAAGGTGGCCGTCCGCGTCAGCGCACCGTGTCGACATTTTTTTGGAGGGACACACCGAATGCTTTGCAGCTCCTGCGTGAGCAGTTAACTAGGTATTTACTGGCTATGAAACAAGCGAACCGTGATCTGTCGCAGGTTACTAACTGTAAACAGGAAAAGTCAGAAGTGACGTCGGCCTTTTGGAAACGTTTTGGTGAAGTTTGGCAGCACCTGGGTGGGTTAGAATTGGACATGACTCAACCCAATCCAATGTTCCTGTCCACCTTTTTATCTAACTGCCGCCCTGAGGTTCAGAACGTTTTGAAACATCACTTGAGCGATAGGACTCATTTGGTCCTTCGCCAAGCGGGTGAACGGTTGAGGACAATGGAAAGTGATGGGTTGTTAGATTGTAAGACTAATAAAGCATGTTTATCTGTGGCCCCACAGGGCCCCGGGTCGTATCGTCATAATAATGACAAAACACGCACCGGGCCTCGCACATGGTCGGGTGGGAACCGGAAGAAAACAGGCAGGTGCCACTATTGTGGAAAGGAGGGCCACTGGATGAGGGAATGCTATGCGCGGCGGAGGGATGAGCAGAGTAGGACGGGAGAATTAGGGGATGTGTTGCAAGGCCAGAATCCCGGACCTAAGGGCTATCGGCAGAATAACGGACAGGACCAGCGCTATCACGCCCCGCTATAGGGCTACCCCCAGGGTACGGAATCCACAGCCGTTGCCATGTTAAATCTCTCTTTTAGCTCTCCTCGTAATGCGGAGCTCCCTCTTGTGCCTCTGTGTTTGGCAGGAAGGGAGTATCCGTTTATACTTGATACTGGGGCCACTATGTCCTCAGTAGGGAGGGATTATGAGGGTCCTTTATCTACACG
This sequence comes from Neoarius graeffei, assembly GCF_027579695.1. NCBI lineage: Eukaryota > Metazoa > Chordata > Actinopteri > Siluriformes > Ariidae > Neoarius > Neoarius graeffei. Next base: position 75,200,071 of record NC_083569.1, on the reverse strand, counting down.
GTTTGTTAGCTCTGTGGGGATAGAAGGGGTTCCTTTTGACTCTAGTTGTACACCACCCTTACCTGTCATCTGCACTCTGGACCCTTCATTGCGTTTTTCACACTCTTTCATTTTTATGCCAGAGTGCCCTTTTAATCTTTTAGGTCGCGACCTCATGAGTCTTCTCGGACTCTTGATCTCCTTTAGCGGCTCACACATGATTGTTGATACTCCGGACGGTGCTCCGCCTGATGTTTTTGCTCTATCCAGTTCTGTGCTGCCACATAACATTCTGAACGCTGCTTGTACGTCCCAAGCTCTTTCCCCTGTTCTCTCTGCTCTTCCTAACACCCTGTGGGCGGATCATAAGGACGATGTGGGCTCTGTGAGCTGCTCTCCGTATGAAGCTGTTATTAAACACTCTACACCTGTTTATGTTAAACAATACCCTCTGTCTCCTAGTAAGCTCGATGGTATTGACAATATTCTACAATCTCTTTTGCAGCAAGGTGTCGTGGTTCCTTGTGTCAGCCCGTATAACACCCCAGTGAACCCGGTCCCAAAACCGGATGGCACATGGCGCCTCACTCAAGATCTACGTAAAATAAATGAACTCATCGTTCCCGTGGCTCCAGTGGTCCCTGACGTTCCTTCTCTTATGTCTTCTATTCCGTGTGACCATGCTTATTTCTCTGTGATTGATTTGTGCTCTGCCTTTTTCAGTGTTCCTGTGGGCCATGAGACTCAGCCCCTGTTTGCTTTCACACACAGGGGAAGACAATACACGTGGACGCGGTTGCCACAGGGTTTCATTGACTCACCGGCGGTCTTCACTGCCGTATTGCGGGACGCGCTGGCTGATCTCTGTCTTCCCCGGGGCTCCACGGTGCTCCAGTACGCGGATGATCTTCTGGTAACGGCGGAGGATCAAGACGCTTGTGCTGCCGCCACATTGTCTCTCCTCACACTCCTGGCGCAGAAGGGTTTCAAGGTCTCCCGCACGAAGTTGCAGTTTTGCCTCACAACTGTTCGCTACTTGGGACATGACCTCTCCCAGGGTTCCAGGAGGCTTAGCCCGGAACGCGTTCAAGTCATTATGGACACTCAGGTACCTGCAACCAAGCACGCTCTCATGGCATTTCTGGGCCTCATCAATTACTGTCGTCAATGGATCCCTGACTGTTCAATCTATGACAAGTGTTTGCGTTCAGCTATAAGTCACTCAGATCCTTTGACTCAGCCCCTGGTCTGGACTGAGGACATGCTAACGGCCTTCAAGGCTCTGAAGCAAGCTTTGTGCTCCGCCCCTGCTCTCGGGCTGCCGAACTATCGTTTGCCGTTTCACCTGTATGTGTGCAATCAGAAGGGGACCGCCTCTGGGGTGCTGGCTCAGGAGCACGGGGGGGGCATGCGACCTTGCGCGTTTCTGTCTAAAACTCTTGACGCTGTGGCACAAGGGCTTCCTGGCTGTCTTAGGGCTGTTGCTGCGTGTGCTCTCATGGTCACGGACGCTGAAAAACTTGTTTTGTCGCATCCGCTCATTTTACACACTTCACATGACGTCGTGTACATTCTGCGGAATCTTAGCACTCAGCATTTGTCTGCTCAGCGTCGCTCTGGCTATGAGTTTATTCTTTTGGCCACAGAGCATCTCACTGTTAAGCCCTCCTCGTCGTTTGATTCTGTCGCCCACGCTCTTCAGCGTCTTCTTAACTCACAGGATGACGATGTTGCGTTCGACTCACATGACTGTCTTTCTAATATCGTTTTTGAAACTAGCATCCGCCCAGACTTACACTCCACCCCTCTTTCCACAGGCGATTCTCTTTTTGTAGATGGTTCCTGTTCCCGCCCTGCGGATGGTGTGTTCCTGTGTGGTTACTCTGTTTGTCGCCTCCCTGATGAAATTGTTGAAGCTCATTCTTTGCCTTTTTCTTCTGCTCAGGCTGCGGAGCTCTATGCTTTGACTCGTGCATGTATTTTGGCTCAAGACACAGACGTTACTATTTACACCGACTCACGCTACGCTTTCGGCGTGGCGCACGACTTCGGCCGCATTTGGGCGTCTCGGGGGTTTACGACAGCCGACGGTAAGCCCATTTCTCATTCTTCACTTGTTACTGATTTAATCACCGCCTGTCTCCTTCCGTGCACGTTGGCCATTGTTAAGACACGCGCGCACACAAGAGGGGACTCATTTGAAGTAAAGGGCAATTCATTCGCTGATCGAGTCGCTAAAGCTGCAGCCGCATCCGGTGTCCTGCCTCCAGGCTTTAATTGCGCTTTAGTTTCTACTGATCGCATGGTTAGCGCTGTCTTACCTGACATAGATCTCATTTCTATCCAGGCCTCGGCCTCTGTGGCAGATACACAGTTCTGGGACGCCCAGGGCGCGACAGAGAAGAGTGGCGTTTTGCTTGACGCACAGGGCCGTCTTTGTTTACCTCGTCACTGTACTCCCTTTCTCGTCCGCGAGTTCCATGGTCCCACTCATCGCGGCCGAAGAGGGGTAGTGGAGGATATGAACAGAACATTCTGCATCAATAATTTGCACACAGACGCACACAACATTCTGGACAAGTGTTTAACGTGCGCCCAGAATAATCTATCTAAACCAGGCGCGGTACATCAGCACCTTCCCATACCCGACACGCCTTTCCAAGAATGGCAGATCGACTTCACTCACATGCCAAAGCAGGGCCCGTTCAAATACCTTTTGGTCATGATTGACAAATTTTCACGGTGGATTGAGGCTTTCCCGTGTAGCAAAGAGAACGCCCGAACAGCAGTGAACAAACTTACACAGGAAATTATCCCACGTTACGGTCTTCCGGTAGGAATTGACTCTGATAAGGGAACGCCGTTCACCTCTAAGGTAACGCAGGAGCTATGTAAAGACCTCAAGATCAATTGGCGTTTTCATATCCCATACCATCCACAGTCCTCTGGCATTGTGGAGCGCGCGAATAGAACAATTAAGGGTAAGTTGCGTAAGGCTATGCAAGACGCAGGCACGAAAAATTGGGTCCAAGTTTTACCGTTGGTCCTCGCTGATATGCGCATGACTGCTCAGGTCGCTCTCGACAATTTATCTCCGTACGAGCTCGTCATGGGACGCCCCTTTCCTGTCCCTTGGCGTAGAGGCATGCAGGTTATAGGAACGGGTGATCTTGAAGTACATCTCAGCGAGTACGCGGTGGGTCTCATGCGGGTGCTGGATGAGTATTGGGCGAGAGTAAATTCCAAAAAGCCTCCCATTCCAGAGGCACACACTCACCCCTTTGAGGTAGGGGACAGAGTTTTAGTAAAGAGATTCGCTAAACTAAACGCTCCCATGGAGGAGTCACCCTACAGTGGGCCCACCGATGTACTCGCTGTAACTCGCACGGCTGTACTAACGGACCTTTTTCCACAGTGGATCCATGCCAGCAGAATAAAGAAGGCTCCAATGTAATAGAAATCTATATTGTTGATGCTTAACAGACTTTTGTGTTTCAGAAAGTTGCTGTGACAATAGCTGACGGCCTTTTCAGGGATCCCCTTCCAGCATCTGGAGCAATCCAGTTTCGGCTGATCTACAAAGAGGGGATGGTTGGTGAGTCTTGCAAAGTTCTGGGCTGAAGAGTCTGAAAAGCACGGGAGCCTGTGATATTTTTCGCCGTCTGCACCCTGTGAGCATTAGAGAACAAAGTCAGTGACCAGTATGACTTTCTTCATCATCGTGCTGATCTCAACGCTTGGGGCAGGGTTACCCGCACAAGCAATACACCGGGACCCAAGGGATAACGAGTTTTGGAAATATATAAACTTCACTGTAAAAACATCAATGAATATGAGTAAACCTTGTTATGTGTGTTCTTTGTTACCCCATGACAGCAGCGATCCTTTTCCGGTCCGAATAGCCCCATCTAACTACTCTAAGGTTAATATGACATGGCTCAGCCTGTGGCCCTCGTATACTCAAACTAAGGTTTTCCTGACAGACAATACAGACCCAGAGGTAAGGTTGTCGGCCAAGACTGGGGTGTGAATAATACTCTGGGCTTGCGTCAGAGTATTAAAGAGGGGATTGTAAGAATATAATCCTGAATACTCCTAAACCTACTCTTGTAAATGCGCGGCCCAAGGGTGACTGTCGTGTAGTGTAGCAGTTTAGGGTTAACTTTAGGCCAGAGATAATACGTGCTGCTCTGTACATTTTGTACTTTTCACATGTTCTGTTCCCGTTTCATATCCTGATTTTGTCTATGTTTTTGTGTGAAACATCTTGTTGAACTGTGCATAACTCCTGTGTGACCTTGATACTGAGTGTGCAAAGCACATTCCATAACTTTCCACTGCTGATACTCCCTACGAAGTGTATATAAAGCCCTGACGCAGCTGTGTGTTAGGACACGCTGAGAATAAACCAGATTGATTTAACTCATGTGGTTCGCTCTCTTCTTGTCCTCGGAGATCTCCTGGTAACGCATCTGAACAGCACGCAGCGCAATCTTAACATATATGGTCCGCTTTGTGCGCAAATAGCGTAAGAATGTGTGTCGTTGACGTCACCCCCCATGCAGCGGGGGTGAAAATTCATCACTTCAGAGTGTTTAGTCCCCTACACGCCTAAACTGGGGTCGCGGATTAAGTGGTTAGCGTTGACTCGGTGCGAGTCAGGAAGGCTATTACTGGTGCAGCCGCGGGGTCTGTTGATTTTTTTTTTTTAATTATGATTTTGGCCGCCGAGCCAAGTACCTTAGACTTGCATTGACGTTTTGTTTTCATGCCGCGGAGCTGTTTGTATGTATTTTAAATGTAAAGGACTTGCCTGTAGGTTTGTGTGTGTGTTATGTTTGGCATCTTTCCGGTTGTAACGCGTGTCTGTGAGAAAATTGGAGGGGAGGGTTAACAGGTGGGCACGGGGGTTGATAAAGCGCAACTGCCCTGGTAATGTCACATGATTTTCTCGGACTAAAGCAACCTTCGGGGCCGTGGTTTTGTGGTTGGCGCAGTTAATTGTTTGAAACACGTTGTCAGACCGCCATCACTACTGCACACTATATGAAAAATATTTGCCCCCTTGCGATTTCTAATTGCCCCCTTAGTAAACTGTTCCTGGCGCCGGGCCTGCATATATATATATACACACACACACACACACATATACACACACAGAGAGGTGTCAAAAGTATTACCATTTATTACTCAAGTAGAAGTATAGATACTATGGTTTAGAAATACTTTTCATGAAGTAAAAGTATCAACTGAAGCTTTTTACTCAAGTAAAAGTAAAAAGTATACTGATTTCTAAACTACTTTAAAGTACAAAAGTAAAAGTAATGAAAGAGGAAAAAATGCTATTAAGGACAAAGGCACAGCCTAGAAGTCCACATACAGTACATTCTCCTGACCCATTAAAATGTGTTTCATGGAGCACAAGTAATAATGACTTGTTGTCTGTAAGTGTTGTAATGGTGTAAAACTTCATACCTCAGAAGTAAGTTATCAATAAATTGCAGTTTTTTTCTTTTTCATATGGGATGTGCAGTACAGGCAGCAGGTTCCAGTTAAAATGCAAGAAAAACACTTTCTCATCCCTACTAGTTACTGGCTCACCGAGAGAAGTCAACAGAATGTTTGTGTTCCAGCAATGCGAGGCTGAACACAGGCGAGGAGAGAAAGGGCGGCCGCTGGAATGCCGACACACTACAAGCTAATGCCGCTTTTCCACTACAAACGCGGCTGAGTCGGGCTGAGCCGTGCCGTGCTGAGTCGGGCTGAGCGGGGCTGTTGGAGTTGCATTTCGACTACAACCGCGCTGAACCGTGCTGGCTGGAAGTGGGTGGACACATTGGGTGGAGTTAGCGAAAGTGGGTGGACGTCAGGTGATGTCGTTAAGCAGCGCAAACAGTGACATCAGTGATCTTTTAAGCGGTAGTCTCACGACCCGAATAGTAAACAATAAACATGGAGGACATGGAGTCGTTAGTGTTGCTGGTCTTGGTGCTGTGGCTTGTTGTCACCGACAACGCCAACAGATACTGGCAAGATCGTATAGATGAGGCGAGGCGCATAAGGCTTCAGAAATTCTCGTAATTCGTAATTCTTCTCCTTCCGGGTTTGCGGTGTTTACAGATCCCAGCGCACTCGCGGGGCGTGTGTGGGCATGTGAGGACACTCCTGCTCACCAATCAGTGCACAGGGGAGTGTCTGCTCACGCCCCCAGCCTCAGTCGGCTCGCTTTGGCTCGCTTCAGCCCCACTCCAAAACGGTGCGAGTTTTAGGGGCTAAGCAGGGCTGAAGCAAGCTGAGTCGTGCTGGTTTTTGGTAGTCGAAACGCGAGCCATGTCGGGCTGAAGTGAGCTGAAGCGAGCTAAAGTGAGCTGAAAAAGGGTAGTGGAAAAGGGCCATAATATAACGTTTTGGAGTGGGGCTGAAGCGAGCCAAAGCGAGCCGAGTGAGGTTGGGGGCGTGAGCAGACACTCCCCTGTGCACTGATTGGTGAGGAGGAGTGTCCTCACATGCCCACCCACGCCCCGCGAGCGCGCTGGGATCTGTAAACACCGCAAACCCGGAAGAAGAATAATTAAGAATTACGAGAATTTCTGAAGCCTTATGCGCCTCGCCTCGCCACTACACCACGGGACAGTGGTGTAGTGGTTAGCATGGTCGCCTCACAGCAAGAAGGTTCTGGGTTCGAGCCCAGTGACCGATGGGGCCCTTTCTGTGTGGAGTTTGCATGTTCTCCTCGTGTCTGCGTGGGTTTCCTGCGGGTGCTCCAGTTTCCCCCACAGTCCAAAGACATGAGGTTAGGTTAATATGGGACGGCCTTGGGCTGAGGTGCCCTTGAGCAAGGCAACTAACTCCCAACTGCTCCCTGGGTGCTGTTAGCATGGCTGCCCACTGCTCTGGGTATGTGTGTGTGCTCATTGCTCACGTGTGTGTTCACTGCTTCAGATGGGTTAAATGCAGAGAGGAATTTCACAAGCGTGTGATGAATAAAGTTGTGCTTTCTTTCTTTTTTCTTTCTTCAAAACCCTCTCCACTCTGGGCTCAAGAAGACAACAAAAGGGCAATAATATAAGAACCACCAATCAGAATTCAGATACATTCTGTTGCCATGTAAAATTGTAACCTTTCAATGTTTCAAAAAAGTTCTAGAGCCCTCGTCCTGTTTTACCGTTAGATCAGTCACATATCAGCTTAAACACAGAAGATAGCTTCCTCCCCCTGACAGCCTCATGGAACACAGTGTTTAAGGCTCCGTATGTGTTTTACTTCCATTTATGAGGGAAAGGAACATACCGTACACCCTCCTGACAGTCAGTGCGTTATTCGCTTGTAAAATACATTTGGTAGAATGAGTTAATCATCACATGCAAGGTTTGCAATTAATCAAATTAATTGCATATTATTATTATTATTATTATTATTATTATTATTATTATTATTATTATTAATGAATTACTACAGTTCTTCTGAACTTCAAATTTTAAAAGTCTGGACTTTGGAGAGATGATGGATACTCTTTTGGTGGAACACAATGGAGCAAAATATTGTGACCCTCAAATGTTGACCTGAAGTTGGCGCCACTGGGGGTTGGCATTGTGTTTATGTCCCCACCAATGTTAATACCAAACTTACGCCCTTGATCCTTGTTCATATCTTTGTTCAAATATTCCCAAATCAAGCAAGTTGAAGACGCCAGAGATTTCTGTGACAAAGAGCTACAACTAGATCTTCCTGAAAAACAGTCTGATGTGGAAGAGCAGACAGACACTTCAGCAGGTACTGTGATCAAATTTTGAGCAGATCGATTTCCTACACAAACACAGCAGTTGATCATGTTTACTGAGTTGAATTATTCTTGTTTGCATGGACAAGTAATAATCAGTCTAATGTTTTGGACTGACATATGCTGAATAATATCTCAGTGGAACTTAACATGCAATTACTCCA